>NC_063339.1:82542044-82782378 GCF_021869965.1 Rhincodon typus
CATAGGAGCAGAAAGGCTTTCTGCTCCTATGATGCTGCTTGGCCTGCTGTGTTCATCCAGCTCTGCACCTTGTTGTCTTGCTGCTTCAGTATCACTTCTTTCTCTTCTGGAACTTCAAATCATTTTATTCACAGTCGCTCCGTAATTTTATTACCCACTCCAGTGAAATGGACTTTCATGCTTTGACTCATGGTCTCTTCTAGTCAGAACCCTGACAAATTCAGCAAGAAGCTTCCGGTCATTTCTAGCCCGGGGTCTGGAATCAGATGATTTGAATGATACCTTTATTGGTGCCACTCTTTCACTGCAACTGCAATGAGCCCTGGTATGGAAAATTAGTCTTATAAGCAAAGATTAAACTGGTTGGGACTCTGCTCACTGGAATTATAAGAACGAGTAGTTATCTCATTGAAACATGCAGGATTCTTAAGGGGTTTTGTAGGTTAAATGCTGAGAAGATGTTTCCCATCATGAGAGAGTCTGGGACCAGAGAATATCCTCTCAGAATAAAAGGACGCCGATTTAATAGTGAGATGAGGAGCAATTTCTTCGCTGCAACAGTTGAGAGTCTTTGAAACTCCTTGTCACACAGAGATGTGGGGGCAGAGTCTTTGTATTTGTTTCAGGTTCTGATAGATTATTCATCAGATGGAGATGCAGAGTTAATGGAGAAAAGGCAATAAAGGGGACATGATGAGTGTCAGATCAACTATTTTTGAATCATGGAGCAGGCTTGTGGGAATGAGCCGCCTACTCCTGTTCCTACTGCTTAAGCTCTTACGATGTTGGTGGGTTTTGGAATCTGTAAGTTGCCCATTTGCAACTTGTGGCACTGTTCCTCCTCACTGTTAACTGTCCAACACATTTGAAACAATCATTGAGTGAACACATTTCCTGTGTTTGAACTAAATCTGTTATTATTGCCCCCACTTTTGTTGCCCAGATTTAGTCCTCATCAGTGAATATTGTTTCTTTTCACTTTGTGAACTGTAACAATAAATTTTTCCTGGAGTTTTTTCCTTTGTTCCAGAAGCAATTATGCTCCTCCTCTTCTTTTATTTTCACTCCTTCACTCTCAGTTTAGTAGCAATAACGAGGAGAGGCTGGATAAACTGTAGAATGAGTGGGGAATGTTATGGTAATGACACAGACAGGACGAGCTGATCACTCTCTTTCTCTGCTATGACTATTTTACACAACGGTACAAATGTCACTATAAATCCTGTGTTTGTGTTGGAATTGCTTTAGTGATGGATTGGACAGTCAATTTATAATTCTAAAGATTCATTATCTTAGTGAAGAAATGTCTCTTCACTAAGTTCTAAGTGGCAGGCACATAGAGAATGGGAGTCCAGTGTAGACACTCCAGCCAGTTGGAAAAAAAAAACTTTCAGCAGCTGCACTGTCGAACTGTCCCGCTTCTGTCTACGTCTCGGCTTCATCTCCCGCTGATCATCCAGCTCCCAGGTCAATGAGCTGTTTGGTGCAAACACAGGCAGGTCGTGATGCCAATCTTTCCCTGGACAGAGGGGCCAGCTAATGTTATCCACAAGGTATTTGAGAAACAACCGCTTTGCACGAGTTTGGGTAAAGAGATACCGGGATCTCAGCTTCTTGATTCTCCCATACGTTGATTCCAGGAACGTGCACAGCACCAGTTAGCCCCAGTCATAATGTTTAAAACGATAATGCATCTGACAGACAGATCAGGGAATTATCGATTCCACTCCTACCTGGTTCGAGTGCATTTTGCTAACGTCCTCCTTTCATTTTTTTCAACCTGATCTGACTACAACGGGTCATAGGAGTCTACAGTGCAGTGAAAGCACACCCCACCCCGCCAAATCACACAGTCTTTGCGTCAGCGCCAACGTCAGCAGCCTGACTGTTTTAGTCCTATTTTCCATCATTTGGTCTGTGGTCCTGTCATTGCAAATGAGCATATACATACTTCTTAAATGTTCTGAGGCTTTCTGACTCTTCAATACAGACAGGCAGTGAGCTCCAGATTCCCACTAACCTCTGGTGAGGACAATTTCCCTAACTGATCCTCAAAAAAGGGGAGGGGAGAAATTCCCTTCTGATCCGCCTACTGGTATCAATTGTAGTTGACAGGGGTGGAAACTGCGTGGGATTATCTCAATGGATGTTGGGATTCACTCAATGGATGTTGGGATTCAATGTTTTAACTATTCAGCCACGACTGAAGAATATTGTGGCCCAGCTGCTTTTCCTGATCTCTCTCCTTGTGAGATGAGGAAGAACAAATGATTCATGGATTTGTTTGAAACCAATCACTTTGCAGATGTCTAAAGTTTTAGATGTAGGTACACGATGAGTCCGATTGTTCCATTGTGGTATTTGAAATGAACATGAATTAAGAAACACAGAAATTCCTGTAGGAACTTAGCAGGTCTGGCAGCATCTGGAAAAAGGAACACAGTCATAATTTCAGACGGTTATCAGATAACACAGAAATTCCTGTAGGAACTTAGTAGGTCTGGCAGCATCTGGAAAAAGGAACACAGTCATAATTTCATACGGTTATCAGATAACTGTTTTCTCTCCACAGATGTTGCCAGACCTGCTGAGTTCCTCCAGCAATTTATGTTGTTGTTTCAGATTTCCCCGCTCCACAGTTCTTCACGTTAGTCATTTGAAGAGTAGGGAAACATCTTTGCAATTACTCAATGTATAAGAGCTCTGTTTGGGGAATATTTTCTCCACCCCATTGACAATCCAAAACTGTGCAGCAAATAAAGCTGATGGAATGTAAACAACAGGTTCGCCCCGGGGTGTCTCTAACCACCAACATTGCGGTTAACAGCCAAACGTGCTGACCAATCGTACTTCAGAAACTGGCAATACACAAGGCTTCCTAAAGCAGGATGTCAGTGAGCTAAGGCTTCAGATTGACCCTTTTTAGAATGACAATTAAGACACTAAGACTTTTACTTTTCCAAATTAAAGACTAGGATATTCATTGTGGGGACATGGGAAACTCTGATGTCCATGTCACCGAGAACCAGCTCTCCAACAACCAGGGCCAGTGTCCTGTCGAGCCTTTCAGTGTCTTGTCTGTTCCTGAGTTTTCTCATTTTCCTGAAGCTGAGATGAGGTTTGAATTCCTGATATACAGGAGCGAGAATCCTTTCAATATCTCAGATCAGTTAATGTCCCTGGGAACATCAGAATCAATATCCCAGGCTCTTCATGAAAGGGAAGGTCTCTGCTCAGAAGGACATTTCACCCTTCATTTTCCTCTGATTTCCGGTTCCCAAAGAATTTCTAGAGACTCACAAAAATTGCGATTGTTTGTATGTATGTTTTGTTTCCTTAATGTATTCCCACCCGTAAGCTGACAGTATTTTCCCAAAATCTCTTCATAATCCTCCGACTTGTACCATGTCCAGAGTTAAGGAAATTCAGTTTTGTTTCTATTTTTATTTCTCTACATTACTTCGACATGGTCGTAACATTTTCGTGATTTCATGCCACTTTCTGGAAATAAGCAGCCTCCGTACAGACTATCAGAAGTTGCCATGATTGACTTGACTACAAGTCATCACAGTTGGTATTGGGTAAAGTTTTCAACGTGCAATAATTGCCCCTCAGTTAAACCTCATAAAATATGATACTGCCACTGCGCAAAGCTCTTACAGCTCAATCCAAGGAGAGGGGCTCTATCACCTTCATACCGCTCACACTTGTGGATCATCGATTTACACTGTTTGTGTACTATTACCTGGGCGGGAATTGATCAACGATCAATTATTTGCTAAAATTCCTCGAGCGGGTTGAAACGTTATTTCTCAGCCAAAGCGTTGAAATGTACGATTGGCTTCTGGGTTGTGAATACTTTTGCCACCTTGTGGCATGTATCGGTGTCAGCATGGTGCAGTTCTCCATCCTCCCAATGTTTCAATAGTTATATTCATCTTTTCCAACTATCCTCATATTAGCTCTGACTGAACAATGGATTTTCCCTTTTCATGTCATTGCCCAAATCCTGTTTGAAAACTCGGAGTTAAGGAACTCTATGACGGAAGAGGTTCCCAAGGTTCTGCTGTGCCCATGTACAGTGTGCAGACATTTCCAAAACGTCCCTCAGCCAATGATCCAATAGTTAGACGCCAAATCCTTAAAAGGATTTTGTAACAGAAATATTTACTTTGGCAACTAAGTCGATTTTTTCTTAAAAAAATTTTGAAACTGACCAAACCCATCATAATTTGTATGAGCCAATATTTACAATCGCATTCTTCTTGCTATGCAACGTGTTACAGTGTCTGCTGCAGCTGTACGAAGTCGCCATTAGTTCACATCGAGAGTATGGGGTATAGACTGTTCTTCGTGCTCTGCTGATGTTGAGCTCCTGTTAATGGGAACTGTCCTCAGCTCAGCCTGGAATGTTTGAATCTGACGCCCTCTATTCTGAAAATAAGGCGATTAGATGTCAGGCATTTGCAGCTTATGACTCTGACATAGAACTCTAAAAGCTATGGAAGTCTATTAATATTCCATACTTATTACAATGAACATTACACCCCTTCTCGGTTCGCAATAAACAACTGCACCTCCCAGTCGCGAACCATTTCAACTCCTCCTCCCATTCCTCAGACGACATGTCCATCCTGGGCCTCCTGCAGTGCCACAACGATGCCACCCGAAGGTTGCAGGAACAGCAACTCATATTCCGCTTGGGAACCCTGCAGCCCAATGGTATCAATGTGGATTTCACAAGCTTCAAAATCTCCCCTCCCCCTACCGCATCCCAAAACCAGCCCAGCTCGTCCCCGCTTCCCTAACCTGTTCTTCCTCCCACCTATCCCCTCCTCCCACCTCAAGACGCACCTCCATCTCCTACCTACTAACCTCATTCCCCCCCCACCTTGACCTGTCCGTCCTCCCTGGACTGACCTATCCCCTCCCTAACTCCCCACCTACACTCACCTTTACTGGCTCCATCCCCGCCTCTTCGACCTGTCTGTTTCCTCTCCACCTATCTTCTCCTCTATCCATCTCCTATCCGCCTCCCCCTCTCGCCCTATTTATTTCAGAACCCCCTTCCCCTCCCCCATTTCTGATGAAGGGTCTAGGCCCGAAACGTCAGCCGTTCTGCTCCGAGGATGCTGCTTGGCTTGCTGTGTTCATCCAGCTCTGCACCTTGTTGTCTCACACCCCTTTTCTTACTGGGAATCAAACCCGGTCCGCGGCAGTTGAAGCTTTAAATCCTAACCACTTGGGAAGCTGACAGCCCTGATTACAAGTCAATTGTACCGTTACTTGCACCATTTCTTCACTTTGACTCACTGTCACCAGACATAAGTTTCTCTGACAAAAAGTAGCTTGAGATGGAACAAAAGTGATTTCTCCAGACAATGATAAGCGTTATGAGATGTGAACTTAAATAATGCCACAAACTCCTCATGTGTAACTTCCAATTGCCCAAAACCAACGGCCCATTCTTTGTGGCTCCTCTAAATGACCAGGTAGCACGACAGAAAACCCAATCTCCAGCTTTGTGAAACTTTAACAACTCTTTGGGGAACTGGAATCAGAGGAGAATGAAGAGTGAACTGTTCGTTTTCGTCTGACGAAGGAGCAGTACTCCGACAGCTTGTGGTTTTAAACAAACCTGTTGGACTATAAGCTGGTGTCACATGACATCTGACTTTGTCCAGCCAAGTCCAACACCAGCAACTCCATTTCACGAATGAGCAGACAGTCAAGGCCCCTTCCCCTTCTTTAAGAGACTGGAACATTGACCCTGATGATCTCAGGGTCATGAATTGATCGGAGACATTGAAAGGAATTCAAACCTCATCTTAGCTTCGGGAAAATGAGAAAATTCGGGAACACACAAGATACTGAAAGGCTCTAAGGCAGACAGCATCAGTTGTAGGACAGCCAGGTCCCTGTGCCATGGATGTGTCTGCAGTGTGTTGGATCAGACTGTTCCCACGTCTCCACAATAAAAGCTCCACCCTTTGGTTTGGAAACACAAACTGATATTGTGGAAGCGGCATTCTCAAGCTTGAGCTCACTGACAGTCTGCGTAAGGGGAATAACCAGATAAATGTTAATCCATTTTAAATGAATATCAATTGCAAATGTTTTGATTCTCTAGACCCACTCTGTACCTACATCAAACCCTTACGAAATCTATCCAGTGATTGAATTCAAACAAACGCATCCACGATTCGCTCTTCCTCAGCTCCACAGTGAGTGTTACCAGGAAAAGCAACAAGATTCCTGGTCCCCAATCTCCAATCCCCTGCTTCCAGCAGAAAGCAGCCACTGCAACTTCAATTAGCCGATTCCCGCCCATTCCTGGGACACAAAATCCGTCAATGCAGGCCAAACCTCCCAATACATCGAGCACAGGCTCATCCCAGTACATCCTTCTATGGGGGAAATGAAGACTTCATGGTATCATTGCTTGTCTGTTAATTTTGAGACCCCAGGTAATCCACAAATCCGACCATCGCAAATGGTGGAATTTGAATTCAATAAAAATCTGGAATTAATGACGTGCTTGAATCCGTTGTCAGTTGTCATGAAAATCCATTTGGTTCGTCCATGTCCTTTAGGGAAGGAAATTATCATTCTTACTTGGTATGGCCTACATGTGACGCCTGACCCACAGCAGTGTCTTTCACTCTTAACAGATCTCTGAGCAATTCGGGATGGGCAACAAATGCTGGTCTCGTCCAATGAATGTGCAAAAGGAATGCAGCGCGATTATATCCCACTCACTAAACCTCCGTGCAGCATTGACACAAACCCCGCAGTGAGAGAGTCTCGAACAAAAGCCATACCAACTTTCCAAAACGTTTCCCGTCAAAATTCCTTCACTTTAGGCAAAAGTTGATCTTTGCGAATCTGAAAATGAGTTGAATGGAATTTGTGTGGGTGAATGACTTGTTTGCCATTGTTTGTCTATCAGGTTTGTAATTCAGTTTGTGTTGGATATTGAGGCAAATCCGATTTCAGAATACGGGCAGAGAGCAGGTCAATATGCAGTAAAGAAAGAAATGGTGGGGAAAATGGAGGGGAATGCTTGGGTGGAGATGCAACTAATAAGGGCAGGGAGTGAATTTGTGAACTTTAAGTATCTTGATTTTCTGTTGGATGAAAGGCCTGTTTGATACCTACTGATATATACTTGCAATTATGTCGTATAACAGGAGGAGAGAATGTTACAAACACAGTCTAATACAGATTGTTTAAATTTCAACGTTGCGCCCATGGCCAAGTAGAGAACAAATAATCTTAGAATTGTTACGAAAGATCAATAACAGCAAATGGGAAGTAATACAATGAGAACAATTCTTGTAATAATAAAGAAGTAACAACAATTGTATTTTAGTGTAGTGACAATTCAGCAATAAATCCCTGTAGAATAGTTTGCAAATAAATTTAAGAATCGTTGACTTTTGACAGGCTTCATCTTGGTGGACCTCCTAAAATTCATCTTTGGCCAAAACTGACATATCGATCCTTAGGAAGCAAGCAAGAAAGATAGAAAGAAAGATGGAAAGAAAGATGGAAAGATTGAAAGGAAGAAAGGAAGAAAGAGAGAAAGAAAGAAAGAAAGAAAGAAAGATGGAAAGAAAGAAAGAAAGCAAGAAGAAAGAAAATGAAGGAGACAGCGTTAACAAAAAGGAAGATTGATTTTGTAAATGCAAAGATGATTCAAAATTATAGAACAAGTAGACGTTCTTTTCAATGTCAGCTAAACACTGGCCGAAATTGGTCGCTGCACGAAATTTTACTGTTGTTTAAATGGCGAATGTAGGATATTTTGCACTTCCTCAGAGAGAGTGCACAAAAAGCTGTTTCCGATATTTTGACATTGTCTCAGTATTTCACACAGGAAAATGTCGGTGTTGTAGTATGGGTTGTACAGTTATCAAGCACTGGATCTTGAAACCACAATTTTCTATTTTATGTGAGAGAGTACTGCACGTTGTACCACACTGAAGGAAAGAAAGGAGGGAAAAATAGGAAGCAAAGATGTTTTATTGATGGTATTGTTTAAAGAAAACAATGAACGTTTTAAAGGGAGACATCAGCAGCTTCGTCATCTCCTCTTGGAACTTTTTCTGGGAAACCACGTAGATGAAAACATTGTTGCAGGAACTCAGTAATTGCAGCAAGTTGGTCATCTCTTGAAAGATGCATTCAGGGTCATTGAACTCCAGGCTCGTGATGTAACGCTCTCCTGTAACCCTCACATAGATGAAATGTCCTACATAGGTGACCCACAGGAGGAGGAAGCTGAGAGAGATGCCGAAGAGCAGGACAATGGACCGCCTGCGACTTGCTAACTCAGTATCTTCAGCACGCTTAGCACTGCAGTGCCTCATGCGGACACTGCTGGCCACTGCGATGTGTCTGATAGTCAGGATGTTGAGCCGCAGAATGAGGAAGAATGGGAGAAACGGCGCTAGGACCTGATCTAGCCAGTGGTACGCCTTCCAGAATGGCGATGTGTAGAAGGCGGCCTTGATATCACAGAACCAGGGCACACCATTAATGGTAAACAAGGGTTTGTACACAAAAGTATAACGGCACGTTTGTGACGCAGCTCAGAGCACAGACTATTCCTATGACCAGAGATGCAGTTTTCTCGGTGCAAAATCTGTTCTTCATTCTCTGGCAGCAGATTGCCACAAAACGGTCGATGGTGAAGGCCACGGTCAACCAGACCGAGCCATCTTGAGTAGCATAGACCAACACAGTACTGAGGCTGCAGCCAGGGTGGTGGACAGGACACTGCCCATAAAGTAAGTGCGGAGAATCCGGTTGAAAATGCACCCAGTGATAATGAAAAGGAAATCGCCACTGCAATCATCACCAGGTAGTAGGTACTGCATTGTGACAATCCACACCGTCCTCGGGACAGGATTATTATGACCAGCAAGTTGGCTATGGGAGATACAGAGAGAGAGAGAGATGTTGGAACATCAAATACCAGACTTTGCGACATCTCATTTCTTAGTATATTGCTTCTGTTCCACCCAGTGCCAGTGCCAAGCAGGTATAATTCCACAGTCACCAGTAACTGTTCAACATCCAAACTGCGTTAAACTATACAGGAATCATTGCAATCTATCACTGCCACTAGCTCCACACTCGATTCATTAAGTCAATCCATTAAGCTAATGATACGACTTGCGCTCATGTGAAACTGTTGTTTGCCATGCCCTTATTCATACCCAGCCCCTTTCAAGTCTCTAGTCTCTGACTTAAGCTGACCGCTTTATAACAATGTGTGTGTTCCAATCACCTCATCCTTCGAATTGTAATTACCCCTGTCTTCTGGAATATTCTGGAACCATCAGAGTGCACAGCCTCGAATGCTTCTCTTCTGCCTATCCCTGATATAATCACTTATCCTTTTCAGCGTGCACCTTCAGCTACTGACACCTAATTTCTGGAATTCGTTCCAAAAGGGCTCTGTCACTCCTTCCTTTCATTCAACAGTCCTTACATCTTAACTCATTCATCATCTTTTTGGTTATTTGCCTTGATCTCTTTATGTCATTCGATTCCTTTTTTTTGGTTTTGGTTAAAGCTACTATAAACCATGCCTCCTTCTGTGGTTACAGTGCCTTTTCCTTCCTTAAGACTCTTCATGTGACATCAGTATTCCACTAAACTTTGAGTCATCTGCCTTAATATCTCCTTGTGTCATTGAACAACACATCTGCTAAAGCTGCTGTGAAGTAACATCCTGACACCAGCACCAACTACAACAGGGAACAAGCGAACTCCACCAACATAAATGAAAACCAAAGATGAGCATTAATTGTTGATCTTGGGCAAGGATATTCAGAACTTTCAAATGGTTTAAGAAGTATAGATATTCAAAATAATTTCCCTACAAATAAAACCTTTCAAAGAAAGAAAAGAAATGTATAACAAGCTAAAATAATCCGTCATTTTCCCTCAAATCGTCTTTTGTTGAGAATTAAGTCATAAGTCCACGTTGCCAGTGGGAAGCGCTCAGTGTGAACTCACTATGCGGAAACTATTGCATCCTTTACTATGTTGTATGTGGAGTGATGTAAATACTGAAGGTGTACTCATTTTGAAACGTACCTAATATAATTATCACACCCTTATTCTTAATTATCGTACGTCATATAACTAATGCACAAAATATTATAAATTACATTCTACTGTGATATTATTCCAGACACTAAAAATGCGATTTGCATTTTAGTATATTACATTGAAATTTCGTTTTCAACTATAAAATAGATTGTTTTCCAAGCAATATCACATATTAGCTTCATATTTCACCAAGGCAGTAAACAACATTTCGAGGAGCGTTAAGCACAATGAACAGGACAATAGTTTGCAATGTTCCACAATAAAATTGCAAATAATACGCAATAATTCACCATAACATTAAATGCATTGATATCCATGGAACACTTTCAAATCCGTTATAAGCCTACTGCACTGAGTGGAAGATAAATTCAGCCCAAACCTGAAAGTGAAGAGGTAGAATTTCTGTAGACATACAATAAAAAAAAGAGTTATCTGACATCCGTTTCTCACCAGGGGCACCAATAATGGCGAGAATCGGATAAAAAATGGCGAAGACTGGAGCGATGGCTGGCTCGTGCATTTCTCTTTCAGAAACTAAATAATTCCAGAGGTTTAACTCTATGACACGTTAAAATCGTTCTGCTTCGCTCTGTGACACGTTCAAATCGTCCTCAATTTATTCTAACTGTGAGTCCCTCGACAGAACATAAGTTTCAACATGCAATTCAGTTGCAGTTCGGTGAACGAACAGATTACATCATTCTCTCATGCCTTTCTTTAATAACATCAGCCAGGTGGATGATTCAATGATACACATGGGTGAACTACTGAGTACAACTCCTGTGGTTCCTCCCCCACCCTCGACCTTTGGCTTTGCAAGTGGAGCCACTAACAGTAAGTATTGTGCCAAGGTCTTATCTTTAACCTAAAATCGTCTCTTCCAAATCACTCACATTCGCAGTTATTTCCTTTTCATGTGTCAGATTAGTTCATGCATTTGATTTATTAAAAATGTATTATTGTGTAATGTTTTAATGTTACTGAACAATTTTAATTAATTTACAGCTGAAATATTTGAAATGACTGATTAGCTAATTTTGGAGGGCGTATGAGAAGGATGGCATCATAGAGAGGGTGGTGTAGTGCTACTTCTACTCGTCTAGTTATTGTGAACTTTTCAGGCGTAAACACATAGGATCAATGTTTGCAGTCAGGGTGGCAGACAGCAGAAGGGGGTTTTGGCACAGCAACATTTGATAATTGTTTCGATGTGATGTACTGGAAAGATCATTTCAAGTAATAATCACAGTTTAGATTCCATTGCCGCACCACACACAAAAGATATGCAGTCAAAATAATATATAAACCACAACCTAGGAAGACAATGAAGACGAGAATAGATTAAATATAAAGAGACTCCAATAGAGGAAGATAAGAATGGGACTGAGCAGAGGAAGTGATACCAAGTGGTATCAATGGGGGCAGGCAAATAGAAGAGAGATTGTGACCGTGATATTGAGAAACATCAGGTGAGGAAGAATCATATCAATTCCAGAAAGAGAACAGTGATGATATGTCCACCATCTCGCTGAATCTCCACAGACAAGCACACAAATGGGCCATGCTGTGTTCTACCGGGATAGACAACTGCTGTACATTAGGACACGGATGTTAGGATGATATGTAATGCATATCGCGATAGATTAAAATCAGAATCGACAGTTTGTAGGTGTATATCAGTGTATGTGTGTGTTTATCCGCATCTGCGTGTGTGCCTGTGTTTCTGTGTTTGTTATTGCACTATCTACTTCAGTGGAAATATCTTCAAAACATAATGAATGTTGAGCTCGTCGTTATTTGACATCTCTGAAGTCGTTTCAGAAAAATCTAGCTGCAATTAGATATTTAGTCTTGGTACTGAACGAATTATCGAGGATCAATGAAATATCAAGACCACCCTCTGCCAGCAGCCCGAAGCCACTGCATAAGTGGAGGAGAGACATCACCAGCGATTCAAAGGGAGGGCAGCACCACCGAAAATAAAGGCAGAATCAACGCACACAGACAGGCAGTGGAGAAATGAGAGAAATAATCAGTGTTTAACACAGCTCTTCGAAAACGTTATAAAGATTTTGAAGAAAACAGAAGCCATTTCAAAAGATGCAGGAAAGGACACAGTGAAGTTGGCTAAGTCAAGATCAAACAGATGTAGCCAAAATTATGATGTTCTGAACAGGGTGCATCGAGAGAAAATGTAAAAAAAAAACAAACGCGAGCGGGTAAAGATTAAAAATGTTTTTTCTTCAAAAGTAGCAAAGGCGATGTGAGAAAAAAAATCTTTGTCAAGTTCATTGAAATCGCATTAAGGCATATTAGCCTGCCACATTCTGTATTGAGGATTGTTGAATATTCTTGCCTTTGCTTGACTATTCAATCGAATTGTTTTACGTAAGAGCGGGCGTCGAGCTGTTCCACTCTGGGTATGTAAGCGCAGTAATACATGGCGGCACCTGCCAATTCTGCCTGAGAAACTCTCAGTCAAACCATGCTCTTTCTTCGTGCTCAGTTCGGTGAAAAGCAGCCTTCATGAAGTCACCTGGGGAAGTACCATATCTCAGGATACGAAACACATTCACTGGAGCTTGGCCAGGAAACTGGCGATACCAATAGAGGTAAGGGTCAGCATCTATAGTTGAGAAACTGCAAGTCAACGTTAACGATTCATTTGCCTTCGCTGTCCTGATGGAAATATCTTGAAGCACAGTTCACCATAAATGTTGTGGACTGACGGAGAAATGGAAAACTTATAAATGAACGAATCAGTAACTGCATCTATCAGTGTTCTTTTTTTTGCTGTTGGACATACACTTACTTAGCACATAGGGAAGCAAAAATAGACTGAAATAAACAGCGAGATAAATGAGTGTCTTTGGAACACACTATGGTCGCACTAGCATTGCAAAAGGCTGAACTATTTAACTCAGTAATAAAGAGAGAATTGAAAGTGACTCAGCACCACGTCATATCCATTAGTAACAGTGCCGCATTATAAAAGAATAAAACTGCTCCCTCCCCCTTTAACTTGTACCTGTGCCCCCTTGTAATTGAAACTTCAACCGTGGGGGAAAAAAAAGCCACTGACTATCCGCTCTATCTATGCCTCTCATAATTTTGTAGACCTCTATCAAGTCTCCTCTCAGCCGCCGTCTTTCCAGTGAAAACAATCCTACTCTTTTTAATCTTTCCTTATAGCCAATGCCCTCGAGACCAGGCAACATCCTGGTGAACCTTCTCTGTACTCTCTCCAAAGCTTGCGCTTCCCACTGGCAATGTGGTGATCAAAACTGCACGCAATACCCCAAATGTAGGGTTTTATATAGCTGCAACATGGTTTGCCAACTTTTGTATTCCATGCCCTGGCCAATGAAGGTAAGCATGCCATATGCCTTTTTAATCACCTTGGCCACCTGTGTTACCACTTTTAGTGAACTATGGACCTGCACGCCCAGATCCGTCTGAATGTTCATGTTCCTAACGGTTCTGCCATGTACAGTATAATTCATACCTAAATTTGATCTTCCAAAATGCATCACTTCACATATGTCTGGATTAAACTCCACCTGCCATTTCTGTGCCCATGTCATCAATCTATCTATATCCTGTTGTATCCTTTCACAACCGTTGGCACTATCACAACTCCACCAATCTTGGTGTCATCTGCAAACTTGCTAATCAGACGATGCACATTTTCCTCCAGACCATTTATACATACTACAAACAACAGAGGACCTTAGACTGATCCGTGTGAAACACCACTAGTTACTGGTCTCCATTCTGAAAAATACCAATTCCACCGCTAACCCTACCTTCTATGACCAAGGAAGTTTTGCATCCGTCTAGCCAGAACCCCATGTGATTTTAGTTTTTGTACCAATCTGCCATGTGGGACTTTATCAAGTGCCTTACTAAAATCTAACACTTACAGAAGATGGGCATCAAGATACCTCAAACTGTCAAAACACAGTGAAATGTATGGATATATTCCATTATTGAGGGATAGAACATAGAACATAGAACATTACAGCGCAGTACAGGCCCTTCGGCCCTCGATGTTGCACCGACCTGTGAAACCAATCTGAAGCCCATCTAACCTACACTATTCCATTAGCATCCATATGTTTATCCAATGACCATTTAAATGCCCTTAAAGTTGGCGAATCTACTACTGTTGCAGGCAGGGCATTCCACGCCCTTACTACTCTCTGAGTAAAGAAAATACTATAAGATGAGCTCAGGAGGGAAATAAAAGACAGAATAAAAGCAGGAATAACTACGGTCGCTGTCTGCTAATCAACATCTGGAACGTTTAATTGAAAATTCCCCAGTGAACCGAAAAATTCATGCAATCCACATACTTAGTTTGGTGCATGTGGGATTGTATTGTGCATAGGCAGTTTTTATTTGGAGTGAACGTCTCCCAGAATCATTATATTGAAATGAAACATATGGATTTAAGTAACCCAGTGCTACAACTGAACACAGGTGGAATGATCTTAATTATCCTACACGTAAAACCTTTCTACTTTCTCTTTCATCTCCTTCCTGAGCTCATCTGACAGTATCCCTCAACAATGGGATATATTCCATACATTTTATTGTGGTTTGACAGTTTGAGGTATCTTGATGCCCATCTACTGAAAGTGTTGGCAATATCTCACTAGCAATTTTGAGCCTGAATCTCAGATCTAAATTTAGCCAATCCACAAATGTCTGCATGAATCAGGTCGGATGCGCCACCCAGTGCGTAGAAATTAATTCCAGGAGAAGAGAATAGCGTTCAGTTACACGACAGAAACTCCACACTTGATTATTTATTATTATATATTATTCTTATTTTTGCCACGTTGCTGTTTGAAGATTTTCCTATCCTATATATTTCTGATTCAATGAACAGCTTTAGACTGAAATAACATAAACGTAGACTGAGTCTAGATAAGCAGTGAGGAGAAATGTCCGCCGATGAACACGATGAAAACTTTTCACATTGCCGATATAGACTAAATCAGGAAATCAGATTAACAGAGGGGTCGTCTGCAGTGTGCATTAAAAATAAAAGCTTTGTGATGATGCTTTTGGTGAATTTCGAGGCTGTACAACATTTACAACGAAGCAAGTAACAGTCAGAAGAATTGGAGTTTGAAAATTCACAGATTCTGCTTTTAGATATTGCCCCTTTTCACACGCCCGAAGAACAATAACAACCAACAACCATTAACAACAATTCACAGAATTTACGTTTAGTTCGAATGGTGCAGGTGAATTGTTGGACATCCTGCCTCCACGCATACAAGTTGTTCATCCCGTAAAGTGTTAGTTTGTTCTTTATAGCTCTTAGTAAAATACTTAGCATTGTCACTTGTGTTTGTGTATTTCTTTGTTATTAAGAAACGTTCTGCTTAAATTAATAAAACCACGATATGTTTAGAATCTAAAAACAAAAGCACAAGATATCACCAGGAAAGTGGGAACCAACTGGACACCATGTGATCAAAATAAGGTTAATGCTGCGATATTTGGGCAAAATAGAGGAGTAGCTTTTGTCCAGATTTAGTCCAGTTCTATGTCTCTGTGAGTTTCAGAAAAGAAATGATACGCGCTGCAGACTGTGAGTTGTGCTTTGGCGACTTTTAGCAGGACTGATCGGCTGATTGATCGAGCTTTGCCGAAATACGTTTGCTTCGAAATTCTTGTGTGTCCACTGTATTTATTTCCCTGCAGCAGAACCGTTGCCAATAAGCCAAAAAAAAAACACAACAAAGAACTGGGGATAGGAGATCTGAAACAAAACAGAAACTGCTGGAGAAACTCAGCAGGTCTGGTAAACTTTGTGGAACAAAAGCAGAATCAACATTTCAGGTCCAGTGACCCTTCTTTAGAACATTTACCGATGGGCTGGGATACCACTGGTAACAGAAAATGTCAGGAAGATCATTGGTTTTAACAGTGTATTTACAACACTATTCAAAATCATGTTCTTCGATTCCTGAGGTTGGTTTCACTCATTGTTTGTGAAACAGCCATGTTCTGCGGGAGCCTAGATAAGTAGAAAAATCTCACGTTGCAACATTTTTCTCTCCTACATTTTGACATCTTACCTCAAACACGTGTCTGAACCTTCAATTCGATGTACAAACTGAAATGTATGAAGTACAGCGTGGACTAAAGAAGAAAATTGCTTGGTCTCACACATTAAGCATCCTAATGAACATTCATCAACCTATGGCTTTCTTAGACCTTCCAGTAAACTTACTTCGATACAATTCTCCACATATTCCGTTCGTGATAATGACATTTCTATCCTAAAAGAGAAAATCGTCCCCAGTATAATGAGATAATAGGAACTGCAGATGCTGAAGAAGGGTCTAAATCCGAAACGTCAGCTTTCCTGCTCCTGAAATGCTGCTTGGCCTGCTGTGTTCATCCAGCTCTACACCTTGCTATCCCAGTATATTGAGGTCTGCCTGTCTTTTATCCTATCTGGCCTCCCAACCTCAGTGACTGTGGGAATCAGGTCAAAGATCCCAAGCGGCCTTCGGTATAATGTGGAAGAGGCATTCAAATGAGTTTTCTTCATTTTGGATAGACTTAATTATATTTCTGCTTTCCGTTTGAAAATTGATTATGTATGATGTAGATGTTAAATGCAGAGTTAAATAACTTTTCAATTTACCAGTGAAGAGAACTGCAGTTGCGATGACTATGCAGCATCACAGGCCCAGAATGCTCACGGACACATGATGCTGTGTTTGATAAGAAACTGGTCCCATCCATAGCTTTATTTTTTGAATAGATATTGATGAAAGTTCAGTCATATTCGGACTATATGCTGTTTATTTCGCTCTTGATAGAAACTGAATGTGAGATGCAATAGACATGCGCTGCCCTGCAATTAATCCAATCATTTCACCACTGTATTTTTCCGACTAATGAATGGGGCTCAGGAACAAAATCAATATGTTCTCCGAGCAAGAGACAGGGCAGAATAAACACTATATTGTCTTGTAAACAGGATCAATCAGACAGGTGGAAAGAACGAAAGAAACACAAGAGCACCGCCTAAACACGCTGGATAACGGTTGTAAGATAATTTGACGTGAAGTTAATTTGGTTTCCTCTTATATCATTTTGAACGCCTGACAACGTCTTGCACATTGCAAGTGCACCTGTCTGCGATTCTACTTAACAGCGCAAAATAAGGGCTGCTATGTACAATTCAAAGGCAGCTTTTGAACAAGAGTAAACCGCATTTTTACACCGTGAGTCGAAGAGAGTGCAATAATACATGGAATTGTCAATCAACTGCAAATGTGAAATGGTTAAACTGGTGAATTTATTTTCAGTCTGTAGCTCCGCAGAAGAATGGGTTTCAGAAAACTCTGCTTCATGTCAATCAGGGAGGTGGATGCAGCAATATGGAATCGTAGAGACTGAGAAACAGAGAGAAACAAGCAGAAAGACAATGAGTGAAGGAGAGATAGAAACGGATATCTTCCATGCCATTAAATTAAGCAAGCATGCTTGGAAGGGAAGAAAAGTCATAAAACACAATGTGGCACGTCATATGCAGAGTGTGAATATGTACGCCCACTTTAAATGAAACTCTGAGCAAGGTATAACAGGTTCACACTGGAAAACAGTCTAGTCACATGTATTCCAGGCCATAGTAGGATGGCAGATTTCCTTCGCTGAAGACATTATTAATCAAAAAGATTTTGATGATAATCAACAGCAATCACTTAGCAGCCCTTACGCTATATTTTTCTTTCATCCCAGATTTTTACTAAATTCCAACTTTGACATTGGAACCCAAGTCCCAGAAAGCCAGCGAAGAAATCTGATTAATCGTCCAGAGACATTATCACTACACTATTTGATTCATACTAACTCCAAATATAACGGGATTTCAAATTAGCTGTTTCAATTTTAAACTTGATCACTGACTGATTGGTTGTTATAATTTGACTATTAAAGCTCTTCCCATGAAAGCTGCACTGTGTTTGGGGAAGTCGATAAAATACAAATGTGGGAGGTATTGGGTTTACCACAATTTGCAATTTCCTCCAACTGGGAGAAGCAGAGAGGCCAAAGGTCTAGCATCGAAACGAAGCATCGAAACGACGCATCGAAACGAAGACGAAAAGAGAGCAGGGGACATGGAGAAATACAGACAGGGGAGACAAAGAAGCAATCTGATACGGTCGTCGAGCTGCAGCTAACGCTGACTGGCGTCTAACTCTCGTCAGATCTGAGAGGCCAACCAATCCTGTTTCTTGGGATACGCCCCTCAGTGTGTCATTAATTGAAATCCATCCTTCACCTGAATTTGCTTTTTTTAAATTTCAGATCGGAAATGTCATTTTTACTAAAGCGTTCTGTCATTCGTGTGATCTAAACCAAGCACCATGTTCTTTCACCCAATTTTCTTTCCTGACTATGTCAATCACGCTACCTGTTAAGTCGATCTTTAACGGACCGGTTTCTGTGTCATTGAGTATATTCATGCCAGACCTTTGATCAATTCGATTTTTTTTGCAGGGACTAATAACAAAGATGAGATGTTCCAGGATCACTCTGAATTAATGGTTCCAGAAGGACAAACCACAGTGATGAACTACAGTTCCTCAGCAGCTGTTAGTCCAACTTTGTTCTGGTACATTCATTTTCCCGGGAATAGCCGAGACATGTATTGATGATATACAGCTAGGGTGATATGTCCAAAGATTTTCCAGACAGGTTCTGTTTTGTTTTCAACAAAGAAGACAACTCGGTTCATTTGACTATCGCTGGGGCTCTTTCCGATTGTGCAGTGTATTTCTGTACCATGAAACCTACAGTGTAGCAGAGACATAGCAGATCCTGTACAAAAACCCAGCCTGAGAGTTTCAGCTAGTATCCACCAAAGGATGCTATCTCATCGAAAGATTAACAGCAATTAGATCACCAGAGTGAAAGTCATCAGTAAAATATCAAAACAACACAAAACACCTAACAAGTATACATACATTAGGGACAAATGAAGAATTATGTTACTTGATTTTACGCTAAAATAAAAGTAATTTCATAAATATAAACTAATTTGTGGTGCATTGCCGGGCAGTTTGTTTTCTGACGGCCTTCCCACATCTTTGCAAATAACCTGGGATCACTTCCTCCAACACTGTGATCACTAATGCCACAGACATTGGTCTCGCGGTGGCAGCCTAACTAATGCAGGGCTCAGTTAAATCAACGCTGCCTTCTCCAGGAATTTGCCTTGGCCTGAATCTTCTGACGTGTTAAGTTTATGTGTGGGTTAGTTCATTTGGCTGAATGCCTTATTTGTGATATAGAGTGATGCCAACAGCGTCTTTCCAAATCCTGCACTAACTGGGATTACCATGAAAGACTGTCTTTCTCAGACCCTCGGGTTCAAAAACCACAAGTCGTCAGTCTGTAATCAGAAAGCAGCCCTATGGTTTACTAAGTCTGTGACGACTTTACCTTTTATATTAAGTTTATGATTTTCCTGTACATCGACAGACTTCCAAAAATGCAACTGGCAATGAAATGGTATCAAATTCGTCAGAGCCGCTGGCTGTTACCAAGGGAGACTCAGCATCATCGGCCGATTCCACACCAGTAGCAGGAGAATTCCGACATTGCTAAATACAATACTCTTGACGGGTCTATGCATCCTCTAGAGACCGGATCATTGATCAGTTCAATTAAGCCTTGAAGTCTTGCACTCTAGGTGTTACTAATGCTCGAGTGTGAGAGTCAGCGATCTATTTCTATACCGTACAGTACAGTACTGTGTCGTGAAGATTAGAAAGGACAAATGACTCCGTAAATCTTTGTTCTCAGTGGGCTCCCTTTTAAAACCACCCTGCTAATAAAGGCACTGATGTAGACTGATGCCACCACTCATGGAGGTGTTTCTTTTAATGCGCTCTTGACTCTTAATTGATGGATGCCCCGCTGTGCAGTGATAGATCGCCCAGTCCTCCACACTCAGACTGTTTGCACTGAGATAACCAGACATTGTAGAATTAGCCGTTTTCGTCCTTTCCCCCAGTCATACAGCTTTGCTAACGATCGGCTTAGGGGTTGTTCCACTTTTTTTTTGTTTGTACAATAGCATAGTGTCACTATGCAGGGCTGTGTACTTCCAATCTAACCTCAGGAAACCTCTTCTGACACAGTTAATATCAATGGAGGCTGAGCGACTGGATCAGCAGATAATCCACTTCTGAAGGTACAGAAACAAAGGAATCAGTCGTTACAATGGGATCAATCGAAACCGGTTAATTTCTACAACTGTATATCAATACCCATGCATTCAACTGTTCCTAAAATGTATTATATCTGATGGCTAATTCCATCAAGTCCATTAAGAAGTTTGCAATGTATTTCTACACTTCCTTGATATAAATTTATTTCGATATAAATTAACTTCAATATAAATAAATATAATTGAGTATATACTCTCTAAAACAGCCATCAGTATTGGAGTGGTTTGGTACAACAGGACCAACCTGGGCACCTGGACCAATCCTGACTGCAGGAACTGTTCAGTCACCATTCCCATCATCCGACACTTTGTAACAAATGGGGATGGAGCAGGCGAACAGTCTCCAAAAATGAAATACAAAAAATACATTCCCTCCTTTATCTTTCAAATCTGTTTGTTCTTTTTATTTTAATATGTGGGCATACAACTCATGTGAGAAAGGTTTGGATTTGTAAAAATGGGGAACTGAAAGTCATTGATACCCGCACAGGAAATCACACATATATATCCACAGAGTGACAGAGGCCCCAGGAGTAACAATCACCCAGAAACCAAAGATGCGTCTGACTTGGTGAATGTTTGAACCATTTTGGGACAGTAACATTCATAACGTTTCCTTTGAAGCAAGTTATAATTGTATAAACAGGACTGTTGTGTGGGTCCATTTACTCAGCAGGCAGAAAGATCTGACCAATTACTACTCATACTAAGACTTCGAGCCCCTTCTCTTTATACAGTTCCTATGTGTTGCTTTACAACACTTCCTTGTCCCTCTCTTTTCCTCCTCTTTCACTCCCAAGCCTCTCATCCCAGTTGTATCTGACTTGAATCTCCAGCACTAATGTGAAATTTCAACCCTCATTCCACTGGCTCTGCTAGAGCTGCTGTGACCTTTCAGTTTTCAAAAACTTTGTTAGTCACATTCCTTTAGAAAATATGCACAAAACAAATAAGACATCATTTCTTGACCAGGCACCGTACTCTGGCTGAATCCACATCACTAGAGCATCAGAAACATAGTTCAGAATTCTTGCGGGTTGGGTGAATCATGGAAGTTTCAATATCGCTTCATTTCAGTCACTTCCCCGCAGACACAGCCAATGCCTTAGATGACAGAAGAGAATGTACCATTGTCAACTTTGTGGATGACACAAAAATAAGTGGGAAACTAAATAATGAGGATAGCACAAGGAGTCTATCAGGGGAGATAAACAGGTTGTGAGTGACAGAACCTTGGCAGATGGAATATCATGTGGCAAAATTTGAGGGTATGCACTTCGGTTGGTTTAAAAAAGCTAAATAGCATTTAAATGGGGAAAAGCTTCACAAAACCGTGGCAGAGAGGGATTTTGAGGTGCTCCTGCATGAATTACAAAAGTTAGCATCAGATTTCAATAGTGAAGTCAAATGAAATGTGACCTGCATCTCAAAAAGAATGGACGATAAAAGTAGAGAGGGATTTAATGTTTTAGCGAAGATCTGTACTTTCAAAGACGAAAGGCCCCACACCTACAATGAACAGGACAAATGTGATATACAAAATGCCACACAGCAACTGGAAGAAACAATACATAGGACAGACAGGCAGGAAACTCGCCACCAGGAAACACGGACACCAACTCGCAGCAAAACGGCACAACCAGCTCTCCCTCTCTTCTATTCACTCCGACAAAGAAGGAGGTTGGCTTCCGTGATGGTCTGGGATGTGCACGCCACCTTCTGTAATTTCATACGGTCCTGGGCAGAGCAGGTGTCGTACCAGATTGTTATGCATTCTGATAATATGCTTTCACTGTGCACCTGTAAAGTTTGGTGTGGGTCCTTATGGACATGCTGAATTTCCTAAGCCGCCTGAGGAAGAAGAGCCGTTGTTGTGCCTTCTTCAACGTCCTAAATACGTGGGAGGTCCAGGATAGGCTGTTGGTTATCGTCACTGATAGGAACTTGAGGCTCTCCACCCTCTCCACCTCAGATCCATTGATGAAGCTGGGGCAGTATCCTCCTCCTTTCTTCCTGAAGTCAATGATCAGTTCTTTTGTTTTGTCAACATTGAAAGAGATGTTGCTATCATTCCACTACTACACCAAGCATTCCAACACCTTTCTGTATCTGACTTACCATTGTTTGAGATCCGTTCTACCACGGTGATATCGTTAGCAAACTTGTAGATGTCATTCGTTTCGAATTTGGCTACACAATCGTTGTTGTACAAAGAGTAGTGTATGGGGCTGAGAACACACCCTTGTAGGGCTCCAGTGCTGGGTGTTATCGTCGAGTAGGTGCAGTTGTCTTTCTTCACTGTGGATCGGGAAGCTGAGGATCCAGTTGCAGGGGGCGGAGTCGAGACCGAGGTCTCGGAGTTTTGAGATGTCTCGTGGTATAATGGTGATGGAGGCAGAGCTTTAGTCTATGAGTAGCATTCTGACATAGTTGTCCTTGCTGTCCAGATTTTCCGGGAATGATTGTAGGGCTAGGGAAATGGCGTTTGCTGTGGACATTTTCTATCTGTCAGCATATTGCAGGGGATCAAGGCAGGTTAAGAAGCTATACTTCACGTGGACCATGACCTCTAGAATCACTTCATGAGGTCAGGGCCACTGGGAGGTAGTTATTAGTGCACATTGCATGTACTTTTCCTGTACCAGAATGATGGTGATGATAAACCTATCCTGTGTAGCAGATGTGTTGAAAGAAGACACACAACAAGCTTAAGCTAAAATCTAGATGCAATGTTTGGAACAATTTCATTGTCGTGCTACGAGTCTGGTTTCAAATTCCCTGGTGGATATGACAAGAAATCTCACTGCATTCTGTAACCAATAGGAAATTGACAATAATGGTTCAGGGGTATTTTTCAATGAGGGGTAAGATTCGGCTGAGGGTTTACTGCTAATCTTATCCAGAACTGGATTATTTTCATTAGGGTTGTTTCTGCTGCCGTTAATAGAGTACAGTTCAGTTATGAGTCAATTACATCAGATTTTTGTTCAAGACACAATGTTTTGAAGCTCTTTAATATGTTAAAATCAAGTTAATTCTTTTTGAAGGGTTTTCGTTGTTCCTTGTCTCCTCCATCCTCACCTTCAAACATTGTAACTGTAGCTCACAGAATCAAAACAGGTAATCTGGCATTGTCTTTTCTGTATCTTCCTGCATGTTATCTGCTGAACAAAAATAGAACGCTACAGGTAGTGGAAATCTGAAATTAAAAATAAACACAATATCCTGGAAATACTCAGTAGTGTGAGGAGAGAGAAACAGAGCTGCTGTTCATGCTTGCAATTAAGTCAAGGTTCTAAAAAGTAATCACCCAGTCTGTGTTTGTCTCCCCAGTGCAGAAGAGACAGTGAGCAGCGAGTACAGTAAATTAGCTTAGCTGAAGTATAAGTCAAGCAGCGAATCACCTGTAAGGGATAGTTGGAACCTTGAACTGTGAAGGAGGAGGAGAACAATGACCAATTCTATATGTCCTCCGACAACGTGAACATTCTGATGAACAGAATGGTATTGATATCTTAACATGATACAAATGAGGTATGGGGATATTAGAGACGTGGATTTGCTGCTGCGTAGCGAAATTACCTCTCGGAAACCTGACGGGGAGCAAAATTTTTTTAGTTGTGGTGTCATGTTGGAATTAGCTGCAAAAGAATACTTTGATAAATGAACCTGCTGGTGAGGGAAGTGGTGACAAAGGTAATGCGAAAGTGGCTCAGAGACGTATGAATGGTGTAAGGGCAGCATTGTTGAAAATAAGGCAGGCTTGGTTAAGGCCCTATCCAACGTCATTGAGGCAATTCTTGGCGAATAAAAAGGACAGCACATTTCATCAGAACATCTTCATTTCGGAGGAAAAATCAAAACACCAGAAACTATTATAAGATAACAATGTGTAGAGCTGGATGAACACAGCAGGCCAAGCAGCATCAGAGGAGCAGGAAAGCTGACTTTTCGGGTTTAGACCCTTCTTCAGCATCTGCAGTTCCTACTATCTCATTATACTGGAAACGGTTTTCTCTTTTTGGATAGAAATGTCATTATCACGAACGGAATATGTGGAGAACTGTATCGAAGTAAGTTAACTGGAAGGTCTGAGAAAGCCATAGGTTGATGAATGTTCATTAGGATGCTTAATGTGTGAGACCAAGCAATTTTCTTCTTCAGTCCACGCTGTACTTCATACATTTCAGTTTGTACATCGAATTGAAGGTTCAGACACGTGTTTGAGGCCTGCTGTGTTCATCCAGCTCTACACCTTGTTATCTCAGATTCTCCAGCATCTGCAGTTCCTACTATACCAGAAACTTTTTTTTTTTCCCTGCGTTTTCTGTGTCTTCTCGACTAAATGTAATCCTGAAGGTATTTTAATAATGCGGAGGAGCTCCTCCTTTCACATTTCAAAATAAATATAACTATGAAATCTTTAAACATATTTTTAAAACACTGCATTTGTTTGATGAGAGCTTTAACTCGTGCCACTAAGAAACACCAAGAATGGTTTTGACATTTTAAAATTATTCAAATAAAAGAATACTTTCTAACTGGAATGTCTGAAGGAGGGAAAAAAAAAGTCAGAATCTGCAGTACATCAAACTCTGAGAATACACCAAATCCTTGGTTTAAATTGTTGTTCTTCCTCTTTATGGCATGGTGACGATGGAGGACACTCTAATTTGCATTGTGTCTTCTCAGGATGAGAAAGGGCTTTGACAGAGGAGTTCTAAAAATATATTCATTAACGGAACATCACTGGCTAGGCTACTATTTATTGTCCATCCCTTAATTGCCACACTGCTGTAAGTCTAGAGTCATATGCAGAACCCTTCTTCAGAATTTCTGAATTCTGGATTCCTAAAGAAGGGTCCAGACCCGAAACGTCAGCTTTCCTGCTCCTCTGATGCTGCCTGGCCTGCTGTGTTCATCCAGTTCTACACCTTGTTATCTCAGATTCTCCAGCATCAGCAGTTCCTACTATCTCTGAGTGAGTTTTAACTCCTCCCCCCCGCCCCCCGAGAATATTACTTAGGTCTCTAGATTAATTTTCTAGCGATAATACCACTAGAAAGTCGCCTCCCCTCAAGGTATCCCGTCAAACTAGGTAATGGGAAACAGCAAAGAATTGAGGGGTAAATGAACAGGTGCATGGCAGGCCAGCTACCCAGCATTCCGTGCGACACTGAACTTCCCCTATCCACGGAACAGGGAGCAATACCCACCGTGGAAAGCGGAACGGAGCATGCGCCGCGTTAGTGATGGCTACTCATGGAGGTGGTTTTGTTCGGCTCCGCAAACGGTGAAATTTGGAGCGAATCGCAGAGTGCGGTGGATCTGTTAGGTGGACTTTGGCGATTCAGTAATATCTTGTGCAAATCTCAAACCTGAAGAAGAAACCCCTGGTTCTCCGTTTGCATCAAACGGGACGATGCCTGCAGGCTTCCGCCCAGGGACAGGCCGCTGGACCATCCGCCACCTTTGTTAGGGGCATTGGGCCGTGGGGCGCGTGTGTGGACATCATGTTTGTGAGGAGCAGTATTTGGAAAGACTGGGAGGACCTTGCTGCCCATTGATCACAATGGAGACAATTTGTCCATTAAGTTGTTTTAACCTTTCACACCCCATGTCTTACTCATGAAGGGCGGCAGGAAAGGAAAGAAAAGGAAGCAAATCCAAATTTGATATCCAAATCCCGTTGGCTCAGGAGACAACCTGCCCCAGTTGTCCAAAGATTTGCAGTTCTGCTTTTCACATTAAGACTCAAGGCAGTTCCTCACGACCCTGAGCAGTTGTCACCATTGAGTCGAAAGACTGACAATCACATTGAGAGGCAGTGTGTGCAGTAGGGAGCATTTGTGGTTGCCTGGGCCAGGAAGAAGGGATATTGTTACTTTCTAAAGTAAAATAAAAGGCGCTGGAGAAACCCAGTAGGATAGAGCAACAATGTTAACATTTACAATCTGATATTGCTGTATTCTATTGCTGAACTGATAGTGATAGATTTCAGAAATTTCTTTCACTGAGGCTTGGAAGGGTGTGTATATACACAGAAAAATAAAACAAAGGGAATAATTTGTATGAGCTCTAAATTTTTCTGACACTGTCTTTTCAAAACTTCTTTTCCAGTGTATTTGAAGAGGATTCACAGACTGGAGATTCCAACCAAACATCATATAAGAATCTGACAGAATTGGTGGATTCATCAGATACCCGATATTATTGGCCTTTGAGTGTAAGTGTTGGCTTCCCAATCATTACCATGCACTGCATATAATTTCTTCATCACATTCTCCCTGTCACCATGTCTAAGTTCTTAAATTGGTGTTCCATGATCCATTTCCTATCAGCTGATGTGACCATCTTGTTTATATCTACCTTATCTAAACCAATCATAAACCCTTGCAGGTCTGTCAAATCTCCCTTCAGCTTCAGCTCCTCCGTCACATTACAAATCCCTCTGTCCTGAACCGTGCTGGTGAGTGAACCAATCTGTCCTCTCTCAGGGACCCTGCAATCCTTCCCAATGTGTGGGTGATCTCTGGTTTGCACAGACCCAGATGCTGTGTGTTCCTGTGTGTGATGTCATCATGCAGCGACAATTACACGGTGACATCACCCATTCCCCAGGTATTTCCTGCACTGTGAGATTTTTCTCTGACTCCAGTGTTTCTGAAATCTTTCCAGCTGTAGGCTCCAGGAGGAGAATTTCAATTGAAAATAGAGATGATGTTTAGTATTTTTGACTATGCCTCAACATTTTGAGCTTTTACTATCTGTTATCTGTGAGAGGTTCTGTTGCATTGTGGCTGGTATGTCTCCTTTAGTGTGGTTCTGAATCTATTTTGATACTTTGCTCAGTTTCAGTCCTGCCCTCCTTCGGTCCATGTTAGTTTTGTTGTCTGTGTCCAGATGAGATTTCCACCATGTCTATCATAGAGTCATACACAATAGAAACAAACCCTTTGGACCAATAGGTCCATGCTGACCACGTATTCTAATCTGATCTAGTCCCATTTGCCAGCATTTGGCCCATATCTATTTAAACTCTTCCCATTAATGTACCCATCCAGATGCCTTTTAAATGTTGTAATTGTACCCGCCTCGACTACTTCCTCTGGCAGCGTGTTCCACACACGCACCACCCCCTGCGTAAAAACGTTGTTCCTCAGGCCCTTTTTAAGTCTTTCCCCTCTCACCTTAAACCAATGCCGTCTAGTTTTGGACTCTGCAACCCTGGGAAAAGAACTTGTCTATTCACCATATCCATGCCCCTTATCATAGTCAACCTCTATCTGGTCACCCTTCAAGCTTTGATGCTTCAGGGAAAAATGCACCAGCCTATTCAGCCTCTCCCGAGAGTTCAAACCCTCCACTCCTGGCATCATTCTTGTAAATCTTTTCTGCACCTTCTCCAGTTTTAGTTCGAGTCATCTCCTGACCATATACTGTGTATTTAGAAGTTTCCAGAGTATCTTTCGAAGTCAAGAGTTGTTCTTTGTGCAGTGCAATCCTTTTTGTCTTCTGCCTCTGAGCTTATATTAAACAAAACACCTACATCATAATTATTCTCTGTAATTCATTCAGTGTATCCTGAAACAGTTAGTCTGTGTCTCTTTCCACAGATTTCAGTCAATATTGCCAATGCTCAGTGACCTGTGGAGAAGATAATGTTTGACCTTCCTGAACTGCTGCAGTCCATGCGGTGAAGATGCTCCCACAATGCTGTTTGGTAAGTAGTGACCAAATGACAGTGAAAGACCAGGGTATTTGTCCAAATGAACAACAACTTGTATTTTTGATGGAATAAAATGATGAGATATTACACAAGGTAATCATAAAACAATACTTGACACCAAGCACACATGGAGATATTAGGACAGGTGACCAAAAACTGGGCCAGACTTAGGTTTTTTTAGGAGCAACTTGAAGAAAGAAAGTGAAGTTGAAAGTGAGTGAGGTTTCTGGAGTAAATGCAAGAGCTTATGCCCTTGGAAGCTGAAAGCATGGTCTTAGAGGCAGGACACTTAAAATGCTTAGGAGGTTGGAATTTAGGATACATTGTATCTCAGAGAGTTCTGAAGGTGGAGAAGATCATCGTGGGAGCTGCTATGGAGAAATTTGACAATATGGATAAGAATTTCAATATCTTAGTGCTTTGTCACCCAGAAAATGGGTAGGTCAGTGGCCACAGCGTGAAAATGTCTGGTGCGAGCAAGCACATCGGAGTTTTGCATGACCTCACGATTATTGGGAGGTTGAATGTGGAAGGCCTTCCAGTACTGTGTGATGACCGTTAATGCTAGTGATAGAAAAGGAATGGAGTTCCAGAATCAGATGAACTGAGTCTAGGATGAAGTCAGGTGATATTTCTGAGGCCTTGATGATGATGGGCTTATGTGGTTGCAAGCGCAACTTAGGGGGAAATCTTTCATGTTAGTTGTGAACAACGTGATTCAGCTTCAGACAGTTACTAGGGGGAGGGATGGATTCAGTGGTGAGGAAGTGGAGTTTGTAACAGGAAGTGAAGACAATGGCTTCAGTCTTCCCAACATCTAAATAGAGGACATTTCAGCTCACCCATTACTAGATGTCAGCCAGGTCAGGATGGTATGTGACTGGGCGGTAATGGTTGTCATAAATCTGATGGTGTGGTCCTTTTAGATGGCAGAGGTTGAGAGTTTGGGAGAGTGAGGAGTTGGGAGATTCTGTTAAAGTTCTGGTTGAGTTGTAAATATTTAAAATTATTTTCCCTCCTGTCTCTTCCACCTGTCACTTTGTCGTTTCATAGAAGCCAGAGCCTTGTATAGGCCCAGATCTGCTGGCAAGATCCCAGCCCTGAAGGATATTAATGAATCAGTTTGGTCTCATGGAGACACACAGCAGAGAAACAGGCCCTTCAGTCCACCATGTCTACGCTGACCAAAAAACACCACGCTACACTAATCACATTTACCTGCAGTTGGGTCATAGCTGACCTTGCCCTGGCATTTTAAGTACTCATCCAGATGCATTTTAAATGTTGCAAGATTACCTGTTCCCACTACTCTCTCAGGCAGCATGTTTCCTCTATCTACCACCCTCTCGTGTTTCTTTGTCTCAGACCTCCTCTAAACCGATTGCTCCTGTCCACTCTGCTCTCTGGCCTTAGATGCGTCTGTCATGGGGAAGAGATTCTCATGACCAAAATTCTCAGTTCAGTTAGACAGACAGAAATCGAACAAATCCATGCTGACTATCTCTGATCAATCTCTGCCTTTCCTTGTTAACTAATCCTGTCCTTCAAATTTTTTTCCAATAATTTCCCTATCACTGACCTAAGACTAACTAGTCTAGAATTTCTGGCCTTTCTCTGCTGCCTTTCTTGGACAAAGGAACTACATTAGTTATCCTCCAGATGTGTGGTACTGCACCTGTGACCAGTGAAGCATTAGATATCTGTACCAGAGCCCCAGTAATCTCCTCCCTTACCTCCCATAGCAGCTTGGGATAATTAGCAAAGGTAGGTCACATGGAATCTGGAGAAAATTAACCATTTTATTAACCAACCATTTGGGGCAGCACGGTGGCACAGTGGTGAGCACTGTTGCCTCACAGCGCCAGGGACCCGGGTTCAATTCCACTCTAGGGTGACTGTCTGTGTGGAGTTTGCACATTCTCCCTGTGTCTGTGTGGGTTTTCTCCAGGTGCTCCGGTTTCCTCCCACAGTCCAAAGATGTGCAGGCTAGGTGGATTGGTCATGCTAAATTGCCCGTAGTGTTCAGGGATGTGTAGATTAGGTGGGTTATAGGGGGATGGGTGCTCTGAGGGTCGGTGTGAACTCGTTGGGCTGAAGGGCCTGTTTCCACACCATAGGGATTCTATGATCTATGATCTATTTGGAAACAAAAATTGGCCTGAAGTTAGGAGACAGAGCTTGGTGATGGAGGTTGTTTTTCAAACTGGAGTCCTGTGACCAGCAGTGTGCCACAAGGATCAGTGCTGGGTCCACTGCATATTCTAATTTATATTAATGATTTGGATGTGAATATGGGAGGTATGGTTAGTAAGTTTGCAGATAACACCAAAATTGGTGGTGTAGTGGACCATGAAAAAGGTTATCTTAGAGTACAACGCAACCTTGATCAGATGGGCCTATGGGCCTATGGGCCGAGGAGTGGCAGATGAAGTTTAATTTAGATAAATGTGAGGTGCTGCATTTTGGAAAGGAAAATCAGGGTAGGACTTATACACTTAATGGTAGGGTCTTGGGGAGCATTGCTGAACAAAGAGACTTTGGACTGCATGTTCATAGTTCCTTGAATGTGGAGTCACAGGTAGACAGGATAATGAAGAAGGTGTTTGGTATGCTTATTGATCAGTGCATTAAGTATAGGAGTTGGGATTTCATGTTGCAGCTGTACAGGACATTGTTTAGGGCACTTTTGGAATACTACATTCAATCCTGGTCTCCATGCTATAGCAAAAAAAGACATTGTTAAACTTGAAAGGGTTCAGAAAAGACTTAAAAGGACGTTGCCAGGGTTGGAGCTATACAGAGAGAAGCTGAATAGACTAGGGCTATTTTTGCTGGAGCATTGGAGGCCTTCGAGAGGTTTATAAAATCATGAGGGGCATGGATACGGTGAATAGCCAAGATCTTTTTCCCATGGTAGGCTAGACAAAACTAGATGGTATATGTTTAAGGTGAAAGGGGAAAATTCAAAATGGATCTATGGGGCAACTTTTACGCGCAGACAATGGTGCATGTATAGAATGAATTGCCAGTTGAACTGGTGGAGGCTTGTACAATTACAATTTAAAAGCATCTGGAAAGGGTACATGAATAGGCAGGATTTATAAAGTAATGGGCCAAATGCTGGCAAATGGGACTGGATTAATTTAGGATATTTTGTCGGTATGGTTGAGTTGGATGGAAGGGTCTGCTTCCATGCTGTAAAACTCTCTGACTCTATTTCATCAGTCCCTGGCGGGGTTGTACACCTTTATGCCCGCCTGAAACATTAACACCTCCTCCAATTAATCTTAACATGTTCTAGAACCTCAGCATCCCAACTGAACTTTCCAGCTACAATGTCTTTCTCCACTGTGAATATAGATGAAAAGTATTCATTTAAGATCTCACCCATGTCCTCTGGCTCCACACACATGTCGCCCCGTTGATTACTAGTAGGCCCCACACTTTCCCTGGCAATCTTCTTATTCTAAACGTACTTATAAAATGCTTTAAGGCTTTTCTTTCATAGTACCTGCCGGAGATATTTCATGACCACTTTTGCCATTTGAATTTATTTTTTAAGCATCCCCACACGCTATACTTTTGAAGGGCCTCCCCTGTTTTATTGCGCTGTACCTAACATATGCATTTTTCTTTTTCAAACTCTTACTATCCCTTGACACCCATAGTTCCTTGGACTTGCTGCCCTTGCCGTTCACTCCGAGAGGAGGTTTCATTGACAGCCAGCAGGCCTCATTGCTACTTTTTTGGCCCCATAAATTCAGACAAAACTCAGATAGAATCTCAACCAGCTCAAATCCCCAGTTTTTGTGGGCTCTTTTTCATTTTTTTTTTGTTTTCTGTTTTTAATCAATTTCTCAGGGTATTAGCAAGAGAGGCTTTGCAGTTGGGAAATTACATCACGTATCACATCAGGATCTGATGGTGTCACACAGTTTATTCTAACTTGAATATCGTCAATTTTGAATATGGAAGATAAAAGTGCTAATTACAATGGGGAGAAATCATACACATGTTCTGTGTTTGGACCAGGATTCACACAATCATCTGGCCTCTCAGAACATAAATGTGGTCACACTGGGCAGAAACCATGGAAGTGTAGAGACTGTGGGAAGAATTTCAAATCCCCCTCTGACCTGGAAAGACACCGGCGAAGTCACACTGGAGAGAGACCATTCCCCTGTTCCAAATGTGGAAAGGGATTCACTCAGTTATCCCACCTTCTGAAACACCAGCGACTTCACACTGGGGAGAGGGCTTTTAAATGTCCGGACTGTGGGAAATGCTTTATATGTTCCGAGGAGCTAATGTCCCATCAACGTGTTCACACGGACCAGAGACCATTCAAGTGTTCTCACTGTGGGACTGGGTTCAGATACTCATCTCGACTTATTGTACACCAGCGAGTCCACACTGGGGAGAGACCATACATCTGCTCCGAGTGTGGGAAGGGGTTCACTCGATCATCCAGCTTACTTACACACAAGCGAGTTCACACTGTGGAGGTACGTTTTAAATGTCCAGACTGTGGGAATTGCTTTGGAAGTTCCAGACAGCTGATGTCGCATCAATGTGTTCACACTGACGAGAGACCGTTCAGATGCTCTCACTGTGGGACTGGCTTCAGGCACTTATCCCGACTCATTGTACACCAGCGAGTTCACACTGGGGAGAAACCATTCACCTGCTCTGTGTGTGGGAAAGGATTCAGTCAGTCACGATATCTGCTGAGACACCAGCGAATTCACACTGGGGATAAACCATTCTCCTGTTCAGAGTGTAAGATGAGATTCACTGATTCATCTACTCTGCTGAGACACCAGCAAGTTCACACTGGGGAAAGACCGTTCACCTGCTCTGAATGTGGGAAAGGATTCATTTTGTCATCCCACCTGCTAATACACCAGCGGGTTCATACTGGAGAGAGACCTTTCAAATGCCCAGATTGTGGGAAGTGCTACAAAACTTCTTGGGAACTGATGACCCATCAACGTATTCACACTGGCGAAAGACCATTCAGGTGCTCTCACTGTGGGACTGGGTTCAAACGATCGTCTCAACTCACTGTCCACCAACGAGTTCACACTGGGGAGAGGCCATTCACTTGCTCTGAATGTGGGAAAGGATTCACTCATTCATCGAACCTGCTGAGACACCAACAAGTTCACAAGTGATTGGATTTTACGGCCAATCACCTCCAGAAGCGAACAACGTTGATTGGGTCTTTTCCTGCAAATTTTAGGAAACTAGGTTTTCTTAAGATGACTGGATGTGGCTGTTTGTTATTTGTTCCCCAATAAATGGGCTCACCACGCCATTTTAGAGGGCAGTTACGAGTCACCCACATCATTATATATCTGGAGTCACATGTAGGCCAGACTAGGTACAAATGACAGATTTTTTTTTCATCAAGGATATTGCTGAACCAGATCAGTTCTGACAATCAGTGGTAGTTTCATGGTATGATCAGGGAAGGCTAGCTTTCAATTCCAGACCTTTTGAATGGTATTTAAATTCCACCAGCTGCTGTAGTGTTTTGATCCAATATCCCCTGAGTATTAACAACTGAATGGATTACCAGTCCAGTGACATTCCCACTACACTGCAATCTCCTCCTAAACTCCAGCTCAGTTCTAGATATTAATACTCCATCTAAATTTCAAATCAATCAACTTTGTGTAAACTAGTGCATTGAGTCTTTTTAAAATCCTGACAAGTTGGGTCCATTTGAAATGCTCTTCCCTTTCCCCTGTATTCTCCATTCTGATCTCCAACAAGTGTGAAGAGCTCAGGGAGCTTCTTTGTCACTGTGATTGAGATACTCTGATTGGCTACCATGGTTTAACTACCTACTGGGCCATACTGCCTCTCAACCTCCCCCATGCCCAAGACCTGAATTTGCACCTTTCTCCATACATCATCCATAGTCACCAGAAATTCGATACTGGAGAGACAGGGTGTAAGCATTTCACGTGTGACAAGATTTATAAAATCTCATTCACTGACAGTGCTCCAGTTTACTCACTGTGGTTCCATTCCATTGACCTGGTTTCACTGTGGGAAGAGGGTCAGATGATTGTTGAACCTGCAGCAACACCAGCGAGTTCACACCAGGAAGAGGTCACTCACCTGCTCTGTGCATGTGAATGGATTCACTCATTTATCAGACCTGCTTGCACACTCCTGAATTCATACTCACAGCGCACTCACAGTGAGGAAAGGCCAATCAGCAGCTCCCAGTGTGGGAGGAAATTCAGCCAGTTCTTCCCACTTCAGCGCACAGCAACACGTTCGCACTGTTAAGAACCTGTTTTAAAGTTCTTCCTGCAAGCAGAGATTTTAAAGCAAAATGTATCAAATGAAACACAAACCCATTTACACTGGTGCAAAACTGTTCACTCCTCTCTGTCGGGGGAAAGGATTCACTTGGTTATCTTTCCTCCAACCCTGAGACACCAGAGATTTCACAAGTGACTCCAGTCTGCTGTAATTGCTGCTGTTAGTCTCATCCAGGAGTGACTCATATTCATTCTGACAGTTGATGTTTGTTTCTGTTGTGTTAATAATCCCTGTAACCGGACTGCAGTGTAATAAGCAGGGCAGACATCAAATAAATCAGTCTTGGATGAACGACACCATTGTTAGTTTCTGTCTTTTCCACCTGGCTGGACCTCAAAAAGACTGATCTGGGGGCAGTACAGCAGATACAGAACATCAGCCTGAACACAATCCTTTAGTTAAGAATGATAAATGGGCACTTAGGTACTTCTCTCTGTTCACTGACAGCAAAGTCACAGTTTGGGTTCACCCTGAGGTAGGGAAGAAATGTATCCCAGTCAATCTCCTGCATGGTTCACAGCTCCTGGACACAGAACTCAAGCTCCATTACAACTGGGTTTAGAGTCAGCAAGAACAACGGGGAATGCTGCAAACTGGCTGTTAATCAGAGATTGGGGTCAAATTGGGATCTATTCCTGAATAAAAGTGAATCAGCAGGCTTAGGTTTCCAGTCTAACTATGAAGCTAGTCATTATTCTGTGCCGATGTAAATGTCCATCTGACAGTCCTGAGCCCTACCATTTTAATGCAGATTCCCTTAATTTTAAGGGAATTCCCTTCATTTTAAGTACGTTGTTTAAATTCTGCATTGAAATAACAGGATGGAGGATTACACAAGAGCTTAGTCACTATGGATACATCTATACAATAGATATTTGCTTTCCAGGCAAAGAACACATGACTTGTTTTCCAGAATTTCCAGTTTTATTGGTGTGTGTGTGTGTTTGACATCAGAATAAGTGAAGATTCACAACCTGGAATATCCACGAGGAATATGATCCTGACAGTTGATCTGGGACCACTCCTGCTGTGACCTTTGGTACTGACCCTACTGAAGGTTGCAGGCTCAGGGAGTGGACAGGCAGGAAGCTGGACCGTGTATCCTATCTCTTATCTGGTGAGTAATCAGATGAATCCTTACTTAGAAGCTGCCTAGAGTTTTATCTATCTGTCAGTGTCACTGTCATGGTGAAAAGGGGATCAGTTTTTTCCTGTTTACTTAGTCTGTGCCCCTTATACTTTTAATCATCGCAATCATGTATCTCCTCAGTCTCCTCTGTTCCAGGGAAAACAACCGCAGTGTATCCAATCTGTTTCCATAACTAAACCTCTCCATGCAGGCAACATCTTGGCAAATCTTTTCTGCACCCTCCCAACAGCAATTACATCCCTCCTCTAAGATGGAATCCAGAACAATATCTCATTGTGGCCTAATGAATTTTTCATACATAATCTCCCTGCTTCTAAAGTCTCAGCCTTAGCTAATAAAGGGAAGTATCCCATATGCCTTTTTAACCACTTTATCTACCTGATATATCAAGGGACTGGTGGATATGCACACCAAGGTCTGTAATCCTGAATGCTTCCCATGGTTCTAACATTCATTGCGTATTTTTGGCGGCACATTGGCTCAGTGGTTAGCATTGCTGCCTCACAGCGCCAGGTACCCAGGTTCAATTCCACCCTCGGGTGACTGTGTGTGGAGTTTGCACATTCTCTCTGTGTCTGTGTGGGTTTCCTCTGGGTGCTCCGGTTTCCTCCCACAGTCCAAAGATGTGCAGGTTAGGTGAGATGGTAAATTGCCCGTGGTGTTCAGGGATGTGTTGATTAGGTGGGATATGGGGGATCGGTCTGGGTGGGATGTTCTGAGGGTCGGTGTGCACTTGTTGGGCCAAAGGGCCTGTTTGCACACTGTAGAGATTCAATGATTCCCTTGCCTTGTTTGTCCTTCACAAGTGCATCACCTCACATTTATCTGGATTGAATTCCATCTGATCAGCCCAATTGACCAGCCAAGGGCGTCAACATTGACCCCTGCAGAGCCCCTCTGGGCACAGGCATTCAGTCACAAAAACACTTCTCAACCATCATCCTCTGCCTCCTGCCAATCAGTCAGTTCTGGATCAAATTTGCCAAATTTCTTTGGCTCTTACCTTTACCAACAGCGTCCCACACAGGACCTTATGAAGAGCTTTATGAAGTTCAAGTCTACATACCTCTTCGAAAAATTCAGTCAAGTTGGTCAGACATACCGTTCCTTGAACAAATCCATGCTGAACATTCCTGATTAATCTCTGCCTCTCCAAATGCAGATGCATTTTGACCCTCAGAATTGCTTCCAATTGTTTTCCCATCATTGTTGTAAGTATGACAGGCCTGTAGTTTCCTGGTTTATCCCTTGCTTCCTTATTGAATTACAGGGCCACATTGGATGTGCTTCAATCTTCTGCCACCTCTCCTGTGGCAAGAGGGGAACTGAAAATTATATCTAGCATATTGGCACAAAGGTAGGTGACAGAGGGTGGTGGTGGAAGGTTGCTTTTTGAACTGGACGCCTGTGACCAGCAGTGTGCCGCAAGGTTCAGTGCTGGGTGCACTGTTTTTTTTTGTCATGTGTATAAGTGATTTGGATGTGAATATTGGAGGTGTGGTCAGTACGTTTGCAGATGACACCAAAATTGGTGCTGTAGTAGACAGCGAAGGAGGTTACCTCAGAGTGCAAAAGGACCTTGATCTGACGGGCTGAGGAGTGGCAGATGCAGTTTAATCTAGATAAATGTGAGGTGCTACATTTTGGTGGGCAAATTAAGGCAGGACTTGTACTCTTAATGGTAAGGTCCTGGGAGTGTTGCCGAACAAAGAGACCATGGGGTGCAGGTTCATAATTCCTTGAAAGTGGAGTTACAGGTAGACAGTGTAGTGAAGAAGGCACTTGATATGCTTGTCTTTGTGGTCAGTGCACTGAATATAGGAGTTGGGAGGTCATGTTGTGGCTGTACAGAACAATGGTTAGGCCACTTTTGGAATACTGCGTTCAATTGTAGTCTCTGTTACAGGAAGGATGTTGTTAAACCTGAATGCGTTCAGAAGAGATTTACAAGGATGTTGCCAGGGTTGGAGGGTTTGAGCTAAAGGAGAGGCTGAATAGACTGGGTCTATTTTCACTGGAGCGTTGGAGGCTGAGAGGTGACCTTAGAGGTTTATAAAATCATGAGGGCACGGATAAGGTGAATAGCCAAGTCTTTTCCTCGAGGTGGGTGAGTCAAAAACTAGAGGGCATAGGTTTAAGGTTCAAGGGAAAAGATTTAAAAGTGACCTAAGCGGCAACCTTTTCATGCAGAGGGTGGTGCTTTTATAGATTGAACTGCCAGAGGAAGTGGTGGAAGTTGGTATAATTAAAACATTGAAAAGGCATCTGGATGGGTATATGAATAGGAAAGGTTTAGGGGGATATGGGCCAAATGCTGTCAAATGGGACTAGATTAATTTATGATATCTGGTTGGCATGGATTTGCTTCCATGCTGTACATCTCGTTGACTCTGTGACCACTTAACTGACCAATCACATCGTCAATTGATGACTGGTCTGAAGCCTATCTCGGATAAAAGGTTGAGGACCACGTATCATCATTGAATCATAAAAAAATTATGTAACAGAGGAGGTGTTCAGCCCATAATATCTGCACTAGCTGAAAGTGAACTCTGCAGTATAATCCTAATTTCCAGCTATTTGTCGTGTAACTCTGAGAATTAAAGCAGCTGCACTGTATATCAGAGTAATTTTTAAATGTGACATATGCTTGTGCCTCTACCTCCATTTCTGACAGTGAGCTCTGGAACCAGTCATCCTCTGGGTGAAGTGATCCCTCAGTTTCTCTCTTTTCCTTCCAATTACTTCAGATCTCTGTCTCCTGGTGACTGACCTCTCTGTCAATGAAACCTCTCAGTTTGTGGCCATTGTAATTCTATCACATGCTCTGTTCCAGTCAAATCAGCCAAAGCCTGTCCAAACTTTCCAGATTATTAAAACTTTTCACTGCGACAACATCTTGATAATCTCCACTGTGCCCTCTCTTGTGCAGTCACGTTCCTCCTGTTATGCAGTAACTGAATTGTATCCAGGCTTCTCACTGTTGTCTAACTAGTATTTTCTTCTTTAGAGATCAAGAACAATGGCTTTCTCACCTCCCGTTTGCTTCAATGCAATGAACACTGACAGGTCTAACCTGTTAGTATTTGAAAGAGTATTTTTCTGAAGAAGGATCTAGGCCCAAAACATCAGCTTTCCTGCTCCTCTGATGCTGCTTGGCCTGCTGTGTTCATCCAGCTCTACACCTTGTTATCTTTAGTATTTGAAAGAGACTTACAAATGATTTGAAAAACAAGGGAACCCTTTGCTGCTCAGTCCATCCGAGGTGTTCGATAACAGACTGGTGAATATTGAGCTGGAGGATTGGGCCTTGATGTGTTTCATTGTTGGCTTTAAACTTTGATTCTTTTGTTTTAGACACTAGATAACGCAACTCATAACAACAGATTGTCTCTGCTGGCTTTATGAACAGCATTGTAATGATAGAAACAAAGCAGAGATACCCAATCTGAGGACAGAGACAGTACAATGGATTCAGAGCTCTCAACTCTGTTATAATACAGAAGACGAGTTAACTTATCCAGAGAATAGCTAAGAGAAATGAAATCATTTATAATTAGAAATTATAAAAGATTCACAAGTGGAGCAATCATTAATGGGATGTCAATTAGTGTCCTCTTGTCTTGGAGATATTAAGATCCTGATTAAGTGTCTGAAACAAACTCAGTTCCTTTAACAAATAGCATAATATTAAACCTCAGCTCAGTTATTGTATTATTTACATCACAATGAACAAACTGAAAGTGTCAGCATAAGCACGACTCAGTCTTGGGTGGGACTGACAGCAACAAAAGCAGCAGAATCCAACATCGGTCTTCAACCTGTGAACTCGCTGGTGTCTGAAAAGGTGGCTGAGTGATTGAATGCCTTCTGACACTGAGAGCAGGTGACTGGGGAGAGACCAGTGTGAACTCGTTGATGTGTCAGAAGATTGGATGACTGAATGAAGAACTTACCATGCAGAGAGCAGGTAAATGGCCTGTCCCGAATGTGAACTCACTGGTGTGTCACTGGAGTAGATGACAGAGCGAATCCTTTCCCACACATGGAGCATCTGAACAGTTGCACTGGTGCGTCAGCAGGTTGCTTGTGGTTTCATAACTCATCTCACATTCACAACATCTGAAAGGTGAGTGAACAAATTGGTATTTGGAGAGGTTGGATGATCGGGGGAAGTCTTTTTCCCACACAATGAGCATGTGAATGGCTTCTCCCTCTCTGAGAACTTGCTGGTGTCTTAGTAGTTCGCTCCTGGTTTTATAATTCTTCATACATTCAGAACATCTGAAAGGTCTTTCATCAGAGCGAACATGTCAGTGTGCAATTAGGTGTGATGATCGTGTGAATCCCTTCCCATAGAGTGTGCAGGTGAATGACCTGTCCCCAGTGTGAGTGTATTCATGTTCAATGAGACTGTGTGACTATTTAACAGTCTCCCACAGTAAGAACAAATGAAGTGTTTACCTGACCAGATCTTGACCAGATCCACAGAGCTTTTAAGACTGTTTGCATTGTCCAAATGTTTAAACAGCCTCTCAACACTATGAACTTGCTGCTGAACTTCAGCAGACTTCTTGATTGAGTGAATCCCTTCCCACACACAGAATGTGAGCAGCCTCGCTGCACTGTGAACTTGCAGGTGTTTCAGCAGGTTAGGTATCTGAGTGAATCTTTTCCCGCACAAGGAGCAGTTGAACAGCCTTTTCCCCAGTGTATCTATGCTGATGAATTCCAGCAGGGTTGGATAACTGTATCCCTTCCCACACTTCCCACATTTCCAAGTTTTCTCCATGAGGGTATCCTTGTGTCCCTCCAGGTTGAATATCAATTGTAACCTTAAGTGCACACAGTTGCTCGTTCTGAATGGTACTACTATTTTATTTTCTATTGACTCTTTAACTGCTTAAAGCTCTTTCCACAATCAGTTCACTAGAACACTCTCCGTCAGTCCATGTAACTGTTTAATGTTCTATACACAGCCATTCACTGCAACACTTTCAATCAGGCTCTGTAACTAGTTAAAGCTCTTTACACAGTCTGTTCACTGGAACACTCTCAATCAGTCACTCTTTCACTGAGTGTGACTGTGTTTCTTGTGTCTTTTCAGTCATAGTGATGTTTGATTTTCTTCCCCCCTTAGACAGAATAGATGATCATTTCTCCTTGCACAGTCAAAGGCTGATGATATTCTGTTCTCGATGAATTGAGTGCCTCTGTCAGATCTTGATGTGTCTGATCTAAGTTTCCCATCTGCAAATCATCTGCCTGGAAAAGGAAGTTCAGAAAGTTATTACTTACAGTACAGGACAGACATTCAGAACAAATTTGATTTATTTTGCTGGAACATTCTTATCTTGCTGGTTTCCCCAAACACATGGTGGAATTCAACTGAAAAGAGTGAGAATCAACAAGAAAAGCAAAGGGAACATTCCCAACTAAAGCAGAAAATTGTTCCTCATGTTTATATGAGACTTTACCATTTTACATACTTATGTTGTGGAGGAGATTAAGCGTAAAGGTGCATACCGCTTGCTCCCTCTCCAAAGCCATCTAGGCATATACAAGGGTACAGAAGACAGACAGACCGTGACTGAATTGTAGAAAATGACATTTAGTGGAACTTCTAATAGCCACAATGATGAGTCCGCATCAATAAAGTCTGTGACACCAACTCCCTGTTTTAGGACATAAACCCAAACACGTAAACTTGGAGGATAATAACAATTGAACAATGGCTGGATGAACAGAAATTTATGAAAGCATTCTGACAAATAGTCATGAGAATTGATGCATTAACTTTTTTTCTCTCTATGAATGCTGCCAGATCTACTGAGTTTCTCCAGCATTTTATAGTTTTTGTTTCAGATCTCCAGAATTCTTTGTTTTATTTCACAAGAGTCATTACTGTCAATTGGAGTATGGAAGAGTCAGATTTTTTTTTGCCTCATCAATAAGATGTGTAGCTTGACGGACAAGTTGTCTCCATTCTGAAAAATGGGCAGCAAGCTCCTTCCAGTCATCCCAATTATTTCCCTCTACAATGATGGAAGCCACGTATGGACCAGCAGGACACATGTGTCGAATGCAAACATTTCCCAGGGCCTGTCACTAAAAGGAAGCCTAGAGCCTTTGTCATGTTTGGTGCAAATGGGGGAATCAGGAGGTTCTTATTTGAGGTTTTCGGTTTACACAAGATAAGCACGAAGCCTCCTCATCCACGCACCAAATCCATCATTCCCTGTGCTCATCCTTGACCTCACTCTTTGTTGACCTGTGAAAAAAATCCTCCGTCCACCGCTATCACCTACTCAGGGCATGCTCCCTATGGTAATTAACACTGCACTTGCATACTATTCTCCTTTTCTATGGCTAGGGAACATATCCAACCATAGCAAATGCTGGGTAATCAGTCCACCATGCATCTATTTGTTGCTGCTTTTGAGCAAAGATTTGGGTGAGATACTCAAATAACAAAATATGAAAATAAATTATACTGATAACCAATTGCACGGGCCATCCACTTTCCACAAGAAGGAGAATCAGAGCTGCTGTAGAATCAAACATTTTCCAAAGAACAGGACCTTTGTCTGGAATCTTTGATGAAATTACAGCGTCCCAGTGTTTGGCATAAATAAGGGAATCACTGCAAACACACAGAGCTCTTAAAAAAAAACTCTCCACTGGGAATGTACACATTGTGCATTCAATGATTTAACTTTCCAAGTTGATGGATTTGAGGCTGCGAAATGTAATGCCTTCACTCATATAAAATTTCTGAATGGTCACTGTACTGCTGTTTCAGTTGATAGGATGTGTAAGAATTAATTTTAATTTCAGGTTAATAGAAGACAAAATACTTTTGATGATATAAATGTGTGTTAAAGAGACAAAAAGCTGGAGAAACTCAGCAGGTCTGGAAGTATCCATGCAGACAGAAACAAAGTTAACATTTTGAGTCCAATATAAGTCTATGTCTGATCTCCCGAGTTTCACGAGCATTTTCTCTTCACATTGGCTTTCAGTGTGGCATAGCAAAGGTGCCATGTCACAGCCAAGATCAATAACAAGTATGTACATTCTTTAACACAATAAAATCTTCCTCAGTGCTTCACATGGCATTGACACACCTTATTAACATATGTGCAGAGAACTTAAGGGATGATAGGACAGATTAATGGAATTGTTAGTAAGCAACCTGGATCATGTGCTTCATGAACAGTGGTTTTGAGAGTAAGAGCAGGGAGATTTAGCTGAACATTTAACAACCTCTGGTTTTAGCCAAAATGTGATTGTCTCCACTTCTGACCCCAATAATCAGGAAGATTGTAAGGTTTTTGTGAAGGGGCAGAGGAGATTTATCAGCATGAATTCAGCAAAGAATGTCGAAGAGAGATCAGATTGATGTGTATGATATTTATGATAGATTGAAATAAAGCAGAAGGAAACTGTTCGCAGTCACTTATTAAATAAGAGCTAAGGGCACTGCCACTGAACGGCAAAAAACTAACTCTTCACTAGCTATTTTCTTCTCAATCTATGCACATATGTTATTGCACACTTCTGGAGCAGGATGGGGATTGAACTGGGGCCTCCTTACAATGCTTAACTGTAAGTAAAGAATAGAAATTTAGAGCAGACGATTCTAAGTACCGCGGAACTCTATTCCTGTTTCATTCTCCAAGCTGCAACTTCTTGCTTCACACTACTACTCAAAACAAGTGACAATTAATTTCTCACTTTTTAAAAAGAGTTTGTATTTATACATGTCTGTGTGTGAGAGTTTAATTTCAAGCTGTGGGGTTCTTGCCCAATTTTTGACTTCTGTTGAAATTGTAAAACACACGGCCTGAGCTGCAGTATAGTTTGCAGTTCTGGGCCCCACTTTAAGATGCATTTAAAGTATCGGATTGTTTGCAGATTTTTATTCATGTCATCTGCCACTGGTTAGGTCAGCATTTATTGCTCATCCCTAGTTGCTGTGCAGAAGGTATTGAAGTGCCTTCTTGAAATGTTACAGTCGTTAGATTGTAGGAATACCAAAATGCTGTTGGGAAGGGGTTCCAGGATTTTGACCCAGCCACACTAATGGAATGTTGTAGTTACAAGTCAGGCTAGTGTGTGATTTCAAGGAGAGTTCACATATGATGATGTTTGCTGCCATTGTCCTTGCAGGTGGTAGAGATCACAGTTTGGAATATGCCGTCAAAGGGGCTTAGATTTATTGCGGTGCCTCTTGATGTAACAAATTGTCACATTTGCCACTTTGTGACAAAGACAAATACTTCAAAGGCAGTACACAGTTTATTTTCTTTAAAATCCTTCCAGAGCAACTCTGAGGAATAGCGCTGAAATGTAATTTCTAATCTGCTGTTTTGACAAAAGGAAGTTCATTTCCTGCACAGAGCACAGATAAAGGCTTCTGAGGATCTTTTGCGGGTCAGATCTTGCCCTTCATATTTCTGAGTTAGGGATTTTAAAATTGTCAACTGATGTTGCATGAAGCAGTTTTAATCATTTAACTGAATATAATTTCTAAATTGTGTAGTTAAAGACCAGTTGAGTACAAAACAGTCATGCAACAAAAAGCTGTATCAGCGATAGTAGGAACTGCAGATGCTGGAGAATCTGAGATAACACGGTGTAGGAGCTGGATGAACACAGCAGGCCGAGCAGGAAGGCTGACGTTTCGGGCCTAGATTAAGAAGGGTCTAGGCCCGAAACGTCAGCCTTCCTGCTCCTATGATGCAGCTTGGCCTGCTGTGTTCATCCAGCTCTACACCGCGTTATGCAACAAAAAGCTGCTTAGTGTAAAGGTGGGTCAATTCACGTGACGAAGGAGCAGCTCATCGAAAGCTTGTGATTTTAAACAAACTTGTTGGACCACAGCCTAGTGTCATGTGACGTCTGACTTAATATGAATGGAGCGCGTGTCCGTCCTGCAACCATTCGGAGTGAATGAGGGCGGTTCTTTCCTGCAACCAATCGGAGTGAATGTGGGGCGGGTCCGTCCTTCAAGAAATCGGAGTGAATGAGGGTCGAGGCCCGAAACGTCAGCCTTCCTGCTCCTATGATGCTGCTTGTTCATCCAGCTCTACACCTTGTTATCTCAGATTCTCCAGCATCTGCAGTTCCTACTATCTCGGAGTGAATGAGGGGTGGGTCCGTCCTGCAACCATTCGGTGTGAATGAGGGGCGGGTCTTCCCTGCAACCAATCGGAATGAATGAGGGGCGTGAACGAGGGACGGGATAATCAGCACACGGGACTACCTTCCAGTGTGTTGTGACTGAAGGTTGGGTAAGTGCGGAAGTAAATATTTAAAAGGCATTTGGTCGAACGTATGCATAGGAAAGGTTGAGAAGGACGTGGGTAGGGAAAATGGAGTTAGTATGCACCAGTTTGGGCTGAAGCGCCTAACTGTCTCTGTGCTGTAGGAGTCTATAAAGGAGGTAGTAAACAGTGACAGATAACGTGGAGCAGTTTAGAAACTGAACCGTTATTGATTGAGAGGTTTTATAAACGCCCAGTTTCAGTTGTTATCTCAAAATATGAACGTTCCGGTCTCGCGTTTGTAGCACATGGGGGAAAAGGGCTGCGGGCCTCACGCCTGTATTACTGTGGCTATTTACTGGGGACAATGTTTGTGTAGAAAGTATGCGGCCGCTATCTTTATATGGGGGTAGCAACAACTGCAGATGCTGGAGTTAGAGATAACACAGTGTGGATCTGGTTTGAACACAGCAGGGAGTGGGAGGGGGAATTTATAATGTTGGTGACCGGGTGATATGTCCATCCTGGGCCTCCTCCAGTGTCACAATAACACTACCCGCAAACTGGAGGAGCACCACTTCAGATTCCACCTTGCGAACCTACAGCCCGATTGCCTAAATATGGAATTCACCAGGTTTAAAATCTCCCACCCCTGGCCTCATACCATAACTGTCCGTCGCTCTCATCCCTGCCTCCTTGACCTGACACAACCCGTTAACCTTCTGTTCCCCCCCAACCCACTGGCCAATCCTTACCTGCACTCCCCTATCAGCATCTCACCATCCCACCTACCTTCCCCAGCCCTACCCCTCCTCCCTCTATTTATTTCTGAGCTCCCTTCCCCCATTTCTGAAGAAGGGTCCTGACCTGAAATGTCAACTTTCCTGCTCCTCTGCTGCCTGGCCTGCTGTGTTCCTCCAGATCCATACTGTGTCACCTTTATAGGGACATGTTTCACTGCTGTGGGTTTGGGTGGACAGAAAGATAACATTTACATAAACTGAAATCAAAAGGGATATTTGTCCCTAGAGGACCATTTTCTGAAGAACGGTCTAGGCTCGAAACGTCAGCCTTCCTGCTCCTCTGATGCTGCTTGGCCTGCTGTGTTCATCCACCTCCACACCTTGTTATCTCAGATTCTCCAGCATCTGCAGTTCCTACTATCTCTGGATATTTGTCCCTTCTAGATTGCTAATCTGCACTGACAGTAATGAATTTTTATGCAAACTGTTTTTACAGGACCTTTTAAAAGTGAAAGATTTGCAGATGGGTGCCTCAAAAACATATTGTTTAGGGATCACTCGATTCATCAGATTCAAATATCATCGACCTTTTGTGTGCAGGAGATTCAGGTTTGTTTCTGTTTCTTACACAGAAACAATTTTATATTGAGAAGGCAAAATTATGAAGAGATTAGAAAACAGGAATGTGAATTTACAATTGAGTTGCTGAACTAGGAATATGGTATATGGAGACACCGTTGTAGTGAAGTGGTAGTGTCCCTACCCCTGGATCAGGAGGTCTGTGTTCATGTCCTACCTGCTGCAGACATGTGTGATAGCAGCTCTGAATAGGTTCATTAAAACTTTTTTTCTTATATAGTGGAAGACACGATAGGAAGTATCATCATTGTCATGTCTAAAGCTAATAGAGGCAAGAATGAGATTTTCAGAAATAGCCAACTCAATGCAGAGGTCATTTGGTATTATCACTGCACTAGTAATCCACAGAACCAAGTAAAGTTGTTCTGACATGTTATTATGAAGTGTTTCGAGAGGTTAGTAAGTGCACACACAACTCGAGCCTCCCAGATTGCCTTGATCCACTACAATTCGCCTACTGTCACAGTAAGTCTTTTGCAGACACCATCTCCTTGACACTCTGCTCATCCCTGGAACATGTGGGTAACAAGGACACCTATATCAGACTCCAGTTTATTAACTTTAGCTCCACCTTCAACAACATAATACCAACAAAACCCATCTCCAAACTCTGAGACCTAGGACTCCCTGCTCTGCAACTGGATCTGTGAATTCCAGTCTCACAGACTGCAATCAGTGAGGATAGCTGACAACACCTATTCCACCCGAATCTTCAACACCGGTGCCCCACAAGGCTGCGTACTGAGCCCTTTACTATTACTCCTTATACACTCACGACTATGTGGCAAATTCAGCTTTAACTCCATTTACAAATTTGCTGATGACACCACTGTAGTGGACAGATCTCAAATAACAACAAGATGGAGTACAGGAAGGAGATAAACTGCTTAGTGGCATTGTGTAAAGACAACAATCTTTTCCACTATGTCAGCAAAATGAAGGAGTTGGTCATTGACTCAGGAAGCGGCGTGGAGAGAGGCACGGTGGCACAGTGGTGGCACTGCTGCCTCACAGCACCAGGGACCCAGGTTCGATTCCAGTCTTGGCTGACTGACTGTATGGAGTTTGCACATTATTCCCGTGTCTACGTGGGTTTCCTCCAGGTGCTCGGGTTTCCTCCCACATTCAAAGATGTGCAGGTTAGGTGGATTGGCTAGGCTAAATTGCCCGTAGTGTTCAGGGGGGTGTAGATTAGGTGGGTTATAGGGGGATGGGTCTGGTTGGGATGCTCTGAGGTTCGGTGTGGACTTGTTGGGCGAAGGGCCTGTTTCCACACTGTAGGGATTCTATGATTCTGTGAAGTCACAACCTTGTCTGCATCAATGGTGCTGACGTAGAGGTGTAGGTACAAACGTTTGAGAACATATACCAACAGATTTAAGAATAGCTTTCTCCCTGCTGTTATCAGACTGATGAACCAATCTCTCGGTATATTCGAGTTGATCTTTCTCTGCATTTTCTCTGTAGCTGTAACAATTCTGCATTCTGTTCTATTACCCTGATTTACTTAGGTAAGATATGATGATATGGTTTAGCTGACAATAGACAGGGAGTGGTGAATCAATGGAATTCACTGCCACAGAAGACTGTGGAGGCCAGATTATTGAGGATATTTAAGATGGAGATAGATAGGTCCTTGATTATCAAGGGTTACTGGGTGAAAGTGGGAGAATGATAGATTTCTAAACTCCCACCATGATTGAATGGCAGAACAGACCTGATAGGCTGAATGGCCTAATTTCTGCTGCTATGTCTTATTGTCTTAGTACTTTTCACTGTATCTCAGTACATGTAACAATAATAAATCAAAGCAAAGTGCAAGAGGGTATTCCAGGAGCAACATTTGGGAATACCTCAAAATGAACTGTTAACCTATTGAAGTGACAAAACCAGGCTGTTTGCATGTCAAAGAGCATTAGCAGCAACTGAGAGACATAGCCAAGCTGTCCCACAACCAACAAAGCAGATCGAAGCTCTTCAGACCAGTCACATCTAGTTGTGAATGGCGATGGACAATTTAAACAACTAAGTTCAGGCTTCACAAATAATCTCATCCTCAATGATGAGGCTGCCCACCAAAACAGTGCAAGAGATGAGGCTGAAGCACACAGGGAGCAGAGATTTGTATGGCTCTAAGGTTACACAGCGGTTAAATGTGGGAGGTAAGCCAGGAGTGTGTTTGGATTATTAAATCTAGAGGTAACAAAGGAAATGATGAGAGTTTCATCAGCAGATGAGCTGAGATAAGGTGGAGTTGGGTGAAGTTACTGAAGTGTAAATAGCTGGTCTCGGTGAAGATGGAGTTACGTGACTAAATGCTTGTCTGTGGTGAAAAGGTTTGCCATGGTTATGAATAGTCTGGTTCAGCCTCGATATTTACCAGGGAGAGAGATGGAGTCAGTGACAGTCTCCCAGACTAGGTCCCTGCCTGTGATGAATGGCAGTGCCCTAGTTGGACGTTATGACGGTCCAGCGGCTTTCAATGGTTACTTTTTCAGAGTGTCGACTCCACACATTTTTCAAGATTCATTCAGCTCAATTTCACAACCTGCCTTTGTGTTTTTCTAAGTTTTCTCCCTCATTCACTTTTTTTCTGTTTGATATCAATTTCACAGGAATTTAGAATGAGAGGATTTGCAGTCACAAATATCCAAATCAAACACCACATCAGCATCTGACGGAATCATGCAGCATATTGACATGTGAACACCATTTGATTTTGAACATGGAAGGAAAGAGCGCTGTTCACAGTGGAGAGAATCTGTACATGTCTTCTGTGTGGAAAAAGCTTTCAGCTAATCACTAGACCTCTCAAAACATAAATACAGGCACCAAATGGAGAAACCGTGGAAATGTGAGGACTGTGGGAAGGGATTCCCTTCCCCATCAAAGCTGGAAACTCATTGGCGCAGTCACACCGGGGAGAAGCCATTCACCTGCTCGAAGTGTGGGAAGGGATTTACCCAGTTACCCCACCTACTGACACACCAGCGAGTTCATACTGGGGAGCGACCTTTTAAATGCTTCCAGTGTTGGAAAGGATTCACTCAATTAGGTCACCTACTGACACACCAGAGAGTTCACACTGATGAGAAACCCTTCATCTGCACTCAATGTGGGAAGAGTTTCAGGCATTCAGACAGCCTCATTACACACCAGAGAGTTCACACTGGGGAGAGGCCATTCACCTGCTGCCACTGTGGGAAGGGATTCACTCAGTTCGGTACCCTGTTGACACACCAACGAGTCCACACCGGGGAGAGACCATTCATCTGCTCCATGTGTTGGAAGGGATTCACTACCTCATCTCACCTGCGGAGACACCAGCAAGCTCACCATTGATGAGAGATACTGGATTGCGTCGTTCCTGCTGCTGTTGATCAGGACGGTCAGGTACCACTTAGAATTGCTCACTGTGAAGACGATAGTGTATAAAAGATGCACAAAATGCTTTGAACTGTCAAACATGTCAAGAAGTGTTTCTATCAACGAGAGCACTTTCTTAAATAGCATGCCATCTGCAACGTCGAGCTTTCAGTAATTGAACTGAATTTGTTTTCTCCTCTGTGCATGGGTATTTGTGGATACTGGTGAGCTGGCCTGGTAGGTGACGGGGAAATAATGCTGAGTGGACGTAAGCCTTAAATTGGTGTAGTGAATGGGGGTAAGGAGAGGGTACTGGGTGACATGGACGGAGCGTGGGCAGAGTGACTGGGTGAGTGATGGAGGATGGTTTCTGTTTTATTGCTTCATTTGATTTTTGGTCACAGTGCTGAAATCCAAGGCAGGCTGTCTGCCCCAGGCTGCCTTGCGACCTGGCAACCTCATCCAGTGTTCCTGGATCATTTTTCCGATTTCCAATTGATCCCACTGCCTCCTGACTGACAGTGGAGAGCATAGGTGGCCAGAATTAAAGGGCAGATTCACAGTGCCGGGAATTCTCCCTGTATACTCGGCTTGGCAATAAGAATCCTGGCCTTGGATGTTACTTTATGCTGATGTTAATGATGCCTGTCACTGGGTTGAAGTTTAATATTCTGGATCTGCAGCTGTTTAATATCTCTAGTAGGAAAGTGCCTACAACAACACTGTTGTAAAGTTAACCTGGTAATGTGGCTCATTCAACACACTCTTAGATGATTGGAGAATTGTTTGCAATGAAGGCACACTCATAAATACGCAAGAAATACAAATCTACAAGAATAAAAATGTTATTCAATTTGCATGACTGTCCGCTCCAAAATGTCTGTGCTTTTAATGTAGTGTCCGAAAGTGCAAAACTGTAGTTAACAGTCTGGAATTCCTTTGTGGGAGTGGTTAATTAAGTAGACAGTTTCTCCCCATTAAAATTCTCTTGAATGTCGTCTGAGAAATATTGCTGAAATCTACATTCTTTTTCAGTGTTTTGGTGAAAGGATGTTGATTGCTTGTATGAAGCTGTTCTACAGGTTTTCTACTGCCTTTTACAGGCAAGAGACTTCACCTTCGTTGCTTGGAGTTAGAGATTTAGATTTCAACTGTAGATGGTGTTTGAACTATTGCTGTCTGCTTAACCACTAGCTATTTCAAAATTCTCAAAGGGAGTTGAGGTAAACACTGTTGGAGTCATGTGAAAAAGTCTGCTTTTGGTCGGGGTGGTAGTGGGAATGGAGCCATTAAAATCTTGTTACAGCAGTAGGCTAACTTGTTATTTTCAATGGTGACAATCTGTCTGCGCCAGTTTATAACATGATAGTTTAACACAGGAGGTACATGAGATGTAGATATTTCAGCTAACTTGGACTTCAGGAAACATTTCTGGAAAGTTATCATTAGGTCCAGTCCTGTGATTATAGAAGACGTGTGTTATGAAATAATGTTCAATTGCTCAACAGATGCTAAATATATATGTATTAAACGTTTTTTTAATCTATTTTTGACTGTATATGCAGAAAAGCAACTGCACCAACACTGATTCCCAGAAAACTCCACTACAAATATTCTTCCATCTGTAAAACATCAATGAATTTCTACTGTTTCATGTCACTCTGTCACTTCTATATTTCTGTTGCTGCTCTCTCTTTTGGTTCATGAGTTCTGACCTTGCTCACAAGTCCATTGTGTGGCACTGTCTTAAATGAAGTTTGGAAGTTGGTGTGTACCACATTAACACTCAGTTCAACATAACCTGTTTGCTCTTCAAAGCACTTCAGCAAATTAACTTCTTAAGGCAAAATCATGTTCAACTAATGCTAACTTCCCTCAGTTATACAGCAATTGTCCATGTGAGTGTTAATAACGTCCCAAGTTATTGTTTTTAAAAGTTTCCTGACCCAAATGAACCTGACTAACCTTGCAGCCACAGGCCAATCTTTGCACTTTTTTTTACAACCAGGGCATAACATTTTCAATTGTTCAGTCTTCCAGTACCACCCTGAAAGTAAAGAACATTGATAAATTATAACAGTTACGTGCAATTTCAGATCCCACTTCCCTCAGTTGGGCTACATCTCAACCAATGAGTGTCTTATTAACTTATAGGATGGACAACCTAACCAATACCTCCTGTTTGTAAATGATAAACCCCACCAATTAAGAATAGTACACAATCACTGTGGTTACTTGTGAATTTGCAGGTGGGATGACTGAATAAGTCCCTTCCCACAGACAGAGCAGTTGAATAGGTGCTCCCCAGTGTGAACTCTTAGGAATACAGCGAGATGAGTCCTTGTACCCACTACCACCGTGAGAGCACTTGAACGGTGCCTCCTCACTGTGAATATGCTGGTGTGCCGTCTGGGTGGATGACTGAGTGAATCCCTGCCAACACTCTGAGCAAGTGAATAGCCTTTCCCCAGTGTGAATACACAGAAGAGTTTGCAGATTCAATGGGAAATGGATCCTTTCCTACAGACCCTGCATTTCCATGGATTGTCCAGTTGGTGGCTGCATTTGTGTGTTAACAGGTCAGAAGGTCAGCTGAATTCTCATCCTCACACACACGTGTAAGGTTTCTCCCCACTGGGAACAGTACTTTTTCCTTCGATATTTAAAATCTGATGATATTCTGCTTACGTGAAATTGGGCCGCTCTGTCAGATACTGACGTGATGTTTGATTTCAGTTTCCTAATTGCAAATTCACCTCTTCTCATACCCTGTGAAATAAAGGTAAAATAGATAGGTAGTCTGAGAGAGAAGCCACAAAAACGTAATGACAGGTTCTGTAGCTGAGCTGAATGAATCGAATAATTTGGGGCTGCAGCTAGGAAAAAGTGACAATGAAAGCTGCTGGATTGTAATAAAACCCAATTAATTTATGAATGTTCTTCCAGGAATGAAATGCCACATGGTCTGGACCTACAGAAGGCATGGGCCTCAGAACGAAAGAGAGAAACTGATGCAGAGGGTGGGGGAGAGGTAGGACATGCAAGGGATGAAAGAGAGAATTTTTATTTTAACAGCTGAAGCAGATCTTTGACAAAATCTCCCAAACCCCAATGTTTGCCAACGAGAAGGACCAGGTGAACACCATTACTTCTAGTCGCACTGATTTGTCTGGGTGAATAGAAATTTCCTCCAATTAAATATTGGAAAGCTTGAAACCATTTTCTCTGGTCTCCCCTACAATCTCCACTCCCTCACGACTGACTTCATCTCTTCATCCCAGTGATAACTATCTGAGGTTGAACCAGACTTCACAACCATGGGGAAATATTTCATCACCAAAACTTCCTACGTCCACCTCAGCAACATCACCTAACTCCACCCTCGTCTCACCTTATCTGCTGCTGAAATGCTCACTTTTTCATTTGTTACCTCTGGACTTAACTATTATGACACATTCCTGGTCAGCCATCCACATTCAACCTCCTTGTAAACTTGAGCTCATCCAAAATACTGCTGCCCGTCTGCAAACTCGCACCAAGTCTTGTTCATGCGTCACTGTTCCATAATTCGAATGAGATGATAATAAATCTGCTGAAATTAAATGCAAAAGTAAAAACGTAATAGATTTTCTAAATTGAAAACAAATGTATACAAGAATGAAGGATAAGGTGCAGAGGAATCAAAGTGTAAATAGAAGGAAGATTCTAGTTGATATTTTGTCTTATTACTCAGTAACTTTGAGAAACAGGATCAGCATCTCTCACACCTTACTGAGAAATAGAAGTTGAGTAGATTCTCTGTCCTCTCCTGTATTTTATTCTGATCCATCAATCAGAGTGAACGTGCAAGTCCCACGTGTCCACAGTCACTTACACTAGGTCAGCTGCTGGATGGAACCTTGGCTGCCTGGAGCTTGATCTCTGGTGTCTCCAGTCCCGACTGCCCCCTTAAATCAGTATCCTCTCACGTTTATACCCTGCAATGACCAGCTCTGGCCCTTTATTGTTTGTCTTCTCTGCTGGGTATTGGCAGGAAGTGAGGAAAAGACAGCTGGAATTTCTCTTATGTGTAATTTACAAGGACACATTCCTTGGTTCACAGCAGCTACTTTTCTTCAGTCATTTTCTCATTCACCTACACTTTCCTGTCTGCTGGTAATTGAGTGATTTATGATAGTTTCACAATAATAGACATAAACATGACACATTAGATTCTAATTATTTTCTCACTTACCTTGGTTGAAGTTTATATTGTGGTTAATAACACAAAAGGCCTGTCCTTTTCATTTTTCGAATTTAGAATAACGTGATTCTGTGCAATGGAATGTCTTGTCAGAGTTGCCATGGCGACCTGTCTGCAGGAAGTGCCTGCTTGAGTTTGTAAATCAGACTGAACTTCTCTTTCCCATAATACACATTGTATCAGACATTTCACCTCAATGTCTCCCAGCCACATAACAAAAGATTCAGATACACAAATCTTCCGCAAAAACAGAAATTGCTGGAGAAACTCCAGTGATTTATGATTCAACACCTCAACTCTGTTTTCTCTCCACAAATGCTGCTAGACAAACTGAGTTTCTGCAGCAATTTCTGTTTTAGTTTCAGATTTCCAACATTTACATTTTCTTGTTCCACTTTACACAAATCTATAGTTTGAAGGAGAAGGTTAAAATGCTGTTTGAGTCTTTGAGCCTAATTTACCAGCACCTTCCAGTTCTGAAGAAATCACACCAGACTCGAAATGTTAATCCGTTGCTATCTCCACAGATGCTGCCAGATCCAATATTCCAATTTTGTCTCAAATGTCCAGTATTTGAAGCATTTTGCCTTTTTCTGACTGGAGGGAGTTTGATTCTGACAGGATTTACCTTGATGATAGTGAAATGAACCTATTAGCGTTTCCTGTGGACACTGATCCTGAAGTACAAGGAATGTCTGCATCTTGTACTGTGACCTTGATGCAGTTTTGAATTCCAGGCTCGCATTTCCCTCATCCTGCTTTCTGCTGTGTCACCACGGGTTGAATTGAAGTTGGAATTGAGTTAGAATCTCAAAACATGAGCCTCGTAACAGCTTTGGTCTCACCAAAGTCCTGTACAACTGCAACAAAACATCCCTCCTCCTGTACTCGAATCCTGTCACTTTGAGGCCAACATACCATTTGTCTTTTTCAATGTCTGTGGCACCTGCATGTGTACTTCACAGTGTTAACCAGACTTTTGTTCGTTTAAATATGGAAAACTGCAAACATCCTATCTCCAAACACATCCCACCATGTTCCTGTGCAGAATCCCAGTGCTGAGAAATGGGAGCATCCTGTCTGCAAACAGGTCCCCCCTGTTCATGTTGAGAATCTCAGTGTCAAGAACTCGGAACATCCTGTCTCAAAATACATCCCACTCAATCACGGTTGACACAACAGAGCAGTACACTGGCTGTGCAATGCTTTCTCATCAACTAGTATTTCATTAAAATACATTTGTTGAATGGATACTGAAAAGAGAGAATTGAAATGAAAAAGGCAAACTTAATAAGGTGCCACATAGAGACTTATGCACAATCATCTGTGCCCATGGATTTGAAACAGAATAACTGGAAGGAAACAGGGTACTTACTAATGATTGTTTTTGGGCAGGAGGAAGGTTTCTACTGGAATTAATCAAGGGGTAATGCTCGGACCTACCTTTCCCTGATATATATTATTCACCTAGGCTTTGATGTCTAGGGTCCCGTTTCAACATTCACGGTTAATGACACAAGATGGATTGCTCTGCAGAGAGCTGGCATGGACTTGAAGGGTGAAATGGCCTCTTTCGTTGTTATCATGACTGTGTGTCTCATTTGTAAACCATTCTTCATAATCTAACCCTGCCCAGATTTGAGGAATCGTTCAGATAAATCTGCTTTGCATTCCCACAACCAGTACAAGTCTATCCTTCCTCAGGTGCGGTGTCCATACTGAACACATACACCAGGGCTGGTTACTCTATGGTATTGAACATTTCTAAAGTGTTTTGAGAAGATTTGTAGCTCGGGTTGTGGATGAGGTTATAGACTTGCTGGTTGAGCCAGTGTGTTTGATTGCAGATGTTTCGTCACCCTACTAGGTAACATCATCAGCGTGAAGCGATGGTGTTCTGTGCCACTTGTTATTTATATGCCCAGGTTTGCTAGGGTGGTGATGCCAACAAAACCTCTGCAATCAAACACTTCAATCAGCTTGGCGAGCAAGTCTACAACCTCATTGAACATCTCAATGCTTTTATGCTCAGACCCATATCTAAGCTAGCTACTTTTCCAAAGACAGAACAGACAAGTCCTTTTTTTCCCCCATAGTCAAAGGCCAATGACATTCAGATGTACAGGCCTCCCAGCAGTAGTCAGGAGGTAGAAAATGCATGCAAGACAGACACTACTACCATAATCATGGGTGATTTCAATGTGCAGGTAGACTGGGAAAATCATGTTGATAGTGGATACTACAAAAAGGAATTTGTGAATGTTTATGAGAGTTTGTTTTGGAGCAGCTTGTTGTAAAGCCCACTAGGGAACAGGCAATTCTGGACTTAATGTATAATGTGATAGACTTGATTAGGGGGCTTAAGGTGGATGAATCTCTGGGGGCATCGACCATAGTATAATGGAATTCATCCTACAGTTTGAGGGGGGAAGCACTACAATTGAGCAAAGTCAGGAAGGAACAGCTGGCCAGAGTTGATTGGAAGGGGGACCTAGCAGGGAAGACAGTGGAGGCAGAGATTTCTGAGGATAATTCGGGAGACACAGAAGACATTCATCCCAAGGATAAAGAAAGATACTAAGGGGAGGACAAGATAACTGTGTCTGACAAGGGAAGTCAGGGACAGCAGAAAAAACAAAAGAAAAATGATAGAATGGTGAAGCTTGGTGGGAAGCCTGAGGATTGGGAGGCCTTTAAAAACCAGCAGAGGACGGCTGAAAAAGCAATAAGTAGGAGGGGAGAAAACAAAATATGAGAGTTAGTTAGCTAGTAACAAAAAAAGCGCAAGAGATTTTTAGATATATAAAAAATTAAGAGAGAGGCAAGAGTGGACATCATGCCTTGGAAAATTAGGCTGGAGTAGTAGTAATGGGGAACAAAGAAATGGCAGAAGAAAATAATATGACTTTATCAGTCTTCACCCTGGAAGACACCAGAAGCATACCAGAATGTGAACAGAGTTTGGGCAGAGGTGAGTTTAGTGGCCATCACTAAGGAGAAGATGCTGGGGAAGCTGAAAGTGGATAAATCACATGGACTATACCCCAGGATTCTGAGGGAGATTATGGAGTCATTGGTGGTGATCTTTCAGGAATCACTGGATTGAGGGAGGGTACCAGGGTACTGCAAAATGGCTAATGTAATGCTCATGTTTAAGAACTGAGGGAGGCAGAACATGGGAAATTACAAGATAGTTAGCTTGATCTTGGTTGTTAGTAAAATTTTTACTGTTCATCATTTAGGATGAGATTATGGAGTATTTGGATCTTTATGGTGAAATAGGGCTGAGTCAACATGGCTTCAGCAAGAAGAGGTCATGCCTTACAAATCTGTTAGAAACTTTGAGGAGATAATGGTGAGGCAGACAAAGGAAAGCCAGTGGACATCAGCTATTTGGATTTCCAAAAGGCCTTTGACAAGGTGTCATGCAGGAGGCTGCTAAATAACATCAGTGCCCATGGTGTAAGGGCAGGGTATTGGCATGGGTAGAGAATTGGTTCACTGGTTTCAGGCAGAGTGGGGATAAAGGGATCTTTTTCAAGATGGCAGCCGGTGGCTAGTAGAAATCAGACTAGCGGATCAGTGTTGGGACCACAACAGTTAATGTTATAATATTAACAATATGGAAGCAGAAACTGAGGTCATTGGCCAAAGAAGTGGAAGTTACAGTATGATGTGGGGACACTGTGAAGTTTAGCACTTTGGTAGGAAGAATAGCGGTGTAGACTACTTTCTAAATGGGGAAAGGCTTCAGAATTCTGAAGCACAAGAGACTTAAAAGTCCTAGTTCAAGATTTTGTTATGGATAACGTGCAAGTTCACTTAGCAGTTAGGAAGGCAAATGCAATGTTGGCATGAATTTCTTAAGGACTAGACAGAAGAGCAAGCATAAACTACTGAGGCTGTATAAGGCTCTTGACAGACCGCATTTGGAATATTATGATTGGTTTTGGGCCCTATATCTAAGGAAGGATGTGTTGGCATTGGAGGGGGTTCAGAGGAGCCTGGAGATGAATGGCTTGTCATATGAGGAGCATTTGGTGATTCTGAGTCTGTATGTGACAAAGTTGAGAAGGGTGAGTGGGAATCTCATTGAAACTTAAATGATACAGAGAGGCCTGGATAGAGTAGATGTGGAGAAGATGTTTAGACAAGTAAGACAGACTTGGAGCCGAGGGCAAAGCTTCAGAGTGAAGGGATGACTCTTTAGAACTGAAGTGAGGAGGAATTTCTTCAACCAGTGGGTAGTTAGTCCATGGAACTGTTTGCTGCAGTAGACTGTGGAGGCTAAGTCATTGAGTCTTGATTAGTAAGGGATCAAGAGTTGTGGGGAGAATGTAGGAGAATGGGGTTGGCAAACATATCAGCCATGACCAAATAGTGAAGCAATCTCGACGGGCTGAGTGGCTTGATTATGCTCCTATGTTGTATGGTTTTGTGATCTGAACACTGAGCAAAGCCCCCACAATTTGAATTGAGAAACCAAAAATGGGGAAATGCATAACAAGGTGTAGAGCTGGATGAACACAGCAGGCCAAGCAGCATCAGAGGAGCAGGAAAGCTGACGTTTCGGGCCTAGACCCTTCTTCAGAAAAAATTCTCCAGCATCTGCAGTTCCTACTATCTCCAAATGCATAACAAGTTACACATCATGGGAAAGTAGTAAATTAGTGGTTACTGTTTCAGGTGGGAATCTTCAGAATGAAAACTTCCCAACACCAGCACTAAATCCTCGTCCCTGTGGGCTGAACATTCCTTCAACCACTCATCCACCGAATAGCTCCCAGCCTGGATTTGTTAATCCCTCCCTGTGGCCAATCACAGTTCATATGAACAACACTCATCTCACTTAACCACGTGATATTCTGCGTATTCTTCATTATTCTGTTTTCCTTTTTCCTCAGGGTTGCTACATCTGTTGTCGTTTATTTCACCAACATTTCGCTATTTGCTAAGAAAGCAGGTTCAAAAGCTATCCGTAGCTGTTAGCTGCAGGAAGCCTCTTCAAACCCGATTTAAAATCCCAGGATGTCTAACTTGGCATCTTTCCGATATATTTTCTAACGTTGACTTATCTGCTGCACCACAAACACAAGATTCTAATGACAATCTATGACAATAAATGATAAAACCTATCTTGTTGTCAGCCTCAAAATTGCAGCATGAAACCAGTGAAAGGGTGAGCTGGCCCTGGGGATATGACAATAGACTAGGGTTGGAAGTAGTTTCAAACCTTACATTTCACATGTCCATTTAAAAAGGAAACTAAATATTTTGTCAATCCCTGCCTGTACAATGTGCACACACAGTTGATGAATAACAGTTTGTAGTTGAGATGCTTCCAGTTGCTTCTAGCTGGTGTATCCTGTAGGTTTCAGCAAAGGTGGAGGCCATCTTCTCAAATCCCTGCTCTCACTGCTCAGATGATTTTGGTCTCCAGCCAGAGTTTCAGTGCCCAGTGGGTCCCAGTAATGACTGTTCCACAACTCCTTGTGCAGAGTCAGGCACAGCTATTATGGGATGGGATGTTGTGGTAGTATTAGAGATGTTTTGTCTGGTACTCCCTTGGTTTTGGGGTGAAGGTAGTGAGAAGGGGTAAGTTTACTATGGTTGTTACCACTTCTCCATTCCCCAACTCCCCCCTGTAGCTGTATCTCATCATTGCCCCAGCTTTTCCTCAAACCTGTTTGGTGGAGGTCAGTGATGTTTTGTATGCCCATGGATACAAGATCTGTCACTCTTTTTAAGACAGCAGAAATCTCTTGTTGCCTGTGGTCATGACTCGCATGGACCCATTTATAGTGCCATGCTTCAAACTCCGTAAGACAGCCATACTGTCTATGAAGATAGGCTCTGGAACTTCCCCAGTCCTTCAGACTTTATGCATTCCCTGTGCTTCTGCAATTCCCTTTTCTATGTTTCCTTTCCAACCCAGCCCACCAACATCACTCCACCATTGGAGCTGGCGAGGTCTCTTATCCTCCTTTAAGATGTACCTTAAAATGGATGTCTTTCATCAAGGTTTTGATCATCTGTGACGCACCTTAGGAGATTTGCCAATGTGAAAGGTTCCATATGATGCAAGTAGTTGTTGTTATTGCCTTACATTAGAAGAACCAGGAATGACACCTTCCTTCCTCACCTCAGGATGAACATTCACTCCTGGAGCAAAAACAGGAAGAACTGTGCTTGCCTTTGGACCTGGGTGATTGATGTCAGCATGGGACTATTAGGAGGACAGGGATGGTTCTGGTTCTGGAAGAATTATTTTCCAGCAAAAGTCCATTTCCCTTCTTTTTCTGACCATCAAATTGCGCACCACTTCCATTCCCTGCGATTCATTTTGCATTCTGTGAAACATTAACTGTATTTCTTCCTCTAGAGAAACCAGCAATCATTGTGAAAGCCCTGTTGCTGTGGAGAAGATGGTGTTTGACGTTCTTGTACTGCTGCAGTTTGTGTGGCGAAGGCAGTCCTACAATGCGGTTAGGTAAGAAGTTACGGATCATTATCCAGCGATAGTGAAGTGTTGATGATATTTGTCCAAATCAATGACAATTTGTATTTTTATCGTGTTTATGATTTCATAAAAATATTATCGAGAAACGTTTGACATGAAGCCACAGATGGAGATATTAGGTCATGTGACCAAAACGTTGCCAAATAAGCTGGTTTTCAGGAATATCTCAAAGGAGGAAAGCAAATTTGAGAGGTTTATGGTGGGAATTCCAGACTATGTTTCCTTGGCAACTGTAGAAACAGCCACCAATAGTGATACTATCATGGACAGATGCATCTGCAGCTGGCAAATTTGTGATGATGAGGTCAAGTACGTTTTTCCCTCTTGTTGGTTCCCTCACCACCTGCTCTAGACCTATTCCAGCAACTATGTCCTTTAGGACCCAACCAGCTTGATCAATAGTGCCGAGTTACTGTTGATGGTGGACGTTGAAATTCCATGCCTAGAGTACGTTTAGTGCTATTTACACCCTCGGTACTTCTCCAAGTGTTCTTCTTCGTGGAGGAGCTCTGAGTTATCAGCTGAGGGAGGATGGTATGTTGTAATCAGCAGGAGCCATGAGACTTCCATTGGGTCAATGTTGAGTACTCCCAGGGAAAATCCTTCCTGTCTGTGTACACCACTGTGCTGCCAATTCTGGTGAGTCTGTTCTGCCATTGGGACAGGACATATCTAGGGATGGTGATGGCGGTGTCTGCAAGGTATGATTCCGTGAGTATGACTATATCAGGCTGTTTCTCGACTAGTCTATGAGACAGCTTTCCAAATTTTGGCACTAGCCCCCAAATGTTAGCAAGGTAGAGTCTTCAGGATTGAGAGGGCTGATTCTGTGGTTGTATTTTCTGATGCCTTATTTGATGCAAAGTGATGTATCCAGGTTTATTCCTTTGTTGAGACTTCTCAGTGATTAATACAACTGGGTGACTTGCTGGGCCACTGTGAGGTTGGTAGATTTCTTTCCCTGAAGGACATTAGGATTTTTTTTTTCTGCCATTGACAATGGTTCCCTGTCAATCAGTAGATTCTTAATTCTAGTTATTTTTTCTTGACTTCAGATTCCACCGTCTGCTGAGGTGGGATTCGAACCCAGACTTCAGTTGTACGTTTTAATATTCTGGATAAAAGTTAAGTACATCAGGTTTGTTCACTCAATTTTTAAAAATTCTAATGCAGGTTTTGTTTCTTTGCAAAACACTGTCTGTCCTCCATCCATAGTGACGAGATTGAGACAATCCAATCAGCTGCCTCTGCTGCTTCCCTCCCTTCTTCTAGCCCACCAAGCCAATCTGCCTCACATGTTGCTCCTTGTTTTAGTCCTAACCTTACATCTTTCTCCAGTCTCTTGTCAAGCCTTATCGGAGCTCACCTGACCCTTTACCCCATTCTTGCTTAACTACAGACGTTCCAACTCTTTCTGTCTTCTTTTCCTCCTCCTCGTCACTCCCCCAAGCCAATTCACAGATATTGTTCCTTGTTCTGTGTCTCTCTCTTATCTGGTTCTGTCCTTCTCACCCATTCTGTTAAAATAATATTTGACCTCACCGTTGATGGAAAATCCCGCTCCATCTCCACTCTCCCTTTCCTCTCTGAAGTCCATGTATTTGGTGTCCGTCAAAGATCTATCCTTAGCCCCTCCGGTTTCTCACCTACATTCTGCCAGGAGGTGACGTTGTCCAAGATTACAGTGTTAGTTTTGCGTGTACACTGACAATGCCAGCTCTACCTCACCATCATCCCTCTCCATTGCTTCACTGTTACTCAATTATCAAACTGCTTATCGCGCTTCCATTACTCGATTCGTTGAAATTTCCTCCAGTATAACTTTGCAATAGTTAAATTATTGCCTTCGGTTGTTATTACAAATTACTTTCCCTTACTGCTGAGTCCCTCCCTCCCTCTGCCTGCGGCTGAACTACACTCTTCACAATATTGCTCTCATATCTGACCCCAAGATGAGCATCTGATCTCATATCTACTCAATCACAAATACTAGACATTTCAATCTCTAAAATTTTCCTTCTCTCCACCTCGCCCCAGCTCATTTGCTACTGAAACCCTTACCTGTGTTTATGTTGTCTTAAACCTGATGATTCTGAAACATGACCCTTGATTCCCTGACTGATCAAGAATCTGGTCTGAGACCCTCCCATGATGGGACACATCCTCTCGGCATTTACCCTGTCAAACCCCTTAAGAATTCTATATGCTTCAATTAGATCACCTTTCATTCTTCCAAAATCCAGTGAGTAGATTCCCAACTGGTTTAGCCTTTGCTTAAGAGATGATCCCTCCAAACCAGGGATGATCCTCGTTAATCTTATCTCAAATGCCTCCAATGAAGTGATATATTTCCTTAAATAAGTGGACCAAAGCTGCTCACATTACTCCAGATGTGGTCTCACCAGTGCGTTGTACAAAGACACAAATTCTTATACTGCAAGCACTTTGAAATAAGGGACAACATTCTATAACCCTTCTTGATCACCTGTTGCAAATGTGTGCTAGCCTTCTGTGTTTCCTGCACAATTACCCCCAAGTCTCTTTGTATTGCAGCTTTCCACAGTTTTTGCCATTTAAAAAGTACTCTGTTCTTTTGTTGTCTCCTCCAAAATGAACAACTTCACATTTTCCTGCATTATACACCATTTACCAATTTGCTGCCCGCTTATCCTATAAATATCTCTCTGTAAACTGTTCGTAACCCTTTCAGAACTTGTTTGTCATGACTTTTCTATGCAATCTCTTCTCATTCTTCTAAACTCTTTATCGGGAGTACTGGGCAGCAGGACACATGCACAATCGCTGTCTTTTTAGGGGGAATTCTTTGGAATGACTGGGAGGAGCTTGCTGCCCATTAAGAATGGTGACAACATGTCCATCGAGCTGCATTAGCCTTTCACACACAATGTCTTATTAATAAGGTACAGCGGCAGCACAGAAAGAAAGAGGAAGCAAATCCTGCTCTTTGCATCTCATTACCTCTTGGAACCTTCTGTCCCTTGTGTCAAAGATCTGCTGCTTTGTTCAGTCACTGAAGTCCCAAGGTGAAAACTCATAGAAACCTATATAGATTTCCCCCTGAATCGACTGCTGACCTCCACAAGGGGTAATGTGCAGCAGGGAGAATGTATAGTCATCCTGGGCCACGAGGAGGGGATATTGTGAATTTCTACTCTGGACTGACAGTGGATTTTATGAACTTGTGTTACAGGATATTAGAAGTGGGCTTTCAGGTGGGAATCTCAATAATTGCAATGCCAAACTCTGACAGAATTACTCAGTTCACCAGGACCTGGATATTTGCATTGTGTGTGAGTATTGTGTTCCAGATCATTCCCACTTGCTGAATAAAATTCCTCGCTTAAATCAGCTCATTCTCTCAGTAGATTTTCCACAAAATCTCCAATATGTGCCATTTTATGATCGGCTAATGAGTGTAAGTTTTATCATCCTAATGTATATATTTTGTAAACAGCTCTCTCAAAGCTCCCTTCAATTTCGTTTGCTATAAGGAGAATAATCTCAGTTTTTCCAAACACATGATTCCCCAATGTCTGTTTGCTGTCTATAAGGCACACATCAGGATTGTGTTGGAACGTTCTCCACTTGCCTACATCAGTGCAGCCCCCAACAATATTAAAGAAAGTGGACATCCTACAGGACAAACCACTGTGATTGATTGGTGTCCCATTCATAACCTTCAACATTTCCTCTCTCCATCATCGAGGCACAGTGGTATCTGCGTAAAAGGTAAAGTTACCATTGTCTGGTAGGGCTGCTCTCTCATTTGAGACCGATGACTGGTGATGGTTTAATGTGGAGGTTACCACACTGCAGACAAGGGGAGAGATTGAAAAGGAGAGTCCATCTATTGTAGATGGATATTCTCGATGTGTACCAGCAACACCCATGTCACGTGAGTGAATAATATAAAAAAAAAAACTCCTAACCATGTAACTAAATTCCCCCATTCCTTGAACCATCCTGGTAAATCTCCACGGCACCCTCTCAGCAACCCTCCTATCCTTCCCAATGTGTGGGTGATTTCTGGTTTGCACAGACTCAGATGCTCTGTGTTCCTGTGGGTAATGTCATCATGCAACGACAAATGCACTGAACCTCACTGTCTGCAATGGTGGTAGATGCAAAAACCATAATAAAATTTAAGATATATTTAGATACACACTTGCAATGCAAGGCTATGGGCCAAGTGCTGGAAAATGGGATTTGAATAGTTAGGTGGTAGTTTTCTTTGCTGGCACAGACCCGATAGCCACAGAGTCTGTTTCTGTGCTGTAGACCTCCAAGGCACTTAACATAGAAATATGACAAGCCACATTTGAAACCAGGTCAGAGGAGGTGATAGTAGAATAGGTGACTCATAATTGGTCAACGTTTTTAGGAGGAAAGTGAGGTTAGAGAGGTGGAGCAGTTTAGGAGGAAATTCTGGAGCTTGGGGCACAGGAATCTGAAAGTGCCTTCATCAAGTGGTAAATCAAAATGGGTTATCCACATAAGGATGGAAGTAGAGTAAAGCGCATATTGCAGAGATCTGTGAGGCTGGAGGAGATTAGAGGTAGGGAGGTTTATGAGGCTGGAGGGGACTACTGAGATAGGGAGGATTGTGAGATTGGAGGATGTTACAGAGATAGAGATGTTTGTGATACCAGAGATAGTGAGGGTTCTGAGGCTGGAGGAGATTACAGAGTTAGGGAAGGTTCTGAGGCTGCAGGGGAATTATAGAGATAGGGGAGTTGTGAGGCTGGATGAGATGACAATGATAGGGAGAGTTGTGAAGTTGGATGAAATGACAGTGACAGAGAGGGTTGTAGTGGCTGGAAGAATTTACAGAGATATCGAGAGTTAGAGTCACAAAGTCATACAGCATGGAAACAAACCCTTCGGTCCAACCAGTCCGTGCTGACCAATAATCCCAAACTAAACTGGTCTCACCTGCCTGTGCTTGGCCCATATCTTTCCAAACATTTCTTATTCATGTACTTGTCCATATCCACCACTTCCTCTGGAAGTTCATTCCACACATGAACCACTCTCTGTAAAAAAGAAAAAAAAAATCCCCTAAAGTCTTTTTTAAATCATTCTCCTGTCATCTTAAAAAAATATGTACCCAAGTATTGTAATTCCCCACCTTAGGGAAAGGACACCCACCATTCACCCTATCTATACCTCTCAAAATTTTATAAACCTCTATAAGGTCACCTGTCAACCTCATACGCTTCAGTGGAAAAAGTCCCAGCCTATCCAGTCTCGCCATATAACTCAAACCCTCCATTCTCGGCAACATGCTGGTAAATTTCTTCTGAACCCTCTCTGGCTTAATAATATCCATCCTACAACAGGGCAACTGGAACTGGACACAGGCCTCACCAATGTCCTGTACAACCTCAACATAACGTCCTAACTACTATACTTTTGGGCCTGAGCAATGAAGGCAAGCATGCTAAACATCTTCTTAACTACCCTATCTATATGTGACGCAAACTTCAAAGACTTAAACCCCTAGGTGTCTCTGTTCTGGCTCAGAAATTACAAGCATCTCTGGAAGTGGAGTTGAGACAAAAGAAAAACAGTGACAATTCACAGCTGACCTTGAAGAGACCTCATTGTCGGAACTACATACAGCCACGGATCAGCTCAGTGGTTTTAACTTTTTAAAACATAAATCTTTGTTTTCTTGGAAATAGTGAGTATGTGTTGAGGGTTTTTAAAATTATTGTCTTACTGAGATCCGGATGTTGATTGTTTTTTTTCAAGTAAAAGACATAGGAATTAAGTTGTCTTAGAGTAGTGTTTTTAGAGCAGTAGGAGCGAGCCCTTTTCTGGGTCTGTAGATTGTAAAGGTACAAGTTGGCCTTACATAGAGTGGTGTGCTCTTCCTGTCAGATGTGGGCAATTAGGGAGACTTTCAATGATCCTGATGATTATGTCGGCAGGAAGTGTGGTTGCAAATCCCATTGGTTCGAATGGATCAGTTGAAGCGGCAGTTAGAGGCAGTGAGGAATTTACAGAAGCCAGGGGTGTGATAAATGGCAGTTTCAAACGGTAGGGTACTGCAGATACAGTCAAGTAGATGGGTTAGGAGAGGTAAGCAGGTAGTGCAGGAGTCTCCTGTGGCAATACCCATCTCAAACAAGTATGCTGCATTGGAAAATGTAGGGAATGATGGACTCCAATAAATGTAACACTGACAGCGAGGTTACTGGTGCCATGACTGGCTCTACTGTAATGAGGGTTGTATCAGGTTTCAAGTGATCGATTGTGATAGGGGACTCTGTAGCCAGGGGCACAGACTGATGTTTCTGTGGCTAGCTTCTAACAGATATTAGAGAAACAAGGCTCAGGAATGGACAGGACTGGCAGCTTAATGTTTCAAAGTATAGATGCTAAAGGAAGTTTAGAAAGGGTGGCAAGAGTGGAGAGGGAGTGGCGTTTTTGGTTAGGGATAACATTACAGTTGTACTTAGGGAGGATATTCCTTGGAGTATGTCCACTGAAGTTATTTGGGTGGAACTGAGAAATAAGAAAGGGAATGATTACCTTATTGGGATTGTACTGTAGACCCCCCCGCTAATAGTCAGTGGGAAATTGAGAAGCAAATTTATAGGGAGATCTCAGTTATCTGTAAGAATAATAGGTTTGTAATGGTTTTTAACTTTCCAAACTAGACTGGGACTGTCATAGTGTTAAGGGCTTGGATGGAAAGGAATTTATTCAGCTTGGTCAAAAAAGTTTTCTTACTCAGTCTGTAGGATGTACCTACTAAAGCAAAACTTGATTTTCTTTTGGAAAATAAGGCATGACATGTTACTGAGATATTAGTGGGGGAGCACATTGGGACCAGAGATCATAATTTTATTAGTTTTACAATAGCGACAGAAAAGGATAGACCTGATCTAAAAGTTAAAGTTCTAAATTGGAGGAAGGCCAATTTTGACAGTATGAGGCAAGAAATTTCAAAATTTGATTGGGGGAGACTGGAAAATGGGATCATATGAACATAAGAAATAGGAGCAGGAGTAGGCCATCTGGCCCCTCGGGCCTGCTCCATTACTCAATAAGGTCACGGCTGATCTTTTCATGGATTCAGCTCCACTTTGGGGTGGCACGGTGGTGCAGTGGTTAGCACTGCTGCCTTACAGTGCCAGGGACCCAGGTTGAATTCCACCCTTGGGCAACTGGCTGTATGGAGTTTGCACATTCTCCCTGTGTCTGAGTGGGTTTCCTCCGGGTGCTCCGGTTTCCTTCTCTCAGTCCAAAGATCTGCAGGCTAGGTGGATTGGCCATGCTAAATTGTCTGTAGTGTTCTGGAATGTGTAGATTAGGTGGGTTATAGGGGAATGGGTCTGGGTGGGATGCTCTGAGAGTCGGTGTGGACTTGTTGGGCCGAAGGACCTGTTTCCATACTGTAGGGATTCTATGATTCTTTCCCACCTGCTCACCATAACCCTTAATTTCTTCACTGTTCAAAAATCTATCTTTGCCTTAAAAACATTCAAGAGGGTTGCCTCAACTGCTTCACTGGGCAGGGAATTCCACAGATTCACAACCATTTGGGTGAAGAACTTCCTTCTCAACTCAGTCCTAAATCTGCTCCCCCTTATTTTGAGGCTATGTCCCCTAGTTCTAGTTTCACCTGCCAGTGGAAACAACCTCCCTGCTTCTATCTTATTTATTCCCTTCATAATTTATATTTTTCTATAAGATCACCCCTCATTCTTTTAAATTCCAATGAGTATAATCCCAGTATACTTAATCTCTCCTCATAAACTAACCCTCTCAATTCTGTAATCAACCTAATGAACCTTCTCTGCACCCTCTCCAGTGCCAGTACATCTTTTCTCAAGTAAGGAGACCAAAACTGTACACAGTGCTCCAGCTGTGGGCTCACCAGCACCCTATACAGCTGCAGCTGTATAAAACCTCCCTGTTTTCAAACTCCATCCCTCTAACAAGGAAGGACAATATTCCATTTGCCTTCTTAATTACCTGGTGCACCTGCAACATAACCTTTTGTGGTTCATGTTCAAGGAACCCAGCTCCCTCTGCACAGCAGCATGCCGCAATTTTTCACCATTTAAATAGTAGTCCAGTTTGCTGTTATTTCAACTAAAATTGATGACTTTACATTTACCACTGTTGTACTCCATCTGCCAGACCCTTGCCTACTCACTTAACAGATCCATATTTGTCTGCAGACTTTCAGTGTGCTTTGCATCTTAGTGTCCTCTGCAAACTCTGACACACTACACTTGGTCCCCAACTCTAAATCATCTATGTAAATGGTACACAATTGCAGTCCCAACACTGATCCCTGAGGCACCCCACGAGCTACTGATTGCCAGCCAGAAAGACACCCATTTATCCCCACTCTTTTCTTTCTGCTTTTTAACCAATCCACTATCCATATTAATATGTTGCCAATAACGCTGTGCACCTTTATCTTATGCAGCAACCTTTTATGCAGTACCTTGTTGAATGCCTTCTGGAAATCTAAATACACCACATCCACCGGTTCGCTATTGTCCAGTGCTTTCATAATGTCTTCAAAGAATTCCAATAAATTAATTAAACTGCCTTTCATGAACCCATGCTGCATCTGCCAGATGGGACAATTTCAATCCAGATGTCTTGCTGTTTTTTTCCTTAATGATAGATTCAGGCATTTTCCCCACTACAGAAGTTAAGCTAATGAGCCTATAGATTTTGTGTATCTCCTTTTTTAAACAGTGGTGTCACGTGCTGTGTTCCAATCTGCCGGAACCACTCCAGAGTCCAGAGAATTTTGGTACATTACCACAAGCACATTTGCTATTTCCCTACCATGTCTTTTAGCCCCAGGAGACATGTTTACCTTTAGCCCCATTAGATTGCCCAACACTACTTCTTTGGTGACAATGATCGTTTCTAGGTCCTCACCTGCCATTGCTTCCATAGAGTATGTTAGCATGAAGGACAAAGCTGTTAGGTATAGGGAATGTTGGACAATGAGAGAAATTGAGTCTGGTCAAGAATAGACGACTGGGATCAAATCAATCCCGAGAAGAGTATAAGGGTAGTAGGAGTATACTCAAGAGTAATCAGGAAGGCAAAAATGGCACATGAGATAGCTTTGGCAAATAGGGTTAAGAAGAATCCAGAAAGATTCTACAAATACATCAAGGACAAAAAGAGTAACTAGGCAGAGAATAGGGCCTGTTAAAGATCAAGAAGACCGTATATGTGTGGAACCACAGAAGGTGGGAGAAATACTATATGAGTATTTCATGTCAGTTTTTACTGTCGAGAAAGATATGGAAGCTAGAGAATATGGAGAAATAAATAGTGACATCTTGAAAAGTGTTCCTATTACAGAGGTGGCGGTTCTGGACACATAAAGTTAGATAAATCCCTGGGACCTGATAAGGTGTATCCCAGAACTTTGTGGGAAGCAAGGGAAGTGATTGTTCGGCCCCTTGCTGAAATATTTGTATCAATAGCCACAGGGGAAGTGTTGGAAGACTGGTGCCATTATTTAAGAATGGTGGTAAGGAAAAGTTAGAGAACTACAGATCTGTGAGCCTGAAGTCAGTGGTGGATAAATTGTTGGAAGGAGATTTTGAGGGACAGGATTTATATGCATTTGGAAAGGCAAGGAATATTTAGGAATAGTCAGCATGGCTTTGTGTGTGGAAATTGTGGCTCACGAACTTGAGTATTTTGAAGGAGTGACAAAGGTAGAGCGGTGGACTTTGTATATTTGGACAAGGTTCTGCATGATAGACTTGTTAGCAATGCTATCCATTATGAACTACAGAGAGATCTAGTCATTTGGATACAAAATTGGCTTGAAGGTAGGGGACAGAGGGTGGTGGTGGAGGGTTGTTTTACGTACTGGAGTCTCGTGACCAGAAGTGCACAAGGATCGGTATTGGGTCCACTGCTCTTGGTCGTTTATATAAATGGCTTGGATGTGAATATAAGGGGTATTGTTAGTAAATTTGGAGATGACACCAAAATTGGTGGTGTAGTGGACAATGAAGAAAGTTATCTCAGAGTAAAATGGGACCTTCATCAAATGGGCCAATGAGCTGAGGAGTGGTAGATAGATTTTAACCTAGATAAGTGTGATAAATGTGAGGTGCTACATTTTGATAAGGCAAATTAGGACAGGACTTATTCATTTAATATTAAGGTCCTGGGGAGTGTAGCCAAATAAAGAGACCTTGGAGTGCAGGTTTATAGTGCCTTGAAAGTGGAGTAGACGGGGTAGTGAAGAAGACATTTGGTATGCTTACCTTTATTGATCAATGATTGAGTATAGGAGTTCGAAGGTCATGTTGCAGCTATGGAGGACATTGGTTGTGCCACTTTTGGACTACTGCATTCAGTTCTGGTCTCTGTGCTATAAGAAAGATGTTGTGCAACTTGAAAGGATTCAGAAAAAAAATTACAAGGATGTTGCCAGAGTTAAGGGTTTGAGCTATGGGAAGAAGTTGAATAGGCTCGGGCTATTTTCCCTGGAATGTTGGAGGCTGACGGGTGACCTTATAGAGGTTTACAAAATCATGAGGGGCATGGATAGGGTGAATAGCCAAGGTCTTTTTTCCCAGGGTAGGTGGGTCCAGAACTAGAGGGCATAGGTTTTAAGGTAAGGTGAGAAGTGAATGATTTAAAAGGGACGTGAGTTGCAACTTTTTCAGAGTGTCATGTGTGTATGGAATCAGCTGCCAGAGGAAGTGGTGGAGGCTGGTACAATTACAACATTTAAAAGACATCTGAATGGGTATACAAATTGGAAGGGTTTAGAGAGATGTGGGCCAAATGCTGGCAAATGGATATTTGGGATATCTGGTCAGCATGGACGAGTTGGACCAAAGGGTCTTTTTTCTGTGCTGTACATTTCTATGATTCTAATAAGTTAAAATAAAGATGGGTTTCTGTTTTGTGGCGAGGTAGCAGAAGCTCAGAAGGTTAAGCAGTGATTCATTTATTCCAGTTGCAGATTTGTTCTAGGATATTTCATTTGCAGAGGGAGACAGAAATTATTAACATGGTCACAATCTTTGGTGACCACTTTCAGGTAATTGGCAAACGATGCAGGGTGAAAAAATTAATATTATTTTACTCAGCAAGTTCTGAGCATCTGAAACAGCCTGCATAGCAGCTGGATGCACATTCAGCAGTCATTCTCAAAAGATATTTGGAATTTAACTTATTCAGGAAAGATTTGGAGGGCTATGGGCAAATGGCAGGGGAGCTGGGACAGTTTTGCAGCATCTCCAGAGGGAGCGAGTACAGCCCCAACAGATCGAATACCCTCTGTGGTCTGTGAGACTGCAAATGCACCATGGACTAAGTAATGAAGCTCATCCGAGGACAGAGAGAGAGAGAAATGTTCCCGCCACTCACCTCTAACCTCACAATGGAGCCCGGCTGATTGATGGCAGCTCGACACCAATAGGAGGCACCGAGTGGCACGGACTGGTCCTCCAACCAATCAGTGAATGGGACGGACCAGCAGGATGACATGTGACCATGAACACTGCCGGTGCAGTTCTTCACTGAATGTAGTCAGAGAAGGGGCTTGTATGGGAGCGACAGCAGAGACCAGGAGAAAGATGGAGGTAGTGTGAACTTTTTTAAAATAGACATCCGGTGTAGGCCGCTAGACCCGAATTAGAAACTCCCAGGCTTGAACAAAGAAGGAAGATGCTTGCAGGCCTCAGGCGGTGACCGGCACGAACTACTGCCGCCATCCTTATTAGGGGCAAATTTTTCTGTGGGGACGCGGCGATTTAAGAGGAGGATTTATGCAGCCAACTGAAACCAAGATAAATGTTTGTCTTTTCTAGATTTCTATCCAGGGAGGATAGGGATTAACTGTGTTTAACAGGATATTAATTGGGAATAATTTGCAGACCAGGATTTCAAAATAGAGTCAGCAGAATCATCAGAATCTGAATATCATTGACGTTTAATTGTGGAAGGAAAAGGGTTTGTCGGATCTGTCTGGAAGGAAAATATCTCCGATATGTTTCTAAATTGAAAAGCAGCAAGATATTCAATTTCGTAGTTAGACTGCACTTGGGGTTTGTGTTCACTTCTGGGCCCTGCAGCTGAGGAAGGACATGTTGGCCTGAGAGGGTGGCACAGATTTATCCCAATAACACCTTGTCTCTTTGAAAGGACTGTCATATTTAGTAACAGTTTCACACTTAATGATTTTACCTCATAAATTCTTCATTCACAAATATCTATAAAATTCATTTTAAAGTTCCTTTCAGGTGGAACATTCCAGGTCTTGACGACTCTATTGATCCAGAAACTCCTGAGCCCACGTTGAGTCTGGAGGGCATGATGTGGAGGTGCTGGTGTAGGACTGGGGTGGACAAGGCCAGAAATCACATAACACCAGGTTATAGTCCAACAGTGTTATTTGAAAACACAAGCTTTCGGAGTCTTACTCCTTCTTCAGGTGTTATTGAGAGAGATAGTATCAGACACAGAATTTATAAATAAAAGATCAAAGGGTCACACCACTAATGAGGATGTACTAGAGAAACCTAAGATGCTTTTAAATTTTTAATCAGTTAGAAGGTTTTAATTGATTAATATGTGTATGTAAATCCCCGAATTCCTTTGAAGTCACTGTCCATAGAGAAATAAAGGTTTTAGCAGTGTAAAGAGGTGACGTTTTAGGTCAGACAATGCATGTTAGATGTGAGGCCTTGTCTAAAATCTGTTTGTGGAGAGTTATAAAGGGCTGAATTGAAAGATGAGATTCTGTTCCCTGAGTCCTACTGAGCATCATTGGAATAGTGCAGGAAGCTGAGGTCAGAGTAGGTGTGAGCAGACAGATAAACTGACAAGGATACTTGGCTCAATGAGATTGTTTTCACTCAATTCCAAAGCAACAAGTTAGGTGAGACAAGGAGAAGTTAAAGCTTGAAAGACTGAGTGCGGTGCACAGTCTCAGCTCGGGCAGTTCAGAAAGTGACATGGTCCTAATGGAAACAAGCAATGAGTGATAACTGCAGAGTATTTTCTTACAGTTTAAAAGTACAATATATAAGCTTATGTAAAGTGAGGTCTTGTTGATTATAATAGAAGTGTTTGAAACAAAAGAAGATCCTAGCTCAATTAAATTTTCTTAAATAGAGTAACTGGATTAATCTAGACGGAAATCATGACAAGAGACTGCTGACCTCTGATGTGTTCCTGTAGCACAATGTTTGAAATAAGGGATGTTTCCAGTGTCCCTGACGGCAACGTGTTTGAGGAAATTTGTCCATCTGCAGCTACTGGCTAACTGCCTTTCAGAGCTGGAGCTGCAGGTGAAATCACTGCAGAGCATTTGCGATGCTGAGAATGCTGTGGACAGCACGTTTAGCAGGTTGGTCACACCACAGGTGAGCATTACACAGGCAGAAAGGGAATGTGTGACCATCAGATAAAGTAAAAAGGTCAGGAGGGAAATGCAGGAGTCCCGGTGGTCATTACTCTGTCATACAGATATTCCACTTTGGATCCTGTTCGGTGATTGCCGTCTTGTGAAAGCAGCAACAGACACGTTATTGCATCATGGGTTGCTCTGCTGTACAGAATGGGAGGAAAAGGAGCGACAGGGCTATAGTGATAGAGGATTCAATAGTAAGGAGTATGTGTTGGCATTTCTGTGGTTACAGGTGTGAATCCAGGATGGTATGTTGCCTCTCTCGTGCCGGGATTCACGATATCATGGAGCAGCAGCAGGATTTCTGGGGGTGTGTGAACAACATAGGTACCAATGACATAGCTAAATAGAGGGATGAGGACCTGAAAGCTGAATATTGGAAGATAGGAGATACATTAAAATGCAGGACATGAAATGTGGTAATATCAAGCTTACCTCCCAATGCCATGTGCTACCGAAAGCAGGAATAAGAGGATAGATCAGTTGAATGTGTGGCTGGAGAAATGGTGTACCAGAGAAGAGTTTAGATTCTTCGGGCATTGAGAAAGTGTCTGGGGAAGGAGGGACCTGTGCGAGCCTGACCGGTTGCCCCTGGGCAGAGCTGGGGCAAATCTCTTTGCGGGGCTTTTTGCCAGTTTCATTGGTGAAGTCTAAACTAATACGCAGGGGGATGGGAACCAGAGTGTAGGTCAGTTTCAGATCAGGAAACAGGAGGTAGAACATTAGTTAGTGATGTAGTCAGTGGCTCAGAAAGGCAAAAGAAATGAGGATTAAATGAGGACTGAGTCTGTCTTCGTACATCAGCCCTGACATCCCAGGAATCAGCCTGCTGAACCTTCTTTGCATACTCTCAATAGCCAGGGCATCCTTCGTTGGGAAAGGAGAACAAAGGTGCACACAGTACTCGAGGTGTGGTCTCACTGAAGCCCTTATAGGAAGATATCCCTGCTCCTGTACTCGAATCCTCTCACTATGAAGGCCATCTTGTCAATTGTATTCTTCACTGCTTGCTACTCCTGCCTACTTCCTGAGAGAGAGAGAATCACAGAGGCACACAAAACAAAATGGGGTCAGACACTCTGATATAAATTGTTGAGCACAATGTCCCCATCATATCTGTGCTGGTTATCAAGCACCTATTTAGTCTACTGCTATTTCCTGGCAATCTGTGTAACCTATGTTACAGTGCTTTGTAAGAACATCTAAACACTTCAAGTTTATGATGGTTCCTGCATCTACTGCTGCATCCAATGCTGCCAGACCTTCTCCAGGTCTGATTTCGCTTCAGATTTCGTGTCTGCACTTGTTCTTAGTCCTGCAGAGGGATCGAATGGTATGGGGGGAGAAGCAGGAACAGGATTGAGTTGTAAAACGATAAAGTGCCATTCCCTCCCCACACCCTGGCTCTCCCACCTCTGTTTCTTTCCTTAGTTTCGTGCAAACTCTGACTCATTCCCTTCCCTGAAGGACATTTATGAAAGAGTTCAGCTTTAATGATAATCCAGCAATTTCCCCAAGTGTTGGCTCCACATTCATTTCTCTCGGTTCCACAATCTGTGTGTTCTTCTGGTTTCTCGCTGCATTTGTTTTCTGTTTGAAAAGTTGATTTGCAATTGTAGTATTGAAACGAAACCACATCCAGATCAGACAGTCATAACCCAATTATCTCAGGATTTTGGACATTGGAGGAAAATGCACTGTTCACGCCAAGGTGAAATATGTATGGTCTGTGTGTGAAAGAGACTATGACGGTTCATCTGACATGTCCAACCGCCAGCACAGTCACACTGGGGAGAGACTGTGGGGATTGTAGGAAGGGATTCTTTCTCCATCCCAGCTGGAAATGCTCCAACACACTAGGGAGAAACTATTCACCTTCTCCAATTGTGGGAAAGGATTCACTCCGTCATCCAGCCTGTCGATACACCAGCAAATTCACACTGGGAAGAGACCACTGACCTGTGCTGTGTGTGGGAAAGGCTTTGCTGATTCAAACTCCCTGCTGATACACCAGTGAGTTCACTCTGGGGGCACCATTCACCTGCTCTGTGTGTGGGAATGGATTCGCTTGCTCATCTAACCTACTGAGACACCAGAGCATTCACACTGGGAGAGACCATTCGCTTGTTCTGAGTGGGGGAAGGGATTTACTCAATCATCCAAACTCTTAACACACCAGCAAATTCACAAAGAACCACAGTTGAAGCATTTTGCTCTGACTCACACTAAGGAATGAATTGTGGTCTTCGGGGGCTGTTGGTGCTGATGTTATTAATCCCTGCTCAATTAAAGGTGCTGATATTGTTGACAAAATGTTAATAACAACTGTGTATCTGTAGGGTAGTTTTGTAAATAATCACACCGTCACTATACATCAACACATACACACTGGATAAAGGTTTACTATTTCTGTAATAGTTGGAAAGTGATTTCCTGGTTCATAATTCATGAATCTCTAAGTAATTATCTATATCCAAACCATGTTTCTGGGCTTCTTTCTGATAATCATTAGATAGTCATAAAATCCATGCAGTCTGGAAACAGGCCATTCGGTCCTTAAGTCCCTCCAAAGAGCATCCTACCAGACCTACATCCGATCCCAATAATGTTGCATTTCCCATGGCTAACACACCTAATGTACACATCTCTGGACACTCTTGGCAATTTAGCTTGGTCAATCCACCCTAACCTGCACATCTTTGGACTGCGGGATGGAACTGGAGCACACCCACGCAGACAGGGGGAGAATGTATAAACTCCACACAAACAGTTGCCCAAGGGTGGAATTGAACCTGGGTCCCTGGTGCTGTGAGGCAGCAGTGCTAACCACTGAGCCACCCCCAAATAAAATTACTAAAAAATACTTTGCAGTATGTGATGTTGGAGGCAAGTTGGAAATTAAAAATGTGCAGAATTATGGGGAGAAGGCGGGAGAATAGCACTAGATGCAATGCTTATTTGGAGATCTGACACAGGCTTCAAAGACTGAATGGTCTCTTTCAGCACTGTAACAATTCTGTGATTCTCAATACAGAAGAAGGTATTATTATTGTAGCATTCTCTGGTCCAGATAGAATAAATATAATTTATTTCTGGATGTCATCATTTGCCTTTTCCCATCCAATTTGGTCCCTATTATAGAAAAAAAAAATTACATAAAACAGTAATCGGCAGTTGAAATGGCCAGTGTCCTACCCAGCAAGCCTGCACAGTGTGGAACGTACGCTATGCAAAATAGAAGAGCAATCTCTGGCTGAGATGCTAGCAATATTCCTGATATTATTATATGATTCTAACCTCTAATCCCCCGCACTAATTACTCCATTTTCTACTTCATCAAACAAAATGAATCCAGATATGTTGACCTGCAGTCTCAACGGAGGACACTGAGGCTTCATGAATATATTGTGTAAGGTTCAAAATCCTGAAAAGAAATTTCGGTCACACCGATAGTACTGAATGGAACCATCCACCATCTTTATTGGGGGTGCTGGGCAGCATGATACACTGCCGTCTTTGTAGGAGGGCAATGTTTAGAATGACTGGGAGGAGTTTACTGTTCGTTGTTCAGAATGGAGTCAATTTCCTATCAAACATTAGCTTTTCACACCCAGTGTCTTATTAACGAGGCAGAACATGATAGATGGAAGGAGAAGGAAGCAATTCCTGTTCAGATCCCACTACCCCATATATCTGTAAAGATACTAGGGTTATAATGGTAGGGTTTTTTAACTTTCCAAACATCGACTGAGACTGCCATAGTGTAAGGGCTTGGATGGAAAGGAATTTGTTAAGTGTGTACACGAAATTTTTTTGATTCAGTATACAGGATGTACCTACTGGGGAAGGGGCAAAACCTGACCTAGTCTTGGAAAATAAGGTAGGGCAAGTGGCTGAGCACTTTAGGACCAGAAACCATAATTCTATTAGTTTTGAAATATAGAAATATTTATAGAAACCCTACAGTGTGGAAATAGGCCCTTCAGCCCAACAAGTCCACACCCAACCCTTGGAGCATCCCGCCCAGACCCATCACCCCCGTAATCTACACATCCCTGAACACCATGGGCAATTTAGCATAGCCAATCCACCTAGCCTGCACATCTTTGGACTGTGAGAGGAAACCAGAGCACCTGGAGGAAACCCACGCAGACATTGGGAGAATATACAAACTCCACACAGACAGTCGCCCGAGGGTGGAATCAAACCCACGTCCCTGCCATTGTGAGGCAGTAGTGGATAGGGTTGGGGATTTGTGAGGTGGAGAAAGCCCGTTTTGGGTGGCAGGCACCTCCCAAATCCCCAAACCTACCCAGGACCTTCCCCACAATGTGCCTGCCGCCATTGGCCTTGTGGTCACTGTTGGGAGCACCCACGCATGATGTCACATCCTCCGCTGCCGGGTACGCCACTTCCGGTACAGCGAACGCCATCGACACTGCTGCTGATGCCACCGCCTCCATTTCCGAGGCCAACACCACAGATACTGAGGACGCACCTGCCGACACCGCTGCTGCTGCTGCCTACCCCACTCCGCCCACCGCCGATGCAACTCCGCCCACTGCCTCCACAGCCAGCAGCTCCAGAGGAGACAAATAGCACCCAACCCTGCCGAGTCTTCACCATTCCCCCAGACCTCCCCCTTGCTGAGGACAAATGGTCAGTCCACAGTAAAGGGCTCACCTTTGTCCACCTCCACCCAAACAACAACGAATACAGCTCACGCTTGGACGTTGAACAGATTTTCCGCCTCCGCGCTTACTTCCTTAATCGTGAGCCTAACCCTCCCTCTGCTGACCCCTTCCCCTGCCTCCAACACACCCACTCCTCCCTGACACCACCCCAAGGCCTCCTACCCTCCTTCGACCTCTTCATCTCCAACTGCTTTTGTGACATCAATCACCTCAACCTCTCCACCCCTCTCACCCACTCCAACCTCTCCCCTACAGAACGTGCAGCCCTCCGCTCCAATCCCAACCTCACTGTAAAACCTGCGGACAAGGGAGGCGCAGTTGAAGTATGGCGCACTGACCTCTACATCACTGAGGCCAGGCGCCAACTCTCCACCTCCTCCTACTGCCCCCTTGATCATGACCCCACCCCTGACCACCAAACCATCATCTCCCAAACCATGCACAACTTCATCACCTCAGGTGACCTCCCACCCACAGCCTCCAACCTCATCGTCCCCCAACCCCGCACCGCCCGCTTCTATCTCCTTCCCAAAATCCACAAACCTGACTGCCCTGGTCGACCCATTGTCTCTGCCTGCTCCTGCCCCACCGAACTTATCTCCACCTATCTCGACTCCATTTTCTCCCCCTTGGTCCAGGAACTCCCTACCGACGTCCGTGACAGCACCCACGCCCTCCACCTCCTCCAAAACTTCTAGTCCCCAACACCTCATCTTTACCATGGATGTCCAGTCCCTACACACCTGCATTCCCCATGCAGATGGCCTAAAGGCCCTCCACTTCTTCCTGTCCCGCAGCCCCAACCAGTCCCCCTCCACTGACACCCTCATCCGCTTAGCCGAATTCGTCCTCACCCTCAACAACTTCTCTTTCAATTCCTCCCACTTCCGACAGACAAAGGGGGTGGCCATGGGTACCTGCATGGGACCAAGCTATGCCTGCCTCTTTGTAGGTTACGTGGAACAATCCCTCTTCCGTAGCTACGCTAGCCCTAAACCCCACCTCTTCCTCCGTTACATTGATGACTGTATCAGCGCCGCCTCGTGCTCCCACGAGGAGCTCGAACAGTTCGTCCACTTCACCAACACCTTCCACCTCAACCTTAAGTTCACCTGGACCATCTCTGATACCTCTCTCTCCTTCCTGGACACCTCTGTTTCCATCTCTGGCAACCCTGGAAACCGATATCCATTTCAAGCCCACCGACTCCCACAGCTACCCAGAATACACCTCCTCCCACCCACCTTCCTGCAAAAATGCCATCCCCTATTCCCAAATCCTTCGCCTCTGCTGCATCTTCTCCCAGGATGAGGCATTCCACTCCCGAACATCTCAGCTGTCCTCATTTTTCAAGGACTGCAACTTCCCCCCTCTCCCTCAGTGGTCGAGATCGCCCTCGACTGTGTCTCCCGCATTTCCTGCAACTCATCCCTCACAACCCCTCCCCGCAATAACAGCCAAAACACAATCCCCTTCGTCCTCACATACCACCCCAACAACCTCCGGATCCAACGCATCATCCTCCGACACTTCTGCCATCTGCAATCTGACCCCACCACCAAAGACATTTTTTCCTCCCCACCCTTATCTGCTTTCTGGAGGGACCACTCTCCCCGGGACTCCCTTGTCCGCTCCACACTCCCCTCCATTCCCACCACACCCGGCACTTTTCCCTGCAACCGCAAGAAGTGCTACACCTGCCCGTACACCTCTCCCCTCGCCCCCATCCCAGGCCCCAAGAAGACTTTCCACATCAAGCAGAAGTTTACCTGCACATCTGCTAATGTGGTATACTGTATCCGCTGTTCCCGTTGTGGCCTCCTCTACATCGGGGAAACCAAGCGGAGGCTTGGGGACCGCTTTGCAGAACACCTACGCTCGGTTCGCAATAAACAACTGCACCTCCCAGTCGCGAACCATTTCAACTCCCCCTCCCATTCCTCAGACGACATGTCCATCCTGGGCCTCCTGCAGTGCCACAACGATGCCACCCGAAGGTTGCAGGAACAGCACCTCATATTCCGCTTGGGAACCCTGCAGCCCATTGGTATCAATGTGGATTTCACAAGCTTCAAAATCTCCCCTCCCCCTACCGCATCTCAAAACCAGCCCAGCTAGTCCCTGCCTCCCTAATCTGTCCTTCCTCCCACCTATCCCCTCCTCCCACCTCAAGCCCCGCCCCCATCTCCTACCTACTAGCCTCATCCCGTCCCTTGACCTGTCCGTCCTCCCTGGACTGACCTATCCCCTCCTTAACTCCCCACCTACACTCACCTTTACTGGCTCCATCCCCGCCTCTTTGACCTGTCTGTCTCCTCTCCACCTATCTTCTCCTGTATCCATCTCCTATCCGCCTCCCCCTCTCTCCCTATTTATTTCAGAACCCCCTTCCCCTTCCCCATTTTAGAAGGAGGGTCTAGGCCTGAAATGTCAGCTTTCCTGCTCCTCTGATGCTGCTTGGCCTGCTGTGTTCATCCAGCTCTACACCTTGTTATCTCGCCATTTTATGTACTCCTGTTTTTGGGATAAAACAAGCCTGACTGCAAGGTTAAGACTTTGAGACAGATTCTGAACAAGGCATCGCAGTTAGAACTCAGTGTCTGACCTGATATGTCATCTTTATTATATTGCTATTGCTCTGTCTGTTGGAAGTTGTTAAGTTAGCAGACACTGCTGAAACATTTAATTATCCCAGGCCAGTAGCTTTAAACTAATTCGAAAATTTGCATTTTAATCAACCGAAACTTGTGTTTCCTTTCAAATAGAATTATCCATATCCTGCTTCTGCAAACCATGCTAACATTTCTACAATGCAGGAAAATATGAATGAAAGCAGCTTTTGTCACATTTGCCCCTCTCCTTTGCTGACAGAAATTTCACTTCCAAACTGAAGCCTTGTCTGTTCCTTCACCCATTTTAACATTGTACCATTTTATTTATATTGCCCCTCCTCAGTCCAACATCCAAAAAAAGCATCAGATTACATCTCACCGTATTTCATCTGCAAGAGGCTGATATATAAAGTGTGAGATGTGTGTTAATCTGCAAAACTGGATGAAAGATTCAGCAGGTGTCAGTCAGTCAACTAATTTAGGTTTGTTCACGACAGCCATTTCATGTTAGCACAGCACTGACATTGATTTATAAGTAAGGAAAGAGAAGAAAAATTGGGAACTTGAGAGTTCATGTCCATTTCAATGTAACGTAGATTCACCGGAACAGTAGCTGGACCACAAGTGTTCAATGGTGGGGGAGTGAAATGACACAAACGTGGGTTGTATTCCTGAAATTTAGAAGGATCTGCAATGATTGAAATTTTCAACAGAATAATGGAAACTGTTTGGATAGATAGAGAGAAAGGCTTCCTGCTGCTTCTCGATCTAAGACTAGGGTCATTGTCAAAAAAAACTAACAATACTCTGAAACTAGTTCAGGACTGAATTGCAGGAGCAGAGCCTCATACTTCTCTGCATTATCTTGCACAGACTACTTCTTACTCATTTGACTTGCTGAACCTGCCCAAGCCCCTTTTCAGCCTTTTGCTGTCTTCCTTACATTTTGCTGACCCACCTGACTTTGTGTGAGCAGCAAATGGAACGCCTGATCCATGATCTCAGTCATTGATACTGATTATAGAGAGCTGTGGCTTGAGCAATGATCCTTGTGGCAACCATTAATATCAGCCTATCAATCAGAAAGTGATTTTTTTATTCCCACTACCTGTTTTCTGTCTTTTATCATTCCTCACACTAAGTCCTGTTTCCCCTTCACTATCTGGGCTGAGTGACATACATTGGCTTGTGGTTCAACAACACCTACATTTGATAATTCTGCATCCTTGTGTGTACAAATGTCTCTCTGGCCTTGCCCTTCCATCTCCCTTCAGACTGTTCTATTCTTTCATCAGTCAGCTGTTTCTTCACTGTACATACCCAGTACACTGCAGGTAACAGAGAATGATTCACTCCCATCTGCTGTTGTAGATCTTGCCTGTATCTCAGGGTCAGCCTCTGTATATGTCCAGTACACTGCAGGTAACAGAGAATGATTCACCCCTGTCTGCTGCTGTACAGCTTATGTGTGTTTCAGCGTCAGCTCTGAAACATCTCCAGGACAATCTCATCCTCTATCTGTGTGTCCCTGGCTCTGTATTTGCTGCTGTAGCTCTCTCATTCTGTCTCTGAAATTAGCTTCCCCATTCCCTCAACAGCACTGAGCACGTTTCAAAAGTGCTGCATTCCCTGTGAAACAGTTTGAGATGTGCCTCAGACATGTGTTTTATAAATGTCCATCCCTCATCGATTTTGAGGGTTTGCAGTGTCAGGATGTGACTTAGGTTAAATATAGGCCAAGCGTCTCTGCCAAGCACATTCTGTGACCATTTTGCTCTTTGTGACAAACAGGAAGCTTTGCTCTTGCTCACATTGATTTTACTGGAATAATGTGCTTCATACTAACTGGCCATCAAGAGTAAAGAAGTCTGTGAGTGTTTTACTGAGATGACATCAGGAATCCTGTGGACCACTTTCATCCTCAGGCAACTGTAAAGAGCATCTGCCCGTGTCTTCCAAAGTCTGCTTCTCTTCTCTTCCCTGATTACTCCAGTTCAATTTGTGTGCCATTTGCAAATTCTGAAGATATGTCCTGTTTTATGGTGTTATATATAGAGTAAGGCTCCCTCTACAGTATCAAACACTCCCAGGATAGCGACAGTACAGGGAGCTTTCTCAATGATGTCAGAGTCAGATATTTGAAGGACAAGCATACCTGAGCAGAGATGCGGTGTTAAACTCAGTCTCAACTGTCTCCATCACACCATCACAGATATTAAGGAAACCCTGAACCCTCAACTGTGACACAACAGGGTAAATATATTGTTGGTTCAACGTTCTCAACAAGAACTCTTCAACAAATTCAACACCAAGTTCTTTGTTTCATTCTCTCTGTTCTGTTCTTGTTCCTGTCATATACATGGTTCTTAACATCCACATTAATAGTTGTCCTAATCCCATGTGCCATATCTTGCTCCCAAACATGGCATCTGATTCCAATGAGATGTGTGATACAGGAGCCTCTCTGTGTATGGGGTGGGGGAGGTGAATCTCTCTCATGTACAATCTCACTATCTCTTTCTCACTCTCACACACAATCTCTCGCTCTCTCGCTCCCTCTCATATGCAGTCACACCCTCTCTCTTGTACACAATCCCGCTCTCTCTCATACACAATCTCATTCGCTTGCTCTCTGGTACACACTCTAACTCGCTCATACATAATTTCAATATTGCTCAGTCATACACAATCTCACTACCTCTCTCTCATGCACAATCTCCGTCTCTTTCTTTCACACTGAATCTCACTATCTCTCTCATGCACAATCTCACTATCTTGATCTTATGTGAAATCTCACTCTCTCATGCACAATTTCCCTTCCTCATACAGAATGTCACTCTCTCTCATACTCAATCTCACTATTTCTCTCTCTTTCTCACACGTATACAATCTCTCTCTCATGCACAATCTTACTCTTCGTACAATCTCACTCTGTCTTCATGCACCATCTCCCCCTCTCATACAATCTTACTATCTCAATCTGATGTGCAATCTCTCTCCCTCATACAGAATCTCACTGTCTCTCTCATACATAATCTCATTCTCTCTTACAGTCACTGTTGCAATCACTCTCTAATACACAATCTCACCACCTCTCTCTCATTCCCTCTTGCACAATCTCACTCTCATGCACAAACTCACTATCTCTCTCATGCACAGTCTCACTCTGCCTCTCTCATACTCAATCTTGCTATCTCTCCTATACAATCTCGCTAGCTATCTCTCATACACAATCTCAATGAGCCTGTCTCATGCACAATCTCACTATCTCTCTCATACACAGTTTCACTATATGTCTCTCTCCCTTTCGTACAATTTCAGTACCTCTCATACATAACCACACTACCTCTCCCCTCTGAATCAAGAACGCATCTATCTCTGGCTTAATACTCTCAATGACATGGTCTCCATAGCATTCTGCAGCAATGAGTTCCAAAGATTCACCAACCTCTGGCTGAAGAAATTCCTCCCCATCTCATTTCTAAAGGATTGTCCCTTCAATCTGAGTCTATGCTCTTGGATCGTCATCTCTGCTAGTGGAAATATCTTCTCCATATCTGCCATATCCAGACTTTTCAGTATTCTGTATGTTTCAAAGAGATCCCCACACCACCACCCCATTCTGCTAAACTCCATAGAGTACAGAACTAGAGTCTTCAATTGCTCCTCAATTCCTAATCCTTCTTCATGCTTGTAAATCCTCTCTGGACTCCCTCCCAGGCCAGTACCATCATTCCTTAGATAAGGAGCCCAAAAACGTTTCAGAATATTCCAACTGTTGCCTGACCAAAGCCTTATACAGCCTCAGCAGTATATTTCTGCTCTTGTATTTTAGCCCTCTTGAAGTGAATTACATTTGCCTTCCTAACTTTCAATTGATAGCCATAAGAGAATCATGAAGCAGGATTCCCAAGTCCCTTCGCATTTCATTTTACTGAAACCTTTCCCCATTGAGAAAACAGTCTGTACCTCTATTCTTCCTAAACAAAAAATTTGCTACCTCACAATCTCTCACACTGTATTACAATCTGTCACTCCTTTACCCATGTTACTCGCCTGTTCAAGTTCTTCTGCAACCTCTCTGCTTTCTCAGCATTACATGTGTCATCTGCAAACTTAGCAACAATGTCATCAATTCCTTTGTCCAGATTGTTTATGTATAACGTGAATAGTTATGGTCCCAACACTGACTTCTATGGACTTCTCTAGCCACCAGTTGTCATCCTTGGAAAAATACCTCTTATCCCTATTCTCTACCAATCAGCCAATCTTCTATCCATGCTGGCACCTTGCCCTAACCTCATGACCTCTTATCTTATTTAGCAGCCTTCTTTGTCACCTCTTGCCAAATCATAAGTTAGTATTTGTAGCGAGGTAATGCTTGAAAACAGCTGTACTGAAGATTGAAAAATCTGGATTACATGCCCTTATATAAGTTAGGAGCTAATACACAAATGAGCAAGTTATGTTGAGAACGTAAGGAAGAAGAGATGTGAAGTACACCAATTCAGTAAGTGAGCAAAATTCGTAAAACAATGTGTGTGTATTCATACCAAAAATCAAAAGGTTGATGTTAATTTGAATTGAGATTCAAAAAGTGAAGCGCAAGTCAATCTGGTTGCTGTTGTGCATGAAAGACAGATGATTGGCATGCTGGTACAGCAAGTAACTAGGTTGATTCACTAGATTGATTCTTGGTAAAAAGGTGTTGACTTGTCATAAACTGCTAAATATGTTAGTTCTGCATGTTTGGTAGTTTTAGGTGAATGGATGCCTGGAAATGGATGTAAAATTGATGCCTTCCTCCGAAATTCCATAGACTGTGTAGCAGTTCCTGCAGATTGGACGGTGGTAAAAGTAATTTCGCTATTCGACATGAAAGGAAGAGGAAAGTAATAGAGTGAAACACAGACCAGTTAGCCTAATATCAGTATGGGGAAAACTGTTAGGGTCAATTATCGAAGTATGTTAGCAGAACACGTGAAAAACACTGTGGGAAATGGATAGCAATTTTACAAGACTGGAGAGATTATATGCAAAAGGGATGTTTTCGGTGGTTGGGAGGTCTAGAAACAGGTTTAATGTCATGTGAGATGGGAAAGACCTTTTATGACTGAGTTGAGAAAAGCCAAGAGACTGCATACATTAAAGCATGAAATAGTTTTTTTTAATATAGATATTTAAATTGATTAAATGGAATGGAAGGAAGTAGGAATATGGTGTTGCCAGAGAGGATAGCCAGTGATCATATGAATGGTTGAGCAAACTTAAAAATGATCAATGCTGGATTTTTCCACTAAGTGTCGATGATTCTGTGTTCAGGTTCAGAGGTGTCACTGTTTCATTTCTTGTCCCACTCTTCTGCCACTCATTACAATTTTAAATATAAGCAGGTTTGTGACATAAAGTCTGAGACCTGTTTATTATTTTTTATTATCCAGTTCAGTGCTAACAAGTCTGTGACATTTATTTATTCAACAACAACAACGTGGTAATTAACAAGCCAAGTCTCCAAAATCAAAGATACAATGACGAAAAGTAAAGCTGTTCAGAGTGTTAACTTGAAAATACTTCAACTGATAAAAGATGAAATAACAAATTGCATTAGATGGTGTTCCCAAGCTGTCCTGCTCGTACAAGCTGATGGTGCTGGACTATTGTCCTTGACCAGTTGTATTTAGATGAATTACCTTTACTTTAGCTATTGGGGTTGGTTACAAAGCATACTCTACGAAATTTCATCATGAATTGTAAAGATGACTTCGGATTTCTTGGCTTGGTCATATTTCTGTATAGAAAGAAAGTGGGCTATGAGTTTTGCTTTTCAGGCAGGAGAAATTTTCTCGCTTTGAGTTTCATCATGCAAATATGTGTTCCCTAACCCCAGACTGAATCATATGAACTCTATTCGAAAGTACCCAGAGCAAAACATTTTCATTTTTTAGAAGTATTGCTTATTTTGATGTGAGTCAAGGAGTTTTTTGAGATTCGTGTCATCATCATATCTGTGTTAAAATGAAAACATCTCATTCATATGCTAATTTCCCTCTGTTTAGGACGCTTCGCAAGAAGAAGTATCCTTCGGTATGCACCTAATCTGCTCTTCTCAGGTCTTATGATGTTTCAAAAGGTCATGTCTCATTCTCAGGCCTAACCAACTAAACCGTGATAATATAAACCCTTCATCCAGAAATGAGTGAAGGTAAACATCTCTGAACAGCTTCTGAAGCATTTATGTATTTCTGCTTCAGTTAAATGGATCAAACTGCACACAGTACATTAGATATGATCTCACAAATACACTGTAGAAAGCAGTAAAATACGGCTACATTTATGTTCAATGCCCTTTGCTAAAAAAAAGCATCATTGCATTTATCTTTCAAATCATTTACTGTATCAGCATTCTAACTTCTTTTGTGATTCATATACCAGGACAGGCAAATCACTGTGTATCAGCGAATTCTTAAATCTCTTTCCATTTAGAACATAGAACATAGAACATAGAACATTACAGCGCAGTACAGGCCCTTCGGCCCTCGATGTTGCGCCAACCTGTGAAACCAATCTGAAGCCCATCTAACCTAAACTATTCCATTATCATCCATATGTTTATCCAATGACCATTTAAGTGCCCTTAAAGTGGGCGAGTCTACTATTTTTGCAGGCAGGGCATTCCACGCCCTTACTACTCTCTGAGTAAAGAACCTACCTCTGACATCTGTCCTATATCTATCACCCCTCAATTTAAAGCTATGTCCCCTCGTGCTAGCCATCACCATCCGAGGAAAAAGGCTCCCACTGTCCACCCTATCTAATCCTCTGATCATCTTGTATGTCTCTATCAAGTCACCTCTTAACCTTCTTCTCTCTAACGAAAACAGCCTCAAAACCCTCAGCCTTTCCTCATAAGACCTTCCCTCCATACCAGGCAACATCCTGGTAAATCTCCTCTGCACCCTTTCCAATGCTTCCACATCCTTCCCATAATGCGGTGACCAGAACTGTATGCAATACTCCATGTGCGGCTGCACCAGAGTTTTGTACAGCTGCAACATGACCTCATGGCTCCGAAACTCAATCCCTCTACCAATAAAACCTAACATACCGTACGCCTTCTTAACAACGCTATCAACCTGGGTGGCAACTTTCAGTGATCTACGCACACGGACACCGAGATCTCTCTGCTCATCCACACTACCAAGAATCTTACCATTAGCCCAGTACTCTGTATTCCTGTTACGCCTTCCAAAGTGAATCACCTCACACTTTTCCGCATTAAACTCCATTTGCCACCTCTCAGCCCAGCTCTGCAGCTTATCTATGTCCCTCTGTAACCTGCAACATCCTTCCGCACTATCCACAACTCCAGCAACTTTGGTGTCATCCGCAAATTTACTAACCCATCCTTCTCCGCCCTCATCCAGGTCATTTATAAAAATGACAAACAGCAGTGGCCCCAAAACAGATCCTTGAGGTACACCACTAGTAACTGAACTCCAGGATGAACATTTCCCATCAACCACCACCCTCTGTCTTCTTACAGCGAGCCAATTTCTGATCCAAACTGCTAAATCACCCTCAATCCCATGCCTCCATATTTTCTGCAATAGCCTACCATGGGGAACCTTATCAAACGCTTTACTGAAATCCAAATACACCACATCAACCGCTTTACCCTCATCCACCTGTTTGGTCACCTTCTCGAAGAACTCAATAAGGTTTGTGAGGCACGACCTACCCTTCACAAAACCGTGTTGACTATCCCTAATCAAATTATTCCTTTCCAGATGATTATAAATCCTATCTCTTATAATCCTTTCCAACACTTGACCCACAACCGAAGTAAGGCTCACTGGTCTATAATTACCAGGGTTGTCTCTACTCCCCTTCTTGAACAAGGGGACAACGTTTGCTAGTCTCCAGTCTTCTGGCACTATTCCTGTAGACAATGACGACATAAAGATCAAAGCCAAAGGCTCTGCAATCTCCTCTCTAGCTTCCCAGAGAATCCTAGGATAAATCCCATCCGGCCCAGGGGACTTATCTATTTTCACACCTTCCAGAATTGCTAACACCTCCTCCTTATGAACCTCAATCCCGTCTAGTCTAATAGACTGTATCTCAGTATTCTCCTCGACTACATTGTCTTTTTCCTGTGTGAATACTGACGAAAAATATTCATTTAGCACCTCTCCTATCTCTTCGGACTCCACGCACAACTTCCCACTATTGTCCTTGACCGGCCCCAATCTTACTCTAGTCATTCTTTTATTCCTGACATACCTATAGAAAGCTTTAGGGTTTTCCTTGATCCTACCTGCTAAAGACTTCTCATGTCCCCTCCTGGCTCTTCTTAGCTCTCTCTTTAGGTCCTTCCTGGCTAACTTGTAACTCTCAAGCGCCCTAACTGAGCCTTCATGCCTCATCTCTACGTAAGCCTCCTTCTTCCTCTTGACAAGAGATTCAACTTCTTTAGTAAACCACGGTTCCCTCACTCGACCACTTCCTCCCTGCCTGACAGGTACATACTTCTCAAGGACACGCAGTAGCTGTTCCTTGAACAAGCTCCACATTTCAATTGTGCCCAGCCCCTGCAGTTTCCTTCTCCATCCTATGCATCCTAAATCTTGCCTCATCGCCTCATAATTGCCTTTCCCCCAGCTATAAATCTTGCCCTGCGGTATATACCGATCCCTTTCCATCGCTAAAGTAAACATAACCGAATTGTGGTCACTATCACCAAAGTGCTCACCTACCTCCAAATCTAACACCTGGCCTGGTTCATTACCCAGTACCAAATCCAATGTGGCCTCGCCTCTTGTCGGCCTATGTACATACTGTGTCAGGAAACCCTCCTGCACACATTGGACAAAAACTGACCCATCTGAAATACTCGAACTATAGCGTTTCCAGTCAATATTTGGAAAGTTAAAGTCCCCCATAACAACTACCCTGTTACTTTCGCTCCTATCCAGAATCATCTTTGCAATCTTTTCCTCTACATCTCTGGAACTTTTCGGAGGCCTATAGAAAACTCACAACAGGGTAACCTCTCCTTTCCAGTTTCTAACCTCAGCCCATACTACCTCAGTAGACGAGTTGTCATCAAATGTCCTTTCTGCCACCGTAATACTGTCCTTGACTAACAATGCCACACCTCCCCCTCTTTTACCACCTTCCCTGATCTTACTGAAACATCTAAACCCCGGAACCTGCAACAACCATTCCTGTCCCTGCTCTATCCATGTCTCCGAAATGGCCACAACATCGAAGTCCCAGGTACCAACCCATGCTGCAAGTTCACCCACCTTATTCCAGATGCTCCTGGCATTGAAGTAGACACACTTCAAACCACCTTCCTGCCTGCCGGTAGTCTACTGTTGTTTTATCCTTCCTGCAATAGTAGTCAACATTCCATAACCAACGTTATGTTATTGCTTCTGACAAATGTTTGTTCACTCACTTCCCATGCCTCTATCCATTGGAAACTCCTTAACTCGACTTGACAACTTATTGCCATCTTGGTGTATCAGTTAATTGAGATCCAATAAATTCAGTCCCCTCATCCAAACCGTTGAGATAAATTGTAATTAGTTGAAGATCCTACACTGATCTCTGTAGCACTCCAATTGTTACAGATTTTCAACTCACACATTTTATGCAGGGAACCCCTGGTTTTTTTTTTGTAATTTTAAAGGTCTCATTCAGTGCTGTGTAATATGCTCAAATGATTGATTTGCATAATCCTGTTGCTGCTTTTCACTTCAGACGAAATGCATGTTCTTTCTGATGTTAACGATCATAGGTGGTTGAATAGTCTGTTTCTCGGCAACAATCGCAGCCTCAAAGGGTTGATTAAGACAACAATTTGACTTAAGAGCAGCAGTTTGCCATTTGGCTGCTCAAGCCTGCTGTACCGTTCAGTGAGATCATGGCTGTTCTGATTGTGGTTGAACACCCCTTTCCTGTCTGTTCTAAATAAACATTGACTCCTGTTTTCACCAAAGAACTATAAAACTCAAACTTGAATATTTCCCATAAGCAAGTCTGCCCTGCTCCCTGGGAATGAGAACGCTGTAGACAGCCCAATCCTAAGGAGAAAATAATATCCTTATGTAAATCTTAAAAGGGAGATCCCTTATTTTTAAAGTAACTCACGATTCAAACAAGAATCAAAAGCCTCCATTACTCCCTGGACAGAACAGCTTCAGGTGCAATTGATGTTTGAGAGAATAAATCCTCCTTATCTTCATTTGAAATTTTGGAGAGCCGACATTTTAACTTGTGTAACTCAGTTCTGACAGCCTTATATTCGGAAACATGATTTTAGCAGCTACCTGTCAAATCATTTCTGTAGCATTCATACCTTAATAAAATCACTGCTCATTCATTTAAACTCCGTTGTGTATAGGCCCAACTCTCAACATTCCCACAGATGATAAACACGCCATCCCACAAATTTAGATAAGAAACTGTCTCTAATAATGCTTCAAATAAAGTTATAAAGCGTTCTCGTAAAGTCACACTGTTCCTGCTCACTATTTTAACATTTTTTTTACATTTCCTTTATATTCCTTGTTCCTTATTCTTCAGGTACCCTTCACGCTCCTCTGCATTTGATTTATTTGATATGATTCCCAAACTGCACTGGTGACACACTGATGACTAGGGAATATTGTCAGAACAGCCATTTTCCTTCACTCTCCCAACTTTCTGTTTTTTTTTAATCAATGCCATGTCTAGATTCTCACTTCCCTTTAATCAAAGGGATTCTGTTTCCTAAACAAGTCCAACTAAATGATACTTGATCATATTTTGTTCTGATGTATCCAGAATCATAAGGATACACAGCTCAAAAATAGACCCTTCAGTCCACTGTGTTAAAGGACTGAATGAATTTCTCCAGTACAGTTTTCTATTTGCATATCCACATAGCCTTTTTTCCTTATAAATATCTGCCCTCTAAGCAACAACTTATTTTTCCAGATTTTTTACGCTGCAAGTTTCCAATATAATTTGATGATATAAAAATGATTGGTCTTAATTCCAATGTCTTCTTTTCTAAAAGATATGGCCATTTACAACTCCCAGTCTCCTGGTGCATCTCTCATATCAATGGAGGATAGAATAATTATGGTAATTCCCTGTGTTATTCCCACCAATTCTTCCCTCAGTGACCACAATACTTTCTATCCAGACTGGGTAAATATTATGCTTCATTGTATTAGAAAAGGCATTAGATTGAAGGGATTTAGCTGGAGCTAGTCAGAGATGAGTACACTCTGTCTCAAAGAGAAAACATTGCCACATTGCAGGAGTACAGACATCTCTACATGGACCTCAGTACAACTGCAATCCACTCCATTTTGCGTGTGTGTGTGTGTGCGTGTGTCTGTGCTGATAGCGCTGTCAGTTTGGATGTGCTGTGAGCTGTTGCCATCCCTCTCTCCTCTCTGACTGAATTCCTGGTGGGTTTCACCCTCTGCTGCCTGTGCAGTGGCATTTTGTGGGGGGGTGGGGGGAGTCTAGCAGAAGGTGGCACTCCGTCATTTTAAACACTGTAGGGATTGCCAGACCCGCCCCACACAGATACGCGCACTGTAGCACAGAAAGTTACACACGCTAATACAAACACATGGATGCAGATATACAGACATACACATGCATGTGTACACTCACAGATACACAGACAAGAAGACAAACTTGAGGAGTCAGTCACTATTTCTCTCTCTCCGCTGTGAATTTGCACTAGTTCACTCGCTCTGTTTGGTGTGTGTCAGCATTTCTGTTGCTACGTTTGCAGCGTGTCAACTTTTTTCCTCCGTTGGCTCTGCGGGGAGTGCATCAATATTTCTGATGCTGTGTGGGTAGGATATCAGTATTTCACTTGCTCACACCTCTGAGTGTGCCCGTACTTCAGTTGCTCTATGTGAAGTGTGATTCTAGTACAATTTCAATGCTTGCAGATGGCACCAGACCTGGATGAATTGGGAACAGTGTGGACGAAATTGAGGAACACCAACAGAACAGTGACAAGTTGGTCAAGTGCTCAGGTATATGATAGATGAGGATAAATGTGATGACATGATGGACTTTGGTAGGAAGAACATTGAAAGAAAATATATAATAGGCTACACAGTTATGAATGGTGTGCAGGAGTAGAGGGTATTGGGTATAAACGAGCACAGATTATTGAAGACGTCAGGACAAGTAAATATTGCAGATCAGTTTCAGTATCTGAGCTGGAGATTCCATTTGTACTGACTCGACATAAAAGAGAGATGGCATCAAGGCCATGGCTTCTAAGTTGTGCCAGAGTGGAAACGGAACGGACAGTGGGTTTAAAGTGAGAACTGTTCTTCACTGATTTTTGCTCCCTTACTTTGTTGTTGGGATGTGGAAATTTCAGAAACTCCACGAGTTATTCTGGTCCTCTCCGGCTCATGGCATGGTCCTCCCCTGCATGGTAGGTGGAGGCCGGGTGTGTAAGTGAACAGATGTCAGGCTCTTCCATACCCGGCTTAGTCCTTTCTGTCCTTTTACAGGCTGTTTCTCCTGGAATGACAGAAAGGGAGGGAGTAAGTAAGGGTGAAAGTGAGTGGCCCAGTTGTTTGTGCTGGTACGTGGAATGGGAGTTGGTGAGTTTTCCAGAGTGAGTCAATTCACAGTGTTGAATCCATGCAGTGTTATTAGTGTGTGTGTGTGTGTGTGTGTGTGAGAGAGAGAGAGAGAGAGAGAGAGGGAGAGAGGGAAGGAAGGTGCTGTATGCAGTAGTGAGATTTGTGGAGCATTAGCCTTGTTCTGCTATAAACAGATATACAATGAGTATGAGGGAGCAGAGAGAATACAATGGCACTTATCCTGGAAGAGTGGAGAAGGTTATTGACACTTGTCCTGCAGTGTTGGACATTTCCTCAGACAGCAGATACTGCACTGAGCCTGGTGGTGTGGCCTCCTCTGGAAAGAGAATTTTCCTCTTCTGTACTAGCTTATCCTCCAGGACTGCTGTACCCCTGTGGACAAATCATAGTGCAATAGTGGATTGTGGTGTTTCATGGATTCCGGGCCCAACTGTCTGTTTTGTAGCGCTGTGGAGTCCATGGACCATGTATACGTTAGGTGTGGGCACTTGCACTCTAATTTTAGTTATCTTAAAGACCTCCTTTTGTGTTTTTGGTTGTACTTCAGCCCCATGCTCATGATCTTTTGACTCCTGGTGCGGAGGGGCGCAGGGAGTTTGTAGGATTTCCTCGTGGGTCTGCTCCTGGGCCTGATCAAGCTGGCCCTTAATAGGTCCAGGCAATGGGCCATGTGAGGGGTTGTTACAGCTGACGGTCTGCCCTTTTTCTGTGACTACGTTCCCGCATGGGTGTCCCTGAAGAATGAGCATGAAGTGTCCACCAATACCCTTGACACATTTTGGGAGAGGCGGGCACCATGGGGTGTGGAGTGCTTTATCTTCGCCTCCATTTCCACTTTGATTTGATCCCTATGCTCCCCCCGCTTCACCTTTTTGTTCACATGGGCATTGCCCCCAGGGGCTCTGCTTGCTACTGGTTCTTTAATCACATGGGTATCTTTCCTTGTGGTAGCATCTTAATAAATGCCCTTCTGGTATTTTTACTGTGTCTCACACCTGCACACGCACAACAAGGGTGGTGGGGGAAATAAGCAGTTAAAAGAAATATATTACCAGGAGCTTAGAATCTTTTCATCTGGGCAATGACTCTGAGATGGCTGACCGCAGTCAGTGACTGCTTCACTCGAAGTAAAAGGTGACTTGGTCATGGAACCTGGCCTCTGTATCGTTTATTTTTTCGGCGTGCAGGTCTTGAATATGGCCTCTCTGTGTTGTTTGAAAAACAGGAAATAATAGAAAAAGAACAAAAGAGAGAAAAAAATAAATAATAGAGAGTTTTGCAGCATCCAGGTTCAGGATGCAGTTCATCACCTAGATCCAACTTTTGTACACCTCTGCAGAGTTTTAGTTAACGGCTCTCTGACGGTGCCCCTTCGCTTTGGAAGAGGAGTATGTCAGGGCTGCCCCATGTACAGCTCTATTCCCTGTGCGTGGAGCCTTTCCTGTGCCTCTTGCGAAGGACGTTGTCGGCGCTAGTTCTGTGTGGGCTGGGCACGGGCATGGTCCACTCGGCTTATGCCGACGACGTGTTCCTCACTTTCACTGACCCGGCTGACCTGGGGAGGATATGAGAGTGCAAGGTGGTGTCTTTTTATTCCAGGAGAAGTGGACCAATAAAAAGACGCACACGGGGTTGCAGCAAAGGTTATGAATCTCCCTATTGAGGAGGGTGGTCAGTCGCTGGTGACTTTTCACCTTGAGACCTTGCAGCGATTCCTTTACATTGAGCATCCTCCTCCATGGTGACCTCTTTTTTTTCCACCGGGTGCGCAACCTAAATTATGACATACAGCTCCTTTTTATCGACCGTGACGGTTTGGAGATCGCCCTCAGGATGCTGCCCGTTTTTTTACCAGGACCTGATCACTATCTGGGCATGGTTGAGTCACGTCGCACTTCAGTATGGAGATTCAGAACCTGTGCCGCGACCCATTGCGTCTTTTTATCCCAGACGAAGTGGACCAATGTTCTCAAGATGTCAGCGCCAAAACCAGGAGGAGGGACCAAAGGGATCAGCCGGTACCACAACATGGAGGCCACCAGCAGGTTTATGACCAGTACTCGAGCACTTGGAGCAGTCCCTTTTCAGCCTAGATGAACCAAGACTTTGTCCTCCAGCTCCTGCCAATTCGCTGGTCAGGGTTCCTCAGCTAGGCTCAGATAGACTCCCAGATAGAGGTTGGTGGTGCTCCAGCTGAACCCCTGTAACTCCTCTGTGCAGAGTCCACTTGCCATGGAGTGACCAGGAGGCTGAAACATTAAGCCCAGTTGACCCTGGTGGAAGAGGCCACCGGGTATACTGACTAAAACTCGCGCGTCCTCCCCAGGTCAGCCGGGTCAGGGAAAATGAGGAGTGTGTCGCCAGTGCAGTCTGAGAGGATTACGCCCAAGCCCGGCCTGCACATGACCAATCCTGACAACCTCCTTTGCAAGAGGCACAAGAAAGGCTCCGCACACCGGGAATGCATTTGGCCGGACAATGGGCAGCCCTGGTGCAATCTTCTCCTGAACCGAAGGGGCGCTGTCAGGCACTCTGCGGTGGCATGCAAAAGTCAGGTCCTGGCGACGAACTGCGTCTGAAATGTTGTTTCGCTTTTTTTTTCAGTCGTAAATTGAGGAGATTCTAATCTCCCGGTCATTTATTTTTGTGAGACATAATGGAAAAAAAAAGGTGTGCAAATAATTTTATTAACATACCACAATCGGGAAGAACACCCATGTGACCAAAGAACCAGGATCAAGCCCCTAGGGGCAAAGCCTACGTGAAGGAAAAATTGAGGGTGAGGGTATGGATCAAATCAAAATAGGAGTTCGAGGCGCAAAGTGGTGCCTACCTCTCTTGAAAGGCATCGACAGCATTGGTGGGCATCACGTGCTCGACTTTCAGGGGGACACAGGCCCGTAAGTAGCCACGGAAGAGGGGAGGCAGTCAGCAATAACGAACCCCCCATAATGGCCAGCAGGGCCAGGCCCAAGAGCAGACCCTTGAGGAGATCATCCGACTTGCCCGCTCCCCTCTGCACCGGGTGCCCAATAATCAAGAATGTGGGGCTGAATTGTAACCAAAAGCACGAAAGGAGGTCTTTAAAATAACTAAAAATGGGGTGCAAGCATCCACACCCAATATATACATGGTGCAAGGATAGCACAGCGCCTCAGAACAAACTGTGCCAGGAGCCCGTGAGCCACCACAATCTGTGGTTACAAGGGACTGCTGCTTGCAATACCCTCCACCCCAAATCCCTGACGGAAGAAAGGAGGACCCCTACAGAGAAAGCAGTCAACTGCCAAATGAGCACGCCAAGGCATGTCTGGCCGCTGGTTAAGGAGAAGAGGTGGATGGTGTGCAGCACTCTGTATTGGGTCAGGCACAGCTGTTTTCAGGCATTGAATGACGGTGGCCGTGAACCGGATGTCTACTGCGGCAACATGCAGCCCAGTCCCCCGCCACCCAGCATATCTCCAGTACCTGCACACACACAACACGGGTGTTGGGGAAAATAATCAGTGAAAAATAAATAACCAGGAGGTTTAGAATCTCTTCAGTTCATGGGACTGACTCAGAGCTGGCTCGCCTCAGCCAGTGTACTGCTAAAAAGAAAAAGAAAATAAACAAAATAATATAACCAGGAGATTATAATCTGCTCAGTTGAGGGCTGACTCCGAGCTGGCTGGTCACAGCCAGTGTACGGTGCACTGTAAATGAAGCATGACTTGATGATGGGATACCAGACTCTGCACAGTTATTTCTTAAAAGTTGGCAATGCTGTCCATGCTGGGCAGATATTCCAGTTTACTGAGCCATATACTAGCATAGTCTGCACAGATCTCGATGCTGGGCTGTCGTCTTGCCCCAGTTTATCGGGTCTGGTCTGATTCTGCCAGGCAGGCTCAGATTTAGATGTAATGAACCATTTCAAATGACCTGGCAATGTCTTTATTCAATGTTCCCATTCTTGTGATTTGGACCCTGTAAGCTCCCTCTCCTCCAGTTAGTCCCACTCCCCTGTCTTTTTCCCCATATTTTCCACCACATGTTGTCAGTTTTTGCACGGGATACACGGTGATTCGGTCGTGTGGATTCAGACTTGGCCATAGAAGACAGAGAGTAGGAAGGGTGCCTTTCAGGCTGGAGTATATAAATGACTTAGATGAAAATGTAGATGGGTAGAAGTTTGTCAAAGGATAAAGCAGGATATAGATCAGTTGCAGATATAGGAGGTGAAATGGCAGATGGAGTTTAATCTGGTAAATGTGAGGGGCTGCACTTTGGGAGATCAAATATTAAGGTATGTTATACAGTTAATGGCAGAACTGTGAACAGGACTGATATACAGAAGGATCTTGGGGTTCAAGTCCATAGCTCCCTTGAAGGAGCCACAACTAGATAGGGTGGTAAAGAAGGCGTATGGCATGTTTGCTGTTATTGATTGGGAAATTGAGTACAAGAGTCAAGATGTCACTTGCAGCTCTATAAGACATTGCCTAGGCCACACTTAGAGTATTGCATTCAATTCTGGTCGCCACATTACAGGAAGGATGTGGACGTTTTGGAGAGAATTTAGAAGAGGTTTACCAGAATGCTGCATGGAATAGAGGATACGAGCTATAAGGAGAGGTGAGAAATATCTCAGTTTGTTCTCTTTTGAGTGGTGGAGGCTGAGGGGACATTTGATAGAAGTTCATAAAATTATGAGGTGCGTAGATAGGGTTGACGGCCAGAATCTTTTTCTCAGAGTTGAAATGACTAATATTGGTAGGCATACATTTAAGGTGAGAGGGGAAAGTGCAAAGGACTTGTGAGCGACAGGTTTTATACTCAGAGAGTGGCAGGAGTCTGGAACACACTGCCAGGGGTGATGGTGGAAGCAGATACAAAAAGGGCATTTAAGTGATTTTTAGGTAAGCACATGAATATGCAAGCAATGGAGGGATATGAACCAAGGGCAGGCAGAAGGGGTTAGTTTCAAATGGCGTCATATTTGGCACAGCATCATGTGCTGAAGGGCCAGTTCCTGTGCTGTACAGTTCAATGTTCTATGTTATTTAATTGTCTGTTTCTGTGTTTAATGTGAATCTTTCTGTTCGTCTACATCTCTCCCTGGCTTTGGTTTTTGGCTGTCTAGTGTATCAAATATTGGCATTGTGAAGCTCAGAAACAATGAAATGGTGTTTGTCAGGCTGTTGTTCATTTTCTGGTGTGTCCCATGTGAGTTCCATGTTGGACAGGGGGTTTCAGCAGCTTTGACTCTTGTCTCTTAAACTTGGTGTGTGCCTGTCCGATGAACGCCAGTGTTTGTCATTCTCAGCTGATCGTGCAGTCAGTAACATGAGGAAGCTCGTTTAGTATTATTGTAAAGGACCAGGCATTTAATTTGTAGCTGAGTGCCTGTTATTGAAAAGTTAGTAGAGGTGCTGGGGATGGTTTACTGGAGGTTATGCTGTGAGTTGGCTCAGACATTTAACGAGACCTGAGGATTTGGTGACCCAACTCTGGGCGGAACATGAGGACTGTAATTACAACACATGGGTCTGCAACATGAACAACAAATGGAGCAGAGGCTGCAGAGAGGGGGAGATCTGAAACCACGGAGTGAGTGTGTGTGGAGAAAAGGATTTGCCCTATCAACGTTGGGTTTTCCAAGAACAGCTTACCAAATTACACTAAATCTAGGGGCAGAGTGTGAGGGGATTGTGATTGACAAGGAGCTGGTCACAGAGCGGTGTCACCTCCTTCAACACAACCTGCAGCTTCATACTACGGTGAGGGTGGTGCTGCCAGTGCATGTTAACCTCACAGTTTCATCCAGCTTCTATGATCCAGAACTTTCCATCTCCCAGTATGTTGACCGCTATGTCACTACTCGGTGATGGAAGGCACTTATGGTGAATTAGATGAATACAAAATGTTTTCTCCCTTTGCAGGGAGCTGCCGGGCGTATCCTTGTTTTCCCAGTATAACGGGATTCCTGATGGCTCTGAGGGGTCACCATATCAATGGGGAAACTCACATTCCATTAATGCTCCATTGTGAACATGCGCAGTACATCATGTTGGTGAATGCTCACTGACCTGGCAGCAGCCACAGCCTCTTCATTGAGAAGCAGTCAGTCATTCCCATTGCCTTTGGGTCTCCATGTAGAAACAAAGGATGGCCTCTTAGATAAAAGCTACCCCTCCTTGATACACAGTTCAATACAGCCTACCACTCACCAGTCCCCACCGCCAACCAATCACATCAAAATATATCTTGTGTGCTCAGAGAAACGGGGCCACTGGGAGCATCAGGGAGCAGACAATCAGGGAGATAAAGTGCAGCTGAATCTCTGCTGGATTTGGAAGAATTGTTTAGAACCTTGGAGAAAAGTGAGAGGGGAGATGTAGGGGCAGGTGTTGCATCTCTTGTGGGTGCAGGGAAAGGTAAGAGGTGTGGTGGAAAAGTAGGTTGGAGAGTGAAGCTGACAAGGCAGTTGCAGAATGAGCTATCCCTGCAGAAAGCGGACAAGGGTGGGGAAGGAAATACTTTTTGGTATTGGGGTCTTGAATGTAGGTGATGGGAATTTCAGAAGATGATGCATTGAATTCAAAAGTTGGTGGGGTGGTACTTGAGTACTAAGGGGACTCTGTCCTTATTGCTATTGTGGGAGGGGGAGTTTGACTGCAGAAGTGTGGGAAATGGGGGAGATGTGGTTGATGGCATCCTTAATTACAGAGGAGGGAAAACTACAGTCCCTAATGTAGGAGGATATTTGGGTAGTCCTGGAATAGAACATCTCATCCTAGGAGCAGATGCGGTGGGGGTGGAGGAATTGAGAGTATGGGATAACATTTTTGTAGGAGCGTAGATGAGAGGAGGTGTATTTGAGGTAGTTGTGGGAGTCAGTGGGTTTGAAATGGATATCAGTGGTGAGCCAGCTGATGGAGATGGTGGTGGAGAATTACAGGAAGGGAAGGAGGTGTCAGAAATGGTTCAGGTGAATTTGAGGCCGGGTGGAAGGTGTTGGCAAAGTTAATGAACTGCTCGAACTCCTTGCAGGACCACGAGGCAGCACTGATACAGTCATCAGTATAGTGGAGAAAGAGGTGACGGATGCTGCAGGTGTAGCCATGGTAGAGGGACTGTTCCACGATTTGTACAAAGAGGGAGGCATAGATGAGACCCATGCGTGTGCCCTTTGGTTTGTAGGAAGTGGAAGGAATCATAGGAAAAATTGTTGAGGGTGAGGATCAGTTCTGCCAAGCGTGGGACAGTATCTTGGAGGGGGATTGTTGTGGCCAATGGGAGAGGAAGAAGCGGAGAGAAGTCCTGAGCTAGGGCAAGGCTGACTGCAGGGAGAGAAAGTGTCAACACATGGCAAATAGCGTGAAGCTGAGATTTCACAAGGAGAATCATTTCTGGAGGCACTGGAGGTCCTGTAGCTAGCAATTGTCACGGTTGGGTCCAAATTGTGATGGTCTGAAAGTTACATGAATTCCAGGGGGGATGAACCAAGTACATAAATAAGCATTGAGGAAGGAGACATGATTGTAGTAGCGACACTGCTTCAGAGTGTGGTTGAAGAGCTTCAGGGCAGAGGAGACAACTGGGAGGTTGCTGTGGGAGATAGACTCACTGAACTCTCAATGGAGGGAGGAGGAAAACTTCTTCAAGGTGGGCATCCTTAGAAGGGACTTCACAGTGTTGGTTTTCAGTGACTTGGAGACAGTACAGAATGCAGATGCTGAAAGCCAGGGTCAATAGATGCAAAGCTAGCAAAGCACAGCAGATCAGACAGCATCCAAGGAGCAGGAAAGTCAAAGTTTCAGGCTGAAACCCTTTGTTAGTACAGGGTATGTGAGGGGAACCTGTAAGTAAATAGAGGGAGTTGATAAGGCTGGAGAAAGGGTAGGTGAGTTGGTGACTCACTGACACACTCCTTTGCTTGGCAGAATTGGTCATCAACATCAACAACTTTTCCTTTGATTCCCCCCACTTCCTACAAACCAAAGCAGTGGCCACTGTCACCCATATGGTCCCAAAGTCCGGCTGCCTCTTCGTACAATCTGTGGGAAAGTCCCACTTCCGCACTATGCCAGCACCATCCCTCATCAGTTTCTCCACCATATTGATGACTGCATCGATACTACCGCATGCTCCTGCATCGAGTTTGGGCAATTCATCAATTTTCCCAAAACTTTCCATCGCTCTCAAATTCACCTGGACCATATCTGACGCCTCCCTCCACTACCTGGACCTCTCCATCTCTGTCTCCGGAAACCGACTCAGCACTGATATTGATTTCATATGCACTAACTCCTACAGCTACCTCGAATATACCTCCTCTCAACCACCCGCTTGGAAAAATGCCATCCAATATTCTTATTTCCTCTGCCTCCACCACATCTGCTGTCAGGATGAGACGTTCTGCTCCAGGGCATCCTAGATATCCTCGTACTTCAGGGACCATAGTTTACCCTCCTTTGTAATTAAGGATCTCTTCCATTTCCTGCACATCTGCCCTCAAAACCCCTCCCCCAATAACAGTAAGGATAGAGTCCCCTTAGCCCTCACATACCAGCCAACCAACCTCTGAATCCAACGCATCATCCTCCATCATTTCTGCCACCTAAAATCAGACACCACCACCAAAAAGATATTTCCTTCCCCACCCCGTCCACTTTCTGCAACTTCCTCATCAGCTCCACACTCCCCACCAACTTTTCCACCGCACCTGGTACCTTTCCCTGCAACACCTGCCCCTACACCTCCCCTCTCACGTCTCCCCAAGGTATGAAACAATCCTTCCACATCTGGCAGAGATTCACCTGCACTTCATCCAACCTGATCTGATGTATCTGCTGCTCTTGATGTGGTCTCCTCAATATCGGGGAGACCAGATGCAGACTCAGGGACTGGTCCACATATGTTCATAGAATCCCTACAGTGTGGAAGCAGGCTATTAGGCCCATCGAGTCCGCACTGACCCTCCAAAGAGCATCCCGTCCAAACCCACCCCCTACCGTATTTCAGAATTTCCCACCCTAGACACTATGGGCAATTTAACATAGCCAATCCATCTAACCTACACATCTTTGGGAGGAAACCAGAGCACCCAGAGAAAACCCACGCAGACAAGGAGAGAATGTATAAACTCCACACAGACAGTCGCCGCAGACTGGAATCAAGCCCAGACTCCTGGTGCTGTGAGGCAACAGTGTTAGCCACCGAGCCTCTGTGCTGACCCTTTTTTAGATTATAGAATCAAACATACAAACAAAACATGCCACTGGTTCATCTTCTCACAAAAATTATCTTCCTTGTGGTTCTTCCCCCCAGCCCCTCACTCTCTCTCACAAACTTAGTGCCAGGTGTGAAAGTTTCACTCTGACCTGAGGGCACTCCCCGCAGGGAGTCTGGAAGGTTTCTCTTCCCCTGCCACCACACTCTCTCGCTCACGCACATCAGGCCCGGACTGGTCATCTCACAGTTTATCCCCCCTTCCCGCAGCAGTGTCAATAACACCACCACCCCTGTCGCTTCTTCCTTCACCTTCACCTCCACCTGAAACAGCTGCTCATCTCCAACGCGTCTGCGCTTTGCATGCATCAACCAACCCGACCTTCCAGTTGCCATCCATTTTAATTGCCCCTCCCACTCCTCTGGTGACATGTCTATTCTTGGCCTTCTCCACTGTCAGAGTGAGGCCAAACAAACTGGAGGAACAACTCTTGACATTTCCCCTTGGAGCTCACAGTCCAATGACCTCAATATTGACTTCATGAGCCTCAAAATCCCCCCACCCTCAACTTTATCCCATTTCCACCCTTTGCCTCGCCGCCCTGACTTGACCTAACCTGACCATCTTCCTGCTCACCCATCTGCTCCGTCCTTCTACTGACCAATCACGATAGCCCCTTACCTGCATCCACCTATCACCATCCGAACTACCCTTCCTCCAGCCCCACCACCTCCCTCTATTTATTTCTGGTCTCCCCTCTTCCTCCCCAGTCCTGACGAAGTGTTTCAACCTGAAATGTTGACTTTCCTGCTCCTTGAATGCTGTATGACCTGCTGTGCTTTCCCAGCTTTACTGTATTGACTTTGGCATCCAGCATCTGCAGTCCTTACTGTCTCCAATTCCTTGATACATCTGAGTGTCTTGATTGCCCTTTTCAGAGACCATTGAAGTGTTCATCACGTGCGTGTCTGTGTCTGGAGCCACTTTGAGGTCAGGTCAGGATAGCACAGTCGATTGGCTTCCTGAAAATACATTGATGAAGCAAATTGGTGTTTACAATCTTGGCTTCATTGACATTGGCTTCAAGGTCACTAGTACTGAAGCCAGATTTTAGATCTTGATTTTTTTTTGTTACCTTCCACCAGAGCATTATCCTGCCTGGATTAGTAATCCAGTGATATTTCCACTGTATCATTTCCACATGGGGACCCATCAAAAGCCATACTGAGCAGGATTTTTTTTGTACTGCTTGACAGCTTTATCAAAAAAAACTTCCATCAATTTGGCTATCACGATGAAACTGAGGGCATGGCAATTGGTCAGATTGTAATTATTCTCCTTTTTAGGGGACTGCACATAATTGTGTAGTATTCCACATTGTCAGGTAAATATCACATTTGGAGCTGGAATGAAACAGATTCCCCGGGGCGCAGCTTGTTGTGCAGCACAAGTCTTCAGTCCTATTGCAGGAATGGTATAAGGGCCCATTGACTTTGTCGTATCTATTTCGGTCTGCTATTTCTGCATGTCACATGCAGCGAATCGAGATGGTTGTAGTCTGGCATCTGTGATTCTGTGCACAATATCTGGCTGAAAATGGTGCAGATACTATATCCTTGTCTTTTACATTAACGTGCAGGGCTGTTCCATTCTTTAGAATGGAAAGGCATTAGGCTGAAGGTATTATCACTGGGATTTTATTCTAGAGAACCCGGTAATGTCCTGGGGACCTGAGTTTGAATTCTGCCACAGCAGATGGTGGAATTTGAATCCGATAAATATCTGGAACTGGAGTCTAATGATGACCATGACTTCATGGTCGATTGGCAGAAAAAACAACATTTGTTTCACTAAGAGATAGTAGGAACTGCAGATGCTGGAGAATCTGAGACAACAAGGTGCAGGCCTGGATGAACACAGCAGGCCGAGCAGCATCATAGGAGCAGAGAGGCTGACGTTTCGGGCCTAGACCCTTCATCAGAAAAGGGGTTAGTTCACTAATGTCCTTTAGGGAAGGAATCTGTCATCCTTACCTGGCCTGGCCTGTATGTGACACCACGGCCATTGCAATGTGGTTGACTCTTCACTGCCACTGGGAAATTAGAGATGGGCAGTAAATGCTGACCTAACCAGCGATGTCCTCATCCTGTGAATAATTTAGAAAAAAAAAATGTGGAGCCCTCTCCTGCAGCGAGTAGTTTAATAGTCCATTAGCATTTATAATTGAATGTGGTAGGACTGCCCAGAGCTTAGATCTGATCTTTTGGTCTTGGGATCATTTTGCCCTCTCTATCAGATGTTATTTCTCCTGTTTATAATGCAAACAGCCAAGTGTGGCAGTTTTAAAGGTTTGTCATCAGTTTTAGGTGCACACAGTTCTGACACTGGCCTGTTCACCCACACTTGTCACTGAAGCATACTTCGGCTTGATGGTAAGTAGGCTGAAGGATTATCCCGGGCAAAAAGTTACAGACTGTGGTTGAATACAATTATGCTTCTGCTGTCTACAGCACCACATGGATGCCCATTTTGAGCTACAATACAATTCTGCTGCCTGTCCCCCAAGTCACACCCATTCACCCATCACCCCTGTATGCGGTGACCTACTCTGGTTTTTGGTTTGGTAACATTTCTATAGAATTCTTAAGGTTTGGAAACAGGCCATTTGGACCAACAAGTCTACACTGACCCTCCAAAGAGCATCCCACCTGGACCCATCCCCCATCCTATCCCTGTGACGCTGCGTTTCCCATATCTAACACATCTAACCTTTATATCCCTGAACAGTATGGGTAATTTAGCATGTCCAGTCCTCCGAACTTGCACATCTTTGGACTGTGGGATGAAACTGGAGTACCAGATAGAAACCCACATAGACATGGGGAGAACGTGCAAATTCCAAACAGACAGTTGCCCGAGGTTGGAATTGAAGCTAGGTCATTGGCATTGTGAACTAGCCGTGCCAAACAGTGAGCCACAGTGCCATTCCATTTTAGTTTTCCCATTCTTCTGAGGGTCTCTCCGTGGTGTCAGGCCTCCAATTTGTCACATTTCTCAGAACACTTTAACATATTCATCTGAATCTTTTCCCTTCCAGTAATGCCATCTTCTTCTGTTGTTAAAGTTAATGTATTTTTCTTCTGTTTCTCTTCCTGACCATGATCAGTAATGCCAGCCTTATCTAGTTTCAGAATCAAAGAATTTGTTTACCTTGTGCTATCCTTCAGTTCTTGGTGTATTGTGCTCCAAGATGGATAAGGCGTTTGAGCAGCTTTCACACACGTGTTTGAAACTTATTCAAAAACAGAAATTGCTGGAGAAGGTAATCAGATTTGGTAGCATCTGTGCAGAAAAAGCAGAGTTAATACTTCGAATCCAGTGGCCTTTCATCAGAGCTTGCAGAGCCCCCAGCAGTTTTTGTTTCAGATTTCCAGTATCCACAGTTCTTTGTTTTATTGAAAAAGTTTTCTGCGTCTATTCATTTCTGGAGAAATTCAGCAGGTCAGGCTCCATCTGCAAAGACAAGAGAAACAGATAATGTTTCATGTCCAGGGTGACACTTCTTTAGAACTAAAAAGGATTGAAAATGAGCTTTTTAATACTTGACAGAAGTGGAGGAAGGGTGATGAGAAACAGAGGATGTAGAGGTGCAGTGCAAAAGACAAATGGGCTTTTAATTATGGTGAAAGAGAAACGAATATAAAATGTGTGTAAATTAAGGTGTGAATGGCTGAATTCGGTTCTCCCTGTTGAGGCACGATAAACAAGACACAAACAAGACAAGGTCATCGGGAGACCAGGAGGGAGAATGTATGAAAAATGGAAAGCAGTTATAATGGGTGTCAGGATGTGAAGTTATGGAATTGAATATTAAGTCCTACAAGATGTAAAGTACCAAAGTATAAAGTGAGGTGTTACTCGAGCTTGGGCTGTGCTTCAATGGAACATTGCAGTAGCCCAGGACCGAAATGTTAGAATGACAGCAAGATAGTTTATTGAAATAAGAAGCAATTAGAAAGTCAGGTTTATTCCTGCAATGACACTGGTGTTATCACTGTCTGGGCCTTTCCTACTATTTGACAAATATGACAGGTACGGCAAATTTCAACCACATCTTTATGTAATCCAGGCCAATAGAAATGCTTCTGTATCTTAGTCTGTGTCTTCCTCACTCCTAAATGACCTCTTGCAGATAATTTGTGTGCCACCAGCAATACCTTCTGTCTGTATTCTACCTGCAACACAATCTGGTGAAATTCCACTAAGTTCTCATCTGCACTAAACTGCCAAGGTCTCAAATTTTGCCTTAAGATTTAATCCTTAAGGTAATAGTGTTTTGGGATACAGAGTATCAGAGTAGGCTTCATGATATAAATCCTTTGTAGTATCATCTTTGTTCTTGTAACTCCATTAATCTTTCAGAACTAAACACCTCTGCCTGACCCTCTACCTGCTGAGATGTTTCCTTTACCATCTCATCAGAGTGTCAGGTAACTAGACCTCAACTCCTTCAACTTTCTTTTTTTTGTTTTCCCTTTTGTTTAACTTAAGGCTGTGAAAACTTATCACCAAACCGCCTGGAAAAAAAGTCCAGGGCTTTTTCCTTTTAACTCCTCAGTTCACTGGTTTTCTTCTTGCTTTTCCACTACAATGGGAATCTCTCCCACCTCTTATCCAGCTGTAATTTTTCCAAGAATTATCTGCATTTCTGGAATAGCCAACTTTTCTACCACTGCCACTGTCACTTCCCCAGTCTTGAATGGACTTTCTAATGTTATGTTACACGTGGAAACAGTAATCCTCTCTCCATTTATTCAATAGATGACTACTGTCTTGGGCAATATTTCAAGAGGAATGCAAATATTTTCATAACTTGCTATTAGATACAGACTTGATTCTGTATCCCTCAATATTTTAACATCTTTACCTAGTCCCACTGTTCAATCTGAGGAAATCTTACCTGTACAGGTGAAGTATTTGAAAAGATCTGGCGTTATCTTACTATCCAGCTCGTGACTAGGCTATGCACTCACCTGTAGCTCCTTGAATTCTCTTGGGATTTCCTTCAGTACCTCAACTGATCCCATTGGTTTAGCCTCTTCTACAACATGCTTTTTCCCTGTGCCTTTCTTAAACCACCATTACTGTGACTTTAACTTTCTGTCCATCAAGATGAGTTCTTATTACTTCTGGAAGTGAATTTTTAAACTCCTCCAGCAGAATAATGTCTCTAAGAGCCTTATATGTCTTTTCTGTATTTAATGCTCTCGTCCATCTACAAAGTTGCTCTGTTTAATACTTTCAAACTTGATATTAGTCTGACCTGGTTCCATTCTTACGTTTCTGAAAAGTTGTCTATATGCTTCTGTTATCAACTCGTAGCACTCAAACTATCCTGCTTTAATTTTTCATATTCTCCTAACACTTCCCCTGACAGCACTGCAAACATCTCACTAGCCCTGCCTACCAACTCGGCCTGAATTAACATTATCCACAGAGTCAATGGCGGCTTCATCTGTTTAGCCAATTGCTCAAAGGAAATATTCTCCATCTTTTTCATAGAATTTTGATAATGTTTGGGCATGTTTGTTTTTTATATGTAGCAGGCTGTTGGCTACGCTGAGTTTGCTTATCATTACTTCTACCTTGTATTTTTACTTCTGTCATTTGTTTTTAGCTTCAAATTCCAACTTCATCTTTTCCAATTCGAACATTCTTTCCTTTTTTCACTCATTAGCTATCCATTTTTATTCTTTGTTGTTCTGTTAGGACAATCCTTTCCTTTCCTTTTTCTTCTGCCAGGGGAGTTTTTTCCTTTTCTTTTTTCCTTAGCTAGGAACCTTCTTTCCCATTCTTCTCTCTCCTTTTCTTTTTGTTCAGCTATGAACCTTCTTTCCCTTTGTTTATCCTCTAACCCCAGTTGTCTAATTTGCTGTTTTTTTTTTAATAACTCTGCTGCATTTGACTGCTTCTCTGATATACCTAAATACGTGATTAGATCCTTTACAATTTCAGCTTCCTTATTATTCCTAGTTAAACCCAATTTTAGTCTACCTGCTAATTCTACAAGTGTCACCTTTTTCTGTCTTTCTCAGATTTCTTGGCAACTTTGGGAAGCCTCTTCGACACCAAGAACTTCTTTAGCAATATTAAGAGACATTTCCCCACTTTTGATTTAACCAACAACAAGCAACAATATTAAACAGATTTTCCACTTTTCACTTAAGTTTTATTTGAAAATCTTGGACACTAATCCCCAAGTCTGTTTAAATCTACTAGGACATTTCATACCCTGAATCTGTTTAAATCTGTTCAAATCTGACCAAATCCGTTCAGATCCTTCTGAATCCCCAAAGAGCCACTAATCTGTTATAAAGCGGAGGTTGACCCCGTCTAAGAACTGCAAAGAACTGAAACACCCAATGAGGAGTGCCTTACCCTATAATCTGTTAAAAGAAGCGTGAAAAGTGGTGTAACCTGCATTTCAGCAACTTCTAGGGGTTAAATAAAATAAATCCCTGACACTCACTTTAAAATTAACAAGTAACAGTGAACAAATTGACTAAACTATTAATAAACTGAATAAACACCTTTTAATTACTAACTACTCTCGAATAAAACAAGATTCTAATAGTATGCTGTTCAAATAAATACGAATCCCACTTTTCATATTACACACACACACACACACACATATATATATGCATATGTCTGTCAACTCCTCTGTCAAGAATGCCTTCTCCATCGATTTTTCAGTGAGGAATGTTAACTAGTTGTGCCATGGGTAACTTTGTTATTTAGATGGTGCTTTCTCTAAGACTCAGAGGAGATGGTGAGAGCCAGTGATTCTCTCTTGCCAGCTGAGGACTGTTAGCTCTGGTGGATGGCAGTTACCTCTTCTTTGTCCAAGTGTCCCCCTCTTTTATTCCCTTGACAACATATCAACATTCCTAACGATCGGATTGGTCCTATATTGTCAAAACGGCCAGTTTTAAATTTAATTGGTTTTTGGTATCTAAGTGCCTGGTTCAAATTACTTGGCCAAATTCATAACTTGTCTTTGTAAAAACTGCTGCTTGCCTTGTTAACTGTACGGCCTTTCAATACACATGTTTCAATTTGTGTGCCGTCTGTGTACTTGCAAACTTTCAAGCTGCTGTTCACAGAGATTTTAAATCACTAAACATGGAAAAAGCACATCATGTTTTAAAGGAACCACGCAATGCTATCCCCTTTAGCATTTTGAAAGCACCAAATTCTAACTTCCTATCTCCCAGTCCGCAAATACTCTACAGAACCTCATGTTTCCTGGCTGTAATTTTGAAAGTCTAAGTTCTATATTCATTTTTATTTTATATAAGTGGGACTTGTATTTATTGGAACAGCATAACATTAGAATCTTGTTTTATTCGGTAATAGTAGTTAGATGGGGTTTATTCAGTTTGTTAATAGTGTAGTTAATTTGTTCACTGTTAGAGTTAGATAAATAAATTGTTATTTGCTGTTTGAAAATTAAGTGTTTTGTATTTGTTTAATGTATACATTAGATGCTGTTGAATGGCGAGTTACACCACTTTTCATACTCCTTTTACAGATTATTGGGCGAGGTGCTCCTGTTTAGATGTTTCAGTTTTAGTTCTCAGAGGAGTCAAGCACTGCTTTATAAAATATTGGGTCTCGTGTCTGGGATTTGAATGGATCTGAACGGATTGGGAAGAATCTGATCATATCTGAATGGACTTGAATGGATTTTGACGAATTTGAATGGATCTGAATGGATTGCAACAATTTTGTATACAATAGATCCCAGCAGGTTTAAACAGACTTGGGGATTCATGTCCTAGCTCTTTAAATAAAACTTAAGTGAGAAGTGGAAAATCTGTGTAATTTCGGTTGCTTGTTGGTTAAATCAAAAATGGGGAAATAGCTCTTAACATCGCTAAAGAGTTCTGGGGAGTTAAAACAAAAAGATGAGATGACAAAGGAGTTATATCATAAACACTACTCTGAAAAGAAATCAGTTGTATTCCGGAATGCTGTCACATTAAGGAAAAAATTTAAGATGGAAATGGAGACCTTGGCAGGTTAGTGCAGATGGAAAATCGGTGGACATTCAGCAAATTGTGTTCCCATTAAAATGCAGACAGAGGAGCTATTTTGGGGAGCACACGAACTACCTGTAAGAGTACTTCTAAGAGTGAGGAAGACTTTGGCTAAGACACGGAAGTATTTCTATTGAACTGGATTACATAAAGATGTGGTTGAATTTTGCCATACCTCTCATACATGTCAAGTGGTAGAAAAGCCGCAAGCTGTAATAAAATGAGCACCTTTTGAAGCCAATTCCATCATTTGAAGAACCTTTTTATGCAGGTTATAATTGATTGTGTGGGTCCCCTACCTGAAATTAAAATTAGGAACCAGTATTTGCTAACCATAATGGCTATGTCTACAATGTTTCTGGAGGCAATTCCATTACGGGATGTCAAGGAAGAAAAGATTGTCTAGGAGTTGCTTGCTTTCTTTGCCCGTTGTTGACTATCCAGAGAGATTCGACCACACTAAGGGTCCAATATTACTGCCAAATTATTTAAGAAGTTCATGGATAGTTTAGCGATCAGATACTTTTAAATCAAGTGCGCACCATCTTGAATCCCACGGAACACTGGACAAGTGGCATCAGACCCTAAATACAATGCTGAGAGCTTATTGCCAAGATTGCCCGATGATTGGGACAATGGTATCCCTTTGATATTATTTGCTATTAGAGATGCTCCTAATGAATCGATTCAGTTTACTTCTTTTGAATTGTTATTTGGACACAAAGTAAGAGGGTCTTTCAAATCAATTAAGGAAAAGTTGATAGGTCCGAAGTCAGAGATCTCACAGTTTGACCATGTATCTGAGGTGAGAGAGAGACTAAACAGAGTAGGTGAATTATCTGGACAACATTTGAACGTGTCACAGCACCGAATGAACAAAGAAGCAGATAAGAGATCTACGATTTACATGTTTGTTCATGAGGATAAAATATTCGTGCTGTTACCAGTTATTGGAGATGCCTCAAAACAATGCTAACTTGTTCCTGTGAGATTGAGAAGAAGTTAAGTCAGGTGAATTATGTGGCAAAGATGCCAGGTAATGAAAAAAAGTTACCGGTATGTCATGTGAACATGCTCAAAACTTACTATGACAGGGAAAGGGAACCGGAGAAATAGGTATTAGATGCTGCTACTCTGAATGAAAAATCAAATGCAGATGATTTGGATTTTGATGTGCCTCAGAACAAATTGAATAATGAGAAAGTCCTTAAGGAATGAGATAGGGTAGTGAGCTATCTCTCCCCAGGACAGAGAACTGAATTAAAAGACATGTTACAGTGCTGTGAGGACCTCTGTAGAAATAGAATTTGGAGAAGTAATACCCGAGTACATGAGGTTAACATGGGGAACGATAAAACAATACCCGTTGAGCCCTAACCTCTCAACGCAGGGCAGGTTCTGATGGGTGTGAAAGACATTTCTGTTTTTGTAACCACAAATGGGCTGTATCAATTTAAAGCAGTGCCATTTGGAATGGAAAAAAAAAACACATCAGCGACTTTTGAAAGACTTGTGAATGGAGTTGTGGCAGGATTGACTAATTGTGCCATCTACATTGTTGACTTAATGATCTTTAGCCATTCGTGGAAAGATCGCATGGATTATTTGGCAGAGCTCTTTGAGAAACTACAGGAGGTAAAGTTGTTCATGAAATTGGCAAAAACAAAATTCGTGAAGGTGAAAGTGACACTTTTGGGGCACGACTTCAGACATGGACAGATAACACAGAGGAACGTGAAGACAAACGCCATCGAGGAATCCTCAAGAATAAAGTGCTACGATTTTTAGGATTAAATGCATTCTACAGGAAATCTTTTACCAAACTTTAGTAACATGTTGGTACCGCTGATGGATTTGTTAAACAAAAAGAACATGAAATGTCAGTGCACAGAACAGTTCCAGGAGGCAATTTTAAAAACTGAAAAGCAGTATTAACCACCAATTTTAGCCATACCAAATTTTTGAAAACACTTCAAAGTCACCATTGATGCAAGTGATCTAGGGGTTGGAGCTGTATTGTTACTGAAGGATGATTGTGGTATTGAAAGGCCAATTGGTTATTTTTCAAAGAAGCTCAACATACACCAGAAAAAAATGTATTCAACCATTGAAAAAGAGCTATTTAATTTGATACTGGCCTTACAACATTTTAATGTTTACATTGCAAACAGTGCATCAGAGATGATTGTGCATATTGATCACAATCCTTTGACATTCCTGGAAAGATTTAAGGACAAGAACACCAGAACATTTCATTGTAATCTTATGCTACAGGTATTTAATTTACAGATTGTACATGTTCTGAGTCGTGAAAATATTTTGACGGATGCTTTATCACCGATTTAAAAGAAATGTGTTTATATTGGATAGAAACGGTAGTGTTCAATGCTGTATATCTATATATGTAAGATTAGTATGAAATTTTCAAATCAAGATTATTGCGATATGGATCTAGTAATATAATAGAGATAAGATTTTAAAACAAAATAAATGAAGAAGCCATTTTTTTCATAATGATGGTTCATTTTGTTTCTTAAGGAGGAAGTGTTGCGAAGTTGGGTAGAGTACTTGTGGATTGGAAGGCAGGAAGTTAGAATTTGGCATTTGTAAAATGTTATGGGGTAAAGTAATGTGTGATACGTTGAAAAAATGATGTGCTTTTTCTATGCTCAGAGGTTCAAAAAGGATACCTGTAGTCAGGAGCTTGTGTGTTTGCAGCTGCACAGAGAGCACTGGAATTTAAACATTTGTATCAAAAGGCCATACAGGTAGCAGGCGAAGCTGCAGTTTTACCAAGGTTTTGAATCTAGTCAATCATTTTGAATCAGACACTTAGATACCAAAAACAAATTAAATTTTAAATCAGATGGTCTTGACAACATAGGACCAATGCTAATGTAAGAAACTGATATGACCTCAAGAGTATAAAAGAAGGGGTAGTTGGGCAAAGCCGGAGAACTAACGGCCATCTGCCAGTGTCAACAGCTCTAAGCTCTCCAGAGACAATTGCTGGCTCTCACAGTCTCCTCTAAGTTTTAGTGAAAGAACCATCGAAATACCAATGGTGATAACTGCACAACTAGTTAGTATTTCTGACAGGAGAATAAACAGAGAAGTCGTTCCTGACAGAACATTCAATGGAGAGGGCCCAGAACGTTCTGGAAGACACGTAACCTGGCTGTAATGTTGAGGCTCTAAATTCTGTGTTTTTTAAAAATTTATATAAATGGCCCTTATATTGATTGGAACAGCATAACGTTACGATCTTGTTTTACTCAGATAGTTAGTAGTTAGAAGAGATTTATTTCGTTTGTTAATAGTTTAGTTAATTTTTTCACTGTTAGAGTTGGATAACTAAATTGTAACTTGTTTATTGGAAAGTGAGTGCTAGGGATTTGTTTTATTTAACCACCAGTAGTTGCTGAAAGGCAGTTTACAGCATTTTTCACACTCCTTTTAACAGATTATAGGGCGGGATGCTTCTCTTTGGGTTTTTGGTTTTAGTTCTGGGACGGGGGGGGGATGCGGATTAACCCCCTCTGTATAACATGATGTTACTATAAAATACAACACACAGAGAGCGCTTGACAAGATAAATGTTGGGAAGACATTTCCACTCCTAGGCAGTGTCTTGAACGTGGGAATATAAATAAGGGACGTTGATTTAAAACTGAGATGTAAAGAAATTTGTCTCTCAGCACGGATTTTCCAAGTACATTTTCTAACTTACACCTAACCATAAAAGTGACCTCAATCTGATCCGATCTAGCAGGTTCCAAGAGCAGAATGGAACATCAGAACATGGGACAGAGGAGCATGAGTGGTCCATTCGACATTACTTTGACATTACTCCACCAGTAAATAAAATCATGGTTCCTCTCATTGAGATCACAGCTGCACGTTTCTGCCAATACCCCATTCACCCTGATTCACCTGGCTATCGAAAATCTAACTATTCAGTCTCGATATAATTTAAAGATCCAGCCACCACAAACTTCTGGGAAAAGAATTCCCACTTGAATGACTTCCCACTTTATGAACTTCTCCTGATCCCTGCTCTGACTGAGGTTGGAGGGGGTCACTGTTTCCTTTTCTAGTCCTACTCCACTGGTCACAACAAATTTTAAATGTAACCAGGTTGGTGATATGGCCAGTGATACAAGTGCCAAACTGTGTCAGGTTCAGTGATAGGAACAAGTCAGGCGGATTTCTTTAGTCAGGCACAGATAACTGGTTTATTCCTGAAATAAGCTTCCTCAACAAATGTTGAAAGCCTAATGACCACACGTTTGGACGATACAAACACCCATCAAGTATCCACCTGATACAGTCTCCCAATACCTTATAAGAATCAATAAGATCACTTCTAATTTCAAAGTAACCTGCTAAACCTTCATAATAAAAGCCCTTCATCAGGAATAAGTAAAGTGAAACATCCCTGAACGGCTTTCAATGTAATTATATCGTTCCTCAGGTAAGGAGACAAAAAAGCACCTTCACACACAGTCTTCTGAATGTGTTCTTAGTAAGACTGGGTACAGCTGCAGCAACACGTCCTTCTTACAAAGTTGATTAAAAGTGCAGCTAGCGATCATATTTTATGTGTCTTTTCCTTTTAAATTTCATTTTTAATTTATGACAGATATTTTCTTTTCTCAGAGTGTTGTGTTTCTTTGGAACTCTCTTCCCCATTGAATAGTGGAGGCAGAGGCATTGGATATTTTTGAGGCACAGACAGACAGATTCATGATTAACACTGGAGTCAAGGATAATTGGGGAGAAGACAGGAATATACAGTGTCGGGGAAAATGCTGACAGTGGTACAAAATAAAACTGTGGATGACCAGAACACCTAGGAATACAAGGGGAAATGGAATGATAATGTAAAGAATGTTTAAAATTGCTAACAGTGATAGAACAATGTCGCTATAGTCCTGGAGGACCATGGAGCTGCTATCCCATTAGGGAGAGACCCCTCATGGCAGTTTAACTTGAGGGTTACCACACCTCAGGCGGGAGGCGAGGTTGACAAAGTGGGACCTTCATGGCAATCTCTGTCAGTGTGGGGAATTGAACCTGTGCTATTGGCCTCCGTCGGCATCGCAAACCAGCCATCCAGCCAACTGAGTGGGAGACTGTGCAACAACTACAGATAAAAATAGTCAAAGACAATGGACATCAGAAACTTTGATAACAAGGAAGAAGCTACATGTCAGATAACGTTCAAGATAACAGCTGAGGACAAAATAAGTTCTGAGTTAGAAACTGTATTTTTATAATGAGACAAGTGTTTAGATCCTGTCTTTGGTTGAATGCAATAAGGTGAGATAAGAGGAATATCCAGAATTACTAATTATGTTTGGATATTGATAATCATTATACCAGTGTATATTTTTGTTTGGTCTATGTGAGGTATTCTTGGTTTACATAAAGGGATAAAGCTGATGGAATATACTATTTGAAAATTCCGTCCTCATGGGAAATGGTTCCCAAGCACATACTTGAAAAAAAAGTGTCAAAAGTGTCCCACTGTTGTCTAGTCAGTGACAGGAACCTGTGGAGTTGAATGACTGAAAATCCCTGTAACTTGTAGCTCAGGGCCCAATCAGGTCAGCCCTGATCTTGTTGAATGATGGAGCAGGTGTGATGGGCTGAATGGCCTCATGGTGGACTTTAATTGCATGTGATTGAAAGAAATAAAAACTCTTCTCATTCCCAGTTACGTGTAACGCACTGAGGGATTGACAATTTCCTGAACCTGGGAATTGTTTAGAATATTATCAGGAACATTCTATAAATGATATCATCCAGAAAATTGTAGAAATGGCATTCTCCAGAACTTTCTATGACCATGTAGTGTTATTGTGCAGGCAACAGAAGACGGGGCGGGGGTGTGGGGGAACGAGGGGTGGAGAGAGAGAGAGATAGAGAGAGGGGGGAAGTTGCTGCATGCAGTAGTGAGAGTGGTGGTGCGTGAGCATTGTTCAAGAGGTAGGTTCTATACCAGATATATAGTGTGTGTGAGGGAGCAGAGAGAATACTTGGCACTTATCCTGGCAGAGTGTGGAAGGAGGAGAACACGACCCCATCTCCGTCAATGGAACTGAGGTTGAAAGAGTGAAGAGTATCAAGTACCTCGGAGTGATGATAACTGATGAACTGTCCTGGGCTTCCCACGTAAATACAATGGTCAAGAAGTCACAATAATGTCCCTTCTTCTTCAGGGAGCTCAGGAAATTTGACATACCATAAGTCCCTCACCAACTTCTACAGAGGCAGCATTGAAAGTATACTGGAGATAGTAAGAACTGCAGATGCTGGAAAATCTGAGATAACAAGGTGTAGAGCTGGATGAACACACCAGGCCAAGCAGCATCATAGGAGCAAGAAGGCTGACATTTCAGGTTTAGAACCTTCAATCAGAAAGGGGGGAGGGGATGGGGGTTCTGAAAAAAATAGGGAGAGAGGGGGAGGGGGTAGAAGATGGATAGAGGAGAAGATAGGTGGAGAGCACCACCTATCTTCTCCTCTATCCATCTTCTATCTGCCTCCCCCTCTCTCCCTATTTATTTCAGAACCCCCTTCCCCTCCCCCATTTCTGATGAAGGGTCTAGGCCTGAAACATCAGCCTTCCTGCTCCTATGATGCTGCTTGGCCTGCTGTGTTCATCCAGCTCTACACCTTGTTATCATTGAAAGTATACTGCCTGGCTGCATAATGGCCTGGTATGACAACTGCTCTGCCCAGGACCATAAGAAACTACAGAAGGCGGTGTCACAGCCCAGACCATCACGGAAACCAACTTTCCATCAATGGACTCTAATTGACTTGATGCTAAGGAAAGGCTGCCAACATCATCAAAGACCCATCACACCCTGGTAATGACCTCCCACAACCTCTTCCATCAGGCAGAAGATTAAAAAAAGCCTGAACATACACACGAGCAGGTTCAGGAACAGCCTCTTTCCGGCTGTTATCGGACTGTTCAATGGACTCTAGGCTGAAATAATGTAAACTGCAATGTAACCTGTATGCCTCTAAGTCTTTTTGATCTGTACATCTTTTGCTTGCTGTGATCTGCCTGTACTGCTCATAAACAAAGCTTTTCACTGTATTTCAGTACATGTGACAATAAATCAATTATTCAACCAATCAAGGTTGTTGATGCTTGTCCTGTATTGCTGGACAGTTCTTCAGACAACAGGTACTGCACTGAGCTGGGTGGTGACATCAGACCATGCTCGATGGGTCTGTTGGTGTGGCCTCCTCTTGGAAGAGAATGGTCCCCCTCTGTACTAACCCATCCACCAGGACCCCCATGCACCTGTTGACAAATCGTGGTGCAATTGCTCACTGGTAAACTGTGCAGATCCCAACACAGAAATCTCAACCATATGTCTATTGGTCTTTTAAATCTGGGACCACTGTCAGCGATCATAGAATATTCAGGGACATCCAGGTGATTGTGAATACCTCCAGTCATGATGAATGGGAGTATCAGGCTGGCATTGAATGAGATGGGCGCCAGGGGATGGAGTAGGTAGTTAATGAAGTGAGTTTAATAAGATAATACCAGGAAACTAGCTTGGCCTCGTGCAGATGGCCCCTCTGTCAAACTCAATGAAAATGACACAGACAAATTATTATAAGATTCAGCCCAGTGAGTCAAAGATTCTGCTGGCCCTACTCCAAATTACAGTGTTGCAGAACAAATGTTTATCTACCAACTCTGTACCATCCGAGTTCAGAATGAAATACTGTTCATCTATCATTTCTGGAAACAAAGCAAAAGCAAAATTTCCAACTGAGAAGTAAATTTGGCTCTCAAAAAAAACCCATTGCGCTTTCTAAAAGAAAAGCACCATCAAAGGTACGACAGCATTTTTTTTTCAGCTCAGAGTTCTCATAGAGGAAATTATAGAGAAAACATCCATGATTTGAGATCAACAGAAGAAAGACTGGAGAAAACAGAGTGTTCCATAAGACACAATCTGCGCGAACTTGAAGAGATTACATTTTAATTTATTGTTGTCTTATCAATTGTGTTTATATAATGGGACTTGTAGTTGTTTGAACAGCATTCCAGTAAAATTTTGTTCTGTTAGGGAATAGTTAGGAGTTAGGGGGGAATTGTTCAGTTTGTTAGTAGTTCTGTTAATTTCTCACGTTGTCCATACCACGGTTCTCTCATTTCTCTAAAATTCCACTGATAGGAGAAAAGAGTGGGGATGGGTTCACAGGACATTACTCGGGACACAGAGTGGGAGATCGACTGAAAGGCAGTTTCTACGGGAACACAGTGGGATGTGTTCAAAGGATATTGCTAGGTGAAGAGAATGGGGGTGGGTTCACATGCCTGTGCCAGGTGGGAATGGTTTCACAGTCTGTTGCTAGTGGAACAGTGTTCAAGTGGGGTCACATGCCGTTTCTGGGGAAGATGTTGGGGTTCGGTTCACAGGCAATTACTAGGAGAATAGATTGGCGATGGGTTCAAAGTGCCGTTGTTAGCAGAATATGAAGAGAATGGGTTCACAGGCCATTGCCAGCGTAACAGAGAGAGAATAGGTTCACAGGACGTTGCTAGGAAAAAAAAGAAGTGGGGATGGAATCACTAGGAGAATGCAGTGGCGCTGGTTTCAGGGGCCTTTTCTTGCATAACAGCGTGGTGCTGGGGTCATAGGCCGTTCAGAGACGGGAAGGGTTCATTGGCTGTTACTTGGAGAAAAGAGTAGGGATATGTTTACAGGCTATTGCTAGGGGAACAGAGTAGGATGTGATCAAAGGGCATTGCCAGGGGAACAGACTAAGATTGGGTTCAGAGATTGTTGTTCAGAAAACAGGGTGAGGATGGGCTCACAGACCGTTGTGAGGAAAGAGAGAAGGGAATGATTCACTGACCGTTGCTAAGGAACAGAGAGCGGATCGGTTCACAGGCTGCAGACAGGGTAGCAGATAACAGATCAGTTTACAGACCATTACAAGGAGCACAGGGTCAGGCTGAGTTCACAATCCTGTGCAAGGGGAGCAGAGAGGGGATGGGTTCACAGGCAGTTAATTGGGGAACACAATGGTGATGGGTTCACAGGCCATTGCTAAGTGATCAGAGCAGGAATGGATTGACAGGCCGTTGCTAGAGGAACAGAAAGTGACGGTTTCAAAAGGCCATTGCTAGAGGGACACAGTAGAGACAGTTGCTCTGTTAACAGAGTGTGGATGGTTTCACAGGCCGTTTCCCGAGAACAGAGTGGCTCTAGATTCACCGGCCATTGTTGGGAGAACAGAATGGGGATGAGTTCAGAGGCCTTTGGGAGGGTAAAAGATTGGGATGGTATGACAGGCCATTGCTCGGGGAACGGAGTGAGGATGGCTTCACAGGCCATTGCTAGGAGAATCAGATTTCAGATCTATTCTCGGATTAATGTTTACACTGACTGAATATTTTCCACAAATGTTGTATTAATCAGATAATTCAATGATTATATAATTTCCGAATGGATTTTCTGAATTAATTTAGTAAAGGAATATGATGCAGGTTTTGACATGAAACAAATGATTTATTTTTAACAATGAACACAGTTGTACTCAAACTCATGGGCACTGGTTCTTCTGATTCTCATCATTTTTTGACTCTGCACCTGTCAACTGCCAACAACATGCCTCTTCCTTTCTCAAATATTTGGAAATTGCATCGAAATTTGTGGTGTTACTGATATTTGAGGCATAATATTCTTTATTCAGTAGCCAGTAAATGAGGACTCGTTTTTTTTTGTAATGCCTACACTGCTGGCAGTGCTGAGGAAGTTTGCCATTTTGAATGAAACGTTTATTGATGTAAACCTAAACACCTCTCAACCTTGATTACAAGGTGTAGAGCTGGATGAACATGGCAGGCCAAGCAGCATCAGAGGAGCAGGAAGACTGATGTTTCAGGCCTCGACCCTTCTTCAGACCCTTCTTCACCCTTCATTTTTCTGAAGAAGGGTCTAGGCCCGAAACGTCAGCCTTCCTGCTCCTCTGATATTGCTTGGCCTGCTGTGTTTATCCAGCTCTACACCTTGTTATCTCAGATTCTCCAGCATCTGCAGTTCCTAATATCTCTGAAACCTTTCAACCTTGTTTGTCCTAGATAGGTTTGAAAGGTCAACTTAACTCTCTTAATACTTTGGAATTACCACTGTGACCAAATTAATGTTTCTTCAAAAACAAAATTTTGAAGCAGTTGCACGATCAGTCTTCAGTGATACTGGTTTATATTACTTGCCATTGAAGTTATTTCTTATGAGTAGAAAGACGTGTTCATAGCAATAACAATAGTTTACCATTTAGGATTGCATCTCAAAGCAGTGAATTTCACACACATCTGGTGAAGAAATAACTTTATGACGAGATTACTATAGCTTTCGAGTGCAGGTGTAGAGATTTCTTGCTACAAATGTACAGTGCCTTGGCGAGACCACATCTGGAGTGTTCTGTGCAGTTTTGGTCTCCTTACCTGAGGAAACATGTTCTGCTTATGGGCACGGTGGGATGAAGGTTTAGCAGACTGATTCCTGCAGTGGCGGGACTGATGTATTAAGAGAAAATGGATTGGTTAGGATTAGTGACCCTTCGCTTAAAGAGTCTATTGTCCATGTGGATCGGTCACTGTACGCAAAATTTTTACGCTGTTTTCACTCCACAGATGCTACCATGGCTGCTGAATTTCTCCAAAAATTTCTATTTTTGTATCAAATTTCTAGCATCCACAGTTCTTTGTGGTATTTCTTTGTGTTCAGCATGGTATTCACTGGAGTTGAGAAGAACGAGGGAAAACTGATAGAAAACTATAAAATTCAACAGGCTAGACAGGGTAAAAGCAGGAATGACACACCTGAAGATCAGGTGTTTCGGAAACAGGCATCACAGTCTCAGGATACATGGTGGACCAGTCAGGAAACAGATGAGGATAATTTCTTCGTTCAGACCTACTTGAGTTTTCTATTAGCAATCTTTGTTAAAGAAAGGTTTAGAGGCCAAAACGTTGAATAAGTTGAAGAATGACTAAGATAGAATTCTTAAGGTTAAAATATGAAAGAAAACGCAGACCAAGTGGGAATATGTTCCTGACTGGAATGATCAGCCATGATGATATTGCGGAACAGGTTTGAAGGTTTGAATGACTGATTCCTGCTCCTAATTTCCATGTTTACATATTGTCACTGTTTTCACTTCCTCTTTTTTCTTAATGCGTACAAATGTATTTTCTTCTTCTTCTCGTGACCTAGCAGTTTTACAGCAAACGTTGCCATTATTATAATCCTGGTCAAAAGAGATGCAGACTCTCCAAATGTATAATATTATGTGTGGTGTCCATGGCCATGGCCAATCTACTACTAATTGTCACTGCCGTAGAATTAAATCGGATTTCTGGGATTTTCTTTCCATTCTGTTTCCTGTTGACTGCTCTGCCTGGTTAAGTTGCTTTTAGCTTTCATCAATTTATGGGTATCTATTGTCAGAAGCTCAACAGAAAGTACTACACCATGATGACAGGCTCAGCAGGCCGTAGGAATGATTTATACTCTCAGCTATCTAAGGAATACATTTTTGCATTTTATGTATGAACCTTTAAATATCATTAATAATATTCGCTGGTTCTGTAGCATAAAATTAATATGTCACCTGCATGAATCACATTCGACTGGCTTCTTGTTATTTTTATTCCTTGTCCCTCCTTCATTCTAACAGTGCTCCGCAGTGCTCTGACAGTCAGCCATTAGAGCTCGCAGGAGACTCCATGTCCAGAGAAATGCACAGAATCAGAATGACACAGACGTGGAGAAGAGGAAAAAGTTAATTGTTTCACTTTTTGCTACCTCAGGCCATTTCATCTCATTATATTTGTCATATTTTATGACGATTGTTTATGTTCGATTTGTCAACGTTACTTAATTCTCAGGTGCTGACTTCAGTGACACAACGTTCCTTCTGGAAGAAAATGGATATATGCTTCAGTTTCTGAGTTCCTTCATCAACCCATTAATTTATGCGGGAACGCAGAGTAAATTCAGAGACGAGTTAAAGAATGTGGTAAAATATCCACTCAGTCTATTTTTAATATTAATTTTAAAAATAGACAATTAAATTGAAACAATAATTCGCTGTTACTTTCTGCTCTTCATCATTCTCAGCCATGTCAGAAATGGTTATACTGCAACACATGTAATTAATTGCATTGAAGTCTTTAACAGTCTGGAATTGAAAAATTTAGAATAATAGACTAATCTACACACATTTGAATGTTGTAGCTTCATTTCAATTAGCTTCAAGTTCTAATCACCTTGCTGACATAGTACTTGGTGCACATTCACCTTTCCTCAAAATGCTCTGCTTTCCGCTGAGTGTCTGACTTTTGATTTATCATGAAACGACGAAAACAAAGTTGGTTAATGAAGGATCATCAATTTCTGCCTTCATAACCATCCAGGTATTATGTTGAATTTTGGGTCATTGCCAAACGTTTTTCAAACGATGTGCTCTGTTCAATGTATAATATCTGAATGACTTATATCCGCCACTATAACAATCGTTGGGTTATATGTAGTGAATTACAAACGTAAAGTAACCAACCGTTTGTTTTGGGTTTCACTTGTTGTAGTCAACTAATACTGACAGTGGACAATTTGAAGGAACATTCAGATAACTGGTTTTGTTTAGAGCGCAAACTATAAGACAATTGTTAATTAGACAAAGAAAATCTTTGCGGTATATTGGCTAACTATGTTGAAAAATTTGGCAAAGTAGAATTAAAAATGGGTGATCATTAACGGGTCAAATGAAAATCACAATCAATCTCTATAATTAGCTTTAATAAATTATCAGTGAAAGAGTGTGAGAAGTATCCAGTTCTGGACAGCTGTACGAAACAACAACACGCAATGAATTTCAGCAATGGAACCAAACACATGGCCTGGATTTTCCAATGTCTAGTAAAGAATAGCATGAAAGCACATCAACAACAGCATTGTTGCTGAGTCAACTTTTGTGTGCCATTTATATAAAACAATTTAGATGAGTATACAGAAAGCATGATTAGTCCATTTCTGGATGACACCCAAGATTTTCGATATAATAGACAGTAAAGAAGCTATCTAAGATAACAAAGAATCTTAATTAATTGTGTCAATGGGCTGAATGGTGGAAGAAGGAGTTTAATTTGGAAAAATGTGAGGTATATTGTATTTTGGTAAAACAAACCAAAACGAGACTAAAACAATAAAATGTATGACCTTGGGTATTGTCATAGAACAGGGAGAACTAGGGTTCAGGTACATAATTCTTTGAAAGTTGAACCACATTATAGATATGGTGGTTAAGAAGGCGTTTAGCATGTTTGCCTTCATTGCTCAGACCTTTGAGTGTCGGAGTTGCAACGTCACGTTGAGATTGTACAGGACGTTGGTGAGGCCCCTTCTGGAGTACTGTGGCTAATTCTGGCCTCCCTATTATAGGAAGGACAGTTTTAAGCTGGAGAGAGTTCAGAAGAGATTTAACAGAATGTTGCCGTGAATGAAGAGTTTGCGGCATAAGAGAGGCAGTATAGTCTGGGACCTTTTCCACTGCAGTGTAGGAGTTTCAGAGAAGACCATAGAGAGGTTTGAAGTGATGGATGAGGGTGCAGTTACAATGTTTAAAAGACATTTAGCTAATTACCTGAAGAAGAAACATTGGAGGGATATGGGCTAAGCGCAGGCAGGTGGGACTAGTTTAATTTGGAATTATGGACTGGTCGGACCGAAGGATTTGTTTCCGTGCTATATGTCTTTATGACTATGACTCTAAGCACAGAATAAATGAATCAATTAGATAAGAATATGTGTTTACTCTTGATATTGCACTGGTGTACATTATCGAATTATCATAGCCACAGACGACAGTGACAACGCCCATTACTCAGAACAATAAATTTATTCCCCAATCTTATTGATTGACAGGTCTGTTTCACTTACAACGTCAATTTATATTTCCCCTCCTTAATTGCTTTTGGGCAATAGCCAAGACCAGTTCACAACCAATTGGTGTGCAAAGCTAATTGATAAGACAGTTTAGACGCAGTTACATTGCTGTCAGATCGGAGGTAGAAGTCAGTTAGGCGAATTAAGAATGACAGGTACGAAAACATGCGCGTGAGCAATTGGGAAGCTGCAATCCCTCCTTTCTCGAGAAGCTCGTTTTAATTTAAGATGCACTAATTTGTTTAATTTACATTCACAACTGTCACACTGGATGAGAAGTTATCTCAGTACATTTGTTTGATGTTGAGTTACTAATTAATTGGTATTATCACTGCACAGGTGATATCTTAATACCCGATTACTGTGTCTGGGTAAAGTGTAACAGCACTGTTGATGAAGTCTCTGTGAAAAATCAGCGGTCTCGTACATGTCATGCCATTTTCAACTGAATGACCTGCAACAGATATCTCCTGTAGTTGCGCTGTAAGGAGAGCTCGTAAAACAAACTTGTTTAAACCAGACCAATTGAGTTTGCTGCGATTTCCACACTGCACGTTTTGCTCTCTCTTTGAAACACATTGTACCTCAAAGGTGAACAATTGCGTAACTCTAAGATGTAAAGCGATTTTCGTGTTCTGTTGCACTAATTGTGAAGTGCAAACATTGGAGATGTCGTTGGAATTCAGAAAGGACGTATCATCATTTACTACAAGTGTAACTGAATACAGATATAGAGAGTTATGCTTCAGCTATAAAAGCGTCCTAATGAGTCCATATCTGGAATACTGTGTGCAGAATCGACCACCTTATATAAGGAAAGATATGACTTCAATGCAAATGGTTTCGGGAGGGTTTACCAATCTAAGAAGTGAACCCAGAATGTTTTTAATTGTAAAAGGCCAGCCATGTAATCACTGCCTTTTTTTTAGGAAAAGAATTGATCACTAGAACATATAAGACCCTGAGAGCTCTTGACAGTATAGATGTGGAGACATTGTTTCCTAATCTGGGGAAATCGACAAGAAGGACAGAGATTCTGTTTAGAATTTTGGTAATTTAACTAGTGGTGAGACTATTTTGTTGTTTCTTTAAGCGGGTTGTAAGCCTATGTTCATCTTTTCCTGAAAACATGGCGGAACCAGGGCATTGGAGTGCCTTTTTATATCGGACTGAAATAGATGCATTGTATGTATGTAGTTGAAAAGTTGTCAGTAGTCGGTCTGAATGCCAGCTGGATATTTACATCAGATGAACCTTAATGTTATTGAATAGCAGACTTGAGGAATTGAATGACTTCTTTCTGATCCTCAGTCGTATTTGCAGTAAATGAAAAAAAAAGAGACAACCCTATGTTTCCTAATTATACTGCAATCAAATGCTGATCTCTGCACATTTTCTGAAGAAGGGTCTCGGCCCGAAACGTCAACCTTCCTGCTCCTCTGATGCTGCTTGGCCTGCTGTGTTCATCCAGCTCTACACCTTGTTATCTGCTGATCTCTGCAGGCTGGCTATGCTTCCCGTGGTGCAGTGATTACCTCTGGTCCTGAAAGGCTGGCCTCAAAATCGACCTACTACAGAGCTATGTCGTTACATATCCCCATGTATGTATCCACTTGATTTTAGAAGAAGTACGTGTAAAGTCTTTTTCCGGGAATCACCTGTAAGTGCGATTTTAATTTACAGCGCATATCATAGAATCGCTGCAGTGTGGAAACAGACCATTGGGCTCAATAAGTCCACACTGCCCCTGTGAAGAGCATCCCACCCAGACCAATTCCCCTACCCCTGCATTCCCCATGTTTAACCGACCTAACCTAAATATCTCTGGGCACTATAGCATAGCCAATACACCTGCCCTGCACATCTTTGGACTGTGGGAGGAAGCCGGAGCACCCGGAGAAAATACTGGGGGAGAATGTGCGAACTCCTCGCAAATAGTCACTGGAATCGAATCCAGGTCTCTGGCGCTGTGGGGCGGCAGTATTAACCACTGCGCCGCCTGTGCAATGTTGCCCTCTCACTTTCCTCAGAGCTGCTTGATCTACGCAATTGAACAGCTAATAATTCCGAGCTGTCAGATACATGCAGATTAGAAGGGTCGTGTTGCTTTCTGGAATCTCTTGTAATACAAGAGATGTATAATCTCCCCATCTATTGTTTACAAATGAATAGAAAGCAGGCTTCGAAATTCGAAAAGGTGAAAAACTTGATAGTTAGTGTACTTCGGAAACGTTTCAGTGAGACCAGACGTCATGTATTCTGTAGCTACTAAACTCAAAATACTGAGCTTCTAATGAATGCAGCCGCTGCTTTTTTTTTTCTGTTTCATGACATTGCATATGACATTCTCCAGAGAGAGGGAGAAGACAAAATATAATAATCGTGCAACCTAATGTTTTTGAATAGTTACTACCATCATTTGATAACTGTGTAGATACATTTAATCACCCCAATAAGTTGTGACAACCTCCATAGCACGGGGACATTGAGCACGGGCTCCTGATACAGAGGTATGAACAGAGCCACGATGCCGTAACAGTCCTTGAAATATTTCATCTAACTGTTCAGGCATTTTATGAGATAACTCTGGAACAGAAGGCACTGATTAGAGGTTGGGGCACGACAATGACCCCACAGAAAACCCCAGTAAATAGTTCTGTGTGACCAAGCAGACAGCAATGTGATACCGACAACATACTTCCGTTCGTGACGCATTCGTGTAAATATTTGGATATTAAATACGAGCATTGAGTTCAAAAAGCGTTACCAAATGAGTTATAAGACTAAGTCATTGCATGGCATGCCAATTTGGTGGTATGTGGATCGGAGATGGACGCCTCAGCTGCACTAAATCATTACCCTCGACTCTCGTGTCTGTTAATATCAAAAAGCTTTGAACATAGAAAAGAATTCCACAGACATAGAAACTCTCGAGGCAAAGGGAAAAAAAAATCTCTTGTTCCAAGTCTAAAACGTGAGGGTTGGTCCATTATATTTAAACTGTCTCCCCTATATCGAGACTAGCAACAAATGAAACATGCTCTAAGCTTTCCCTCGTAACGTTTACTCAAGGTCTCTAACATTTTTATCATATAACCTCATATTTTATCAATCTTGAATGGGCATAGACAAATCCTGCTGAACTTTTCCCATACAACTGTTGCCCACCAGAAATCAGGGGAGTAAACCTTTACAGAGGTGTTTAAAATGCACATGTTTTTTTTAACGAATGAGGTTGGAATTGTGCATAGAAATACAACTGTAGCCTATTTTAAATCATGCATTTCAAAGTAATATTACCTTACTTCTCTACTAGATTCTCCTTTAATTAAAAAAAAACATTCCCTCTGGTTAACTGATCATTTGTTTACATGTATTCGAAACATGATATAATTCGGGTACAAGTTCACCCGGATCCTTCTGGGCAGTTTTACTCTATTCAGATAAGATACTGACTTTCTATCCTTCCTGACAAGTTGTCACATTAAGCAGGTTCCTCCAGAAATCTAACCTAATTTTATTTTTGCCTTCTCACAAAACATTCCTAATCCCCTTTATGGCTTGCTTATGTCTCTTTAATAACCTCCTTTCTCGCTATCTTTAAGCCTTGAAAACTTTGCTAAAATATATGTTGCCTATTCATCCAAGTCATTGACATATGTTATAAGTACTCAGTACTCATCCCATCGCACTCTATGTTTAGACATGCCATGTTAAACTTGAAAGGCACCTGTTTTTTTTTCAGGATTCCTGTTCGCAAAGTAACCACCTATCCTTTCTGACGTGGCGCATAGTATATCATGAGCTTTTATTTGTTAAAAGAACCATCCTCTTGCTTACTTAAAGCCTGAAATTACTAAACAGATACACCTACCGCTTTACAAGAATTTGTGCATTTTATTAAATGAACATGAAGTAGAAGTCAGTTTTTCGTTTAAATTACCCTGGAGCCACTCATGAAGAAAACACAGAATGTTTTGTTATGTTCAGGCAGAAACATCCATTAAGATAGGAGATTGTTTCTCATTACTATATCGTTATCTAGTGCTGAATCCTATATTATTTTATCTAATTTCGAGTTAGAAAAAGTTGATGGAATGATTTTTGCTCCAGGACTGAGAGAGTTTTCACACTGTATTTTATCACCTTGCAGCACTTATTGAGCCACATTCCCGTTTTATGGAGATATTGCATCTAATTTCCACCAGACCCACCTTCCACCAAGACTAATGCTTGACAACTCTCACTAATGACTGCAACTTCATCAGCAGTCATCCTTGGCCACACCAACCGATGAAGCCACTAACGCTGCATGCCCGCTGCATTGTCTACTCACTCATCTGGTAATCTTTTACACTTGCACCAATAGTAGTAGCTGTGCCACCCACTTTATTTTTCCACAATATTTATCTCTGTCTCAACCTAGGATCAAAAAAGCTCACGTCATTGTAGAAAGAGTCAAGGCTGCAATAATAGTTGTCGGTGCAGCACAAGGTGCAGTATTGAAGCGTATTGTAACTGGATTGGTGATGTGTCATGAGAATTGATGGATTCTGAAACCTGCAGGATGCGGGTTCCATGAGGCTGGGGCCCATGAAGCATGCCCGATATATTGAAAGCCAATGTCGAACGTAAAGGTAACAGAAGCTGACAATGGAAACGGACAGACAAAATTGATGGAATGAAGGGAAAATTTGAGGTCATCTTGCAGATATGTAGAAACAGTGAAAATTTGAAACAGCATTAAATACAGTTGCCAGCAGTGTGTTTGCAGCTCTGAACAGCCCGTAAAGAGGAAGAAATGTACGGGACAAAAGAAAAGTGTAGGTTACTGAGCCTGATTGGGAATTACCGAAGGGAAATTCCACATAACTCAGCAAAACAAAATTGTTCTTATTCAAGTACAGTACTTTGTTTGCTTCAGACGAACGCCATGGAGTTAATGGAGATTTTTTTTCAACGTGATAGCAAGTCAAATAGGTGGAGAAGGATTGTGAGATGTTTAGAGCAGGTCAGAACACTGTTAATAAAGAAAATGAGACCATTTTGGTTTAGGGTGAAGGGGAATAGTAATTGGATGTCCATTGTTGAAAGTGGGAAATGATTAGGGCAGGAAAATAGAAACTACAAAAGTGGGATATGGCATCAGAAGAACAATGGATGGAGATGAGAACAGAATGAATATGAGTTCTCCAAATTGCATGTATGCACGCTGAGCTGTTATTATTGCAAAAATATTAGATCAGCTTGAACAAAGTCCTCATAAACTTATTTAAATTGTGTTAATTAATGAAGATTTACTGAACTCGCCTTTGACACACACGTTACAAATCAGAATAGAGCGAATGTTGTACACATAAAATGCAAACAATGAATCTGAAAGTTCAACACAGTTCCACTGGAACTTGTGTAATAGATAGTGCCAGTCAGGCACTGGATGTCCAAGTTATTCCGTACTACTTCAGAAGAAATATATCGTCAGCAATGTGCAACAGTCCTTTCTGTCAGTTCTTACGTTTGGGTGGGCATGTTTACATTGAAAGTCGGATCTCGTAAACCCAAGCTGTCATGTATGGAACCGGACTGGTATACATTGAATCGAATCACTTTGTGATGGAGTTCTCAACGCCAAATGTAAGTGTGTTGAACTGAATCAGACAATATTGATCGTTAATGTGTTGACTGAAACTTAAAAATAACTGAATGTAAATTGATTCAACTTGCCCGTTTCCACCAGCGGTATACACTCACCAACAGAGGAAGTCTGCACTGTCTGTAATATATTTGACTGCGATCTTCCAAATTACATTGCAGTATTATAAGTGCCTGAACTGTATCTTAATCTGTCTGTAGTGAATATAATCTGGCTGACATATTCCTGACTGTAAACTGTATCCCGTCCACAATGAGTACACAGACAGTAGATTAAAAGTATGTGTGTAATCTGTGAGAGATATGAAACCATGTTTCACTTATATTAATCACCTAACCGAATAACGACACCAACTAAGAACTTGGCAGCGTTTTCCTCAGAATATTCATAATCATCAGTGTGGCCAGTCGTGAAATCTACTGCTGACTCCCGAACCATTTTTAGGCAGTTATATTTTTAAAGAGAAATATAATTCTCCAGTCTCTGACACTTCACATTAGGAATGGGTCACACACTCTGAAAAAAAAACACATTTCTTTCCAGCAGAAATAAAACATAACTTGAGTATCAGCTGGCTAATTAGTTTCTTGCAACAATTGTAAGAATCAAGTAATTATCTCCCTGAAGTATAAATTTGGCTTTTTTTTCCAATAACTTGCAGAACCCGTTCTGAACATTTGACAGAAATGCATGAAATGCCAACAGGGCCAGTGTTGGCCATTTACTATCCCATCATTTCAGTGATCGGAGTTCCAGGTAAAATGCTGCAGTCAGTTAGTTGTTGCATGAATCAGTGTGCACCTACGCCTGTTATCCCATTTCCACGTCACAGGTCTACAGATAACAAGTAGTCTTCCCACTACCTAGTCAGATGTAAATTTCCTTCTAAGCGGTATGATGCATTTCGTCTATTCCTTTCATTTTCCTTGATTATAATTTCTTTTAGTTTAACTATATTGCATGTAACAATACGATTTTCTTGTTTCAATTTACTGTCACAGTATTCCACTATTTATGGCATAATTTATAATACGTCAGCTTTGCTACTTCACACCTTTTTGTGAATTGTCTTTTGATATTACCTGTCTGCTTTTTCGGATTTAACAGTATTCTCTGTTGCCATGACAGTTAATAAGTACATCGTTTATATAATTAAGGAATTTCTCGCATTTATTACTTGCAATTTAAGTCTGGTCTATTGATTTACTGTTGTTGTTGTGGTGAGTGAATTAACATTCTCTTGTCAGCGTTCCATTGACTTTTTGACAATTCCAGGCTATGTGGAAGAACAAATAATGACACAGTGTAAGTGTATTCCTGTTGTGACTTTACTATTCATTCTATGAATGAATTATTTGATATTACAACAGCATAGGTGGAATTCTATTATTTCTCACATTCACTGCTTCAGCCTGGGTATCCTCTTCCACGTTTGCTGCTGTTACTGTTCAGTGATGAAGGCTATGGAGGAAATGATGTCCTTCTTATCCCAGCGTATGGCAATGCCTTGGTCAGTTTCCATCTTCATTATGATATCCATTCTGTGCGAGGCGATGTAGATGGTAGTCATTCTGAATTTTTATTCACAAGTTTTGTACTTCACAGGCAACTATAAAATAATAGAGCCGATCATTTACCCTGACAGTATAATGTAGCACAGAGGAAGCATTGCTTTAAAGCAGGGGCTGCTTCCAATTCAGAGTCCATCACCTTACAGTTTCAGTGTTTGATATCGACATTGAAAACCCCAGGTGTTTATCAAGAGAATGGGTGCCCTTATTATTGTTTTCTATAGAAATGTATCACAATCAAGTATCCTAATTACCTCTGTTGCATATACTTTTGAGCAAGTTAAATAAAAAGCAAAATAAATATATTTTTCATTACTTCGTTGGTAGAAACCTGTTTTCTATCCGAATGAAATGAGATCCGTGTTTGTGGCAGTTTCCTTAATTCTGCTGAATTAAGTTACTCTTTGTGCATTTCAGTATTACCAATTCTCTTCAAATGGCCTCATTGTCCTTGTATCAGTTTTCAGGGCTTTTCCATTCACTCTGGTCTTTTGTTATCTTGCAGAAACAATTTGCATTCATGTGATATTGACAGGCAAGAATCTCAATCCGGATGAGAGTATTTTCATGGAAATAATTGCCCTAAATATAATAGATATTTTCAAATACATAATGAAAATTGAAATTCAATGAGAATTCTATAGAATCAATTATTTCATTCAGAGATGAATTTTTACCATTTTCCTCACGCTCTGCCTTGAATGCACATTACCGGAGTCTTTTTATCACTTTTTCTTGTCAATTGCAGCAAACTTTGCAGTGATTATTATACTGTCTCGAAGAAGATGCGGTCTCTCTCGATGTATCACCAATTACCTGGTATCCATGGCGGTCACAGATTTCCTTGTCGTGGTTACAGCTGTAATCTTAAACCGGATTGCTGGGATTTATTTTCCATACAGTTTCCTTTCCATCACACCAGTCTGCAGCTTTCGTTCTGCCTTAATTTATGCAGCACTGGATAGCTCCGCATGGTTAACAGTTGCTTTCACCTTTGATCGATTTGTTGCTATTTGTTGCCAGAAGATGAAAATAAAATATTGTACTGAGAAGATTGCAACCCGGGTTATATTATTCCTGTCTGCACTGAGCTGTGTAAAAAATGCTTGTTTTTACTTTGCATTTGAACCTATTTACATAATTAACAAAGTACCTTGGTTTTGTGAGATTAAAGCTATGGTTTATACAGAGGCTGCTTGGGCTGCATTCGATTGGATCAGGTCTACTTTAAACCCATTTCTCCCGTTCATTCTCATTTTACTGCTGAATGCTCTGACTGTCAGGCACATTCTCGTGGCTAATAGAGCCCGCAAGAGACTCCGGGCTCAGAACAATGGACAGAACCACAATGACCCAGAGATGGAGAAGCGGAAGAAGTCCATTGTTTTATTGTTTGCTATTTCAGGCAGTTTCATTCTTTTATATTTATTATTTTTTACAACAATTCTCTATGTACGAATTGCAAATGTTCCTTATCCGTCAGGTTCTGATTTCAATAACCCCACATTTCTTCTCCAGGAAAGCGGATATATGCTTCAGTTTTTGAGTTCCTGTATCAACCCATTTATTTATGCTGGGACGCAAAATAAATTCAGAGGAGAGTTAAAGAAGGGCGTGAAATATCCACTGATGCTATTTGCTAAATTCATTAAAGTTTGAAAATAGTCTATTAAAATGAACTTTATATTTGTACCACGTTGTCTTCCTGTACATTTCACATAGAATGGCACTTCTGATATGCACTTCTTTAAAACAAACAAAAAAAGAATCCTTTTGCAAACAACGAAGGAAACTGTACAAAGAATACTACTGTTTTTTAAACAAATTCCATATTGCAAAATATGCCCAGTTAGCGCTCAGTTCTGTTCCATCTTACAGATTTGAGTAGTACATTCCGATTGTCCTTGAGATCACTGGAGTAAATTATAGACATGCATTCAGCATCCGATATTTGGAAGGGCAAGATTAAAAAAAAAAATAAAGTAATGCAATGTCCGAGTTGCTGAAAGAATTGTATTTGTACCCATCGCTTACTTCCCCTCCCCATCCTGAGGATGGTCTTCCCTTTCTTTGGTGGACTCCATCATGACCATGCCTGCGAAATGTCTATTGAAGACATGCCTTAAGTGCACGTTATCCCCCGTGACAGTTACAGCAATGCCAGTGACTCAGATGCTTTTCCACAATCTGAAGTTGAATGTTATTTCATATTCCCAAGAGGCAATGACCGCCTCTGTCAATGCCTCTGTCAGTGGCTGGAGTCGGTCTGCACTGTCCTGTTGAATTTGAAGCTAATCATCTTCCCAAACCATCTAGCAACTTGTTTGGATTCGCTGGTAGTGGATATGGGAGGAATTATTTGTCACGTACTCTCAGATATCTATTTCTTATCCTCAGAGGCAGACGGATAATGTACAAGTTCTGATCCCACCTGCTCGTGTTCATGTCCTATAAAATACTTTTAAAAAATACACCCAAGAGCGGCATATCTTTCTGTTTGTCACTAACGTGGGTCACTCACGGACATTATTCTTTATGAGGATTCATTTTAAGGAAGGGTCACCGGACCCGAAATGTTAACTCTGATTTTGTCTTCACACTCGCTGCCAGACCTTCTGAGCTTTTCCAGTAATTTCTGTTCGCGTTCCTGATTTACAGCATCCACAGTTCTTTTGGTTTTCATTCTTTATGATACAGGGATGTAAACATTATGCTGTGCAGGGATGATTGTGAGGGAAATCCATGGAATTGACTTAGTTTAAACGCCAGTCATATTAATTGCTGGAATGAAAACATGGTTTCTCATCTCTGATGTTACCATTCATTCCTGCATAGTATTGCTAATGATTCTGCTCCACAATTTCTACTGTGCACTAACAACCCGAACAAACGGATATAAGGGGACATGAATGAGCCACAACAAATCTTGTCTCTGTCAACTGCCATTCTTTGATCCTGCACAGTTCCAGTGATGCCACTGATATTCATCTGTGCCTTCGAACTGACCGGCTTTCCAGACTGTAAGTTGTCATCTAATTTTACAATATAGATGGGACCATTTCTCCCATTTTGTCAGTGCCGACCAAAGAAAGGGATAGCCAGCCAGTACAATATTCCAACCCTCAGTCCGTAGCCCTATAAATTCATTGCTTTAATATATATATAGATCTCTTCTGAATTCTTCTGAATCCACCACCAACATTCTCCAAGTTAACGCATTCCAAATCCTAATAACTCTCTGAATAAAGAAGTCTTTTTCTTATCTCACTTCAAGCTTTATTGCTGACAGGCTTGAAAGTGTGACCCCCAATTACTGACAGAACTCGGAGAAACATATTATCCTTCCTTACTCTGTCAAAATTGTTTAGAATTTTCAATACTTCAATAAAGTCTCCTTTAAATCTTCTCTGTTCCAAGGAAAGTAAAACAGATTTCTCTAATATTTCCTTGTATCCAAAACCTCTCGCTCGTCGTATCATTCTACTTAATCTCCTTTGAATTTTTCACTTCCTGTTAAAGTGAATTAAAGTGGTTGAAACTGAACACTATTCTCCAAATAAGAGATAACAAGGTGTAGAGCTGGATGAACACAGCAGGCTAAGCAGCATCAGAGGAGCAGGAAGGCTGACGTTTCGGGCCTAGACCCTTCTTCAGATTTTCTAACCACGGGCATGGATTTAGAAATAAATTCTCACGCTCATACAGTGCCTTTCACCACCAAGGAACAGGAATGTACTGTCCTGCAGGTTAAACCTTTTGAAGTGGATTCCCTATTGTAATGTAGGAAAAACTGCCAACACTGCCAAGCTCATAATGACTGGGTCATCAGTACTCACGACGTCAGATGACAAGAGTCTCTGTTACTTATCCAAACTGTGACGTGGGCTCATTTACATCCAGCTGAGGGACCTAAGTGCCTTCAGGTTCTGATCCAATGGGAGAACAACGCTCTCATACTCTAATGGTCTGCACTCGTGTGTGCTTGATCTGCAATGGTGTTTTAAGCTCCAAAGGCTTTGATTTTGAGGTGGAATGGATCTAGTTTTAAACTGCTGTCTTTTTTATTTCTCAAGTTCAATAAGCTGTCACAGGAAAATTTGTGACCATATTTCCCAGAGCATTAGCCTGCGATTCTAGATTGTAAACCTAAGATTTCCATTACACCGTCTCCCCAAAATCGCTGGATTCCACTTCCATTCAGGCCTGGCCATGTGGGTCTTTGAGTATTTCCAGCCATTTTTATTTTTCCATCAGGTCCTTGAATAAATTCATGAGCGCAAAAAGTGCCAAGAGAAAATAATTGAACTCTCTCTCTTCAAAGTCAGTTGGCTGGGGTAATTTAACAACCGTCAGTGCATTCATAAGGTCTCCCATAGGTGCAAGGCCGTGGGCCTCGGCAGCCCGATTTGAATCTTGTGAATTGCCTCTTGTTTTGTCCTGAGAGGAAGAACAAGGAAATTCAAGGCAAATAAATAGGGCAGAGCAAGGGTGGGGGGGCGGTGGGGGGTAGGTGGGGCTGGGTGAAAATAGGGTGTCAGTGAGACTGGTTGAGTTGTTCCCACGCCAGAATAATACAGATGCAATATGTCGAATGGTCACTTGCATTGTTGCAACCATACTGCAGTTTCATTTGAACAATATTGACAGAACTGCGTGTGCTGTCGTTATGGCTGAGTGATTAACGTGATGGATTCGAAAATCATTGGCGCGTCGCAGGGCACATTGTAACCCTGAATCCCTACGCAGATCATCTTCCACAATTAGTACCTCGCGTGGGTGCAGATCACTTTTTGTCAAGTACAAGCCCCCGTGCAAGTGTTCCTGTTTAAAAACTGGGCATGAGTCCATTTTGCTGACCTCAGTGCAAGGACAAATTGTTTTACAATATCAGGTCGATGAACTCACCTCGAGTCATGTGATTTACTTTCTCTCAACTTTTCGGAAAACATTAAGAAGGACCGAAATTTACTGACAAAGAAGGAGGAGTGCTTACAGACAGATTTGTCGTTCATTCAATCAAAAAAAAACAAAATTTCTCAGTTTATTAAAGCAGATTAACAGTTACTCACTGTCTCAAAGATTAACTAACATGAATGTGGGCAAGATAGAGCGCAGCAGTTGGAAAAATAAAGTGATGCTGAACATGTTCATTACATAATTCCTTCATTTGACCGAAAACCGAACTGCTACGATTCAGAATAGCTTCATAGGATTTGTGCATACTTGTGACCTGTCTTCCAGTGTTTATCCGTTAGGCTTGCCATTCACTTCAATCGAAGCTTGCTGCCGGGAATGAGGCTGTTATTACAACCTAATAAATGTGCAGGTTGATGGGTAGAAAACAGGAGAAACACTGTGTGACACATATTCAGAATGCCAGGGCAGACGCGATGAGCTGAAGGATTTTTCCTTTGATCAAACAATTCAGTAGTTTTGTGAATATGTTCAGCGCCTTGACTTGCAACGTGTAGGTCCGAAGATCAGAAAGATATTTGACTGGAAAAGTTTTTAAAAGGGCAGACTGACAGTGAAAGAGTCAACTGTGGTGTCAAGGAACAGAAAATGACAGAAAGAGGCCAGTTGGACTAGCCTGTTACTTTGAAAGAGCAATTGTGATTGATTAACTGGGAGTAATATTTGTGCCAGTCTGAACATTTGGCAGTAACATCTGTTTCATTGCCACTAATATTTCAGCTTTCACGATCATTTTGACGGCCAGCGCTTCATGCCACAAAACCAGCACAATCCTCCACTTCACTCCTAGCTTCTGACCTGCTGTTGCAGCCACTGCATTTACGTGGTGAGTCCATTTCGGTTTCTGATCAACGATAACTCCTGGGATGTTGATTGTGGGGAAATCAGTGATGACAAGTGACGGTGGTTAGATTGTCTCTTATTGGTGCTCGTCGAAGCCTGGCATTTGTGTAGCACGAATCTTACTTGCCACTTGTCAGTCCAAACCTTGATATTATCCAGATCTTTCTGCATTTCGACATGGACTACATCAGTGTCTGAGCATTCGCGAATGGTGTTGAACATTGTGTAATAATCAGCGAACATCCATACTTCTTACCTTATGATGAAGGGAAGGTCATTGATGAAACAGCTGGAGATGGTTGCGCCTAGCACACTACCCTGAGCAAGTCCTGCAGAGATGTCCTGGTGTTGAGAAGACTGACCTCTAATAATCACCTGACCAATCTTTGTGTCAAACAAAAATTTATTTATCACATTCGCTCCAACCCTTCGTGCATTATCATCTACATCATTTATGAATCCCACACATAATAAGGGACATGGCACTGATCCCTGTGGTACGCCATTGACACTGGTCTCCAGTCACACAAACAGCTTCTACCACCACCCTCTGTCTCCTGCCACTAGGTTGATTTTGGATCCAGCTTGGCAAGTGACTAATGGTTCCTGCTTGTTCCCTGGTTATTCTGTTCCACTTGGCATGCTTTTAGATTATTTAGGGATTCTCCCTAACCTTGCTTGCCGGCTATTTTCCATGTCCCTGTGTGATTCAATCGCCTCTGAGTGAACAATTTCCTCCTTGTTGCAGTCTTAAATGGCTGTCTCTTATCCTACCATTATTTGCTTTGAAATTCGAGTAGACAGCCAGAGAAATATTCTGTTATTTCTACAATGTCATATGTTTTGTGAATTTTCTAAATTTTACTGCAATCATCTCTCATTCTTTGAAATTGTAGAGAACACGGGCCGAGTTTCCTCATCAGACAATCGTATCATCTGAAGGATTAATCTGGAGAATGTCCATTGCATTTCCACTGTGGTCAGTGTAGTCTTTCTTAGATTGGGACACCAGCTGCGCACAATACCCCAGATACAGTGTCACCAACACGCTGTGCAACTGCTACAGGATGTCTTTACTTCTATATTCCAATTTGAGTAAATGAAGGCCAACCCAACTTTAACTTTCCATTTACATCTATTCCTCGAAATACACGTTGAAGCAATTTTATTTAACAACTCATTGTAAGTTTACATAGAAAGCCTTCTGAAAATCCAAATATGCCACATGCACTGGTTCTCCATTTTCAATGCTGCAATTACACGAGAAACAATTTCAAACAATTCCGAAGTTTTTCAAGTATGACTTATCTTTTAGAAATGCATAGGGATTCTCTCTAATGTTTTTAATTTCTAAATATCTAACATCGCATACTATATAATATATTCTAACAGTTTCCCTACAAATGTCAGGTTAATCGGCCTGCAGTTCTCCACACTGTCCCTTTGTCACTTCATAAATGGTTTGATCATGTTTACTACCTTCCAGTTACGTATAATGCCTTCCAGCCTTTGCATATTGTGCAGGAAAATAAACATTGTCATCGACAGTGCACTCACTATGTCTATTGTTGTTTTGTTCCTGACATTTTGATGTGAAGTACATTGGTTCATCAGACTTACCAATGCCCATGCAGCTACATTTTCAATAAACTACCTTGTTGCTGATAGGAGATAGTAGGAACTGCAGATGCTGGAGAATCTGAGATAACAAGGGTGTAGAGCTGGATGAACACAGCAGGCCAAGCAACATCAGAGGAGCAGGAAGGCTGACGCTTCGGGCCTAAACCCTTCTTCAGAAAATTCAGCCTTCCTGCTCCTCTGATGCTGCTTGGCCTGCTGTGTTCATCCAGCTCTACACCTTGTTATCTCTTGTTGCTGATAGGCATTGATTATAAATCTTTAGTTCCACAGGTCCCATTGGTAATTTGGTATTTCTGGTAGATTTTCTGGTTCTTGCTTCATGAAGACAGATGTAATGTGGATGGATAGTTTCTCTGCCATTTCCCTGTTCTCCACTATAAATTCCCTTGTCCCCATTGCTAATCTTCCACATTTGACCTTGCATTTATTTTGTTTTCTTTGAAAAATAGATAGTAAATTTTGGCAGAATTTATGTTTCCTGTTCTTTTATGTTCAAGTTCTCTATTTTATTTCCTTATTAGTTTCGTCAGCCACCTTTTCTGGGTTGTAAATTTATCAGAATTCTCAGGTTTCCACAATATCTGGAAATCTTCTGAAGCTGCTTCCTTTGATTTAATACAATCTTTAATTTCTTGTGTTAAACATCGTTGAGTCATGTTCCCTTTCTTTACTGTTGGTACCTTGGAGAAACATATGTATTTTTCAGATTTTGCAGTATTTCTAGAAGTAACAAGCATTGCTTGTCTACCACTAAATATTATGTTGTACTTTCCCAAATGATTGTACCCAATCTGACATTCTAGCCTCATGGCTTCGATGATGTTTGACTGTAATGTTCAATAATCCTATGTTGTAAGTAGAACCGTGTAAAATGTAATATATTGCTGTCACTATTTCTTAAAAGCTGTTTCGGAGCAAGGTTATTAATTAGCTCTTCAAACCATGCAACGCCAAATCCAAAATATCTTGATTTCTAGTTGGGTTCACAACATACTCATCAACCTATCACATATACACTTATAGAAATTATTTTTCATAGCATTAGAAGTCGCTTAGTTAACAAAGTTTAGGTGCAACTTGAAGTCATCCATTATTACTGCAGAACCCATGATACTTGCATATAGCATATCGAATTTCCACAGCATAAGATGCACAAAATTTGTGCTACAATTTTGGTTTAGATATATAACGCACCAATGTTTGCTTCTCCTTGCTATTTGTAAGCTCCACAAAAACTGATTCTTCGGAATCTGAAGGACGTGGCATGTAACATTATTAGTGATAGTTTTGGTTAAGACATTCGGTGAGGCTTACTTCGACGCTGAGATTATCCTCTAGATTATGAGTCAATGAATTGATTACCATGCACTCTCTTCCCGTCTGATAGATTCTGTGGAGAGAACAAGTTAAACATCTCAAGTGCAATTATTCTGGAACAGAAGCACTGTTGGAAGGGAATTTAAACAGTTGTATCCCGAATTAACAAAAGCACAAATGATGGTTTATTCAGAATTCACACTGAGGCTGAGGAGGAGACTGGTATATCACGATGGTGGTACTGGGCAGGATTGGTGCCGCAGAGGATATGGAGACATAAAACTGTGCAGGACAAAATGGATCAGGGAGTTTGAAAACAGTCTATTCCCTCCTCGTATATTGTTAAATAATTTGTAATAAATAATCTGCCATTTAGAATCCGTAAGAAATGGAATTTTTGATTGGAACTTCCACCTTTCCAAAATTTAGATATCATGAGCAGCAATTCAGTTCAACCCGGTTTAATAGACAAAATGACTTACCAGGAACGCCAACTATAGTGAGGATGGGATAGTAACCACCTTGAATAATCAAATGTACGTCTTCGATCCGCGATGCTAATGATGTCCAAGACTGAGAAAGCCAGTAAAGACCCAAAGACAAACTCTTGTCCATTGTTGCATCATTTCAGTGTATTGTTCTCAGATTCTGTTCCATTGATGTGAAATTCCAGTCTAATGTTCTAAGATTCTTATCTCTCCTCCGACTCTCTGTATCGCTGCTAATCCTTGTTAGCGTTGTAGCTGATGGTCCTGCTCATACGAGGGTATAGCACATTGAAAGAAGTCCCTTATTGATCTAAGTGGCTAACCCTCCAGTGACACTTTTAGGATCCACGGAGACTGATATTAATCACAGTTGTTGAACAAATTGCTCCAGTTAACCCCTTTCAATTCAATACATTTTGTTTAATTGCAAAACAATATTTAAAATTGACACATTCTGGATAGGATATGCAAGGGTGACTGAGGGAAGGAATGTTGGAGATCGTAGAGCAATTGTGTGTAATGATTCAATCTTTCTCGGATATGAGAGTAATGGCAAAAGATTTTCAGAACATAAATATGCTTTTCTGTTCATAAATGGAGACATGCTGTCATTGCAATATCAATAAAACATTGAAAGAACTTCTATAGTGCATAATCTGAAGGGAAAATGAGCCTATGACAACATTTGGTTATGACAGAACAAACGGCATTGATATGTTATCAGAGAGTTGTACCTGACAAACACAATTCAGATCGTTATTCCAGGATCAGAGATGGCAGATGAGTGTTGTGCTGCTGATGTTATGGATGTCAATGAACTGTAATGAAGTGTCATTTACTGGATTTCAATTAAAGTGTGATTATGACATCGGAGAAGAGGCAGAAAACAGAGGGAATTGTGACACATGGCTGTTCAGACTGGACGGAGGAACAATAATATTCTCCAGTCATCAGTACTGGAACGTTGCGCTTTGTAACTCATATGAAGAACAGATGCAAGGATACAGAAATAACGAGGTATGAGGAGAGAAAATATGAATGAAATGCCTCTATTCAACACAAATACAGGGACAAAATAATTTTCTGTACATACCAAACTATGGAAAGTACACCTGCTTCAAGAAGACCACCACCATCCTGGTACCTAAGAAAGCATATGCAATGTACCTTAATGACTACCGCCCAGTGGCTCTGACGTCCATAATCATGAAGTGTTCGAGAGGCTGGTCATGGCTTACATTAACTCTAGCCTCCCGCCCTGCCTCAACCAACAGTAATTTGCCTACCAATGTAAAAGGTACAAAGCAGGCAACATATCACTAGACCTGCAATCATTCATGGAACATTTGGACAACAAAGACACCTACGTCAGACTCCTACTCATTGACTTCAGCTCCTCATTGAACACAATCATTCTCTGCAAACCAATCTCAGAACTCCGTCACCTTGGCCTCAGCTCTGCATTCTGCAATTGGACCCTCAGCTTCCTGACTCACAGATGGCAATCCGTGAAGATAGGTAGTTACATCTCTTCCAATAATAAGTCAAAACTGGAAACCCCCAAGTTTGAGTCATCAGCCCTTTACTATAATCTTCTGTTGTCAAATTCCGAATGAACGCCGTCTACAAGTTTGCTGAAGACGACACCTCAATAGGATGGATATCTAACAACAACGAGTCAAAATACAGAAGGGAGGTAGAGGGCTGGGTGAAGTGGTGCAACGAGAACAACCTCTCTTCTCTCAACGTCGGCAAAACTCAAAAAAAGCTAATAGAACACGCGCCCAACTACATCAACGGAACTGAGTTTGAGAGGGTGTCGAGCGTTAAGTTCCTGAAAGTGATGATAACCGATATTAACGTGGACTTCCCATGTAGATGCGACAGCGAAGAAGGTACAACAACGCTTCTTCTTCCTCGGCTGGCTCAGGAAATTTGGCAACTTCATAAGGACTCTCGCCAACTTCTAAAGATGCACCATTAAAGGCATACTGTCCGTGTGCATAACGCCCTGTTATAGCAACCTCTCTGCCCAGGACAGCAATAAACTACGGAATGTTGTGTGCCCAGCCCAGACAATCACGGAAGCCAAACTTCCATCAATGGACTCTATTTACACAGCTTGTTGCCAAGGAAAGGCTGCCAACATCGAAGACCTGTCACACCCAGGTAATGCTCTCCTACACCTCTTCTGTCAGGCAGAGCATACAGAAGCTTGAACACATGCAACAGGAGCTTCAAGATCAGCTTCTTTTCTGCTGATCTCGCTAATGCTGATCGTGCCTAGTGCACACCATATGCGATGTAACATGTATGCATCTGTCCAAGACTTTTTTCGTCACCCTATGATCTGTATGACCTTTCTTACTATGATCTGCCTCTACAGCTAGTAAAAAAAAGGCTTTTCACTGTAATTAGGCACACGTGACAGTCAATCAAATCAAATAAAATTAAATCACCTCCTCTTCTGTCATATGGACATTTTTCAAGATGTCACGATTTATTTCCCCATGTTCTCTATCTTCCTTATCATTATACACAATAAACGCTGTTGCAAAATTCTCTCATAGTATTTCCCTTATCTCCTGCGGTTGCACACGTTGGCGGACTTGCTGAGCTTAAAGTGACACTTTCTCTCCCTAGTTACCCTTTTGTCCTTAATGTGTTTGTAGATTCTCGGATTCTCCTTAACCCGGTTTGCCAAAGCTATCTCATCCCTTTTTTGCCCTCATGAGTTTCCTCTTAAGTATACTCCTACTACTTTAATACTCTAAGGATTACCCGATATTTGCTGTTTATATCTGGCATATGTTTACTTTTTATTCTTGACCAGAACCTCAATTTCTGTCGACATCCAGCATCATTTATATCTACCAGCCTTGCCCTTCACACTAACGGGAACAATTTCCACTGGACTCTCGCTATCTCATTTTTGAAGGCTTCCCACTTTCCAGCCATCCCTTTACCTGCGAATATCTGCCCCCAATCAACTTTTGAAAGTTCTTGCCTAATGCCGTCAAAATTGGTCTCCGTCTAATTTAGAAGTTGAACTTTTAGATCCGGTCTATCCTTTCCAATCACTATTTTAAAACTAATATAATTACGGTCACTGGCCCCAACGTGCACCCCCACTGACATCTCAGTCACATGCCCTGTCTTATTTCCCAAGTGTAATTAAGTTTTGTACCTTCTCTAATAGGTACATTCACATACTGAATCAGAAACAAAAATCTTGTACACAATTAACAAATTCCTCTTCATCTAAGCCCTTAACGCTATAGTAGTCCCGGTCTATGCTTGGACAGTTAAAACCCCCCAACATAACCAACTTTTTATTCTTACAGATAACGGAAATATCCTTACAATTTTTCTTTCAATTTCTCGCTGACCTCTCGAAGCGGTGGAGTGTGGGGTGCGGGGTTGGTCTCTCACTGTCACATTCACTCCCTAGCTGTCACATATATTCCCTAGCCATCACTCCACCTCTATCACATTTCCCCACTTCACACACCGTTCCCCACTGTCTTCCACATCGCCCACTGTCACACACAGTCTGCCGATGTTAAGCTCGCTCACTGTCACTCTCGCTCCCTCAATGTCATGCTCGTTCCGTCACTGTCACACTCACAGCCCCAATATCATACCCACTCCCCAGCACGCCCTGCATCACTGCCACACTGACACCCTCCCTGACAGTCTCACTCCATCACTGTCACGGTCACACCCTCGGCGTCGCACTTACTCACTCTGTCGCACTCAATCCCTCACTCTCACTACCTCACTCCCTCACTGTCATGATGACTCCCTCACATGGACTCCGTCAATGTTACACACACTTCCTCAATGCCACACACTCCCTCATTGTTGCAATCAATTCTCAACTTTCACATTGACTCCACCACTACTACAACGATTCCCTCATAGCCTCTCCCTCACTGTACCATTCACACCATCACTGAAACATACATACTCCCTCACTGCCGCAGGTGCTGCCTCTCTGTCATAAGCAGTCCCTCACTTACACACACAATCCTCAATGTCGCACATAATGCCTCACTTTCCCACTGGCTCCCTCACTTTCCTGCATGCTCCCTCACTGTCACGCTCACTTCTCCCCTTTCACACTCACAGCGCAGTTATCATACCACGTCCCTCATTGTCTCTCCCTCGTTTTCACGTTCAATCCCTCACTGTCACACTCACTCCCTAACCATGACTCCTGCACTGTCATGCTCACTTTTCCACTGTCGCACTCACTCCCTCAATGTCAATCTCACTCCCTTACTGTCACACTCACTCCCTCACGGTTGCGCTCATTCTCTCATGGTGATATTCACTCCCTTGCAGTCACTCCTTCGCTGTCATACTTACTAAGTGAGCCTTACACTCACTCCCCCACTGTCACGCTGAGTCCTTCACTCTCACACTCACTCCCTCACTATCACGCTCAGTGACTCATCGTCATGATAACGTTCCCTCTGTGACGGTCACACCCTCACTGACTCTCAAAACCCGCAGCCAGGCGCACATCCCCACTGTCATGCTCACTGCCTCACGTTTATGTTCACTGCTTCACCGTCACGCTTACTGCCCAACGATCACACCGACACTTTCATCGTCTCTGCCTCAATGCCACATTCACACTCTTACTGACACACACATACTTCTCACTGTCACACTCCTCCACTGTTGCACACATCTCCGCACAGACACTCCCTCACAGTCACACTAACCTCCTCACAGTCACACCCACACAATCACTCATGTCCGCATTCTCACTCCCGCAGAATCACACTCTCTCCCTCACTGTCACTCTCATAGCCATAGTATCACACTCACAGCCACAGTATCACACCCACTCCACAGTACTCTCACAACAATGTCATGCGCACAATCTGCACCGTGACGCTCCGCCTCCCCACCGTCACTCTGGACCCCCACTGTCGCATTAGCCCCTCACCGTCGTGCTTGCCTGCTCAATGTCGTGCTCGCTCCCTCACGGTCACACCTGGCGCCTCGTGTTCGTGCAAACCCCTGGACTCTTGTGCACACCCCTTCCCCATCGCCCTCGCACCCACCATCATGCCCACGCTCCCATTGCCACAGTCGCACACCCCACTCACTGTCGCCCACTCACCCACTATAGGTCGCCCTCAACTGTCACGTTTGCATCCCCCACTGTCACTTGCAATCCCCCACTGTCACTTTCATTCCCTCACTCTTTTGCTTGCTTCCACACTGTCACGATCTTTCCCCCACTCTGAAGCTCGCTCCCTCATTCTCGCCCTCGCTCCCTCACTCTCACATAGAACATAGAACATAGAAGATTACAGAGCAGTACAGGCCCTTCGGCCCTCGATGTTGCGCCCACTGTGAAACCAATCTGAAGCCCATTTAACCTACACTATTCCATTATCATCAATATGTTTATCCAATTACCATTTAAATGCCCTTAAAGTTGGCGAGTCTACATCTGTTGCAGGCAGGGCATTCCACGCCCTTACTACTCTCTGAGTAAAGAACCTACCTCTGACATCTGTCCTATATCTATCACCCCTCAATTTAAAGCTATCTACCCTCGTGCTAGCCATCACCATTCGAGGAAAAAGGCTCCCACTGTCCACCCTATCTAATCCTCTGATCATCTATGTCTCTATTAAGTCACCTCTTAACCTTCTTCTCCCTAACGTAAACAGCCTCAAGTCCCTCAGCCTTTCCTCATAAGACCTTCCCTCCATACCAGGTAACATCCTGGTAAATCTCCTCTGCACCCTTTCCAATGCTTCCACATCCTTCCTATAATGTGGCGACCAGAACTGTACGCAATACTCCAAGTGCGGCCGCACCAGAGTTTTGTACAGCTGCAACATGACCTCATGACTCCGAAACTCAATCCCTCTACCAATAAAACCTAACACACCGGACAACTTCTTAACAACACTATCAACCTGGGTGGCAACTTTCAGTGATCTATGCACACGGACACCGAGATCTCTCTGCTCATCCACATTACCAAGAATCTTACCATTAGCCCAGTACTCCGTATTCCTGTTACTCCTTCCAAAGTGAATCACCTCACACTTTTCCGCATTAAACACCATTTGCCACCTCTCAGCCCAGCTCTGCAGCTTATCTATGTCCCTCTGTAACCTGCACTATCCACAACTCCACCGACTTTAGTGTCATCCGCAAATTTACTAACCCATCCTTCTCCGCCCTCATCCAGGTCAGTTATAAAAATGACAAACGGCAGTGGCCCCAAAACAGATCCTTGCGGTACACCACTAGTAACTGAACTCCAGGATGAGCATTTCCCATCAACCACCACCCTCTGTCTTTGTACAGTTAGCCAATTTCTGATCCAAACCGCTAAATCACCCTCAATCCCATGCCTCCGTATTTTCCGCAACAGCCTACCATGGGGAACCTTATCAAACGCTTTACTGAAATCCACATACACCACATGAACCGCTTGACCCTCATCCACCTGTTTGGTCACCTTCTCAAAGAACTCAACAAGGTTTGTGAGGCACGACCTCCCCTTCACAAAACCGTGTTGACTATCCCTAATCAAATTATTCCTTTCCAGATGATTATAAATCCTATCTCTTATAATCCTTTCCAACACTTTACCCACAACCGAAGTAAGGCCCACTGGTCTATAATTACCAGGGTTGTCTCTAATCCCCTTCTTGAACAAGGGGACAACATTTGCTATCCCCCAGTCTTCTGGCACTATTCCTGTAGACACTGACGACATAAAGATCAAAGCCAAAGGCTCTGCAATCTCCTCCCTAGCTTCCCAGAGAATCCTAGGATAGATCCCATCCGGCCCAGGGGACTTATCTATTTTCACACTTTCCAGAATTGCTAACACCTCCTCCTTATGAACCTTAATCCTGTCTAGTCTAATAGCCTGTATCTCAGTATTCTCCTCGACAACATTGTCTTTTTCCTGCGTGAATACTGACGAAAAATATTCATTTAGCGCCTCTCCTATCTCTTCGGACTCCACGCACAACTTCCCACTACTGTCCTTGACTGGCCCTAATCTTACTCTCGTCATTCTTTTATTCCTGACACACTTATAGCAAGCTTTAGGGTTTTCCTTGATCCTACCTGCTAAAGACTTCTCATGTCCCCTCCTGGCTCTTCTTAGCTCTCTCTTTAGGTCCTTCCTGGCTAACTTGTAACTCTCAAGCGCCCTAACTGAGCCTTCACGCCTCATTTCTACATAAGCTCCCTTCTTCCTCTTGACAAGAGATTCAACTTCTTTAGTAAACCACGGTTCCCTCGCTTGACCACTTCCTCCCTGCCTGACAGGTACATACTTATCAAGGACACGCAGTAGCTGTTCCTTGAACAAGCTCCACATTTCAATTGTGCCCAGCCCCTGCAGTTTCCTTCTCCATGCTATGCATCCTAAATCTTGCCTAATCGCCTCATAATTGCCTTTCCCTCAGCTATAATTCTTGCCCTGCGGTATATACCGATCCCTTTCCATCGCTAAAGTAAACGTAACCGAATTGTGGTCACTATCACCAAAGTGCTCACCTACCTCCAAATCTAACACCTGGCCTGGTTCATTACCCAATACCAAATCCAATGTGGCCTCGCCTCTTGTCGGCCTATCTACATATTGTGTCAGGAAACCCTCCTGCACACATTGGACAAAAACTGACCCATCTAAAGTACTCGAACTATAGCGTTTCCAGTCAATATTTGGAAAGTTAAAGTCCCCCATAACAACTACCCTGTTACTTTCGCTCCTATCCAGAATCATCTTTGCAATCCTTTCCTCTACATCTCTGGAACTTTTTGGAGGCCTATAGAAAACTCCCAACAGGGTGACCTCTACTTTCCTGTTTCTAACCTCAGCCCATACTACCTCAGTAGACGAGTCCTCATCAAATGTCCTTTCTGCCACCATAATACTGTCCTTGACTAACAATGCCACACCTCCCCCTCTTTTACCACCTTCCCTGATCTTACTGAAACATGTAAACCCCGGAATCTGCAACAACCATTCCTGTCCCTGCTCTATTCATGTCTCCGAAATGGCCACAACATCCGCAAAGGCCAAAGCAACCGCCCGAATATATTACCTCGCTTACTCAGCCGTCCCGTGTCTGCTCCTGCTCAGCATACGCTCCGCCTATTCACGAGGTCAGTTTTTCAAGGATTGACTTACCTTCCCAGGGTGCACTCGCCCTTCCTCCCGGACTCCCGCCGCTGAAACAACTGAAAGGCCGCAGTCACGCGAGGTAAGACCTTTATAATCGAACAGCTTACCTTCCTCGGCTGCCCTCGCGCTTCCTCCCGGACTCCCGCAGCTGAAACAGCACGTTCGCTCCCCCACTCTCACTCTCGCATCTCCACTCTCAGTCGCTCACTGTTATAATCACAGACCCACTACCACACACACTCCCCATTACTCTGCATCACTGTCACAATGAGTTCTTCACTGTCACTCTCACTCGCTCAGTGTCATGATTACTCCCTCATTGTCATGCTCACTGCTCCACTGTTATGCTCAGTGCCCAATGTAACGCTTATTCTGCACTCTCAGACTCATTTTCTCACTGTCTTGCTGATTTTCTCACTCTCATTCTCTCACTGTCACACTCTCTCCCCGACTGTCACTCTCACTCCCTCGATCTCACTGCCTCACAGTCACCCTCACTCACACGCAGTCGCCCTCACTCCACACAGCCACCATCATTCACTCGCTGTCACGATGTTTCCCCACTGTCACGCTCGTTCCCCAATGTCACGCTGTCTCCCCCACTGTCTCGCTCACTCCTGCATGGTTGCCTCACTGCCACACTGTCATGCTCACTCAAACACTGTCACGCTACTCCTCCCACACTCACGCTGGCTCCCTCATGCTCAAACTCGCTCCGCCATTCTCACGTGCGCTCCCTCACTGTCACGCGTGCTCCCCTACTGTCACATGTCCTTCTATACTGTCTCATGTGCTCCCCCACTACCATGCGCCCCATCCACTGTCACGTGCGCTCCCTCACTGTCACGAATGCTCCCCCAATGTCACGTGCACTCCCCCACTGTTGCACTTAATTCACAACTTTCTCATACACTCCACCACTGTCACTCACGCTCCTTTATAGTCTCTCCTTCACTGTAACATTCTCACCCTCATTGACATACACATAATCCCTCGCTGTCACATTCACTCCCTCACTGCCACATGCATACACGCACTCCCTCACTGTCGCACTCAATTCTCAGCTTTCACATTGATCCCACCACCATCAAAACGATTCCCTCAAGTCTCTCCCTTACTATCACATTCACACCCTCACTGACACACACACTCCCTAAATTAATTACGCAATCCTCACTGTCGCACGCAATCCCTCATGCTCCCGCACATAATCCCTCACTCTCCCACTCGCTCCCTCACTGTCACGCTCACTGCTCCATTTTAACACTCACCGCCCCGCTAAAATGCATATACCTCTTCGTCTCTCCCTCAATGTCACATTCACTCCCTAACCAAGACTCCTCCACTGTCATACTTTTCCACTGTCACACTCACTCCTCCACTGTCACACACACTCCCTCATTGTCACTCTCACTCCCTGACTGTCACGCTCACTCCCCCACTCACACTCCCTCGCTGTCACACTCAATCCCTTGCCACCTGCCCCTCATGGTTATACTCACCCCTCTACGCTCATACTCACTCACCCACTATCATGCTCTCTGACTCACTATGATGCACTTGCCCCCTCAGTGACGTTCATGCCCTCACTGTGATTCTCACTTCCTCACTGTGACGCTCACTCCCCCGCTGTCAGGCGCACACCCCCGCGGTCATGCTCCCTGCCTCACATTCACGCTCACTGACTCACCATCACGCTCACTCCCACACAGTCGCCCTCACTGACCAACAATCACACCGACTCCTTCATGTTTCTCCCTTACTGTCACAAATCACTTCCTCACCATCACTCCGCCAGTTTCACACACAGTTCCCCACTTCAAACACTGTTCCCCACTATAACTCACAGTCTCCCATTGTCTCACATAGCGCCCACTGTCATTCACGGCCCCCCCAAAGTCACGCTCACTCCCGCAATGTTACGCTTGCTCCCTCACTGTCACATTCTCAGCCGCACTATCACACCCACTCCCCAGTACTCTCTGCGTTACTGTCACACTGATTCCCTTACTGTCAGTCTCACTCCCTCACTGTCATGCTCAACCCCTTCACTGTCACACTCACACCCTCACTGTCACTCCGTCACACTTACCCCTTCACTCTATCTCTCTCAATCTCAGTCCCTCACTCCCTCACTGTCATTCTCACTCCCTGGCCATCACTCACACTGCATTGCACTCCGTCTCACTCCACCACTTACTCTCCATCATAGTCACTCCCTCACTGTTACATTCACACCCTTAATGACACACTGAAACTTCCTCACTGTCAAACTCCCTCACAGTCACTCTTACTCCCACATTTTCAATCCCTCACAGACACACTCCCATCCTCACAGTCACCCCCTCACAGTCATTCTTACTCTCGCATTCCCACTCCCTCACAGTAACACTAACCTCCTCACAGTCAGTCCCTTACTATCACTCTCACTCTCTCACTGTCACTCTCACTCCCTCAGTGTCATGTTCACTCCCTCACTTTCATGCTCTCTGCTATATGTTATGCTCAGTGCCCAATGTGAGGCTTATTCCCCACTGTCAGACTCACTTACTCACTGTAAGTCTCACCACACTCTGGAATGCTCATTCCACCACTATCATACTCAGTCCCTCATTGTCTCTCCCTCACTCTCACCTTCAATATATTGCTGTCACACTCATTCCCTAATCACTACTCCTCCACTGTCACACTTACTCGTCCAGTGTAACACACAATCCCACACTGTTACTCTCACTCCCTGACTGTCGCGCTCACTGTCCCACTGTCACACTCACTCCCTCACTGTCATGCTCACTTCCTCACTGTCACAGTCAGCCCCTAACCATTACTTCCCACTATCACACGCTGTCATACACAGTCACCTTCTTTTACACTTGGTCTCCCGATGTCATGCTCACTGCCTTCTGGTCACACTCACACTCTCGCAGTCACACTCACCGCCCCATGATCACACCGACTCCTTCATTGTCTGTCCCTCACATTCACTACCTCACTGTCACGTAACACTCCATAACTATCACTCCCCCACTGTCACACACAGTCCCCCACTATCACAATCGCCCCCTGTCATGCTCACTCCCCCACTGCCATGCCTGCTCCCTCACTTCTGCCCTCGCTCCCCACTGCCACACGCGCTCCCACACCGTCATGCTCATTCCCACACCGTGACGTTGAATCTCGCATGCTTGCTCCGCCACGCTCATTCTCGTTAAAGAACTCTCATTCCTGCGCTATCATACTGCGTCCGTCATTGTCTCTCCCTCACAGTAACATTCACTCCCTCTATGTTATATTCATTCCCAGCAATGACTCCTCCACTGTTACACTCACTCACAACTGTCACATTCACTCCCTCAATGTCACTCTCAATCCCGGACTGTAACTTGCATACCCCAATTCTCTCTTCTTCAGTATTACACTCACTCCCTAACCATCACTTCCCCACTGCCATACTCACTCCTCTACTGCCACACTGTCCCTCAATGTAACTCTCAGTCCCTCACTGTCATGCTCACTCACTCACTTTCTCTCACTTTCCCACGCAGTCATACTCATTCCCTCATGGCCATGCTCACTTCCTCACAGTGACTTGTTCACTGTCACCCTCACCTTCACGCCATCACCGTCACTCTCACTCTCTCACTGACACATTCACACCATAACCATCACTCCACCACTATCACCCTCACTCTTCACTGTCAGGCAGACTCCCCCACTGTCACGCTTGCTCCCCCACTATCATGCTCACTCCCCTATTGTCTGTCTCTCACTCACACATTCAATACTTCACTGTCACACTCACTCCCTAACCATCACTCTTCCACTGTCACACTCACTCCTCCAGTGTCACACTCACTCCCTCGCTGTCACTCTCACCTCCTGACTGTCACGCTCACAGTTCCACTGTCGCACTCAGTGCCCAGCCATCACTTCCCCACTGTAACACACAATACCCCACTGCCACACATAGTCGACTTCTCTCACATACGATCGCCCCCTGTCACACTCACTCCCACACTGGCACGCTCACTTGCTGACTGTCACACCCACTCCCTCAGAGTCACTCTGACTCCCTTACTGTCTCTCACGCACTGTCACCTTCACCCACACACTCACCCCATCACCATCACTCACACTCCCTCATCATCACGCTCGCTCTCTCACTGTATTGCTGAATCTCTCAAACTTGCTCACTGTCACATACTCTCCCTCACTCATTCACTGATACACTTGCTCTTAAATCTTCACTCCCACACTGTCAGGCTCACTGTCGAACTCTAATACTGACCCACTACTGGCACGCTTACTGCTCCACTATCGTGCTCAGTCCCTCATTGTCTCTCCCTCATTCTGACATTCAATATATCACGATCACACTCACTCCCTATCCACTACACCTCCACTGTCACGCTCACTGCTTCACTGTCACACTCAACGCCCTCCTGACACGCTCACTGCTCCACGATCACACCGACCCCTTCATTGTCTATCCCCCACATTCACTCCCTCACTGTCACACATCACTCCCAAACTATCACTCCCCACTGCCACACACGGTTCCTCACTGTCACACACAGTCCCCCACTGTTACACTTGCCCCATCACTTTCGAGCTCACTCCCCAACCTCTACGTTTGCTCCCTCACTATTGTCCTCGCTCCCCAACAGTCAGACTTGCTCCCCCACTGTTGTTCACACACCCACACTGTCGTGCTCATTCCCACACTGGGACACTGAATCTCTCATGCTTGCTCCACGATGCTCACACTCACTCCGGCACTCTCACCCACGCCCTCCCACTCTCGCGTGCACTGGCCCACTCACGTGCGTTTCCCCATTGGCACATGTGGTCCCTCACTCTCACATGAAATCTGCTACTCTATCTAACCATCACTCCCCCACTGTCACACACAGTTCCCTACTTCAGACACCACCCTCCAGTCTTACACACCGTTCCCCAATGTCACGCTCACTCGTCCACTATCATACTCACTCTCCCACTCTCATACTCACTCTCCCACTCTCACTCCTTCACTGTCAAACTCACTCCCTAACCATCACTGTCCCACTGTTACCCTCACTCCCTCACTCTCACGCTTTCTTCGCTACTGCCACGCTCACGATCCCACCGTCATGCTCACTGGCCCACGATCAAACTGACTCATTCATTGTTGCTTCCTCAGTATCACATTCACTCCCTCACTGTCAAACATCACTCTCTATCCATCACTGTCAAACAGTTTCCCACTTCACACAGTGCCCCTCTGTCACACAAAATCCCCCACTGTTACACAGAGCTCCCGCATCGAGCTTGCTCCCTCACTGTCATGCTCATTCCCTCACTCTTACGCGCACTCTCTCACTGTCTTAACATAGATCATAGAACTGTACAGCACAGTACAGGCCCTTCGGCCCATGATGTTGTGCCAACCTATTATCCTATTATCAAACTACCCTGCATACTCTGTATTATGCTATCATCTATGTGCCTATTCAAGAGTCACTTAGAAGTCTCTAAAGTATCTAACTCCACTAACACTGCCGGCAACACATTCCACACGCCCACCACTCTCTGTGTAAAGAATCTACCTCTGACATCTCCCCTATACCTTCCTCCAATCACCTTAAAATTATGCCCTTTCGTAATACTCATTTCTGTCCTGGGAAAAATTCTCTGGCTATCCACTGTATCTATTCCTCTCACCATCTTGTACACCTCTAATAATTCACCTCTCATCCTTCTTTGCTCCAATGAAAAAAGCCCTACCTCCCTCAACCTTTCCTCATAACACCTGCCCTCCAGGCCAGTCAACATCCTCTTAAATCTCCTCTGCAACCTCTTTAAAGCTTCGACATACTTCCCATAATGAGATGATCACGATATTCCAAGTGTGGTCTAACCAGGGTTTTGTAGAGCTGCAGCATATCGTCGCGGCTCTTAAACGCAAGGCCCTTGTCAATGAAAGCCAACACATCATACACCGTCTTTACAAGCCTATCAAATTGAATAGCAACTTTGAGAGATTAATGGACGGGGACCCCAAGATGCCTCTGTTCCTCCACACTGTCAAGAATCTTGCCATTAACCCTATATTCTGCATTCAAATTCGCTCTTCCAAAATGAATCACTCTCACTTTTCTGGGTGGAATTCCATCTGCCACTTCTTTGTCGAGCTCTACATCCTGTCAATATCCCGTTGCAACCTACAGCAGCCCTCCACGCTGCCCACAACTCCACCAACCTTCGTGTCATCGGCAAACTTACGAACCCACCTTTCCACTTTCTCATCCAAGTCATTTATAAAGATCACAAAGAGCAGAGGTCCCAGAATAGATCCCTGTGGAATACCGCTGGTCACTGTGGTATGAATACCAGGCTGAATAATTTCCATCTACTACCACCCTCTGTCTTCTACTGGACAGCTCGTTTTGTATCCAGACAGCCAAATTTCAATGAATCCCATGCCTCATTACTTTCTGAATGAGCCTACGATGTGGAACCTTATCAAATGCCTTGCTAAAATTGTCTTGTTGAATACCTGACTACAACTTCCTGTCTGTCACCCTCACTCCCTCATTGATACACTCACTCCTTCACTGACACACTTACTCCCTCACTGACACTCTCACTCCGTAATCATCACTCCCATGCTGCCATGCTCACTCCCGCACTATCATCAACACTCTCTCATTATCTCTCCCACACTCTCATATTCAATACTTCACTGTCGCACTCACTCCCTTACCATCACAATTTCACTGTCTCACTCAATCCTCCAGTGTCACAATCATCCCCTCACTGTCACTCTCACTGCCTGAATGTCACGCTCACTCCCCCACTGTCATGCTCAATTTCTCACTGTCATCTTCACTCCCTCACTGACTCACTCACTCATTCACCATCACGCCCAATCCCTCACTGTCACGCCAACTGACTCACCATCACGCCAACTCCTTCACCATCACGCTCACTCCCTCACAGTCATTCTCACTCCCTCATTGTCTCGATAATTACCTCAATATAACTCCCCCACTGACATACTCACTCCCTCGCGGTCTCTCCCTCACTGTCACCCTCACCCCATCACTATCACTCACTCCCTTACTGTCACACTCACTCCCTAACCGTCACTCCCCTACTGTAGCGATCTCACCCACACTATCACACTATCTCCCAAACCATCACTCACCCACGATCACACTCGCTTCCCCACTGTCGCGCTCACTTCCTCTCTGTCAGTCTCACTTCCTCACTGTTTACACTCTACCCCTCACTGTCACGATCACTCTCTGACTGTTATGGTCACTTCCTGACTATCACCCTCACTCCCTGACTGTCCCTCTCATTCTCTTTCTACCTGATTACCTAACTCTAACACCTCACATTCACGCTCAATTCCTCACTATCACTCTCACTACCTCACTGCCATAGTCACTCCCTCAGTGACACATTCACTTTCTAATCATCATTTTCACACTGTCACGCTCACTCCCCTAGTGTCATGCTGACTCCCCTCTGTCACAGTCACTCTCCCAATGTCACACTCACTCCCTTACTGTCATTTTCATTCTCTCATTGTCTTCCTGACTACCTCACTCTAACATCTCATTTTCACGTTAACTTCCTCATTATCACTCTCACTCCCTCACTGATAGATTCACTCCCTAAACATCACTTCCACACTATCACGCTCACTCCCCAACGTCCTGCTCACTGCCTCACTTTCACGTTGACTCTCCCACTGTCACACTGACTCTCCTAATGTCATGCTCACTGCTTCGCTGTCGCGCTCACTGTCCCAATGTTGCCCTCACTGCCTCAATGTTGCCCTCACTGCCTCGCTGTCACTCTCACTCCCCTGCTATCATGCTCACTGCATCTCTTTCACGTTTACTCCTTCTGTCACTTTCATTTCTCCACTGTCATGCTCAGTCCCCTACGGTCACACCGTCTACTTCTTCATTTCTCCCTCACTGTCACATTCATTCCTGCACTGCCACACTCATTCACCCTCTGTCGCACACTGTTCCCCTACTGTCCCAAGAGCCCCACACTATCACGCTCACTCCCTCACTGTCAAGCTCGCTCCCACACTGTCACACTCTGTTTCTCACTGTTGTGATTATTCTCTCATTATCTTGCTGATTACCAGACTCTAACTTCCACACTATCACTCTCACTCCCCCGATGTCTCATGACTTCCGTGCTCACTCCCTCACTGTCACACTCACCGCTTACCATCACTCCCCCACTATCATGCTTGCCCACCTAATGTCAAGCTCACTCGCTCACTGTCATGCGCACTCACTCACTGTCACACTCACTCTGCACTGTCATACTCACTCCCTCATTGATACACTCACTCCCTCACTGTCAAGCTCACTCGCTCACTGTCACTATCATTCTCTCACTGTTTCACTGATTATTTCACGCTAACTCCTCACTGTCATGGTAACGTCCTCACTGTGACGCTAACTTCCTCGTTGTCACGCTCACTGTCTCGCTGTCAGTCTCACTCACCCGCTGTCACGCTGTTACCCTCACTGTCATGATCATTTCTACACTTCCACGCTCTGTCCCCCACATTCAGACTGGCTCCTTCATCATTTCTTCCTCACTGTTACATTCACTCTGTCACTGTCACACTCCCTCCCCCTCTGTCACACACCGTTCCCCTACTATCACACAAAGGCCCCTCACTGTCACGCTCACTCCCTCACTGTCAAGCTCACTCCATCACTGCTACGCTCAGTCCCTCACTGTCAAGCTGACTGTGCACTGTCATGTTCACTCCCTGTCTGGAGGCTCACTCCCTCACTCTCACTCTCATTCTCTTACTGTCTCGCTGATTACTTCGCTCTAAATCTTCACTGTCACGCTCACTTCCTCACTATCACACTGACTCACTCACTGGTACATTCACTCACTCATTGACACACTCAGTCTCTAACTGTCACTCCCCCGCTGCCACACTTGCTCCCCCACTGTCACACTCACTCACTCTCTGTCACACTCACTTCCTCAATGTTACAGTTTTTCGCTCATTGTCACACTCACTCTTCCAATGTTAATGCTCATACTCCCACTGTCATGCTCATTCTTCCCAATGTCACGGTCTCTACCTCACTGTCACTCTCACCCCCCCGCTGTCACACTGACTGCATCACTTTCATGTTCACTCCGTCATTGACATAATCTCTCTGCATTATCAGGCTCACTCCCTCACCAGTACATTCATTCTCTCACTGTCACGCTCACTCCCTCGCTCTCAATCTCATCCTCTCCCTGTCTCGCTGATCATTTAATTCCAACTCACTGTCACGCTCAATCCCTCACTGTCATTCTCACTGTTCAACTGTCATGCTCACTCTCCCAAAGTCTCACACACTGCCTCGCTGACACTCTCGCTGTCACTCTCACTCCGCCACTGTCACGCTCACTGTATCACTTTCATGCTCACTGCCTCACTGTCACGCTCATTTCTCCACTGTCACGCTCAGCCCCCCACATTCACATCGTCTGCTTTATCATTTCTCCCTCACTGTCACATTCACTCCCTCACTGTCACACGCCCTCCCACCCTGTCACACACCGTTCCCCTACTGTCAAACAAAGGTCTCTACTGTCACGTTCACTCCCTCACTGTCAAGCTCGCTGCCTCCCTGTCACACTCGCTCGTTCTCTGTCATGAAATTTCTCTCATTGACTCTCTGATTAACTCAAACTAACTTCCCCACTGTCACTCTCACTCCCTAACTGACAAACTCTACTCCACTGTCACACTCACTCCCTCACTATCACGCTCATTCCCTAATCATCACTCCCCACTGTCACATTCGCTCCCCCAATGTCAAACTCACTCCCTCACTGTCACTCTCATTCCATTACTGTCACTCGCATTCTCTCACTGTCTCTCTGATTATTTTACTCTAACTCCTCACTCCGACTGTCACACTCACTTCCTCACTGTCACACAGACTCCCTCACTAACACATTCACTCCCTCACTGACACACTCAGTCCCGACTGTCACTCCCAGACTGCCATGCTCACTCACTTACATTCACATTCAGCCCCTACCATCAACCACCCCCCACTGTCACATTCACGCCCCCACTGTTGCACTAACTGCCTCTCTGTCACCCTCACTTCCTCACTGATACAGGTTCTCCCCCTCTGTCGCTCTCACTTTCTCACTGCAACGCTCACTCTCCCACTGTCACGTGCACTTTACCAATGTCACATAAACTGCCTCGCTGTCACTCTGACTCCCTCACTGTCACACTCACTCTGCACTGTCTCGCTCACTCCCTCACTGTTACACTCGTTCCCTTACAATCATGTTCACTCGCTGTCTATCGTGATCATTTTCTCACCGTCTCGCTGATTACCTCACACTATATTTTCCCACTGTCACTCTCACTTCCTCACTGACGAAGTCTATCCCCCACTGTCATGTTCACTCCCCCACTGTCAGGCTCACTCCCTAACCATCACTCCCCTACTGTCACACTCGGTCCACCAATATCAAGCTCGCTTCCTCAATGTCATATCACTCCCTCACTGTTACACTCACCTCCTCGCTGTCACACTCACTCTGCACTGTGACGTTCACTCCCTCACTGGTATGCTCACTCCCTCAATGTCACATTCACTCTCTGTGTCTCGCTAATTACTTCACTCTAACTCCTCACTGTCACTCTCATGTCCTCACTGTCGCACTCACTCCCTCACTGCCACGTTCATTTATCCACTGTCACACTCAATTCCCCACATTCACGCCAACTCCTTCATCATTTCTCCCTTTCAGTCACATCCACTCCCTCACTGTCACATTCACTCCCTCACTATCACACTCCCTCCCCTTCTGACACACCGATCTGCTACTGTGTCATAGCGTCCCCACTGTCACACTCGTTCTCTCACAGTCACACTCGCTTGCTCACTGTCATGCTCATTCTATCATTGTCTCGCTGATTACTTCACTCCATCTTCCTCACTATCACTCTCACTCCCTCACTGCCACGCTCACTCCCTCACTGTCACGCTCATACCCTTAATGTCACTCTCATTGCCTCACTGACTCCATGATTACCTCACTCTAGCTCCTCACTTTTATACTCACTGACTCCTGTCACACTCACTCCCTCACAGTCACACTCAATCCATCATCGGCACACTCATTCCCTAACCATCATTCCCCCACTGTAACGTTCACCCTACCACTGTCATACTCACTGTCCCAATGTCATGCTCACTGCCTCGCTATGATTCTCATTCTTCCACTGTCACTCCCATTTCCTCACTGTCACGCTCACTGTCCCACTATCACACTGACTGCCTCGCTGTCACGTTCACTGTCCAAAACTCACGTTTATTCCCTCACTGCTACGCCCATTTCTCCACTGTCGTTCTCAATTCCCCACGTTCACACCAACTTCTTCATCATTTGTCCCTCATGCTCACATGCAATCTCTCACTGTCACACTCCCTCCCAATCTGTCACACACCGTTCCCCTACTGTCACACAGAGCTCCTCACTGTCACGCTCTCTCCCATAAAGTGAAGCTCACTCCCTCACTATTATTCTCACACTGCACTGTCATGCTCACTCCCTCGCTGGTATGCTCACTCCCTCACTGTTACCCTCACTCCCTCACTGTATCGCTGGTTACTTTACTCTAACTCCTCACTGTCACACTCAATTCCTCATTGCCACACTCACTCCCTCTCTGTCACTGTCATTCTCTCACTGTCACTCTCACTTGCTCGCTGTCAATCTCAATCCTTCACTGACACACTCACTCCCTAACCATAACTCCCCTTGTGTCACGCTTACTCCCCCACTGTAACACTCACTCTCCCACTGTCATGCTCACTGTGCTAATGTCACGCTCACTTCCTCGCTGTTACTTTCACTCCCCCATTTTCATGCTCGCTGCATCACTTCGATGCTCACTACCTCACTGTCATGTTCATTTCTCCTCTGTCACTCTCAGTCCCAAACTGGCACACTCTATCCCTGACTGTCACTCTCATTCCCCACTGTTATACTCTCACCCCGACTGTCACACTCACTCTCTCACTGTCACGCTCACTTCCTAACCATCACTCCTGCACTGTCATGCTCGCTGCCACAATGTCAAGCTGACTTCCTCCCTGTCACACTTACTCCGCACTGTGACGTTCACTCTCTCACTAGTACGCTGCCTCCCTGACTATCATGCTCAATTTGAGTGTCACTCTCATTCTCCCTCATTGTTACATTCACTCCCTCACTGCTGCACTCTCTCCCCCGCTTTCACACACCATTCCCCCACTGTCGCACAGAGCCCTCCACTGTCACAATTCCTCCCCCACTCTCACACTTACTCCCTCACCATCACTCCCCCAATGTCACACACAATCTCCTTCTGTAACACTCAATGCCTCCCTGTCTAACTGTATTCTCCGCTTTCACACTTAATCCTCCACTATCACTCCCACTGTCTCATCGTCTCTCCCTCACTGTCACACTCACTCCCTCACTATCGCACGCAGTCCCTGTTGCACTCAATTCCTCAATGTCATGCTCACTCCGCCTCTTACTCCCTCACAGTCACATTCATTCCCTCACTCATGCACTCACTCCTTCACTGACACGCTCACTCCCTCACTGCTGCACTCATCCCTTGTGCTCAGCTCCTCACTCTCACTCCCTCACTCTCACACCTCCATACTCAATCCTCACATTCACCCTCATTCCAACTACCTCACTCTCACTCTCTCACTCTCTCTCTTACTCCCTCACCGTCACGGTCGCTCCATTACTGTCACTCTCGCTCTCTCTCACTCACCCCCCTCACTGTCACACTCACTTCATCACTCTCATTTTTCAACCATCACTCAGCCATTGTCACACACTGTTCCCCACTGCCATGTTCATGCCGTCACTCTCATGCTCACCATACACTCACTCCCTCAATGTCAGAGTCCCTGACTGTCACACTCATTTCCTCACTGTCTGTCTCACTCCCTGACTGTCACACTCACGCCGTGCCACATTCATGCCTTGTCACACTCATGCCGTGCCATACTCAAGGTACTCAGTTTCACATTTGCCCACACTCTATGTCACTTGCACTCCCTCTCTGTTACTCGCACTACCTCACATGGATCTAAGGCTCCAGCTGGTTTGTGTATTTGCAAATCTGAGGTGTATTTAAAAAAAAAAGAGTAGACCTTTTGAAGCCACTGAAGGTCAACGTGGGCTTTGATAAATTTCTGTTTTCCTGATATAACAATCCTGACACCAGGTTATGTCTCTGAGACAGATTCTGAACAAGGCCTCATACATCTTATTCAGTGACTGACCTGATTGTCACCTTATGCATATTCCTATCGCTCTGCCTGTGTGGTGTTTGGAAAGTTAGACAGACATTGTTGGAAACATTTGATTCTCTTAGGACACTCGTTTTAAACAGATTCTGAAATTTGCATCTTAATGAATTGAAGCTTGCAGATCCTTTCGAACAGATTTTTCCAATCTTGCTTCTGCAAAGCAAGGTGATATTTCGAAACAGTAGGAATGTCTGAATGAAAACAGCTTTGTCACATTTGTCCCTCTCTTGTGCTGACAGAATTCCAACCTGAAACTAACGGCTTCTCTGATCCTGTACACAGTTTAACATTGAGGAGTGACAATATAAACTAAATAGTGCAGTGTAACACTCAAAAAAAAACATCAGTTCACATCTCGCTGTGTTTTAACTGCCTCAATCTGAGAGTTGTACGCCTGAAGGATCAGAGGTAACGGAAGTCTCAAAAGAGACAACAATGGAAACCGCTGGGAGAGATAGAGATGAAGGCTCTTGCTGCTTCTGGATTGAGGACTAGATTTACCTGTCTAAATATCTAACAATACTCAGAAAACCCTTCAAGACTGAAATGAAGGAACAAAGCCTCACATTTCTCTACATGTGAGGATGCCAGCTGAGGATGGCAGAATTCCTCCCTCAATGGCATCATTGAGTCAGATGGGTTTTTCCAACAGTTGGGGAGTTTTGGTCTCTGTGGAATTAGTTCACCCAAAACCCACCCTATTCCCCAGCAAACGCAAGTGGTCACACCTTACATTGTTTCCTAGCAACGGAAAATGAGAGAGGATTTGTGGAAGACACTGTGGAGAGCATGAGGGAATATATGGAAAGACAGGTGAAAACAAGGACAGAGTGACTTAAAACCAACTCCTGAGCTCAGCCATGGTTCCCTGCACTTCCCTGAAGATCAAGACTTGAGGCCGAGTGTCTGTCTCCAGCTCAGCTTCTTCAACACAAAAGACCCACAACGATATCAGTCACTCAGCTACTAGACGTTTTTAAATGAGCATTTTTACTAATTACAAATTGAAGTTACAGATACAATCAGTGGACTCTGCTGTAATGAGGCAACCAGAACTGGACTCAATACTCCAGATGTGGCCAAACCCGAGTTTTGTATAGCTGGAGCATAACTTCACTGCTCTTGAACTCAATCCCTTTTAATGAAAGCTAACACACCATATGCCTTCTTAACAACTCTATCCATCTGGGTGGCAGCTTTCAGGGATCTGTGGACATGAACCCCAAGATCCTTCTGCTCCTCCACACTGCCAAGAACCTTTCCATTAACCCTGTATTCTGCTTTCAAGTTTGTCCTTCCAAAATGAATCACCTCACACTTTTCAGGGTTAAACTCCATCTGGCACTTCTCAGCCCAGCTCTGCATCCTATCAATGTCCCTTTGTAACCTAGAACAGCCCTCCGCACTATCCACAACTCGACCCACCTTCGTATCGTCCGCGAACTTACTAATCCACCCTTCCACTTCTACATCCAAATCATTTACAAAAATCACAAATAGAAGAGGACCCAGAACAGATCCTTGTGGTACACCACTCGGAACTGAGCACCATGTTGAATATTTTCCATCCAATACTACCCTTTGTCTTCTAAGGGTCAGCCAATTCTGAATCCAATCTGCCACATTTCCCCCTATCCCATGCCTCCTTACTTTCTGCAGGAGCCTACCATGGGGAACTTTATCAAACGCCTTACTTAAATACATGTATACCACATCCGCTGCTTTACCTTCATCCACGTGTTTGGTCACCTCTTCAAAGAATCCAGTAAGGTTTATGAGGCGTGATTTACCCCTCACAAATCCATGCTGACAGTCACGAATAAAACTACCTATCCAAGTGATCATACATCCTATCTCTCAGAGCCCTTTCCAATAATTTGCCCATCACTGAAGTAAGACTAACTGGTCTGTCATTGCCAGGGTTATCCCTATTCCCTTTTATGAACAAGGGAATGACGTTTGATTCTCTCCAGTCTTCCCACAGTCTGGCTGCTGTGTATTTTAGGACTCGACTTACTCACTCAGTGGTGTGCCTGTGGAGATACAATTTATTAAAATAGTTGGAGATGAAATAACAAGATCAGAATTACTGTCAAAACGGTGACATTAAAACACTACAAACACTCCCGCCTCAAACACACGGACACATTTTCATAAGGAAAGATTGTTTCTAGAACATTCCCACACACTCGATCACTCGAGAGCAGGCACAGCTCACTCCTTTACAGTTCCTAATATGAAGGGTGAAAATGTTGCCGTTCTGAAAGATTTTCCCACTCCTTGAAGACAAAATTTTAGTCTGTCTTTTATTTTAAATTGTGGTTGATTGACAATGTCAACACCAGGAAAACGTATTCATCCTTTTAACTACAAATAAGTGTCTCCTTCTCTCTGGAACGGGATCTCTTTCCTCTAGATTTTAACTTTTGTTCAATTTACTGACATCCGGCCGTTCAAATATAATGACAGTTATAGAACGTTCTGGGGAATGTCGTTTACGGAATATGATGGAGTCATGAAGAGCTACGTCACAAAGGTCATTCTTCCATCGGTTTTGGTGAGATCCACTCAGTCTCATGTGGAAATCTGTCCCCAAACACGACTCAATTCGCACTTTTCACACAAAACAATAATATTAAGACAATACTTTAATCATTTGATGTCAGATCCGCTTTTACAATCATACAGATGTCATCCCTTATTTGGAGATCTCCCCTAGCTCCTTTTTAGTTTTTTATAACACTCTTAAATATAAAATGTTCTGGATATTCAGTTCCCAATATTGGTCAAACTGTCACCATGTCTCGCTAACGCACTTAAATTATGCCGATTAATCCTCAATGCATACGTTGACTTCCTCAATTTTTCCTTGGGAATGCAACATACATTCATATGGAATGCCTTTCCTTCAGCTTTTTCAAACCACTACTCCCTGCTTTATTGACGCCTTTATTCCTCTTTCTGACAGGTCAGGAGACAGTCTAACATCATCATACTCACAGAATCAGACCTGATGAGTAATATTTCATGAATCAACATCTCCATCGCTGGGTATATCCCGTCTCACCGGCAGGACACCTTATTTTAAGCAAAGACAGATAGATTTTTGAACAGTGAAGGATTTCAGGGTTATGGTGAATGGGCGGATCAGCGGAGCTGAGTCTATAAAAATATCGGCCATGATCTTATCGAATGACGGAGCAGGCTCGAAGGACCAGATGGTCTACTCCTGCTTCTATTTCTTATGTTCATATTTTCTCTTCCAAATTATTGTGAGAAACGATTCAATATTTCCGAAACAGACATGGCAGTGGCATTCTGACTCACAATGGGATGTTTGTCTCATTCTGCGAATATCTCAAGGATAACATTGCACGGAATTAGGCAAAACTGTGCCGACTCTCCAAAAACATTCTTTGAAGACCACAGCAGCCGTGAAAGACTCACAGTCTACTGCAGTAGCCGTGAAAGACTCTCAGTCTTTTATTCCTTGCAAAAAAAAATCTGCTGCTGGTGCAGTGGCATGGGGTGACCAGTGGGATTGCATCAGTTTGAACGTAAAAGGGACAGACAAAGATAGAGACAGATAGATAAATAGATAGACAGAGATTTGAAGCCCATTTCAAAGGATTCACTCTCAAAATAGCAGAGACACAATTGCAGAGGCATGGGGACAAAGAGATATGCACACTATTATACTAAAACACACAACTCAGAGACACATACACATAGAAGCACACAGAGACATATACAGGTACACATCCAAAGGCACAGACAAACACAGGTACAGATACACATACATACAACCATAGCCACATATACTCATCCACACATACTGCGCAAACACACACACACATACACACACACACACACCCACACACATAGAGTCACCCAGATACAGCAGTGTCTTTAAGATATAAGTAGATAAGCTATTGATTTATAAGGAGATCAAGGGCTATGGGGAATGGCAGGAGAATGGGGCTGAGAAACATAGCAGCCCTTATCGAACATCAGAGCAGACATGGTGGGCCAAATGGCCAAATTTTGTTCCTTTTCGATGACCTTATGTCTTATAGGAACTTGATATGTGCCCTGAGATTCCAGTGTAAACTAAGGTTGCTGAATATTTGATTGGAGAGTCAATAGTAAAGTGGTAGAGTCAATAGTAAATTCAGGTTTGAGGCCCTGAATGTCTGATCCTAATTATTGTGTCCTCGTGTCCCAAAAGTGGCTATAATTCCGTGTGAGGTGAACACAGTTTAAAAATAAGGGGACCTATATTGTGATAAGGATATTCTTTTCTCCTTAGGCTTGTGCTGCCTGTGGCGTTCTCATCCCCAGGGAACAGTGAAAACTGGGTCATTGGAGACATTCAAGTCTGTGCTCACCTGAACTTTGAGCATTGAGGTCAATAATTATTGGGAGTAGGCGGAAAAGGTATGTTTAATCATTTTAAGATCAAAAACGAGCATTCTAAATGCTGCAACAGGCTCGAGGGGCCGAATGAACAACTGCTGCTCCTAACCCATGTGTTGTTCTCTAACTAAACTCCTCTAGGCTGCTACAGGTGTAGAGGAAGACCCCATTCAGCCAGTCATGATCGTTAAAATGAGATAGGAGGAGGCCATTCTGCCCTTCTAAGGAGTTTCACAGGAATAGAATGAAATCATTCAACCCTTTGTGTAATTAAACAGCATACTTGAGACCATCCAAACATTCTGCATTCCTGCACATGAACAGGGGTGTCCTGGTTAGCTAACAGGAAATAGAAAGTAGAGCTAAATGTGTGTTTTTAGACTGTGAAGCTGTAACTAGTGGAGTGCCTATGGGTCAGTGTGAGATCACTAATGGTTTACAATCTATTTCAAAGATTTGTATGAAGGGACTAATTGGATTGGAGCTCAATTAGCTCATACACGAAGATAGTTATTCTTTACATAATCCAATGGAGGTAGAGAGTCTGCAATGGGATTTAGACAAGTGGAAGTTAGTGGGCAAACTATCATCAGAAACACTACAATGTGGGCTGTGGGAAGTTTGTGCTTTGATTGCATGACAAAGAAGCAATAAACATGGAGAGAGATTACAGAACTCTGGCACAGACGGAATTTGAGTTTCATGGCACACGATTCACATAACGCTAGTCTGGAATTGAAACAAGTAAATAGGAAAGCATTTGGACTGATGTGTTTTTTTTTCGCATGGAAAAGGTAAAATCGTAGGAACACTTTAATGCATCTCTACGCAGCATTGTTGAGACCAAACCTGACGTGATGTGTACAGTATTGATCCCCTAAATTGAAACAAAAACACGATTTTTTAAAAGATTTTCGAGGATGGTTCATTTTCCTTGTTGCTAACATAAAGACATACTCTTCTGGAGGATTAACAGTTTAGGCCTGAGAATAAGAGACGTTCTTATTGATTCTTATAAGATCTTGACAAGAGTGTCTCGACAGTATACAAAAATGATGTCTCCTCTTGCACAAGTGGATATAACTGGGGAGTCAATTTTAAGAATGCGATGTGTTCATTTTAAAGCACATATTATGAAAACATGAACTGCATTTGAAAAAAAGAATAGGTGGATACGTAGAAATAGATCTTCAAATTATAAAGTGAGGATATTCCTTGTTAAGGAAGAAGCGTTGGGCGCAACAGAAGCAACGATGCATCTACATGTAGCAAGGAACTCTGTTGTAATCATTTCGTCTGGATTATTTTCAAGGAGACCCCGCATTGTCCAGTTTGAGGGTCGGATAACATTATTGTATGTTTCAACTCAGAGAGCGAGAAAATGTAACCTGCCAGAGAAGGAATTGTCTGTGCTCCCTTTCTCTTTCTTTGTTCATCTTCACAGAAAATTGTGAGGACTGAAAACATTTCAGTCATTTTTACCTCTGTTGGAGGATTGTGGTCGACGATTCATTGGAATATCCCACTGCTTGAAGCGAAAGAAATTCAGCCAAAGCTAACTTTTCCAGGAAGAAATCTTATTCTCAACAGCTTGAGTGAGGGGAATATCTTTCAGAAGCAGAATAATAATTGGGAAATATATTTTTTATTTTTGTTCCTTTGTCATGAGTGTAACTTCTTTGTGGACAAATTTATTTCACGTTGACTCTCTGCTAAGGTGTGTGTTTGTGTCAGCAAGTAATGGGGTACAGAGAGGAATGTTTGGCTGAGACCACAACAAAATTAACCACGATCTTAGTGCCCAGTGGAACATATTGATCATCTTATTTACGTTCATAGTATCCATCTTTCCCCAGCATTTGCATTCACTTGCGTTAAAATAGTATGCTTGAATTTGCCTATTATTACTGCAGTGCCCAAAAACTTGTATTGCAGTTTTGAATTTGATATACTACTCGCATCAATGATTTCTTCTTCTTGCTACTTCTAAGCTTCACCTTACCAGAGTCCGTGTAATCGGAGTGATGTAGGCTTGGAGAGGTGAAGGGTGGATTCAGGCAAGATATTTGGCGAGTGCGAAATTACCACAGATCTCCCATTATGCCGGTGGAGCAGAGAAGGACAATGATCTGTCGCTCCTGTAGACAGTTGAAACTGCTCTAAACTGGGTAGAAAATTCGAGCAGGCTGATAAAGTGTTGCTGCCACCAAACATGTTTTTAGATCACGTCTGGATTAGTGTGACCAAATTTAGTCTCCTCACTGAAGAAAGGACTTTGTTGCATTGGAAGGAGCTCAGAAATGGTTCTCTCACCTGATTCCGGGAATGAAGATGTTAACTTATATAGAAAGGATGATCCGGTACCCATGGAGTTTACGAGAATGAAAGAAGATTTTTTTGTTACATAGGACACCAAAAAGAGTCAGCAACAGAAACCAATTACACCGATAATGGTGGAATACTTTCTGCTTCTTCAGCCTATTAAACAGGAACAGCAGGATTATATTCAGGCGTTTGATCCTGTTGCACGTAGAGATTATAGAGAGGTAAGCATGTAGAATTATCACATTCGTGGTGGAATATAAATAGTGAGGAAACAGTTGGCATTTAAGACAAATTGTTAGAATCTATTAGTCAGGAATTAATGACAAGGTATTTGTAATGTTAAACCAAAATTTATCAGAGCCAACATGATTTTATGAAGGATAAATCGTGTTTGAATTACTTGGTCGAGCTATTTAAAGATGTCTCAAGCAAAGTGGATAACAGGGTTCTGGAGATATAATATATCTGCAATTCCAGATGGCATTGGATAAGGTGCTGCACAAAAGATTAATCTGCCAAATAAGATCACATGTGGTTAGGAATAATTTACTAGCGTGTATAGAGATTGGGTATACAACAAAACGCATTCAGTAAATTGATCATTTTCTATTTGGCAAAATGCAACTTTTAGGGTGCGTTAGAGCTTTGTCCTCTGTCCCCATCTATTTCCAATCTATACTATTACTTATTCGAGGAGATACAGCATGCTATAGCCAAATTTTCAGATGACTTTAATGTAGGTGAGAAGCTACATTGCAATGAATATACAAGAAATTCGAAAATGGATATCGATAGGTTAGGTGAATGGGCGAACATTTGGCAGATGAAACTTAACACTGAAAAGTGTGAGGTTATCCATTTTGGTCAGTGTAATACAAAGGCGACTTATTCAAACAGAGAGAAACTTTAGAGTGCTTAGGTGCAACGGGAAATGGGTGTCCTGGTGCATATCACAGAAAACTCATGTGCAGGTACAGCAAGTAATGAGAAAGGTAAGTACAATTTCAGCATTTATTTCTAGAAGAATAGAGTATAACAATTGAGAAGTCTTGCTGCAAGTATACAAGGCATTAATGAGACTGCAATTGGAGTACTGTGAGCTTTTTGGTGCCCAGATTGAAGGAGGGACGTAATTGCATTGCAGGCAGTTCAGAAGAGAATCACCAGAAGAAGCCGCTACGACAAGCAAGAAAATTTATTAGACAAGTAAAATTACTCTGGATTTGGATCCTTGTACATTATTTTATTTAATCGTGTGCTTTGCGATGTTTCTAAATTGTGAAACTGTTAGACAAACTGGATTGTTTTAAGTAATATTTATCTTTCCAGAAGTAACAACATTTTCGAATCAGGTGACAAAGAAAGTGATGGTAAATGACTCCATTTACTATGTTGATGAGGTTTTATGTTCAACGATCAGAGAAATGTACCAAATATGAACTTTCGAGGTACATGAACCAAATCAATATTCACCTCGCACGGAAGCTTCTAGAATCAACTTCTTAATGCTCGATAGCTTTTTATAAATTATTCATTTGTCAAGAAGAAACAAAATGAAAGAGCGCTTTCAGGAAACAATGTTCAACTCAACATTTTCTGTTTTACTGTGACTTGGATTCTTTACCCTCGAAATTATCCTACTAACTGTGTGCAACTCACAATCAAATCATTGCGTTGTTTTTCTTTGTTATTAATGAAGAACATAACGTAAAACGATAGCTAACTAAATAATTTAATTTCTAAATTTATTAATTAATTTGGTATGTATTCGTTCGTATGTAAAAATGACACCTGTTCTGCATTCCTGTCGCTGTCAGTGATTTGTTTCTTTATATTTCACGTTTAGATTAACATTTAATTAAATTACAGAGATTTCAGTCAAATTGAGATTACATTATGAAATATAAATAAATGCTACAATTTAAAACAGTTGTTCCTGTCCCATTGTATAGCTGATGCAGACTGGAAATGAATTTAACAACTTACCAGCTTGAAGTAGGCAGCAATCTGTGTTATAATAGAATATAACAGAGTGAAATGAGGAGAACACAGTAATTGCACTGGCTCTCAATTCATTCCATTTTTAAAATTCCGTCCTCCACAATTTTGCAATAGAAGTATACTGTTAGACAGTAAATGTTGAAAAAATAGTTCAAATAGCCATACATGCTCCATAATACACAGAAATATTCTGTAATATTATCCTGCCTATTGCTGTAGTAGTCTTACTTTGTAACAGTGCTCCCATCAGTTAGAATATTCAAAAAGATGTTGTGATCTGACGTAGATTAGTTGTTTTATCAAACTAATATGTTAGTAGGGAATTCAAAAGGCTGACATATCAAGTCAATAGCCTATTTTGTACAATCTTATGCAGTGTATTTGAAAAAATACTTACTGTCCTTCCTGCCTTTTTTTTCTGCTGAACCAATAGATCACTTGCAATTTTAAGTATCTGGAACGTATGTAACAGTGTATAAAATAAATATTGAACAGCATATGGGAGAGAATATGTGATATGATTGCTGGGTTAAGTAAGTCGGAAAGTATACATGCTGAGAATGGGAAAAAGCTGAATGAATAAGGACAATATCCCAGCCTGCAAGACATTGTACATTTTTGTAGTACATTTCTCAAAACTAACTACGTTCTAAAAAAAAAAACAAGCAATAAAAGTTGAGCATTGACTTGAAGGGTCATTGATGGAACATTTTTAAACAGGCAAAAGGGTCGTTCAGAGATAGCATGAACTGCAGATGCTGGGGTCAGAGAGAACACAACGTGGATCTGGAGGAACACAGCAGGTCAGGCAACCTCAGAAGAGCAGGAAAGCTGACGATTCGGGTCGGGACCCTTCTTCAGAAATGGGGAGGGGAAAGGGAGCTCAGAAATAAATAGAGGAGGGGTGGGGCTGGGGAAGGTAGGTGATAGGCGAGTGCAGGTCCCCAGTGGTGGGGATTGGTCAGTAGGGTGGGTGGGGCAGATAGGTGGGAGAGAAGGTGGAACTTTATTTCAGGGCAAGGAGGTGGGGATGAGAGGGAGGGCTTGACATGGGATGAGGCCCAGAGTGGGGAGATATTGAGTTCTCGGTTTAGGCCATCGGGCTGTAAGCTCCTGAGGCAGAATATGAGATGTCTTCCAGTTTGCAAAAGGTGTCATTGTGCACTGGAGGAGGTCCAGGATGGACATGTTACTGAGGGAATAGGAGTGGCAGTTAAAATGGTTGGTGACTGGAAGGTGTTGTCGTTTGTCACATACAGAGTGCAGGTGGTCTCCGAGTCTACGCTTGGTCTCACTGATGTAGAGAGGGCCACATCAGGAGCAGCCGATAAAGTAGACCAAGTTGATGGATGTGCACGTGAACCCGTGCCTGATATGAAAGGTTTGTTTTGGGCCTTGAATGGAGGCGAAGGGGATGTAGGGGCAGGTGTGGCACTTATTGTGTTGCAGAGAAAGATGCCAGATGTGGTGGGGTTAGTGGGGAATGTGGAGTTATGAGGGAGTCACGGAGAGAGTGGTGTCTACGAAAGGCAGATAGTGATGGGGCGGGAATAACCCGGTTTGTGGGGTTGGATTGTAGGTGGCGGATGTGGTGGATAATGATGTGGAAGTTGTGGGGTGATACTGTTTTTATTTTTGTCTGGGTTAGGGGGTGTGAGGGCAGAAATGCGGGAAGTCCAAGAGATGTGATTGTTGAATAATCAGGTCGGTGAATGCAGTTTACAAGCGAATCTGTATAGCAGGGACTGAATGAATCATACCTATTACTGAATGACCATCTATGAATACATTTGACAAACTCTTCTTGTCTTCTCTTCATTCGTGAAAGTAAATAAAAATAATTTAAGGTAGGAAAAACAACTGTTTAGTGGCTTCAATATTTTTTTAAAAAGTCACACGGAAACTAATCCGCAGGAAATTAAAATGCATCAAAGTTTATCACAGAATCAGAGAAACCTCCACTAAATTTAAGAACAAAGAACGATACAGCACAGTAACAGGCCCTTCGGCCCTCCAAGCCTGTGCCGACATGTACTTAAACTGTCTTCACTTACAGGATCTGTATCCCTCTATTCCGTTCCTATTTATGTATTCGTTCAGATGTTTCTTGAAAACTGTTATTATGTCTGCTTAAACCATTAACTCTGGCAGGCACTCACTCCCCTTTGTGTACAGAACGATTCTCGTACATATCTTTTAAACTTTCCACCCTCACAACTTGAACCCGTGTCCCCTAGTAACTGACACCTCCACTCTGGCAAAAGCATCATATTTTCCACTTTACCTATGCCATTTCCAACTTATAAACTTCTATCGAGTCGCCAGTCAACCTCTTGCATTCTAATGAAAATGAATTCAGTCTATCCAACCTTTCTTCATAACTATATCCACCATATTAAGCAACATCTGGGAAACCTTTTGTTTGTACCCTCTTCAAAACATCCATAGCCGTCTGGTAGTATGGTGACCAGAACTGTGTGTAATATTCCAAGTGTGGCCTAACTAAAGTTCTAAAAATCTGATGATTAACCTGTTTATCCTTATACCAATGCCCCTTTCAATGAAGGGAAGTATGCTACGGGCCTTTTTGTAATGACCTTATCTACTTGCGATGCAGCCTTCACTGAACCGTGTACCTGCACACCCAGTTCCCTCTCACTATCAGTGCTCCTCAGGATTCTGCCATTTATTATATAATTTCCACCGTACTTCACCTTCAAAGAACCATCTCCTCGTATTTGTCCTGATTAAAGTCCATGAGAGCTTCTTGTGCCCATGCCTCCGGCTGAACTATACCTTGCTGTCTCCTGCGACAATCGTCATCACTACCTGCAACACCACAATCTTTGTATCATCAGCAAACGTACTATTTAGACCAGCCTCGTTTTCCTCCACCTCATTTATGTAGAGCAAAAGATGCCCCAGCACTGATCCCTGTGGAACACCCTTCGTCACAACCCTCCATCCCGAAAAGCATGCTTCCACTGCTACCCTCTGTCTCCTATGACTAAGCCAGTTCTGCATCCATCTTGTTCGCTCATCCTGATACCATGTGACTTCACCTTTTGTACAAGTCTTCTCTGAGCGATCTTGTCCAAGGACCTACTAAGGTTCATGTGGACAACATCAACCACTTTTCCATCATCAGACATCGTTACCTCCTCAAAAAACTCAATCAAGTTAGTGAGACTCAACCTCCCCCGCACAAAACCATGCTATTTAGTGCTAAGCAGTCCACTGGTTATAAATGCGTATGTATCTCGTGCCTGAGAAGGTTTTCCAATGAATTCCCTACCACTGACGTGAGGCTCACAGGCCAGTAATTTCCTGGATTATCTCTGTTATTCTTCTTGAACAATGGGACAACATTGGTTATTTCCAGTCCTCTTGGAACTCGCCTGTGGCCAAATAAGAAAAAAGATGCTCCACCAATTTGTTCTTCTATGTCCCTCAATATTCTAGGATAGATCTCGGGTACTTATCTATCTTAATACTTTCTGAAACGCACAACACCTCTTCCTTTTTAATAGCAACTTAGAGTAGAATTTCGACACTCCCTTTGCTGAGACCAGACTCCATCAATTCCTTCTCTTAGATGAATGCTGACACAAAGTGTTCATTTAGAACTTCACCAACCTCTTCTGACTCCAAACATGGATTCTCTCCTTTGTACTTTAGTGGTACAATATTTTCCCTGGCTAACCGCTTGCTTTTTATATACGTATAGAAAGCCTTGGGATTCTCCTTAAAGCTGTTAGCAACCGGTTTGTTCCCTTTTTAGCCCTTCTAATTCCTTCGTTAAGTTGTTTCCTACTTTCCTTATATATTTCAATGGCTTTATCAGTTCCCATCCTTCTAAACCTTACTCATGACTCTTTTGTTTTTTCTTTTTGGCCAAGGTCATAATATCCTTGGTCATCTGAGGTTTATGTAACTTGTCATATCGATCCTTCATTCTCGCAGGAACGTTCCTGAACTCTTACCAACTGCCTTTTGAAAATCTCCCACATGTCTAATGTGAATTTGCTTTCAAAGAGCCGCCTCCAATCAACACTCTCCAATTTCTGACTAATGTTGTTGTTGTAGTTCACCTTCCTCCAATTTAACACCTTCACACGAGGACTGCTGTTATCCCTATCAATGAGTATCGTAAAACACACAGCATTATGATCAATACCCCAAAATGCTCCCGCACTGAAACTTCCCTCATCCGGCTCATTTCCAAACCAGTTTCAGTATATCCCCTCCTCTGGTTTACATACTGTCAAGCACCCGTCCTGAATAGTCCTTTCAAATTCTGCCTCATCCAAACCCCTAACATGAGTCCCAGTCAATATAGGGGAAGTTAAAATCACACACCACAACAAACCTGAGATAACAAGGTGTAGAGCTGGATGAACACAGCAGACCAAGCAGCATCAGAGGAGTAGGGAAGCTAACGTTTCAGAAGGGACTAGACCCTAAACGTCAGCTTTCCTGCTCCTCTGATGCTGCTTGGCCTGCTGTGTTCATCCAGCTCTACACCTTGTTATCTCAGATTCTCCATCATCGGCAGTTCCTACTATCTCCCACAACAAACCTGTTGCTTTTATATCTTTGCAAAATCTGCCTACATATTCTCTCCGTCATCTACCAGTGGCAGTTTGGAAGCTTGTAGTATACCACTAACATTGTGATTTCGTCCTTCCTATTCCTGAGTTCTGCCTTTATTGTTTGATTCACAAGTCCTCCAATGTGTCCTCACTCTTTGCAGATGTTAGATCTCCTTTACCATTAATGCAACTCCCCAACCCCCTTTATATCTCCTGCTGTCAGACTTGAAACATCTGAATCCTGGTAAATTCAGCTATCAGTACTGTCCCTCTTTCAGCAAGCCTCCATGATCACAATAATGCCATACATCTAAGTGCTAACCAAAACTCTATATTCATCTACCTTGCCTATTATGCTTCTCATATCGAAACACATCCATTTCAAATCACCTCCCCTACACTTTTCAACAGTGTTTCCCTACCTGTTCTTGGTTCTTAGTCATGTTTGCCTGAGTTTCTATCTCTCCTTTAATTTCTGCATCTACTGTATTAGTTCTCTAGTTTCCATCCCTCCTGCCACACTGCTTTACACTGTCCCCAATTACTCTACCTGGTATTCCCCCAAGGACCTCAATCCCAGTCCTGCCCATGTGTAATCTGTCCAGTTTGTACAGGTCCCATCTCCCCCAGAACTGTTCCCAATACTCCATGAACCAGAAACCCTTCCCCTCACACCATCTTTTCAGCCATGTGTTCATTCTATATATCCTGCTGTTTCTATTTTGACTAGCTCGTGGCACTAGTCGTAATCCTGACATAATTATCTTTGAAGTCCGACATCTAAACTCTCTTCCCAATTCTCTATATTCAGCTTTTAGGACCTCACCTTTCTTTTTTTACCTTATGTCACTGGTACCAACGTGTACTATGACCACTAGCTGTTCACCCTCACCCTCCACAATGTCCTACAACTGCTCTGGGACATCTATAACCCTTGCAGCAGGGAAGCAACACACTATCCTGGGCTCTCATAAGCGGCCAAAGAAACGCCTATCTGTTCCCCCTACGACTGAATCCCCTATAACTATAACATTTCTATAAGTATTTCTCCATCCCTCTGCAGGAGAGCCAACCATGGTGCCAGAGATTTGGCTGCAGCTATTATCCCCTGAGAGGCCATTCCCCTCAACAATATCAAAAATGTTTTGCAGAGGAATAACCACAGGAGATTCCTGCACTGTTTGCGTATCCCTCCTGCTCTGACTGATGGTCACTTTTTCCCTTCCTACCTGCAGAGTCTGCAGTATGCACATCTCTATATGTAGTATCAAGGATACTCTTCAACTTGGGAATGCTCCAGTATCCCAGATGCTGCTCCAACTCCGAAACTCATGCTTCTGGGAGATGAGACTAGAGACACTTCTTGCAAACGTGCGCCCCAGACACTGGAAATATTCCCTACTTCCCACATCGAACAAGAAGAGTAGAGTACGATTTGACGCTCTCTTGCCGCGTTTTACCCCTTTAACTTAATTAGTCCTTCCAATGCCAAATACTTTTAATACTAAATTCAAACTGTTGGTGCTCCCTGCACTGCTAACAATTTCTCAAAACTTTGCTGTTCAGAAGCTGTTTAGGCTCATGCTCCTTGACACGCTGGAACTCCTGCTGTCATGATTCCTCGCCTGATGTTCTGTCTCCTCCCCACTGAACATCGCCCTTCCTTTAGTTTTGGTTCGAAGGGGAAGGAGGGATGGAAAAACTACAGTAATGTAGTGTTTGGGGATAACCGTTCCTTAACAGCAGGTACTTCCACGATGCCATTCACGCCTGCACTGACTGTGAAGCCCACTCCTAGTATGCAAACGAACGATGTCTCAGCACTCTCCGGTCGGAGATAAATTTAAAGTATGTTTCTATTCCTGTATCTACATGGGATAGGAGTACAATATATTTTCAACGTACATCGTTAACAGAGCAAGTTCAATAAACACTTGAAATTTTGAAAGATATAGAACAGGTTCATCATCATCCTGTCCCCAGTGCAGTTGAACGTGGGTAATACATGCTCAGAGCGACAATTTAAGGGCAATGAGGAAAGGAAACGGAACTTTGAACACTTTGTTCAAAGAAGTAGCATAAGTACCTCGGACCAAATGACCGCCTTCCTTTGTTTTGACCATTGGAATTGTTTGTTGAAAGTTACGTATTAGACTCTCTTTTGATCAATTGTTGCTGATATTGCTGTTGACTGACCTTTGTGATGCTGTTGCAACATAGACTTAGGTTAAAGACCGTTTACTTGGGTGCTAAACACATGCAAACCCTTTCGGGAGTTAATTGCTGACTAAATACTGTTATTAGTTGTTTATTTTAACATTGTTGATCGAGTAAAAATCTTAAAACCCTGAAATCTTTCGATGGCGGTGCGTTGCTTTGGCCACTGGGAAACATTAATGCTCTCTGGGGGGGGGGTCATAGCAATGTTGAGTAAATCGGCAGTGCAGTATCGAATAGAACAATAAGTACTTTTGTGAAACCTTCAAACTGTCAGCACATGGGTCCTATATGGAAAATGATAGTATGTGTTTGCTGCAGCAATTATAATACATATTTTATAAGCAAAGCATGAAATGATGATTTCGTAAAGTAACGAGAATTCTTACCCCCAGTTTGTTGCATCTGTTCAATTTATTTCTACGTGTTTCATTGATTCCTGGAACTTGAATTCTCATTCCTCTATTTCAGGCAGACTTGTCGACTCTCAGGCTGACGTGACAGGTAATTGCATGGTATTTACATATGGAGTGGAATTCCTATATTCAGGTGCATCTGTTCAAACACGAAGTTGTGACAATAATCTCCATGCATAAATGTTCATGTGTTAACCAGCCATCTGTTCATAACTGAAGGGGGATGCATTGCTCCTAAAGTTCTTTATTTTCAGGATGCCTGGAGCAGAGAGTTTGTATTATTAGCTGTTACTAACACTGCTTTCCTCAGACTGAGAGACAATGTTGGTTGTGGCGGTAATAGAGTCATACCACATCGAAATAGATCTTTTGGTCTGTCTAGTCCAAACCGATCTTGTTCCCAAACTAGACGAGGCCCGCCTGACTGTGTTTGGCTCATATCCCTACAAACCCTTCCAATTCACATACTTTCCAAATGCCTGTTAAACGTTGTAACTGTACACGAATCCATCGCTTCCTCTGGCAGTTCATTCTACACAATAACAATTGCCTGTGTGAAAAAGTTGCTCCTCATGTGCTTTCAAATCTTCCTCATCTTACCTTAAAATTTGTCCCCTAGTTCTGAACTCCCCCACCCGAGGGAAAATACCTTTGCTTTTCACTTTATGGATACCCGACATGACTTTATGAACCTCTATAAAGTCACCTTTAAAACTCTTATGCTCCAGTGAAAAAAATCCCAACCGATCAAACCTCTCCTTATAACTCAAACCTTCCATTTCTGGAAATATCTTGGTAAATCTTTTGTGAACCTTCTCCAGTTTAATTTTAATCCTTCCTATAACAGGACAGCCAGAATTGTACAGATCACTCCAGAAGAGGCTTCACCAAAGTCCTGTAAAACGTCAACATGACATTCCTACTCCTATACTCAAAGCTCTGTTCAATAATGAAAAGTGTGAAAAAGCCTTCTTAAACACTCTGTCTACCCGTATGTGCAAATTTCAAAGAAAATAATATACCTGAATCTTTAGGTCTCTGCGTTTTACAACAATAGTCAGGTCCCTACAATTAATTGAATAAGTCCTGCTCTTGTATGTTTTTTTTTCCAAAATGCAATAACCAACATTAATTCAAATTAAACTCCAGCTACCATTCCTCAGCCTTTTAAACCAATTGATCGAGATCTCCTTGTCGTCTTAGATAACCATCTTAAATATCCACTCTACCAATTTTTGGTGCAATCTACAAATTTACTAACCAAGCCTCCTGCATTGTCATCCAAATCATTTACATAAAAGACAAACAAAGCTGGACCCAAAACCGATCCCTGTGGAACACCACCTCTCACAGGCCGCTAGTTGGAAAGACTGTTAAGTCATTTTTGAACCCAATTGGAAAGCTCATCCTTTAAGGTTTAAGAGTAGATTTGAGCTCGGGTTGTAGTTGTTGTGTTTGGTTCGCTCGCCGAGTGGTATGTTGTTTTTCCGCAGATGTTTCATTACCTTGCTGGTAACATCGTCAGTGCAACCTCTGATGAAGCGCTGTTGCGTTTTCCCACCTTTTATGTAAACTCTGGAGTCCGTTGAGCTAGATTACCGCACTTCCGGTTTTCTTTTACCGTGATGGATTCGAGCTCTATGTATTTGTTGATAGCTTTCTTCGTGCAGAGTACCAGGCTTCTAGGAATTCCCGTGCTTGTCTCTGCTTTGATTGTCCCAGGGTCTTGGTGTTGTCCCAGTTGAATTGGTGGTTCCCCTTATCCATGTGAGTACGAGAGATGAGAGAGTATTGGTCATGTCTTTTTGTAGCCAGTTGATGTTCATGTATCCTTGTTGTTAATTTGCTTCCTGTTTGCCCGAATAAGTGTTTGTCACAGTCTCTGCAGGGAATCTTGTATATGACATTGGTCTTGTCCATAGTGGGTAGTGGGTCTTTCGTTCGGGTGAGCAGTTGTCGTAGGGTTGATGTGGGTATATATTCTAATCTGATGCCCGTTGGTCATAGGAGTCTTATGGTCAGTTCAGATGTATTCCTGATGTAAGGTAGCGTGATGAGTGTGTCGGGACGTGTAGTATCTTCTTGGTGTCGTTCGTTTAATAGGCATCTTCTGACCCAGTTATTCGCGTATCCATTGTCTTTGAATACCTGGAAGAGGTACTCTTCTTCTTCTCGGCATAGGTCTGTGCTGCTGCAATGTGTTGTTGCACATTTAATTAATGTTCTCACGCAACTTCGTTTGTGTGTGTTAGGGTGGTTGCTGTTGAAATTCAGTAATTGGTTTGTGTGTGCGGCTCACCCTGAATCCCATGTGATCTAGCTTTAAGAATCAGTCAATCATATGTAACCTTATCAAAACCTTTACTGAAGTCCAAATAATCAATGTCAACTGCTCTGGACTTATCAATCTTTTTGGTTACTTCCTCACAAAAGACTCAATCGAGTTTGTGAGACACGACGTTCCTCGTACAAAACCATACTGAATATCCCTAATCATTCCTTGCCTTTCCAAATGCATGTCAATCCTATGCTTCAGAATCATCTCCAAGAACTTACACACCACAGGTGTCAAACTCACAAGTCTATAGTTCCCAGGCTTCTCTTTAAGCTTTCTTAAACAAAAAGACACAGCATTAGTCACCTTTCAGTCTGCTGGCCTCTCATCCTTGGCTATATATAATACCAATATTTCTGATAGACGCCCGCAATTTCCTCCCTGCATTCTCACACCTCCTGGGGAAACACTTGATCAGGTCCTGGAGATTTATCTATTTTTCTAAGGCCTCCAGCATTTCCTCTTCCGTAATGTGAACTGTTTTCTAAACATAAATATTTATTTCCCTGGCTTCTGTATTTTCCATTTCTTTTCCCACAGTAAAAACTGATGCAATATATTCATGTAATAGCTCTCCCATCTCCTGAAGAATCAGCTCCACTTACACTGATGTCCTCAGATATTGAGACAATGAATGGGGAGGGTGTGAACGATCAGCGCCACACACACTGCTGTTGTGCGAAACATATTTAAATTAGTTCACTCACTATTGAGAGCTGACATTGTGCTCAGATGTCCTTGCACCCCGCAATATTTCAGGTTGTGATAGAATAAAATGTGCAATTTTCTTTTCTAATGTTCTCAGGGCTAATCATCTGCGTTTTATTGAAAGTCAATTCTGAGGACGATGGAAATCAAACAATTACTGCCCCGTCCTTCTCGGCTTTCCGTAAGTTAAAATATTTCCTTAACACTTACATGGATTAATGCAGCTCCAGCAACACTTGGGGAGAGTGTGGAAGATCAGCGCCACACACAGTGTTGCTGTCAGAAACATATTTGATATATTTCACTCACTATTGATCACTGACATTGTGTTCAGATATCCATGCACCCCACAATATTTCAGGCTGTGATAGAAAAATGCGTCATTTTATATTCTCACGTTCTCTGGGCGAATCATCGGTGCTTTATTGTCAGTTAGTTCTGAGCACGATGGAAATTAAACAATCACTGCATCGTCCTTTTCGGCTTTCCTGAAGTTATATTATTTTCTGAACACTTGCCTGTGTGGATGCAGCTCCAAAAACACTTGAGACGTTATTCACTGTCCAGGACAAAGCATTCCGTTTTATTGGCACGACATCCACAAACATCCACTCCCTCCATCACCTACCCACAGCAGAAGCATTGTGTACCGTCTACAAAATGCACGGCAGAAATCCATATGGGGTCCTTAGATAGCACCTTCCAAACTCACGATCACTTCCATCTGCAAGGACAAAAGCAGCAGATACATGGGAACACTAGCACCTCCAAGATCCTCTCCAAGCCACTCACCATCCGACGTTAAAAAAAAAATCACCGTTCCTTCACTGTTGCTGGGTCAAAATTTCCTCCATAACGACATTATGGGTCAACCAATGGCAGGCGGACTGCATCAGTTCAATAACACAGCTCAACACTAACTTTTCAAGGGCAACTACAGATGGTCAGGAAATGCTCACCAAACAGTAACACCCACATCACACATATGAATAAAATAGAAACTTCTTTCTTTAGAGTAATTATTTCTGTGGAAACTTTTCGCTAATCCTTGGTGTTTGTATATGAGAGCCACGTATTAAAACAAGTCTTCCCTTTTTACCATATGCATTGCTTTTTCTGAGTTATATTGTGAAAAAGTACATTTGTACCATTCCCTCACTCGGGGAATGCGGGCTGTAATGGGAGTTTCCATGATTATACACTGTTAAACTTCGTTGCCATTTCTTTGTTTTACAGAGACGATGAGGCTGAGACTTGAGAATGGGAGCAGTCCCTGCGCTGGCCTAGTGGTGATTCACACAGCGGACCTTAGGGGATTGTTTATGATGTTAAATGGGACCTGCTGCATTTTACTGCTGCGTGTCGGGAGCTTGACTGTGGGACTGCAATCTCAGCAATGGGCAGTGCTAACTTTGGACCAGGATGCGGACCATTGTGACTTGGAATGTTGAGTGCAGCGGGGACGAGCGCACTCTGCGGGAGTGTCAATCAGTGAAATGTGATCACTACCACTACTCACACTCCAACGATGCTTTTATCATCTGTTAAGGCAAAAATCTGCTGCTGTCTCTGTCTAGTTGTATTCTAAACTGCTGCTGTCTGAAGGATAACAGTCTGAAGGATAACCAGGAAGGATAACATTACGACAATTGTCCAATAATCATTAACATAATAGTAACGGGGTCACTAATTTGTTCGATACCATTATGTAATGATTGAATATTTGAAGGTAATAGAAGAGATGAGTACCTGCTACTCTTTTCACATTGATGAAGATGCAGGGCAGGTGTCCATTGTCATTTCACTTGTAGCTGCACCGAAACAGCTTCACTACTGGAAATATTACAAATACAACTCAATAAATAACGAGATTCCACATTATGGTGATCCACTTTATCCCTGAGAGAAAGTCTTTTTTTTTGTCTCAGACCAGCTGAGGATCAGGATTCTGCGATTGAACATGAATGAGTTCGACAGGCCACCAAACCCACAGTGATTGATGGAACTTTTTACCAGGCGAATGTGTCAACTACGCAGTTAATCAGATTAATGTTCATCAGTAAAATATGTGAGATGTTGTTGTTGTAATTTGTTATGATTCAGCTCTTTTTTTCAGAGCACAGAGATTTGACGTTAGTACCTGGAAATCCCCAGTGTTTTGGCAGACTGGAAGTTTAGTTCAGTGACTCCTGGAAAACAGCGTGTGGTCTTCACTGGGATTTGGAAAACGCCAACGTGCTCTGTGCTCAATTTCACTGTGGAGTGGCCGTGTCAATGTCAAGCTGTACTCATTCTGGATGCAGTACTATGCTCATGGGTACTGATGTCTTTGAATGTACGAGCATTGAGAATGCCCTGGGAAAGTGCCCTCGATCTTCAGCCACTCAACAGGATTGCACTGGACACAAAAATGTAAACCTGGTATGTTCTGGTGAGTACAGACTTTCAGGAGAAAAAGTCACATATTTCACTTTAATATTTGTAGCATTGTTAGTGCTTGCACTCTTGGCATTGCTCCAACAGTGTCGAATCTAAATGTTTATGCCTGTATTGAAAGAGGTTTCTCCAATTTTGTAAAGTGTCTGCACTCAACATAGTTTATTTTCTAGATTGTCTAGAAATTAGTCATTGACAATACTGTTAAGTACTGGTCACTATAGATATATTGATGTGAACATCAGACAATTAGTTTCATCATATTCCAATAGTTTCTTTATCTCTTTGGTGCTCTCGTTATTATTATTTTTTTTTACCAACATTTCCAAACTGTTTGAAACGATTGAACATCAATCCTTCCAACCTCCCTTCAGGAAAAATTTCCAGGTCATACGAAGTCTCACCTAACACGCATCGTCTATATCATCATGGTAATTTGTTCTATCAATTTACCTTGCCTTAATATTACTCTGTATTTTACAATAGTGTCTATTTTATCAATAGTCTGATTCACTCTCATCCCAGTGCACACTGTACATCTTTCCCCACATCTTAAACATGCACAAGCTGTTTTTCGACGAGCAGATAACGGGAGCAGTTGTTTTTTTTTTATCTGCCATATTCAAGCCAGTCACATTATTGTGTATTTATATCTGTTGAACCTCCATTGCTTCAAGATCAACCACAGCTGCTCCAATAAAACCTTGTTGAAAATAAAAACGTGTTTGCTATACCTGATTGAGTAGTGCTCATTGGCACTTTCTGAAGAACATTCACCCTTTGTTAATTCTGTTGTTCATAACTGTATATAATACTTTCCTATTGGCAATACTCAGCTGGGTAACAATTAGCATAACATTTTTGCTTCTGCACTAATTAGATCCATTTACAAATTTAAGTCTAAGTTGCATTGCTGATTATCATCCGCCACCCCCACAAACGTCAAGCATCTGTTGAAAATATTGGCGCTTCTGACTCCGGGAAATCATTCAGAAAGTGCCTCTAAATATACCTTTCCCGTCAGTTTACAAGCTGCTAAAATGTATTCCCTCACACTTCTTTCCATTAAGTTCTATCTGTCATGTGTCGACCCGTTCTGCTGCACTTTGCATACCCTGTTATGTCTGCTAACTGCTGTAATCAATGATTTGAACACTTTGAGGTCTGATACCATGAACTAATTTTGAAATATTGCTGTGCATCCTCATGTAAACTTTGGTAAAGTCCATGACCCAGTCTACAAAGGAAAAGCCCACAGCTTGCTAGTTGCTTTCTTTACAGTGGCCTATAGAATTTAACCAACCCTCCTTTCCAGACTTTGTTACGTGTTTACACAATTGATTGACTTACCTTTTTATCCATTACACCTCATTGTTTGAACGGGAACAACAGATCAAGCAGAAGGGAACACAAGATTACGATGACAGACCTAGATTCTGAGCGAAGATGACAGTGGGTTTGATTGGAAATTGAAGAATGACATTGAGACAAATGCATATTGAAATGCAATATTTCATGCCCTTTTCGGGATTCATTCATGCATCTTATTTTCCAAAATACCTTTAAGCATATACATATCTCAATTAACTAATCCTTATCAACGCCATTATTGACAAATTTTTACAAATTGTTTTCAAAAAATAAATATTGTTAACATTTGCCATTCTAGTCGCACTGTCCTGCAGCATCCCTGATGGGGATTGGTTCGTTTCGTTCGCTGAAAGACTAGTTTACAAAGCAAGATGAGGTCAGCATAATTTTTTTTCATTTCCCTCACTCTCTGAGGCTGCCATGAAGGTCCTACAATTTCAGTTTGCCCCTTGTCTGACGAGTAGTGACCATCAGGCTAATTCACCACCAGTCTTCTCGTTCTCACAAGACAGCAGCCACATGGTCATCTGGTCAATGGGGAATTTAGCGTTACTGCATCACCCCAAAGCCAAAATAAACTTCACAAGCAGTTGTGACCAAAAGCACACGGATGTTATCCAATCACGGACTGCAACAAGTAGACCTTTGCATTCTCATGACTTAGTTGCACCGATACTTTATTTATTTCTGACTAAGTTGTTCTGCCAGTTCATTAATTGTGATTAACGCATTATTTTATTAGCCTGGAGACCTACATAACACAATTCAGCTATATATAGCAAATTACTGAAGAATTTCAGGAGCCGGATGAATTTGTTTTACAATATTTCTTCATAGTTTCATGCTTCACTGACTGATATTTGGCTCGAATTGTAGATGGTGTACTTACAAACATGCTCCAAGAACATTATAATACGCATTTTTATCACGAGACACAAGATATTAAATACTCCTTCCTCAAGTCCTGCCAAGGAACATCTGAATAGTCAGAAATGTCTTCGCAGAAATCAAAAGTACTCTTTTTTTTTAAACGATGCTCATGTAGAAAAAGGATAAAGGCTTTAAAAAAATGACAAAACATGTTCCATGTCTTCTTCTCTGTTATCCCAGTCATGTCTTGGGGCAATTTGTTCAGTGCAAGATGCTCTGCCATCAAAAATGAAGGCAGTAGCAACGTAAAAATGGTCAAAACATTCGGGGTTTCTGACAGCATCTGTAAAAAGAGAATCAAATGATTCAGGAGGTTGCCACATGGCGTTTTTTTTTCTCTAAACGCTTTATTTCCCCATCTCTTCAGATGTGCTGTTCCACATTTCTCTCTTTTTTGTTGCAGATGAGAGTTGATGTCAAAGATGAAACTATTTGAAAAGCAATTGGAGAAGGTGTCACTAATGATAAAACCAATCCTGTGATTGATAATTCTCGAACGTCTCTGTTCAGTTTAACCATTGTTCTCAATAAATCTCGTGTTGCAGATGAAAATTGGACGCTGAAATTTGTGAATGGGGAGCCGCTGTGATGGCCGATTTGAAGTTTACAATAATGGAAGCTGGGGCCGTCTTCAGGACACCCTGTGGGATATGAATAATGCTGATGTTGCCTGCAGACAGCTGGGATGAGGTTGTGCCTTAGAAACGTGTAACTCTACAAAGTAGGGGGAGAGTGTTGGCTGTCCGTGGGTGTTATAATATCCAGTGTCATGGACAGGAATCGCAGCTCTGGAACTGCAGGATCTCCAGCCCATTGGATACTTCTCTCCCTGACAGCTGTGGTGAGAAAACATCCTCTGTTCGGGTGAGTAAACTCTTCACAGATACACCTACCCAGAAATATCAAACTAACATCTATGTACTCAGAATATGCATCACGTTCTCTTCACTGTCACTCAGGCCAATTAGTTATTTCGAGAGTGGATGCAGACATGAGGGAGATGGATGGCTCTTAGGAACTGAGATGTTTCTTCAAGATATAAACACAAGGATTCTATATTCTGAAAGAAAAGCTTACGCGGTGACATTAGAGAGATATTAGTTCTCATGAAGAGTCACCGGACTCAAAATGTTAATACTACTTTCTTCCCACAGACGCCGCCAGATCTGTTGACTTTCACCAGCAAACTCTGTTTTTGCGTGAGAGAGATATTGGAACGTGGATTTGAAATATTGAGATAATGTTCAAAGGACGTTTCTTCAATCCATAGAGTTTTTATTGTTCTGTGAGGAAAGTTGAATATTATGCAGCACTGGGGAGACTGAAAACACGAAGTGAATTTTGTAGATATGGCACAAAGAAGATGCATTTTGTGAAGAGAAAATGCCCTCAGATGATTAAGTCTAAAATGGCTACACTGATAATACATGAAGCATGGAGTGTCTGTCGGGTGCCGTGCAGATTAGGGTTGGTGAGGCAACCCTGAAGGAACAGATGCATAATCGTTCAACAGTCGAGATAATGGCTGTCAGGTGATTATTATTAACGATCGCGTTCAGCAGCGCTAGAAAATGAGGCTTAAATTCGTTCAGGGAACAATGTTTGGGTTGAGTTGAAATTGCCATAGAACTCTAGATGGACCACTGAAATACATATCTCTGATTACAACGAGGGCACTGCAGTGGAGGATGTGCAGCAGTAGATATAAGTAGGATTACGACTTCATGCTGATTCAATGCACTATTTTAAGGATACAAGGGATGGTTACTGATAATTCATGCCAAATATTCTCAGTGGCAGTATTTCTTACCGACTTAGTTAATGGCAAGATCGGAATACTGTCATATATTTTTAAAATTAATTCGGTACACTTTAGGTTTTAGCAATTAACTAAATCCCGTGAGAGACCATCTGTCGTCTGCCTGTCCTTTTCTTTATCTGATCGTTCTAGTTACTGATTTTTTCTTCTTAAGTGCACTGCACATTGGATATTCTTAGTTAATCCTCTTTGTTCAGTCCAATGTAAGTACAACTCTGCTGCTTCACCTACAATTCAGAAAATCTTGAATTAACTTCCACACAGGCCATTCATGATTCTGTCCAACATGTTTCAAAATATTGTAATAATCTTGTAATTTTGTATAAGGTAGATTCACATCGATTATTGATTACAATTTTTAACCAGTCATAGCAATTGCTGAAGTAGTTAAACATGTCACACTTCGTCACGAATAATATACATGGCACCACCATCCAGTTTCACCTGCACTTTCTCAATATTTGTTGTTCAGAATTGAAGTTTATATTCTGAAAATGACACTGATATGCACGTGGTAAATAGACAACATTCTATTCCTTACAATAATGTATTGGTAAATCAATCATTTAATTGTTGTGAAGTTCTTTCACAATACTCCTTTATACCACCATGTAGTAATAGTTAGGAGTGGACGATGTTGATCCCATCACTTGGGGAGGACAGTAGGACAGTCATTGTGGTACTGCTTTCAGGAACCAAGATAAGGATAAACCAGGAAACTAGAGGTCAGTTAGTTGGCCCGCAGTGGTGGGTAAACCTATGGAGGCAGTTGAGGAACAGCATTAACTTGCACTTGTAGAAGGGATTAATCAAAAAGAGTCAGCATAGCTGTGTTAATGGCAAGTAATACCTGAGCAACTTGATTGAATTTTCCAAAGACATCACCAGCGTGCTGTTGTGGGCAAATCATCACAGCTGAAGTTAAATTTGGCTCCTTATTTAAAAATCAAATACTGAAGCGATTTAAACTTTATTGCATGTAGCAACCAAAAGCAGACCCCACACGTAAGCAAATTAAGCCTCATAAATTAAGAGGCTATGACCTGATTAATGACGGAATTTATCCACGATTTCAATCAAAAGTGTCTATCTCTGGAAGTGTTGTATTGTTTTTTTTCGAGGATCTGCAAAGGCAGAGTTCTGGAGTTCCTTTTTTATACAACTTTTTCGTCCCCGAGGTCTATGATGTGAAATCTTTGGTGATTCTTTTGTGTCCATTCATCCAAATTATTGATTACTCTTTGGAGTCCTTCGGTGTGCTGCTTGCTTCCTCATCAGAAGTAACTTCTCAGAAGGCATCGATTGTCTTGTGGCATAGAGTTAAGAAAATGGTCAGAAAGATTAGAGGATTGATTTTTCTGCAAGAGGATGACGTGAAGGGTAGAAAGGCTGAAACCCTCAGAAAACGTAAGGCATATTTATATATGCACTTGTGACGTGAAGGAATAAAAGACGGACCCAAGTATTGAGAAATGAAGTTAGAATATTGAGGTGCTTCCTTTTAACCAAAACAGGCTCGGTGCTCTGTAAGTCCTGTGTGACGCTGTAAGTCCTATCCTTTCTATCGAGGTACAGACAGATAACAACCTGTAATGACTTGTCATCTCCTTTCGGTATTTTTACATCTACAAATACTCATAGGTATATCTTTCACTCCAGTATTAATTTTTTCTTTCAGTTACATTGTCCTAAGGCACAGCGTCAGTTTTCACATCTGTTCGTACTCTGTGTACCTCTAATTCACCTCTTGCTCCTGTAACTATTTCATTATTTCATAACTGTGATATTGCTAAGTCTGGATTCGATAATTGTGATTGTAGTCTTTGGTCATTCATCGTCCTTGGTTTCCATTACAACTGTTTCCATCTTGGTAGCATTATCTCTCACCCTGAAAACTGTAAAAGTCTGAAGCGAACTGTCCACAATCTTGGGTGTTAAATTTGACCACTATGAGTTTTACAGTCATCTCTAAGGCCCTCAATTTACAGCACCTTAATATTGGTTAACATTGCTCTTAATTCAACTAATTTACTGCTGACACCTTCATCCCCGTGAAATTTCCATCCGTCTTCTCAAATCTGTCCATGGCTTCCTTACATTCTCTTAACATTTTTGATCATAAACTGGCAGATATCACTGCGCTGCATTAATTCTGGCCTTTTGATCAATTCGAATTAAATTGGTTCAACCCAGGCGCTGAGAAATCGCTTTTATACGACTACAACATCCAGAAATCCCTCTTTAAAACTCCTCTCCCAGTCAATGTCGCCTCAATGTCGATCACGCTTTAGGGCAACTCAATGAGAATATCATAAAGCACTTCCGTGTGAAGGTTGGCGTGCCATCTCTTCTGTATATGTGTTACAGTGTTTTATCCTGCTAAACTTTACGCTAAAAAAATGCAGTTCAAAGAAGGATACGACGGGATTTATATCGGACAAAGATAAAGTTATTTGCGCTATAAAATGGGATAAACATTGGATGAAGTAATGTATTGAATCACTCTCAGTCATAAACTGATTGACAGGATACAGAAAGGAAAAAGCCAGATGACTGCACAATAATTCATAGAATAATCAAAATAGGAAGAGAACCTGAAGCTGGCCGTACCGATGTAACAAGACTTTTTGAAACACTCTCTGCTGTACATTCTCGCTGAAAGGGTATATTTAATCGATTAGTCTTCTAAGAAATTCTATTTATACTTACACGTACCTCTCAAAGGAGTAATTAAAACTGGTGTTAACTGTATCCATATACTGTGTTGATTGAGTGATGAAGGGATGCGTAAGGAATGAATTGTCCAACAGAACACGTAAAGCTAAGGCTGTCTGATGGAAGAAGCTCTTGTACTGATCGAATGCAGATTTACTACAGTGGGACATGGGATTCAGCTTGTGAGGATTCCTGGGATGTGGTAGACTCTGAAGTGGTTTGCAAACAACTGGGTTGTGGAAATGCACTGGATGTGACACTTCATTTCTCCTTTGGAACGGAGAGGCCCAGTTTGGTTCAATGATCTGAAGTGTTCCAGAAACGAATCATTTCTCTGGGAATGTCCTTCCGCACAAATGGGTCACCAAGACAATTGTTCTCTTTAAAACGATGTGAGAATTATATGCTCAGGTGAGGCCATTCTCAATGTCCTTATTTTGCTAGAAAGTTGTAGCAGACGCTTCACACTGAGATTTGTACTCTGAATTCGAGAGCATATAGAGCACAGGCAGGAATTGAACTAAACGGTCACCGACGTGTACATACTGCACTGACCATTAAAGTCTTTTCTCTGTTCTGCACTGCCTTTCCACGAGTTTATTCCTCTTTCGGATAAGTAGTAAATTTGTCATTAAATCTATCATTGGTGGTCCATTGCCTCGGTAAATAAGTATTCTCCTGAATGAGTAAAAGAGTTTGCTTGAAATAAACCTCCATTTTTGATCTCTAATTTTATATCTAGCCATTATAAACGTGATTCCAGTCAGTGTGTCCCTCAAACTCTTCACAACTCTAGGAGAAAGGAGTGCTTGGTCTCTTTACACTCTCCACCAGATTTCACCACCTTAGACTCAATTAAAATTATACCATACGACGTTGGGCACCATTTATTACTGCGTATTTGTAGTTTTCACAATCATCCTGGAATTTGCTTTCAACTGAAACGTTTGAAATTGTCTAGGGGTTTCCAAATCCAAATTGTTTCTCGCAATATAAAACAAGCGTACTATCTAGAGGCGGAACAGTGGCTCAGTGGGCAGCACTGCTGTCCACCAGCGCCCGAAACCTGGGTTCGATTCCACCCTTGCGTGAATGTACGTGTGGAGTCTCCCCATGTCTGCGTTGGTTCTCTCCTGTTTACTCCCATAGTCCAATGATGTGCAGGTTAGGTGGACTGACCATGCTAAATTGCCCGTGGAGTGTGTAGGTTAGGTAGATTTGACATAGGAGCTGGAGCTTTACAGCAGAAAGGTAGCGGAATGGGTCTGGATGAGATGCCATTCTCAGAGGCATTGTGGACGTGTTGGGGCGATTGGCCTGATCCCACACTTTAGAGATGCTATGACCAGTACCAGCTTTAGTGGATCACCACTTCCACTCTTATGCAAATCAGGCACTCTGCTTCTAACAAGAATTTTCCAGTTGTAGTCAATTTCTTTATCTCGACCATTTCACGTGCTCAATCATTTTGCAAGATTCTGGTAGTACATTGTGGAAGGTCTTTCTAAACTTCATTCACGATGCATCTTCTGACATACTCCGACTTAATATATCTGCAATGTCTTCCAATCGGTTAATCAGGTTAATTATATATCATGAAGAAAACAAAACCCTAATGCGAATGTTGAAAAATTGAAACAAGAAGAGAAATTGCTGGAGGAACACCAAACATCTCTCAGAATCTATAGAGACAAAGCAGCGTCAACGTGTTGGCTCCAGTGACCCTTCTTTTGAACTGAATCAGGAACTTAGCATCTGTAGAGAGACAACAGAGTCAATCAGATCTTGAGTTCCTCCAGCAATTCCTGTGTTTATATCATTTTGAAAATCTGTTTTAGACATCAGGGGACACACATAGCTATGCGCTAAAAACATAAACAACTATCACTACGGATATCTGTTGTTGTATGAACAGAGCACAAGGCGCTGCTGTTGGTGAATAGAAAACATCGCTGTGAAGGGAGAAGTGGAAGTGTTCCTCAACGTACCCAGGAAACGTTGCACGAAGAAAATCTGGATCTACACAAGATGGAAGTGATATATAAACAGTTGCACTTCGGTGATCTCCAGTCCATTGATTATTACACTCAGTTATTTGGAGCAGGATTTGCTCATATCACCTATTTGGCTCAATGATATGGAATCTCTCATAGGAATCGACGCTGTGTCAATGTCAGACAGATCCGTGGGGTCAACACAAATGTAACAACAGCAAAGATGCAGGTGTTGTTTGTTCAGGTAACACGACAAACGTTCGCAATATTTGTATGCCATTTCAAACACTAATTTCCAATAGAGTCAGCATGCTTCTCCTCTTAACAGAAAACGATGTCACAAAAGAATAGCCGGTCAGTTCAGATTGCTGCCATCAACAATCAGATGTGTCCTCGTCATGAATGTGTCAACTCTCAGAATTGTGTTTCTGTTTCATACAGCATTCAATGAAAATTAATATAAATCATCATCATAATAAAAAATGGCTGCAGTGTACAAACCTAAAATGGCTGATTGGCGGACATTTTCCGAATCTTTTATTCCGCCTTTGCAGATTAAAACACATCTGCCACTTTGAGATAGTGAGAACTGCAGATGCTGGAGTCAGAGACAACAAAATGTGGAGCTGGAGGAACGCCGCAGGCCAGGCAGCATCAGAGGCAGCGTCTACCACTTTGTTGATTATGGTTTCTCACTCTCCTGCAGATAAAATACAGCGAGACGTGAATCATGTTTTTTTTTATGTTTTACGGACGATGGACAATATAAACTAAATGGTACAATGTTAAACTGGGTGCAGGAACAGGGAAGATTTGAGTTTGTTCAGAACCTGTCTCAGAATGCTAACCTGGAGAAAAAAAATGATCTGTAATTAAACAAATCTCCTGGACCGATGTGTTTTGTTTATATATATTTGTGAGAGAATGAGTCTGCACGTGAGCGAGTAAATGTGACTGTGAGGAAGTGAGTGTGCATGTGAGGGACTCAGAGTTTGTTTGAGTGAAAGATTGTGCTCGTGTGTGTGTCAGAGGTATGTGTAAGATTGTGTGATTCTGTGAGATGGTAGGTTTGTAATGCTGAAACCATGTATGTTTGTGTGTGTGTGTGTGTGTGTATGTGTGCGTGCGCGCGCGCGCATTCGTTTGTGTGCAAGTGTGCAAGTGTACGACAGAGTCTCTGTGCGTATGAGGATGTGACCGTGCAAGAGATTTTGTGTGAGTTTCTGTGTGTTTTTGTGTATGTCTGTGAGTGCGCGGAGGAACTCCAAAGGGATATTAATCTTCTGCGAGAAAGAAAATCTGACTTAAAACGATTTGCAGCAGTCTGGCAATGTATAATTTTCCTCCTATTTGTTGGTTCTCCCATCATGTTAACATTCTGATGCTTGAGTATAAGATCAAGGTAAACCCCTGGACAATAACGTTTGATAATTTTTCACTACTTTAAACCCAAACTTTCCGTTTTATTTTCGATTTTTCTGCAAATTGGAATTACATTTCAGCACATTATATTCCGTCTGCCAAAGTTTTAAATATAATTCACACAATACAGGCAGCAAAGTAGATGATACAATGGGATATAGCAAAGTCTGTTTCCCTCAGAAAATTCATGTTCGAATGTTTTAATATCCAGTCAGAAAAGTGCTCCCTCTCAGGGACAATACATACAATGCCTGGCTAACTTTCCAAACGTCAAACAGGCAGAGCGATAGGAATATTAAAAAGGTGACATGTCAGGTCAGCCAATGACTTGTAGGTGTGAGGCGTTTTTCAGACTCAGCCACAGAGTTTTAACCTGGAATCAGGCTTGTCTTATCCCAAAAGCATGAATTTATCAAATGCCACACTGTCCTAGAATGACTTCAAATCTTGTGTTTCCAATAATTAAAAATGATTCTGCAATTAAAAACAGAAATAGAATAGGACAAAATTATTCATCCACAGATTTGTCTGTGCGTGTATGGGTGAGAGACAGAATGCAAAAGAATGCGTGTGTGAGTAGAACAAAGGACAATACAGCAAAGGAATAGACCTTTCGGTCCTCAAAGCCTGCTCCAACACATTTTGCCCTCCCATTCTAAAATGTCTTAATTCACAGGATTCGTATCCCTCTATTCCATTCCTATTCATGCATTTGTTCACGTGTTTCTTGAATGCTACTATTGGGTCTGCTCCCACCACTTCCTCTGGCAGCATGTTCCAGGCATGCACCACCCTTTGTGTGAAAAACGTGCCTCGCACATCTCTTCTAAACCTTCTCCCTCCATGCAGCTTGAACCTTTGTCTCCTAGTAATTGACTCCTCCACTCTGGGAAAAAGGCTCATACGTTCCACTCTATCTATGCCATTCACAATCTTATAAACTTTCTATCAGATCGCCATTCAACCTCCTGCGTTTCAGTGAAAACAAGCCCAGTCTATCCAACCTTTCTTCGTAGCTAAAATCTCCCATGCCAGGCAACAGCCTGGTGAATCCATTCTCTATCCTCTCCAGAACATCCACTTCCTTTTGGTAGTACGGTGACCAGAACTGTATGCAATATTCCAAGTGTGAACTAACTAAAGTTCTATAAAGATGCAGCATAACTTGCCTGTCCTTATACTCAATGCTCCTTCTGATGAAGGCAAGCATGCCATAGGCCTTTTCTATAACTGCTTTATCTACCCGAGTAGTCACCTTCAGTGATCTGTGAACCCGTACATCCTCTCTGCATATCAATACCCCTAAAGTTCTACCATTCATTTTATAATTTTCACCTGTACTCAATCTTCCAAAATTCATTACCTCAAATTTGTTCCAATTAACCTCCGTCTACCATGTTTCTGCCCAAGCTTCCAACTGGTCTATATCCTACTGTATCCTCTGACAATCCTCATCATTATTTGCAACTCCACCAATGCTTGTATCGTCCCCAGAATTACTGATTAGAACAGCCATGATTTTCCTCCAAATCATTTATGTAGATCACGATCAGCAGAAGTCTCAGCACTGAGTTCTATGGAAGTCCACTAGTCACAGCCCTCCATTCTGAAAAATATCCTTCCACTGCAACCCTCTGTCTCCTATGACTATAACTGATCTGTATCCATCTTGCCTGCTCGCCGCTGATACTATGTGACTTCACCATTTGTACCAGCCTGCCATGAAAGATCTTGTCAAAGACTTCATGAAAGCCCATGTAGACAACTTCAATCACTTTTCCCTCATCAAACATCGTCACCTTCTCAAAAACCTCGGTCAAGTTTGTGAGGCACAACGTCCCTGCACAAAACGATGTTGTTTATTGCTAATCAGTCAGTTTGTTTCTAAATGCTTGCAGATCTTGTCTCTGAGAATCTTTTCCGATAATTTTCCTGCCACTGACGTGCAGCTCGCAGGTTTGTAATTTCCAGGATTAATCCTGTTACGTTTTTTTAAACAATGAGACAAATTAGCTATTTTCTAGTCTTCAGAGACCTCACCTGTGCCCAAAGAGGTTGCAAAGAAGTTCTAATAATGATCCTACAGTTTGTCTTCTTGCCTCTCTCAATATTCTTGGATAAATACCATATGGACCCGGGCACTAATCTATCTTAATACTATTAAAGATGCACAACTTTTTTTTCCTTTTCAATAGCAACTTAGGTTAGAAATTTGATACTCCATTCTTTGAGATAATTCTCCACCAATTCCTTTTCTTTAAGGAATACCAACACAAAGTATTTATTTAGGACTTCACGTGCCTCTTCTGGCTCCACACGTAGATTCCCAACTTTCTTCTTGAGTGGGCCAACCCTTTCCCGGCTACATTCTTGCTTTTCATTATACATATAAAAAGCCTTGGTATCCCCCTCAATCCTGTTTCTAACGACTATTGATGACCCATTTTTAACCCTTCTAATTTCCTTGTTTAAGTTCTTTCCACTTTCCTTAAATACTTCAAGGGATTCTTCAGTCCCCATGCACTGAGACCTTCCATATGCTTCGTTTTTTTCTTTTTGACAAAGGTTATAACATCCCTCGTCATCTGAAGTGGACGTAACTTGCCATACTTATCCTTCATTCTTGCAGGAACATGTCACACTCAACTCTTATCAATTGCTGGTGAAATACTCCTGCAGTCTGATTTGGATTTACCCTCAAACAGCCGTCTCCAATCAAAATTCTCCAGTTGCTGCTTAATGTTGTTGTAGTTCAACTCCCCCCGTTTAATGCCATCACCCGATGATTGCTATTATCCATAACCATGAGTATATTTAAATTCACGGTATTAAGGCCGCTACTCCCAAATTCTTCCCCGCTGAAACTTTACTCAACTGGCCCGGCTCATTTCCCAAAACTAGATCCAATATAACACATTTACTGTTTGGACTACTTAGATAATGTGTCAAAAAATGTTCCTGAATGGTCCTTACAAATTCTGTCCCATCCAAGTCCTTAGCTCGAACTTAGCTCCAATGAATATAGAGGAAGTTAAAATCACCCACCACCACATCCCTTCTGTTTTTATATCTTTCCAAAATCTGTTTACGTATTCTTTCCTCTATCTCCCACTGGCTATTGTGAGGCCTGTAGTAGACACCCAGCATTGTGATTTGACGTTTCCGTGAGTTCCACCCATATTGCTACGCTTCACGAGTCCTCTGATGTATCCTCTCTCAGTACAGATTTGAGATACTCCTCCGTTGCAGTAATACAAATGTTAGATCGGACAGCACTTCCCACTACACAACACAAGTCTGGGTCCGATAAGTGGATGACAGTTTTGTGATTATTAAATGTACAAAATTGGAAGAAACCCAGCGACACATAAACAGCATACTTACCAGGGTAAAATTCACGAAAGAAGAAGAGAACAACAACCATCTACCCTTCCTCGATACAATGGTAGATCACAAAAAAACAACGGGTAATTCCAGGTTAGCATACGGATCAAATACTTAATTACACAAGTAACCAAATGAACGCCCACAAACGGAGCTGCATCAAGGCACTGTTCAAATGATCCACAACACGTTGCAGCAACCTGGAACTACGCAAAGCAGAACAGGAACACTTATCCGGAATCTTCAAAAGAAATGGATACCGGAAAAGGACAATCCACAACAGGCCACAACAGAAAGTCACAACACGATCAGAATCACTAATCACCCCACTATACATGAAAGACATTTCAGAAATGACCACACAACTGCGCAGACCCCTAGTTATTAGAGTGCCCCACAAACCGACAATCACCCTGTGACAGCTATTGACAAATATAAAGGATCCCATAACAAAAACAAGCAAAACTGTGGTAATATACAATATACGATGCAAGGAGTGGAGGAAACACTACATGGGCCAAACCGGATGAAAATTGACTATACGTATACATGAACACAACTAGCCAAAAAAAGACACGACCAATTGCCACTTGTCTCACGACACACATACAACGAGGGATACGAATCTGACGGGGCAACATATCAATAATCACACTAACCAAAGAGAGGCACGTTTGGAAACTTCTGGAGGCCTAGTATTCCAACTGTAACTCCATCAGCAAACACATTTAAATGGATGCCGTCTTCGAACAACTGAGAAACAAAACCGGAAGCAAAACCAACCACCCCAGCAAATAACAAGCGAGACAGAACACCGACGCTTCACTGAAGGTACACTGACAATGTTACCTAGTAGCGTGACGAAATGTTGGCAACCGAACCCACTGGATCGGCAAGCATGCCAACAACCTTACTCAATTGCTCAATCTGACAGTACTGAAATTACCTGGGGTCTTAAACATACCGAAATGAATCAACTGATAGGGCAAATAAAGTGCACAGACCCTCCATCGTTGTCTTACCTTCAGTGTATTAACAGCAAAAATGTTTCCTGTTAGGTGTGACCTGACTGGAGTCTCAGCAAGTGGGATGAAAAAGTGATAGAGGAATATTTAAATGTTGTGTTGCTAGTAAGAATGCGCTGATTATAGATCGCGTTTTGAAGTTTTACATGTGGGGAAACTAAGGAAAGCCTTTCACTCGGATGAAGTGTCTGAGTGGCTGTCCTCCTGTAAATGGTTGTTCTGCTCTTTCAGTAAATGGGGCAAATGGTTGATTGCCCCATCCTGCTGTGGCACAATGTATACACCTCAGATTTATGCTTCTAAAGTCAGATCTGAAGTTCTGTGTTTTCAAGAAGAAGCTAGGTATAGTTCTCTGCATTAAAGTGGGAAGAAGTTGGCACAAACAGCTGAGTCATATGATCATCCACGATCATTTTGAATGAGTTAGCAGTGCTAAAAAGCCAAAAACCATGCCCTGCCCATATGACCTATGTTCCCTCGAGGTGAAAACATTTCATACAGATGTCTTTGCTATGGATCACCTTCATGTCAAGAAGTCCCCATAGGATACAGCAGCAACAGAAGGTAAAATGTCGCTGCTGTTTACTCTTGAAGACTCCGTTGCTTTTTACATTCAGTGCCTGTGGTGATGATCAGAGAGATGGAATGGTTTTTGGAGAACAGGACAATGTGGGAATGGAATGTTTCATTAGTTAAAGCTGTCGATAAGTAGTTTTGTTAGCTAATGTCCAGACTTTTTTCTCTGTTTTCGCAAATGCTGCCTTATCAATTGAGAAGTATTTTCTGTTTTCTATTTCAGATTTCCTGAAACCACCGTTTTGCTTTTATTTCAATAAGAGCCAAGTAGGAAACACAGGCAGATCTGTTATGATTCACTTTAATTTGAAAGAGGTCGGATGTTGGATACAAGAGCAGTATGAGCTGAAACAGAGATGAAGAAGCAACTTCAGGGTTTAACTCTGAGTACTTTGGAAGTAGATGTGCCCAACAAGTTCTAATGTGAGATTGAAAGTGATGTAGATACTTGGGAAAACTGATTGGTAAATGAATGCTGTTCAATACTGTATTAGAAGAAGCAGGTTATTTTATAAGAAAGATATTTGTGGTAACTTTTCATCTGTTTTAACCATGAAGACAGCACTTAATCCATCCCTGGGATATAGGAATCACTGGTAATCCCAGTTACCCATTGAGAAGGTAATGGTTTCTTTCTTATTGAAATGCTGCAGACAAGTTAGTGAAGGTGCAACCACAACGCTTTCTGGTAAAGCTTTTCAGGATTTTCGCCCAGCAACAATCCAGCAATTACCCAACAATAGCAATTTATGTCCAATTCAGAATGGTGAATGATTCGAAGTGGACTTGGAAAGAAGTTCTGTGCAGCTGCTGTTCTTCGTTTTCCAGGTTTTGGAGGTGACAAGTTCGGTCAAACATCACACTTAGGGGCAAATATATAAACCCTTCTTTGCTAACCTTTCAATTTCTCTTGTCTGGGCTCAAACTTGTTGGCAATTTCCATTTCGTGATTGACACTGCCACATAGTCTTTTTACTACAATCGGGCAGTTTTCATCGCCTCTCTTTTACATGCTGAACCCATGAATGAGCAGAGTCATTTAGCTCAGTTTTATAATCTGTCTTTGTATTTTTGTGGTTTTCCTCTCTCATTCCTTTTTTTTTAAAATTCATGTCACTCGATATTAGATGGAGAGGATGCACGAATGGGAAACCGAAATATCACATCAGGATCTCGATTCCTCGATGCTCGATTCCTCAGGGTCTGAATATAAACTTTGATCATGGAATCAGAAAGCACAATTCACAATGGGAAGAAGTGTATACATGTTCTCTGTGTGGACGAGGGTACAGTCGATCACGTGGGTTGCCAAAACACAAGGCGAGTCACACTAGGGAGAAACAGTGCAAATGTGGGGCTGGGAGAAAGAATTCAATTATTTCTACCAGCTGGAATGTCACTGATGCAGCTACACAGGTGAGATGCCATTCTGCTTCATTGAAAGCAATTGTCCGTTCATCCACACTGCAAACACGTCAGCAGATTCACACTGGAGAGAGGCCATTTACCTGTCCCGTTTGTGGGAAAAGACTCAAGATTTTTTTCACTGCGATGCAAAGACACCAGCAAGTTCACAATGAGAAACAGTATCGTTGCTCTGCCTGTGATAAGAGATTTAAAGGTCCATATGGACTAAGGGAGCATCAGCACATTCCCATTGGGTACACCCCATTCCATTTTTCGCACTGCAGTAAGAGATTCAAGCAATCATCCAATCAGTTGATACATCAGCAAGCTCAGACGGAGGAGAGACCTCTTACCTACTATTCATCTGGGAACGTATTCGTTCATTCATCCAACCTGCTGATATACCAGCGATGCACATTTCTCCTTTTTGGACCATTTGTCCCATTGACCGTGCTCCCCCATTCAATAAATTTAGGGCTGAGCTCACTGCCTGTCCATTTTGCTGAAAAATCTTTTCGTCACCCTGGAAGGTTTGCCAAACTGAAAACTACTGTTTTATATATTGAAAAATGGAAGCCTGGAGGTGAATTACAGATTGGAATCTAATCCAAGTGTTCAAGTTAGTTTATGTAGAAAAGAACAGATACATGGGAGTGAATGACAGATTGCAATCTAATTTAGGGATCCAGGTGGTTTTATATAGAAAATAACAGATACTCAAAAGTGAGTTACAGGCTGGAACCTAATCGATGGATTTGTGGTAGGTTATGTACAGAATCACAAAAAAACGGGAACGAGTTATAGATTAGAATCTTATTGAGGTGTTCAGGGCGGTTTTCAAATGTAGAATAACAGATTCACGGGACTGCCTTAGAGACAAGAAACTAACTGAAGGATTCGGGGTGCTTTAAAAATTGTGAGCAAACTTGAGAGGCATAAAATTTAGGGGACGTATGTGTAATGATGGAGTGGACGTGCAAAATTAGGGGTGGATGCAAATTGGGAACGGGCACCAATATGAGACGGGGCAATAGGAGGAGGGCAAAATTTTGGAGGTGGTGACTGCAAATCTGAAGAGGGGGGATAACAAATGGCGAGATGAAACATTTTTTGGCACGTAGTGGGGTGGAGTGAGGGTTTGCAAATTATTTTGGTAGTTGCAAATTATTGTGGGCAAAAAAATTGGGCCAGATGCATAATTGGAGCAGGAGCAAAATTTGGGCAGAAGTATGATTGTGGAGGGAGGCTGCAAAACCTAGGGAGGAGCATGCATAGGGGTGGAATTAGGAAGGGTTGCATAATATAGTAGGGGGAGCGGCAAATGGGTGAGTGCAATATCGTGGGGGTCAATATTTGGGGTGCACAATTTAGCAGGGGCACAATACTTAGGGGTGTGCAAAATGTAAAGGAGGGAACAAAATTTTAAAAGGCTGTGCAAAATACTGGGTGTTGTATAATTGTGGGCAGGTAGAGACATGGACGGAGCAAAATGAGGCAGCGCACAATTTGGGAGGCAAAGTAGTGGGGGTTTCAAGAGGGAACAGGATCAGGGGATGTTAAACTAGAGGGGTAGGCACAAGATTACTGAACACAAACCTGGGAGTCTGAAAATTTAGGGTGTGGTGCATAAAGCCCGAGCGGTCACAATATTTGGGGAGGGGTAAAATTTGTGGGGAGCACTTTCAAGTTTTAGGACATGCCTTATGAGGGTGGGAAGGGCATAATAGTATTCATTTTTGGGGGAATGCAAACTGTGCGGGTGGAACAAAATTTGCTGAGGGCAGTGCACAGTTTGAGGCTGGGCGCAATATTTGATGGGCTGCAAAATTGGAGGGGCACAATATTGGGGGAAATAATTTAGGGTAACTCAGCAAGATTAGGCGCAGCAAAATGGGAGAGCGGGCTATACAAACTGGGGAAGGGGGAGGGAATGCTGGAGGTGTGCAAAATTCTGGGGGTACAACACTTCCTACAGGGTGTAATCATGGGACTTGCAACATTTGGTGGTAACAAAACCTGGGGGGCGGGGAATGCATTATTTTGGAGATGCATAATTTGTGGACAAGCTGGAAAACCTTGGCGGGGTGGGGGCTGGTGTTGGCGGGTGTGCACAGAGAGGCAGGGACAGAACGCGACGGAGGAAAAGAACGAGATGGTGAAAGAAGAGGGGAGTAAAAGAGGAAAACAATAACACGGGGGGAAAGGGGAAATAACTAGTTTGGGAAAGAACAGAGACAAAGGCAAAAAGAAGAGTTATGAATAAAAAAAAACAAAATAACGAGAAAGCAACAGAGAAAATAACAAAGTAAGAGAAAGGGAATAAAGGAGATAAAGATAGATGTAGAGAAAGAGAGATGAAGAGAAAGAGTAAGAGAGACAAACAGAAAGCGAGAAAAGGGGGAGAAAGTATGAGAGAGACAGATAGGCGTTCAGGAAAGACGTGGAGACACTATGGAGGGGATACTGAAAATTTCAATGTGCCTGATACCGCTCAATAGTTTGTTTTTCTTTTCCCCACACTCCCTCTCTCCCAATCGTATTTCCACATGATGAATGAGTGACCGAATCTCTTCCCACAAACGCAACACGGGCGCAGACTCTCCCTGCTGTGACTGCATTGGTGAGTCTCCAAGTCGGAATGGATATTTGAATCCCTCTCCATAGTCCGCACATTTCCATGGTTTCTCCATGGTGCGGGTGTTCTCATGTCTCTCCATATTGGATGATTAGCTAACTCCTCGCTCATACACAGGGCAGGGATACAGTTTCACCCCACTGTGAATGATGTGATGTTATTCAGCCTTTGTAACTAGCTAGAGCTCTCTCCACAGTTAGTAACTAGAACTAAAACCGAAAGAACTGGGGATGCTGTAAATTAGGAACAAAAACAAAGTCCATGGAAAAGCTCAACAGATCTGGCAGCATCTGTGGAGGAAAAAACAGAGTTAACATTTCAGGTCCAGTGACCCTTCCTCTGAACTCCTGAGGAAGGTTCTGAAGAAGGGCCACCGGACCTGAAATGCGAACTCTTTTTTTTTTCCTTCACAGATGCTGCCAGACCTGTTGAGCTTTTCCACGGGCTTTCTTTTAGTTCACTAGAACACTTGCTTGGGTGGATGTGACATAGTGCATTTCCTGTCACACTGATGTTTGAAATCTTTTCCCACACACAAAACATACAAACATTGAAAAATCAATGATTTTCAAGTCCTGATGAATTGACTCAGTCTCACATCTTGATGTGACGTTCGTTTGGAATTCTTGCCTCCATGATTCTCTGTAGAATAAAATTAAATCAGGAAAAGTTTCGTATGGAAAAGAGACCTGTTAAAGACACTAAAGGAGGTTGTGAAATGAAGTTGATTGAATTCAGTAATTTGTGTGAAAGGCACTCAGAAACAGTGACCATGAAAAGTTACTGGATTGTCATAAAAACGCATCTAGTTCACAAATGTCCTTCAAGGAAGGGGACCCACTGCCTGCCTCCACAAGTCTCAGCCCTCAATGGGAACAGAGGCAGTGATGGCAGTTGGATACTTAAGGACACGACTTCCTCCATCTACATCACAGGAAAAGCTTTGACAGACCTCTCTCCAAGAAGGTCAAAACCAGCATGTAAGGGGAACCATGACCTATAAACTCCTTTCCCAGGAAAGGCCTGTTGTGGACACATGTCACTGTTTCTTTGTAGCTGCTACCTTATAATCCTGTAGCCCCTCACTGAGCAGCACTGTAGCAAAACTGTCACAGCAGCACAGCAGTGAGTGCTGACCTCTTTAGAATTGTTCATGTCCAGTCATAAAATTCGATGTAAATTGAATTAGAACAATTATTGTATACTTTCTTTTTTCCCAAAATATACTTGAATCAAAAAAAGAAATCTTTATGCACATACACAGTTATCAAAGCAGTTCTGATCTCTCATGTTTTTGCATCCACAGAAGAAAACAAGCATTGTGGTTTGATGTTCTCGATGGTTATAATGAATTTAAGTGCATTTTCCTGAATTATGCCGGGTACTAGAAACTATGTGCAGACATCTGACTCATTGGGAGGTTCCAATAACTGAACAGATCCCTGTTATACTTTGGTGAAATACCTCAGACAGTGGTGTTTCCCCATGGCGCCTTGGCAACAGCTGCCCCAAGCTTTTGTACGTCCCTCAGTGTATAGTTCTTGGACTTTGGATTGTCTGCAACCGGTCTGCTACACTTGATCAAGGTTAACTCTTTCACCTGAAAGACCAGCAGTTTTCGGGCAGGCCAAATAGCACCTTTCACTGAGTTGATGATCCACCTGGAATAGTTGATGTTTGTCTTGGCGTGCGTCCTGGGGAACAGACCATAGAGCACAGTCCTGCATCACGGAGAAATCGAGATAAGCCTCCACAAAAACTATGCATTTCTCTTTAGACTGCCTTTTCACAGGCACATTCCAGCAGGAGATGCGTGACAGACTCATCCTCCCTGAAGCAACTTTGATGGCAGCGTGAGGTGGTGAAGAGAGTCTGGGAGTACATGAAGGATCTCACAGGCAGTGCCCTTATCACCATTAGCCAAGCAACGTCTCGGTGCTTTTTGGACCAGGCAATGAGGCAGTTTGCCAAATGACTAACAGTCTGCTTAGGGATCCACCCCATAGGATCAACCCTCTTCTTTTTCGGCAGGCTGTTGAGAACGCGACCACATCCTGATGGACCTGTGGTCAAAGTTGTTTTTCATCACAAATTTCTCCACGACGGACAACTGATGCGGGACAATCTAACTACTTGGAGCGTTCCGTGGCAATGAGGCTAGACCTACAATTTGTAATACCAAGGATAGGTAGAACGTCAGTATGTAGTGACGCTTATCAATGGTTTACACAGCTTGATGCAGGGTACTTAGAAGTGCACAGTAAAATAGGGCGGAGTCAGCATGGCATTGTCAAGTGGAGGCCACGTCTGACAAATCTGTTAGAATTCTTTGAGAACATAATGAGCAAGTTAGACAAAGGAGAGAAACAGTGGATGTGATCTATTTGGATTTCCATAAGGACTTTGACAAGGTGCCGCACAGGAGGCTGCTAAATAAGATCCCATGTTGTTAGTGCTAAGGTACTGGCAAGGATAAATAATTAGCTCACTGACACAAGGCACATGGTAGGGACAAAATGGTCTTCTTCACGATAGTACCTGTGACTCCTGGAGTTCTGCAGGGGTCTGTGTTGGGACCACAACTAATCACGTTACACATTAACGATCTAGATGATGGAACTGAGGGCATTGTTGCTCAGCTTGCAGTTGACAAAAATATAGGTGGAGGGAAAGGTAGTGCTGCAGAAGGACGTGGACATGCTAGGCGAGTCCGCAAAGAAGTGACAGTTGGAATACAATGCGGGAAAATGTGAGGTTATTTATACTTTTTGGTTGGAAAAATGGAAATTTGGACTGTTTTCTAAATACGGCAGTGCTTCATAAATCTGAAGCGCAAACTGAGAGTCCTAGTTCGGGGATACTCCTAAAGTTAACATGGAGGTTCAGTTAGCAGTTAGGAAGGCAAATTCCATTTGGGTATTTATTTCAAGGGACCCAGAATACAAGCTCAGAGAATATGGCTGAGGCTGTATCAGCTCTAGTCAGACCACATTTGGAATATTGTGAGCAGTTCAGGGCCCCGTACATAAGTAAGGATGTGCTGGCATTGGAGAGAGTCCAGACGTGGTCTGCAAGAAGGATACCAAGGATTTGACATATAAGCAGCAGTTGAGGATCCTGGGTCTGTCTTTCGACGGAATTTAGAAAAATGTGGGGGATATGACTGAAACCTAGAGAATACTAAATGGCCTGGATAGAGTGGATATGGAGAAAATATTTCAACTAATGGTAGATACGAGGATCCAAGGGCACAGCTTCGATAAAAGGAATATGGAATTGTGATGATCAGGAGTTTCTTCACCCGGAAATGGTGTACGTGTGGAACTCATGACTGTAAAGGGCTGTGGAGGCCAAATCATTTAATATGATCGAGGCCGATATGGATATGTTCTTGATTAGGGAGGGGATCAGGGATTTTTGGAGAAGGCGGGAGAATGGGATTAAGAAACTTGCCATCGCAAACAATTGGTGGATTTTTCTCAACGGGCCACATGACCTAATTCTAATCCTATATTTTGTGGTTTTATGGTTATTATGGATTACTTCTTTAGGAATATAGATTCAGCAAATCAAATTATAACAATACCATAGAGAAATTGCTGTACCGTGTCTGCGATGGTTTTCTGCATCAATACAGTGAGGACCCAAATGGAAGGCAGGTCATCCCAGGCCATGATTTGTGTATTGGCTGGGAGTGAGTTAGCTCAGTTGGCTGGATGGCTGTTGTGCGATGCAGAGTGATGCCAACATCATGTGCTCAATTCATGTACTGGTTGAGGTCACCTCGAAAGTCTCAACTTCTGAAGCTTGAACTTTGCCTGAGGCATGGTGAACCTCAGGATAAAGCACTACTAGTTGCATCTATCCAGTGGGAGAGCAGTTCTATGATCCTGTGCGGCAATTGCAGGCTGTGAGCACTTTAGAGTGCAGCAAAAGAGGACTAAAGGATTGATTAAAATGGGGAAAATAAAGAGTAAGCTTGCAGGGAATATATAAAGTAATTGCAAAAGCTCCTCAAGGTATATGAAAGATAAAAAGATAAATGAAAACGAATCCCTTCCAATCAGAAACAGGGGACGTTTTAAAGTGGAATAAAGAGACGGCAGGCCAATTACCTACACATGTTGGCCCTGTCATTAAAAAGGATGATATAAATAATATCCCTAAAATGCTGAGGAACACATGAAAATGAGTAACTGATGGAAATCAGTATTTTTTAGGGAAATAATGTTAGTGAAATTGATGTGATTAAAAGGCAACAAATCTCCAGCACCTGGTAATGTGCACCCCAGAGTACTTAACTAAGTGGCCTGAGATATATCAGATGCATTCTGAAACTTGGGGCTTGAATTTACACAAAAGACATTGACGGCATATTTCAAGATTCTATGGACCCTGGAACAATTCCTATGGATTGGAGGGTAGGGTAATCCTAGTAGGTAACCCAACGACATAAAGAAGGTGGAGAGAAACAATGGATTTATAGATAGGTTAGCCGAACACTGACAAACAGTAACAGGATTGGACAGATTAACGAAAGAGAAATCATGCTGGGCAAATCTGCTGGAATACTTGAAGAATGCAACGTTTAGAGTTGATAAAGAAGCAGTGGAGGTTTACGTGGGCTTTGAGAGTTGTTCAAAAGGCCCCACTGAAGAGATTAGCTCGTAGAATTAAAGCATATGGGTTGGGTTAGTGTATTGACCCGGATACAGAACTGGCTACGAGACAAGAAACAAAGATTCAGTATAGACTTGTCATTTTTTTTAGTGGCAGTCAGTGACCACTGATACCCCAGATATTCGCTATTATCTCATGGAATGTATCACTGGCTAGGCCAGAATTTATTGCCCAGAGGGCGATTAAGAGTCAACTACAGTGCTGTGGGTTTGGAGTCACGTGTAGGCCAAACCAGGTAAGGACAGGAATTTCATTCCTTAAAGGACATTAGTGAATCAGATGGGTTTATCCAACAATCAACAATGGATTCATGGTCACCATTAAACCCTTAATTCTGGATTTTTTTTTATTGAGCTCAAATTCCAAAATCCGCCACGGCAGCGTCCACAAAACATTACCTGGTTCTCTGGCTTAACAGTCCAGCGATAATGCCACTAGGTCATTAACTCCCCTATTCACAATGCAAACTAATGAATTAGATGAAGAAACTTAAATGTCTTATCTCCAAGCGTGTAGATATGACAAAGAGGCAGAGTGGTGGATGTGGCCTACATGGACTTCAGTAAAGCTTTCGACAAATTTCCACATGTTAGACTGATGAGCAAGGCATCTGGAAACCAAGGAAAAGTTGCCATTTGGACACATAACTTGCTCGAACGTTGGAGACAGAGGTTGTTTGTGGAGAGCTGCTTTTCTTAATGCATACCAATGGCTTGCCACAAGGATCAGTGCGAGGTCCCTGCTTTTTGTCATTTACATAAATAATTTGGATATGAACATTGAAGACGGGTTAGTACGTTTGCAAATGAAACCACATTGGTGGACAACAAAGAAGGTTATTTCAGAGGAGTGGCAGATGGATTCAATTTAGGTAAATGTGAGTGCCATATTTTAGAAAGGCATAACAGGGAAAGACTTGCACACTTAATGGTAAGGTCCTGGGTGGTGTTGCTCAACAAAGACCAAGGGAGTGTATGTTCATAGTTCCTCGAAAGTTGAGTACCAGGTAGACATGGCAATGAAGAAGGTGTTTTGTATGCTTGCCTTTATTCGTCAGTGCATTGAGAATCGGAGCTGGGAGGTTATGTTACAGCTGTACAGGGCATTTGTTAGGCCACTTTTGGAATACTGGATTTAACTCTGGTCTTCTTGCTTTTTGAACAATGTTGATAAACTTTAAGAATGCAGAGAAGACTTGCAACGATGTTGCCAGGGCTGGAGGGTTTGAGCTAATAGGAGAAGCTGAATAGGCTAGGGCTATATGCCCTGTAGCACCAAATCTGAGGTTGTTGGATATGGTGAATAGCCAATGTCTTTTCTCTGGGGTAGCGAAGTGCAAAATTAGATAGCACAGGTTTAAGGTGAAGGGGCAAGATTGAAAATGGACCCAAAGGGCAACTTTTTCACTCCGAGGCTAATGCTTTATGGAATGACCTACCAGAAGAACTGATGGAAGTTTACAAAATTTAAAAGACATCTGGATCGGTATTTGAGTAGGAAGTATTGAGAGGGATATGGACCAAATGCTGGCAATAGGGACTAGATTAATATAGGATATCTGGTCGGCATGGACAAGTTGGATGGAAAGGTCTGCTTCCAAGCTATCTATCTCTTGACTTTACGACATGAGCTGCGTGGAACAGTGAACGTTCAGGAGGTTGCGGGTATGGTTCAGTGTGATTTATTTTGAACGAGGGGGCAAAAATACATGGTAGATGAAGGATAATGTGCATGAATTTGAGGTTATCCCGTTTGATCACAAAAAGAGTAAGGCAGTTTATTATCTGTTTGGCGATAGGTTGGGAAAGGGGGAGGTGAAACAAATCCATGTGTCCTTGCACCCAAGTCTCTAAAAGTAAGCATGCAGGTGCAGCAGGAGGGGAAGAAGGCAAATGCTATGTTGGCCTTCATAGCGAGAGAATCCGAGTACAGGAACAGGGATGTCTTGCGAAAATTGTATAGCGTCTTGGTGATATGCCACCTGGAGGTGCAAGTTTGGAATACTTATCTGACGGAGCGTTTTCTGGCGATGGAGGCTGTGCAACAACTGTTTACCAGACTGATTCGTGGAATGGCAGGACTGATGTTCAAGGACAAAATGGATTTGTTAGAATGAAATTCATTGGAGTTTAGAAGAATACGCAAAAATTGGCTGTCTATGTGAAGTTTGCACGTTCTCCCTGTGACTATGTGGGTTTCCTCCGGATGCTCCAGTTTCCACTCACAGTCCACATATGTGCAGGTTAGGTGGATTGGCCACGTGAAATTACCCATAGTGGTCAGGGATGTACAGGGTAGGTGGTTTAGCCATGGGAAATACAGGGTAACAAGGGTAGAGTAGGGTTCTTGTGGCTGGGATGTTCTTCAGTGAGTCGACGTGGACTCAATGATCCAAATGGTCTACTTCCACGCTATAGGGATTATATGATCTATGAAAATCATTAATTAGGGAAGCATCCGATTTAAGATCTATGCAATGTTGACTGTGTGAATTGCTGCACCAGTTCTTTGGAAGCATATTTCTTTTTAAATGAATGGGAGGTCATGTTGTGGTTGTTTAGGACACTGGCTAGGACATTTTTTGAAAAACTGCATGCAATTCTGGTCTCCCTGCTATAGGAAGGATGTTGTGAAACGTGAAAGCGTTCAGTAAACAATTACAGGGATGTTGCCAGGGTTGGAGGGATTGACACTGGGAGGAGGCTAAATGGGCTGGGGCTATTTTCCCTGGAGCAGAGGCTGAGCGATCTTATTGATGTTTATAAAATCATGAGGGGCATGGATAGGGTGAACAGTCAAGGTATCCTTCCCCAGAATGGTGGAGTCCAAAACAAGACGGTATAAGTTTAAGGTGAGGTGGAAAAACCTAAAACAGATCTGACGGGCAACGTTTACGCACAGAGTGTGGTGCGTGCATGGAATGTACTGTCAGATATAATGGTGTCGGCTTGTAAAATTACAACATTTGTAAGACAACTGGTTGGGTATATGAATGGGAAACGTTTAGAGGGAAATGGGTAAATGCTGGCAAATGGTATGAGATTAATTCAGAATATCTCGCTAAAATGTGTTGGATCGAAGTGTCTTAAATTAGGCAATAAATAAGAACGCATGAAATACAACTGATGTAAGACATTTAGCCCTATGAGCCTGCTGCCTAATTTAACTGAAACATGTTTGATCTTCCACCCCAAGTCATTTTCCCGCACTTTTTCCAACTCCCTTATGTCTTTCAAAACGGTTTCCACGGTGTACATCTTCGTAACTCTATCTGACAGAAACTAATAAAATTCTGACAGGACTAACAAGGTAAATAACAAGGGGCTGGGGTTTGGGGAAAGCTGGCGTCTTTGGGGGCGCGGTCCCAATTTCCAAGCTCTCACCCAGCTCGTTTCTCTCCCTCAAATCCTCGCTCAGTTCTCAGCCATTTTATTTTGAAAGATGTGCATGCGAACACTTTTCCTGCAATGGCTGTCAGTAGCACATATAGAAGCATGTACACACAGCAGACTGCACACGCTCGTCAGTGAACACAGCAATGATTTAACTCAATAAACTTTGTTTTCATCCCCATTCACAGCAAGTCAGATAAACAGTTAAGGGATAAATTAAAAGCTTAAAAATAAATTGACCAGATTATTTAATCAGAAATGTATTGTTTCAAAGGGGCATAGGATTGGTAAATCTTCATGCTGTCACATGAACAGCCAAACTCCTTTCATCAGAAAACCCCAGTTCAAAAATTCTAGCCTTCCTTCTGTTTGATCATATCCTCTCCCAGACGTGCTGATACCAGTTCCCACATATTGACCTTATCAATGGCCAAAAGAGTCCACAGAACGTTTGATCAAGAACCAACCGGCAAATAACATGAAGACCTGGCCTCAAAAACAAACAACAACTTGCTTATTATTTATAAACAAGAAACTGCTCACAAATCGGAGGTCACCATTCAGCTCTCAGGCTCAAATCAATCATGATTTAAAGGAAAAGAACGAACCAAACGAGAATCGTCAGATAAAGAAGTGAGCTCAAAAGGTCCACCATTATTTGCGTAGAAGTATTTCTTAATTTAAATGTTAAAATCTCTCGATTTAATTTCTTTCCTGTGATCTTACTCCATAAACTACAAGCAGTAGAGAAACATACTCGTTTCTATGACCATTGCGAAAGTAAACTAAAATAGTTTTAGAAATCATGTGAAACAGTTCATTAAAGTGACAGTTTGTGATTTAGCATATGTGCTGAACTGTGGTTTAGTATCTGGATTTGAAGAGCAGGGAGCTCAATAGGTAAAGAGAGTTACAGAGTAAGGAAACTGAAAGATATGAGAAGAGAAAATGCATGGAATATGAATTAGTCCAAGGACAAGAATATACAAATAAGATCCACACAATCATGAGCTTTATTTCTAAAAGAAAAGAGTCAATCCTAGATTGCACATTTGCAGCTTCTTAAACTATGGGGTTGATTAGCGTAATGAATAGCACGTCTGACTTTGGAGTTAGTTGGGGCGTGTCAGAAGATTACTGATCCTGTTGTGATTATTTTCTAACCGTCAACTCTTTCCCCATATCACATCAAATTCCTTTAATACTTATAAACTGTTGGCGGTGTTATATTTTATTGGATGCAGATTAAAGGACGGGGCAGTGTTTCATAACATACCTTGCTGCCACGATTGTATAATATATTGAGCCATTTCACATAACTCTGAGAGTCAACTATGCTGCTATACATCTGGACTCACATGTTGACCGTGGCACGAAAAGGGGATCGTGAACCAATGGATTTATTTTCTTGTCGTTTAATATTAGCGGTCATATTTGCGTCGTCACAATTTCTCGGGATTTTTTTCTCATTTCGGTTTTCTGTGGTAGTTCTAGAAACAGGGGTTGGATTCCAGAATAAGCTGTAAGGAATTTAAATCACGAGTAATTCTTGACTCAGAGCGTATCATATGTTTGGGGCTCTCTACCCAGAGGACTGTGTGGCCTCAGGCATTAAATATGCTCCAGACAAAAACGGATAGGTTGCTTCAGAGATAGTAGGAACTGCAGATGCTGGAGAACCTGAGATAACAAGGTGTAGAGCTGGATGAACACAGCAGGCCAAGCAGCATCAGAGGAGCAGGGCCGAGACCCTTCTTCAGACAAAAGATCTGAAGAAGTGTCTAAGCCCGAAATGTCAGCCTTCCTGCTCCTCTGATGCTGGTTGGCCTGCTGCATTCATCCAGCTCTACACCTTGTTATCTCAAAAACGGATAGGTTTCTGGTTTTGAAAGACATAAGGGAGTTGGGAAAAGTGCGGGAAAATGACTTGGGGTGGAAGATCAAACATGTTCCAGTTAAATTAGGCAGCAGGCTCATAGGGCTAAATGCCTTACATTAGTTTTTATTTCATGCGTTCTTATTTATTGCCTAATTTAAGATAAATTCCAACACTGCCATGATGGTATTTTAATTCATATACCCAAAACATTGCGCAGCCCATCTGTGTAACAAATCCAGGGGCATTTCGACAATGCAATCATCTCCCATAACACAGGATGACTGATTCCACTGTTATTGATATAATCACGCCTGATAATGTAACATCCAACTGTTTTTCTCCGGCTTCCTAATGCACTTTTCAACTTTTTTAAGGGTAACTCTACAGATTTTATGAAGAAACTTATTTTGTTCACATACAATATTCTTCATAAAATGGCAGGATCAAGCATACAGAAAAATTGAATAACGGAAAGCTCTATGTAAACAGTTGACTCCAAAACTGGCCTGGAAGAGAGACTTCTGTGCCAAATTGTATTTTGTTCGACTGATGATATCTCATCACTACAGGAGCTGCGCTGTGGCTATGGGGGAAATTCACCACTATCAGAGATCAAAGGAGCTACTCACTCAAAAACTATCGTTCCAGCACCTGGTGAGAGAGATCACTTGAGCAGACAGACAGAAATTTCAAGACTTCTCAGGGCCGTTTTGGCACTGCAAGAGGCCAGCATGACTCACCTGGTGCTCATTGAGGAAAACAAGCTGTGCACCATCCACACCAAGCGAGTCACCATCATGTCCAAACACATCCAGATGGCCCTCAGCTTCCGCGGGGACAGAGCCTCAAAATTGGTCTCAGCACCAAGTGTAATGGCGGCTCTTTACAGGAAAAGGATACGCTGCGTTGTGCCACTGCTGAGTCCAGCGTTCTTCAAATCCTTAAGAGTTCCTTGCAGACGTGTGATTTTAATACATTGAATGTTTTTCTGTACCATTTCAGGGGGCATTTAAGGGCTGTCTCTAGAATCACATTTGGCAATCCACAGTAACGATGCATAACCAGTGATCTCTTACTGAATTCGAGTTCTGAGTACTTGTTTACTTCCGATATATATCCTTCCCAAACTTGACACTTCCTCCAGTTGGAATCAGTTTTGTTCTTTTCTCTTTGCCTAACTGACCAGTTGATGTAATCATCGTTTAGTCTACATTATTATTTCTCATCATCAAACGCCCGTGTGATTTTTATTTTGTCTCAAACTTCCACTTACTGCACTGAATTCCAGATTAGTGATGCATTCTAGGAGAAACAGGAAGCCAATACTGATTCCTGAAGAATCCTTTTGGGTATAAATTTTCTTTCACATCACCTTTTACTTCAGTCGATTCACATTGTCACTTTCCCCTGCATCTCTTTATTGATCAGACTAATTTGGGTGCAGAGAATTATAGAAAATGCATGGTATGAAAGATGGGCGTTGGCCCACCATTTCTATGCCAATCAGCAAATAACATTGATTCCATTTAAGTGCACATGGGCCATAACCTACTTTGCCCTTTCATTTTATTTACTCATCCAGATGTTTCTTCAACATTGTTAGTTTACCTGCCTCCACCATCCTCTCAGGCAGCATGTTCCATAAATCTACCACCCTCTGGGTGAACAAGAAATCAGATCTCTTTGAAACTGCTTACTCCTAAATTTAAAATCATGCCTTCCGGCCTTAGACACTTCTGCCATGGGGAAAACGTTCTCACAATCTACTCTGTCTTTTCCTTTCGTAATTTTGCATATCTTGAGGAGACCCCCTCAGTGTCGTCTGCTCTATTGAAAACAAAACCAAACTGTTTCGATTTCTCCTTATAACCAGGAATTTTCATTCCCAGGCAAAATTTTGGTGGATCTTTCCTGCACCCTCCTCGAGTGCAATCATGTTCTTCCCAATGTGGTGACCACAACTGCACTGCATTCCATCAGCAGCCCCACGAATGTTTTATAACGTTGTTGCAAGGTTTCATGCTCGTAAATTCTATGCCCCACCCAATGAAGGCGTGATTTTTTAATGTCTTCTTCACCACGCTATCTACCTGTTCTGATAACTTCAGGGATATATGGACTTGTACATTTCAATACTACCTAGGAACCTAGCATTCTTTGTTTCTAGCCGTTTCTTCTATGGCCATGCAAAATGTATCACCTCGCACTTATCATGAGACACTTCCATGTAATGTTAACTGGATTAATGCAGTCTCAACAAAACTGAACAAACTTATCAATATCTAGGAGATGCCTGACTAGCATTCCACTAAAATCTTCAGCATGCACCCCCTATACCGATGAACCGTTGGAGAAATGTGTAACATCTACAAATTGCACTGCAATAAATCACTCGGCTAACATTCCAACCCTGCCTCTGTGAATGACAGCAGGAATATTTTCTTGGAGGATCACGTTGCTACGGGAGTTTAGTCCGAGAATGTGAGGGCAAAATGACCTCAGTTATTGAAGTGTACAGTAAAATTAAGAGAATAAATGGTATTTTCCTGCAGTTTACTAATTGTTTCCAGGAATCTGTAATCACTGCCCAGTCTCTGAATTAATGAAAATTCCAAACTGTGTACTCGTCGAATGCAGAAGTGTCAATCCAGCTGTATGTAGATACCTGAGATATAACCATAATGACTAATATTAGCAGGAAAATCTAAAATAATGGAAAAACGAGATTGTCATGAACACTGCCTTGTACTCCTTAATCACAATGGAAGTAATATAGAGCAAATGGGTAAAATGATGAATCTTTCAACAACTTGTCTGGAGAAATTGATTTTGATTCATGAGTCATTGACACCAATCCTGCAAAAAAGTGCCAACAGCAATGTCGATTTCATCATCACTTGGACGAATCTGGCACTATTATGAGTGATGACGATATAACTGACAATTATCTGTGACTGTGATACAGCAGCCATTAATGAAAAGAGGCTCCAGGTGATCATAGCTGGCAATTGTACGTCCGTGGGTTTCTGAAGCCCAGGGCAAAGAAAAGAAGACGTAAGAAAGATGGAGTATCTGTGATAAGAAATTATGTCATCAATGCAATCTTGATAAATTATATTACCTCAGAGTATCGCGAGTTCTAATCCTTCTGGCTGACTGAATCAACAAATGGTAGTGTCTTCTCAAAGGCATATAAATATCATTTAACAATAGCGACAGACATCAACTAAAACATAATGGAGACTTGTCAAGAATGCATTTCCAAAAAAAAGACGATGTTATCTTCAATAGGTTTGGCTGAATGAACATGGCAAAGAGAAATTAGAATCGTTAAATACGTTCAGGAACAGTTTGTTCAAACAATGCTTTCTGAAACCAGTGAAGTGCAGCTTATTGTAGGTCTATAAACCCGTACTGAGAAGGAGAATGCAAGAAATTTACACTGAAGTCAACAACCAACATGAAGTGATCAAATTTAACATACATATTTGTTATCAAAAACGTTGGAATGACCACGAATCTGTCGTAGGGGCGAAAGTATACCAGTGCAGAGGCGTGGGGACATAAGGAATAACTGGGGGGTTCAAAATGTTTGCAAAGGGAGGAAAATGGAACGTAAGTTGCAAAATGTGATGAGACATTTTCTGCATCTCCAAAAAGATAAGTCACATTGCGAAACCAAGTGTATACTTCGGGAATATCCATTATGAAATACGTTAGGAGTTTATCCATGACAAAAAAAGGAAATAAGTGTCGCAAAATCCTGCTAAATTTGGTAGAGGGACAAAAGGCAGGTAAACATATTACTAAACATGGAAAATGAATTAAAGGGGGAGAAATTATATTATGAGATCAAACAAACAATAGGTATTGAGAAACTGATTTTCTAGAGGAAAAAAAATAAGTAGCAAGGGTACGTTGTCTCGTTATTAAGAAGGTGTGCAAAGTACAAACTTCAGACATGTATCACGAATATGTCCTGCAGACACCATCAGATTACGGGGCAAAAAACGAAACATAAAGGCCATGTGGTTACAATATGTCAAAGTTCACAGTGTCAGGATGAATCTGTAGTTTTAAAAATGCTGACAATAACGAGGTGGATCGTGGAACAAGTTTTAAGTTGAATACAATGTTTCAATAATGTCATTGAGTTAGTCTCAATAGTTATGACAAAAATAAGGTAGAGAATTGAAGGCAGGCTCCATTGTTGGGAAGTGGAGGAAACTAATAAATTACTTATATGTGGACACACCACAGAATGCTGAGATGATGATCTTTCCCGTGGATCAGCAAAAGGTCAGCATGTACGTTCAGCTTTTAATGATGAAGTTATGTGAAATTCCAGACTTTATTGAAATATACGGTCCATAAGAAGGGAAAGCCTTGAAACAATTGTGAATGACAAAAATGATCCAATAATGCATTGCCTGCATAATTTGTTTTCTTACTTCTGTGAAAATATACTTCCAGACAGTGAGCTAGTGGTATATATTATCATTGAAGATTACTGGAATGAAAAGTGATTTTCTTGAAGCATAAGATTTTGCAGCGAGGATGCAGAGTAGATCCTCCTGCTCATGTTAGAATTCTAAGTTGGCCACGCAGTTAACAAAAATAAAGACCCTTCCACTTCAGAAGTTGATAAGGTGAAATTTTACCATGACAGTTCATTATTATGGAAAATTCACTTTCCAGATGGTGATGGAGTTTCAATCATTCAATACGTTCAATTGCTTATATTACTAACCTGTTTCTACTGATTAGTTTGTTGTATGGCAGCAGACAGAAAAGAGTTTATAAGGTTACGAGCAGGTTATCCAGCTTCTCATTAATAGATCAATGAGCTGAGTCATCAAGTCACTTGTCCAAAATGACTGGACCGTAGGTAAAAAGCAACCATTGCATTTTGTAAGCTTGCATAGTAAAGAAACAGGGCATGGACACAGTGAGGTGAGGTCGACGGATGTAAACAAGAACAAAAAGGAACAGAAGAGAAGTATATCACAGGAATAGGCCTTCGACACTCCAAGTCTGTGCTGACCATCATGCTAAAACTAAACTAACAAAGAAACAAACTTTCTACCCTTATTCAGTACGTATGCCTTGATTCCCTCCCTCTTCATGTAACCTTTCAGATGTCTCTTAAATGTCGCCAACTTCCACCACCTTTTCTGGTAGTGCGTTTTAGGCTCCTACCACTCTCTGTGTGTGAACATTTCCCTTAAAATGTCCCCCTCTCACATTGAGCAGGTGCCCCCTTGTAATTGAAACTTTAAACCTGGTTCCCATAATTTTGCCTCTCATAATTTTGCAGACCTCTATCGGGTGTCCTCTCAGCCGCCGTCTATTCAGTGAAAACAATGCTAGTCTTTTTAAACTTTCCTCATAACCAATGCCCTAAAGATCAGGTAACATCCTGGTGAACCTTCTCTGCACTCTCTCCAAAGCTTCCACGTCCTTCTGGTAGTGTGGCGAGCATAGATGCACACAATACTCCAAAGTCGGCGTAACAAGTGTTTATTATAGTTACAACATGATTTGCTATCTCTTGTACTCCATGCCCCGGCCGATGAAGGCAAGCATGCTATATTCCTTCTAACCATCTTGGCCATCTCTGTTGCCACTTCAGGGATTGTGGACCTGCACACCCAGATCCATCCGCACGTTAATGTTCCTAACGTTTCTGCTATTAACAATATAATTCACACCTAAATTTGATCGTCCAAAATGCTAGATTAAAATCCATCTGCCATTTCTGCATCCAAGTCGTCAATCTGTCTGTAACATGTTGCATTCTTTCACAATCGTCTGGACTATCAGCAGCTCCAACAATCTTCATGCCATTTGCAAACTTACTAATCATACCATCCACATTTTCCTGTACTTCATTTATATGTACTACAAACAACAGAAGGCCTAAAACTGATCCCTTTGTAACACCACTGGTTACTAGTGTCAATTCTGAAAACACCCTTCCAAAATTACCCTCGATCTTCTATGAACATGTAGTGAGGTGCAAAAGTGATTCAGGTTTTGATATTCATGCACCAACGTGTTGCAAGGGACAGAGACGACATCGGAAGGACAAGGGTGGTTTCTTTGTCATTATAAATTATGACACGAGGTATGTCGGCGGGAATTGTGTTGAAAATGAATGTAATTGTTTGATAGGTGGAGATAAGAGGGTGCTAACATGGGGCTAAATGATAAAGAATGAAATAAAAATTCCAGAAAATTGAATAGATAGTTTGGTTGACTCATTGTTGAGCTCAACGGAACAATCATCACGTATTCTAGTGCGAAATATGCCAACGTAATGTCAATTCTGATATAAAAGTAGCCCCTGAGATTCAGAAACTGAATTTGTTGAAGTTAGGATACATTGGTCATGAAACACTCGATGGTGCTGCGGAGGGAAAATTACACCTAAAGTTGATTACATTTCTGATTTCATCGTTAAACAAGAGACTGATAGAAGTAAAATCAATAGAGTATTGCCTGTCGACATAGGACAGGCAAGCAATACAATCGGAGTGTGTGAGACAAAGTGCAAGACTGTGAATACTGTCTATTGTTCACCACACGTGCAATGTCAAACCTTAAGAGAGAGCGTATAAAAAGACATCTATTTTCCCCAGAAATTGGGGTCTTCAGTCATGAAATTAGATGTTACAAACTTTTTTTTCTTCTCAGTAAAATGTATGTTGAGCTGAAATTTGACAGAATTGTTAAATCCATAGTAGGCGGGGGAATGATGGTGGACAGAGGGAAGAAGTTTTCCGTTTGGCAGAGCTTTTAAATATCTAAGGGCATGGGAATAAACGAATGGTGAAGGAAACGATGGGGAAATCTGTAGTTCTCAGCAGTTGTTTTGTGATCTGAAATGAATTGCCTCAGAATTTAAAATGAAACAAAATGAACAAACAACTGAGGGGAACATGCAGGCCGAGCTGAGATGATGGAAGTAACATGGAGATGCAGAGACGGAGCTGATCTTGTTTAGAAGCACTTAGCCAATGCGGGTTAACAGAGTCTCTGTTTATAACTTGTCATTACGCGACCATACTTGTCCTGCCTAGTCGTTCGGTGCATTCCAACCCAGTGTTAAATATGTCACCCATCAGGGAATTATTACAACTGTCGTAATCTGTTTGTTCACTGAGTATGAAAGACAGACAAACAACTTTGCAACATTTGGATCCCTGTGGTATTGTTCAGAACGTTTCTCCTGAGAGTTTAATGTGGTGACTTTGTCCGCAACAGAAGTTACAAACCACTTCAGGCGGAGAATGTATTCACCAAGTGAATGGGCCAGGAATGTATACTATGTGATTCTTGAAATAATTGCTGTTCCTGCTAAGTGTTACAACAAATGAAACTGTGTAAATCTGCATATAGAATAGTTTCTGACATTACTCTGCTGATAAAACGGATACGTGAGATAGAAGTTCACCGTAATTCAGAAAAATATTCTATAATATAATGAAGTTCCAACCTGCTTCCTGAATGATCTCTGTATTTCTTTATATGCTTCCTCATTTGTTTCTTGCTCGCAAGCATCTGTACTTTTATTGCGATCAGGAGACAGCTTTGTTCTTTGGAACCAGAACTCAAAGCAGCAAATGCTTTGATTGAACGTTTTACTGGCAATACCTGTTAATATAGGATATCACTCATCACTGGCTCCAATGGCCAAGCATTACTTTCATTATGTGTTGCCCTGGAATTGCACCAATATTGGGCTATTGGACATTTTGTAACATCTTATAACACAGATTATCAATTTTCTAGAGCACCTGCCATTGTGCATTTGTGTTCAGCGTGAGACAGCATTTGAATCCTACTGCAAGCATCGTTATTTGCAACACTCTTTCAGATACTGATTAATCGGCTTTCACAAGCAAGTTCTGAGAATCGATATACCAGAGTGCTGTGTTTTCCTCAATACTGTGCCTGATAATTACGAAAAATACCATGATGAGGATCATTCTTTAATTTATGTTCCGTATTTTACAAACCTGAGAGAGACCATTTGATAAATCTGGACAGTTGCTGTCTTCGTTCTCAGCACGCGCCACTCTCCATTTCCAAACCACAATAGTTGGCAGCATGCCCTTCCACTTCTGCCTCCCTAATCCTAATACATCGCTTCCTCTTCAATGATTTTCATTTTCACTACTCCAGATGAAACCTATACCCACGTTCTCATCATTCGCCGTCTTACTCTTGATTTTCTAGTTGGACTTATTGTTAAGTCAATCATTTTGACGAATTTCAGTATAGGACAATATCATATTGAGAAATAACACCCATCTTTGCTCTCATTATTCTGATAACTGTCATGCACACTATTGTCTCACGTCGTGGACTTCTGTTATAGACAGAACCACAAGATATCCTGATTATTATAATGTTCAGGTATTATATGATTCTTTTTCTATACATACAAAAAAGACAGTTAGTTCCAGAATTGTATCCACAATACTAGTTGTGCCAAATAATATATTTTATCCTATGTATTGAAACAAGAGTTCTATATAAGTTGACATCAATATTTTCTTTTCTTCATCTTCCATTAGAAATAAATGCTTGTGTTGGCTTCATAATCTTTTTAATTCATTGGACTTCTGTCTTGAATTTTGAATAAAGTCATCTAACTACAGATTCCTCAATTTATCATCAAAGCGGGGTCCATGGCAAATTATTGTGTCTTGTATGAAGAAATTGTTTAAATCAGAACTCACGATGAGAGCAAGATCAGTTTCCACTCCTCACAAACTGTGTCCATTTTATTTTTCTGAAGTGCTAGATTTTCTTTGTTTCTTCACTAGCATGTTTTATGACCCGACTAATGTGTTTTAACCGTCTTTTTGCACTCCTATATCCTTCTTGGATATTGCAGAAAATAGGCATTTTGAGATGAGTTGAGCACATTAATCAAATTATCAACGTATATCTTCACAAATCCCATAGATTTACGCAAAAGTCCGGACTGGCTAGGTTCAGAATGTAAAAGGTTTGTCTGTGATTACTAATATCTTCCTTCATCTGTTCCTTTTGCAGTAATTTTAACTGCAATTGTGGTCCTGTTCAGGGGAATGTGGGGGCTGTCTAAGCATACGATTTATAACCTGGAGACTATTGGAACAATAAATCGCCTGACAATTATTACTGAAGTCGAATAAACAATTACGGTTTCCACATAAATTTCCAGATACTCACGTCTGTATGCCATCCTCTCTAAGAGTTGGTCAGACCACCTATAGACTTTACTGACTGGTCCACTGTTGCTTTCACCTTTAATCTATTTGTTGTCATTTGTTCCCAAAAGCTGAAATCTAAATATTGCACCAAGAAGACTGTAGCTCTTGTTCTTGGAGCAACTGTGATTCTGCTGTTTTTGAAAAATATCCCTACCTAATTTAAATATAAAATGAACGGATCATGACAATGTCGAATGGCACTGTTGGAATGGGAAAAACCTTTATCATTGACGTGGGATGGACTGAATTTAGTATGATTGAAAAGGCTTTATCGCCATTATTACCATTTATTTTGATTATTTTGATGAACGTTCTTACAGTGAGATGCATATTAGTGGGCAGTTAAGTTTGAAAGGATTGACGGGCCATAGCAAGGGAGAGAATCACAGTGACCACAGAGAATCACATGGAGACCAGACGAGTGTCCATGACGTTATTCTTACTATATCTGTCAGCTTCATCCTACCATGGTGGTTTGTGTATCTCTTAGACTTTTTGAAATGTTTTCAAGAAGATTTGTGGCTCGGGTTGTGGATCAGGTATTAGACATGCTTGCTAAACCAGTGGGTTCGGTTCCAAACATTACATCACCCTGCTACGTAACATCGTCAGTGCACCTCCAGTGAAACATCGGTGTTCTGTCCTGCTTGTTATTTATATGTCTCGGTTTGTTGTGGTAATTGGTATTATTTCCAGTTTTGTTTCCCAGTGACTTGTACACAGGGTCTAATTCAATGTGTTTGCTGATGGAGTTCTGTTTGGAACACTAGACCTCCCGGAATTCCCTGGTGTGTTTCTGTTTGACTTGTGTGATATTGAAGTGTTGTCTTCATTTCCGTGTGTAGTAAGACAAGTAAAAATTGGTCATATTCCTTGGTGGCTCGTTGGTGTTAATTTATCCGAATAGTCAACTTTCTTCCGGTTTGGCCTTTATCTTGTTTCTTGCAGTCCTTGCATAGTATTTTATATATTACCTCAGTTTTGCCGGTTTTGGTTATGGGATCCTTTACTTCATGGAATAACGACATCTTGGAGAGACTTTTCACAGACACTGAAAAGACTGTCCTAGTACAAGGACTGAATACTAATTACAGACAAGCCAAAATTACTGATTTCCTCGCTGCACTGGAATCAAGCCTGAAGAACAACGGACCCACAGAAGAAGTACGACAGACCATCAGACAGGCGATAGACCCAACAGTGAGAAAAAAAAAAAAGTTAAGGGAAACACATTCAACAGAGAAGAGAGGAAAACCCTGGAAAGACTCAAGAAAGACTGGAACATTGTAATCTTACAAACAGACAAAGAACGCATGACATTAATCCTCAATAGAATGCAATAATTCGAGAAAGCTAACAGATTACTAGCAGATACCAACAACTGCCAACAGAAAGAATAGACACTACAGCTAGGAAACCGGAATACAACGACCCTGAAGAAATTACACAACTCAGGAGACATCACAAAGACAGTCTACCAAAAAATGATGCCAGACAGATCCAACAAACCCCAATTTTACGTTCTCCCAAGGTACACGAACAAGGGGACACTCTCAGACCCATAGTATCACTGCCCAACATAAACACTTACCCAAGGAACCAAAGCAGAAATTAAAATGTTTAGTGGACAACACTACCCACTCTATCCACTCATCCCAAGAATTCCTCACCATCATCAAGGATACCGGGATAGATGAGGAAAAGATAATTATATGCTTCGACATAACAGCACCACTTACATTCATAACCATCGACCTAGCCAAAGAAACAATTGCCACACTGCTAGATGAATCAAGTAATCAGACAACACAGTAAGCCAAAAGCATCAATAAGGACACCAACAAGAAAATACTAGATTTGTGCTTCACAACCCACTTCACCTTAAACGACACTGTATACAAACAAATCAATGGAACACCAATAAGATTCCCAATATCTGGACTGATTGCAGAAGAAGTAATGTAACGTTTATAACCGACAGTGCTTCTCACTATACAAGCCAGGCTTTGCGTCCTATATGTAAATGACATCTTTGTGATTATTAAATGCACTAAACTGGAAGAAGCCCATCGACACATAAGCAGCATCCTTACAGGGATAAAATTCACGAAAGACGAAGAGAACAACAACCGACTACCCTTCCTGGACACAATGGTAGAGCGCAAAAACAACAGGGAATTCCAAGCTAGAGTATATAGAAATGCACACATACAGACCAAATAGTCAGTTACTCGAGCAACCACCCCAACGCCCACAAACAGAACTGTATCAGGATACTTTTTAAATGAGCCACAATGCATTGCAGCAACCTGAAACTACTCAAAGCATAACAGGAAAACGCATACGTAGTCTTCAAAAGAAGGATACCCGTAAAGCACAATCTGCCGTTCACCCCGGACAGACCATAACAGGAAGACACAACAGAACCAGAATCACTTATCACCCTACCATTCATCAAGGACATTTCAGAGATGACCACAAGATTAATCAGGCACCTAGGTTTCAGAGTAACCCACAAAGTGACAAACACCCTACAATAGCTACTGAACAACATAAATGATCCTATACCTAAAAACCGGGAAAATTGTGGTAATATACAAAATACCATGCAAGAACTGTGAGAAACGCTACATCGGCCAAACGGGAAGAAAATTGACTATATCGATACACGAACACCAACTAGCCACCAAGAGACAGGCCCAATTCTCACAACAAGGGATACAAATTCGACTGGGACAATACATTGATAATTACAAAAGTCAAACAGAGACACGCCAGGAAATTCCTGGACGCCTGGTATTCCAACCAGAATTCCATCAACAAACACATTGAATTAGACCCTTTGTACTAACCACTGAGAAACAAAACTGGAAATAATACCAACCACCCCAGCAAAACGAGGCATATAAATAACAAACCGAACAGAACACAAACTCTTCACCTGAGGCGCACTGACGATGTTACCTAGCAGGGTGATGAAACGTTTGCAACCAAACCCACCGTCTCGGTGAATATGTCCACAACTTCATTTCGTTTTAATATTGAAAATTACATGGAAGATCCCAATGATATATTTGACAAGCTACCTTATATGCTGCGGAATGTAAGCTGCTGCACAAACACATTTATTTATATGCTACATCAATCCATGTTTAGAGAACAGCCGAAGAGCGCAATGAAATATCCTGTCATATCAGTCGTTAAATGCATCAATTATTTGAGGAAATGAGAGCAACATAAAGATAATTAGATGTAATATTAGCGTGGATCGTCAAAGAATTCAAGGGAGATGTCTGGTGCAGATCAGAGGGCTGAGAAAAGTTCAGTGAATGGCTGGAGCATAGGACATAATTTGTCCTCAGATATCCGAGAAGACGTGAAACATTGAATTAGAAGATAAGTGTTGAGTCTCGATTGACTGGAGAATTTTACTTAGTAATCAAAAGCTGTAGGAGCAGAACGCAATATCCCAGCACGCCCTGATTGGCAATGAGACTTTTTAAAAAGATAGAATGTTTAACACAAGGCCCAGTTTTGGATTACTGAATGTAAATGGTTCAAAGCAGTGATACACACGAAAGTGCAGCAAAATTCCAAGATGATCCTTCTGAAAACCGGGTGGAAAAATGCTAATGAGACGATCAGAATATTTTCTGAAGGCAAGGAAATCACGCCGATGCAAAATTCTCTTCCCCATCTCCTGTGTTTCGAAATTCAGTTCCTCACATATAAACAGAATGTAGTGTGCTTTGACAGTAGAAAAAAATGCAACAGATTTGGGAAGTTTCTTATTGCAGTGTGTCATTGTTTTGTCACATCCATAAATGTATTATGTGAAAGAAATATTCATGTGAATCTGTCCTCCTTCAGTGGCACGCACCAAATTGCTTTTCACATGTTTTTTTTTAATATCCTGTAGCACCCTGTCAATCTGGAAGTGAGGACTTGGGATCGTGGTGTATTTGTGTTGTGATTGGGAATGAGTGCATTTGGAAGGGAGACGATTCGGTCGCTAGAGGTGACAATCCTTCAGACATAGCTTCATGGCAATTCACCACCTTCACCCTCACCGTGAAATTTCTTTCCCGATGATTCTGGCTGTTCATAGATTGTTCATATCTGACCATTCAGTGAGATTCTGACAAATATTCACGCAATCATTATGACTAATTTCTTTTTGGTTGGGGACCATCATCTCCCTGCTTGTTTCAGTTCATCCACTTCTCAGTAATCACCATTTCTTTTCATTCCTCATGACTGGATGACTGTTCAAATCCTGCTATTTTCAAACTTACGAAAAGCAGAAGTCGGCTGATTCGCTGAGATATGTGACTGAACTAGTATCTGATCCCACTAAACTATCATCTCCTGTGCTCCCTGCCCAATATTAATCCCCTGCCAATCTGCAGTTCAATTTAAATAACTCCTGCTTCAATATCCACCATGTCTCATCGCTCACTGTATCTCCCCAATTCCCTGTTTTATTTAACTGCCTGTATGTCCTGTCGTGTTGGGCTTTAAAATTATATCTCCAAACCACACTACCAAAGATTAATCTTTAAGGGTTAATTGGACATAAAAATGTGTATTTGAAGCAAAATGGAAAATTAGTGCCCGAGTTGTCATGGCTGCTGGAACTGAATTGACATTGTTTCTCTTTGGGATTGATTCTTTCCTACTGTTAGCACACGGCCACTTGGAGATGTTTTAACTTTTTTCTGCACAAGGGAATGCCTAGAAAAGTTCTGATAGTACATTCAAAATTATAGTGCAGCATATAACAAGAATAGTACTAATGTCAGAGACTTCGTCCCACTCGTTGACTTCACAACATCGGGCTGTGTTTCGCAAGACCAGTGCTGTGGACTCAGAGATAGAGTTCCAAATGCCGCCATCACCAAATTCCGTGACTTTCTGCGAAGTAGTGTCAGACTCCCTTGTTTAGATATATCTGAATAATTCATATTAACGATTTAGCTGTAATAAAACAGTTATAATATAAACTAACAGTTACTGATTCATATGTTCAGTAAGTATTTTACTCATTACATTAGCTATATCATCAAGTGCCCTTCTTGTTATCATTTTGATCAGACCTTAAAGAACCCAACAGGTAATTTTAGCTCATCAATGGATTTGGTGATATGCGAATGGCGTGAACAGTATGTTCAAGAAGAAGTTACTTTTGTTGATGAAATATTCTGTGACCGTCATAATTCAATAATGAGTTTGATGTCTGAGTGAACCAGTTGCCTATATTCAGACTCCCACAGTTTTGGGAGAAGGACTTGGCCTAAGTGTGATAAAATGCTACAGGGATAAAAAGGCCTAAACAAAATTGAAGAACATAATGGCGGGTCACATATCTGGGTCCATCGAAAGCCATACATTTACCTCACCTTTGGCGGTCATACGACACTCGTACACCAGTATTCCAACCAAATGTTGTTTTGACTGCAACAGTGGATATAACCAACCTCCCCTTACATATACTATTGACCACTACCTTATATGTACGGTTGACATTACAGGGCGAGATAGGAAAGGTATACTGTCCAATATTATAAAAGGAATGGGGCAACATTAGTTGCATTATATTTCACAGTAATTGACACCCTATAAAATATGATCTCTAAAGCAGGACAACTAAAGAAGAAAGCAATTAAAATCTCAAGTACATGGACAAAGCCATTAGCCAACAGAGATTTCGCAAATTGCTTTTTGTCTAACATGCTTTGGAAGTTTTGCCAATAGCTTCGCCTGGGACATTTATTACACCTAAACGATTTTTAGTACCGAAGCTAATCGAATACAATGCAATCTGCTGGAGGGATATCATTTGACACAATGGCGTGAATTAACCACTGTGGTCCTGTCCAGACTACTGTTGTCTTGGAAACAATTGTTTCACCTCACTCATGTTAACTTAGCGCTGAAGCTTGATTTGTTAAGAACGAATCGCGAAGCCACTGTATCCACTGTTACCTTTTAGAGTGTGAGTAACAACTAGCAGCAAATATGACGTTAGTTTATCTTCCGATCACATCTGTTTGTGGATGTGCTGTGGACAACATATTTTAAGGCAAATGGTTGAATGACAGCAACTAGATCCATCAGGAAGATAAGTGTGAGCAGCAGTCAGAAGTCCTAGTGTGCCTCTTACATGACCTTACCTTTGGAGGATGGACTTTACAACGCAGCAAGGGTACTTGCTTTTGGAGGAAGTTAGCATTAAACGAAAAGTTCATACATCAAATTGGCCCTAGCCACATGTACGTGACCACCACTCACACTATGTATCTCAATGATGAGACAGAAGATCCACCTGTTAACATTTGTAGGGACAAAATTTATGTTACCTACAATTCAGTCAAACATTAACACAACATAATCAGTCAGGCAGGTTTTTGCAGTCAAAATAGGCTGTTTTTGCAGCAGGCCTGTTTTCATGTATTTTCCCCCTTTTCTTACGGGCTTTAGTTAAGCCACTTTTGGAATACTGCATTCAATTTTGATCTCCCAGCTTTGGAAATCTATTGTGATAATTGAAAGGATTCAGAAAAGGCTGTTGCCAGGGTTGGAATGCTTGTGTTGTAGGCAAAGGCTGAATAGGCTGTGATTATCTTCCTTGGAGCATCAGTAGCTGAAGGGTTACTTTATAGAAGTTTATAAAATCACGAGGGGCACGGACAGGATGAACAGCGCAGGTTTTCTCCCCAGGGTAAGGGAGGCCAAAGTTAAAGGGTATAGTTTTAAGGTGAAACTGGAAAGATATAGAAGGGGTCTTAGTGGCAACTTTTCACACAAAGGTCGGTGCGCAGAGGGAACGAACAGTTATCGGAAGTGGTGGAGGCTAGTATAATTATAATATTTAAAAGGCAACTGGATGCGTACATGAATAGGAAGAGTCTAGAGGGATTTGGGGCGAATGCTGGCAAATGCAAATAGATTAATTTAGGATGTCCAGTCGGCATGGACGAGTTGGCATCAAGGGCCTCTTTCCATGCTGTACGTCTTTATGACTTTATACCCATTGTCATGTACGATTAACACTTAACCATTAGTCCTTAATGGTTCAGTTTGAAGATGTAACTTTTAAGCCCTCCATTCTTTGATATTGTCAAAGCAGATGAGAACGCTTTATACAAACAACTACATATTTGTCAATAGTTGCAAGTTGCAAAGTTGGTTATTGTGTGATACCGTTTACAGGTTATTACATAATTACATAAAAACAACCAACAAACAATCAATAACCATATAATAATTGGATGCCATAAAAGTGAGAATACAGCTGAAGTTGTTTTTGTTCCAGCCAAATGGCAAAATGGGCGACTGCTATGGTACTTGTGTTTCATCCTGTACTGAGTGACACAAGATTCGCCGTTAGCTGAACACTTCCACCATGACATAGGATGCTGACATTGGAATCGTAAGAATAATAAGCGAATACAAGACGATTTTCATTGTCCACCAAGTGAACAGTTTGCTTTGCTGAACATTGCATATGTATAAAATTATGTGCAAACAATGAATAGGAAGCAACTACAGTGTATCACACCACCAATTTATTAAGTAGGGTTCCTTCTCACGTGATCTTTTGAAAATTGCAAATGTTCCTTGCACAACATCGACATATTATTTCCCATTTGGCAACAATGTACTATGGCGTCCTATGGCAAGATATACAGCAGTGATCAATTTATTCATTTAACAGGACAATTTAGGAGCACGTACATCACGAATTAGACATATAAGAAGTGGTCATCTAAAGCTTCAGCTGTACTCTCGTTTTTATGACATTCAATGATCACATGACTGTTGATTAGACAGGGCAATGAGCAATTGAAAAGAAGTGTAAGAGTAGATGAAAAAGCAAGCTTGATATAAACCCAACGTGTTTTAATTGAAAAAAAAATACTGTCTATCTTTGAGGGGTGGTGCGAACCATCTGCTTGTGTGGTCCGGATGGGACAATGCGACCTTCTTTTCGATCTATTTGTAGGTTGTGGAAAAGTACGGACATTATTATGAACGGGGGATATAGGATGTAATCTTAGCTGCAGAATATTAAAGCATCAGGGACTTTGCCCCACCCATTGGGTTTCACAGGAACAGGCCGGGGTTCGTACGACCAATTCCATGAATTGGAGACAGAATTGAAAGGCAGCAAGCGACTCACTATTTATCTTAGTTGTTTCTACTAATACTCTAACTTCCCGAAATATATATTCACATATATGTAAAATAAAGTAATAGTTATTAATTCAGATGCGGATTAAGTATTTCAACCCAATAAACTAGCTAGTTATTGAAGTTCACTTCTCTAGTTGTAATCATTTCGATCAGATATTAAAGATCATATTAGGTATTTTCAGCCGAACATAAAAAAAATTGGTGTACAGAATTCAAGGAAAGAGTGATGCATAAAGTTCCGTCTGATGATTAACATTTCAAATATAATATTAATTCGTTGAACAAAAATGACTAATTTGTAAATTGGCACAAAATATCAGATTAGATTAAAAGTAATGGGCGGAGAGACTAAACACTGATTCACTGCAGAACGTTCCTGGAACTGACTAAAGAATATGAAGATTAACTATTCGACAGTGAAGTACATTTGATCAGTAGAAAATGTAAGGTTTTACATTTGAGTGGGCGAATAAACACTTTTGCCTATTAACTGGAAAATAATAAGTTCAATAGCGAAACAAAGGGACTTGGAAATCGAATTAGTCAATTACTAAAATGACTTACGCCTCTTCGCAAGAATTAATAAACTAAACAACTTTCCTGCTGGATTCTAGTTACATCAAATTTATAGTTACTTATAATCATTATACTGTACATTATTTCTTGCATAAAACAGACTTGACAGTCTATAACATTGGAAAGAGTACAAATACAAAGACGAATTTTGATCCCAGGAAGGGGATCCATACATATTTCCCATCATGGAAGATGAACAGATGGAATTTCGTGATACTGTGACCCAAAGATTCTGAATGGCAACATATTAAATATCCATAATTTTATGGAAGTTCACAATAGATTTGGTCCAGTGAACAATTTAACACGTATGTGGAAAACCAAAATTCGAAGCCAGTACTATCACGGGATCAACAAGGAAACGAAAATGTAATCCATTTGAATGTATTTTTTTTTAACATGGCTGTACCAGAGGCAGATTGTATTAAACAAAATTAATATGTTTATGGGGTGATGTGGATGGGTGGGACATGCAGCTAAAGATATGATGAAAAGCACATCTTGGCTTGGTGAAAATAAAGTATATTTCCGTGTTGTATTACGTGCAATCCGAGAAAACTTGGTACATATAATTATTTTAAGGCCACTTCGTGCTGCCTGTTCATTTAGTCAAAGCCAATTCTTTAGCATAAAAAAGTTCTAATTTAAGCATATGTGAAAGCTTACAATATAAGCATTATTCCACTTTAAGCAGACTGTCATTGTTTGGTGTCAAATTCATCCCTATACCAATGGGCCACTGAAGCGTCTTCCTTTTTCTGTCAACGCATCTGAAAGAAATGAGTCTGACTTCAAAGTATGCTCTGGTTCCTCGTGACCAGGCCATGGCATGACCTGTGCAAGAATGGTTTTAGATATCATAGCTTATTATTTAAATTTTAAAAATGTTTAAATATTCGCAAAAGTCAGAGGTTATCGTTCAACCTCCACCAAGATGTTTCCATAATCTGTCCCATAATTCCAAACTTGTGTCACAAATAACATTCGTAAATATATGTAAGGCCTTTTGTTCGCTCTTTGCCCTAACCCTGTCGGTATAAAACATTCTTCCAGTGATAGTATAAGGGGAGAATGGCCATCTCAGCAAATCATTGGAGAATATTGTAGATTTCGAGAGCCAGAATTTGTGAACGTGCATTGTGGGATTTGGACCAGCATGACGAAGTGTGCTCTGAAAGGATATTCTAATGTATTTCACTGCCATGCGTCTCTACAAACATAACTCAATACATTGTTGGTGGTAGTACTGAAGGTGCACTGCATTATCCGTGATTTATACGCGAGACTAAGTTACACTATTAGAACAGCTGCCTTGATTGAATATTGCACTGTTCAGAGTCAATGCTGATAGAAAGTCATACGTTCAATGAGCAAACTGAGAACCATGAGAGAATCAGCAGCACAATAGGAACTGAATGAGAGGACGAGCAAGACACATGCAGCCAGCCTCACCTAGAAAATTGGATGAAAGCATTACCATTGCACAGGCAGTCATGGTCAACCAAAGATGCAGAAAATGACTCTCGAACAGGTAGTCAGAGATCACATCTCGGACCCTAATAGACGCATGGACAGCATGTTTAACAGAGCGGCATCACAACTAAAAAACGAAAAAGTCATATAGGGATGGCATCAGTGACTGTTCGCTGCAATTGTATCAGATATTCCAGAATGATATTCTCAGTTTTGTCTCCACATATGGCATTTTAATCACGTCAATGAATGTCCATTTTTCTAAAGGGCAACTTAACACTAGCCCTCGCGAGATAGTTTGTGTGAGGGACACTATAAAATTCTGAAAGCTGTTATTGACCTAGCACAGGTAAGAACAAGCAACGTGTGGTAGGGGTTGTCTTCATAGCAATTCTCAAATATTTGGTTTCAATGACTCTTTCAACACGTTGAAAAATTATAGGCACTAAACGTGTTTCAGACCAGCATTGAGAACAACACTGTAAAGGGAGAACGTCATTGACTCTGTGGTGATACTAAAAATGTAAACTCTAGAATGGGCTCAATGACGTTGATGGAACAAGTATCAAGAGCTTTGGTGGCACAAATAAGCTTCCATTTTATTTTAAAAAGATTAAATACATCAGAATTGTTCACTACTTCATGAATATAGATATGTGAGGCGATGGTGCAATTTAATTGACTTTTAAATTGTACATAAACAAACACGTGTGTGTGTGTGTGTGTGTGTGTGTGTGTGTGTGTGTGTGTGTACTTCTTGTAAAATAAAAAAAATGATGAACGCTCGGATAACTGCAGTGTCTCAGCGGAAATGCAACTGCACGTAAATAAAATGGTCCGCAAATGATCTGATTCAACATTTGTTCCTGTTGTTTAAGTGCAGTCATAAGAGAGAAAGTAATTGCCACAGAAAATGTTTGAAGCATTTGTTGCGATCAGGAAAAGCTACTACGTGATCCTTTCTCTTATTGGAGTGCCTGGTAAGTGAATATAACACTTGGGCTTGTGTGAAGTTTCGCAAGCTGACCATTCGTGGTGTTTGTATCATATATATATATTTTAAACTAATGTTAAAAGTTATACAGGTGTAAAAGCAATGTTCTAACATTGTCAATTCAAAAGTGCCAAATTTTCCTTGGTGTTTTATTGTATAAATTTAAAAGAATATTTACATGTGTTTCTAAAAGAAAAGGACGATAAAGCAATGAATGTAAGAGATGAATATGAATTACAACATTTTTCATGAATCGAAAGTTGCACACTTTTGAGGAAAATGCCAATTTGAAGCATAGCACTGGTATGGTCTGAGCGAAAAGTATAATTTTGTAAAATGCAGCTCACTATTTGCTGTAAAATTGCTGACGCTCGTGGAAGCATGGTCTCCTTATCAATAATTGTTGATACACTACATTTATGAACGAGATGTGAATGTGTATATATATAGTCCCAATTACCTTTGACAAGCTTTTGACGGTTGCTACTTTTTAAACAATTGATTTTTTGGGGGTGTCATGTACTGATAATGCTATTAGGTTGCAAGTGTAATAACTATTACCCAAAGACAGCGAGCCAACAGATTTTCTTATATTTACCAAATATATTTGTGCTGCCTTTGAACAGGAAACGTAAATGTTAGTCAAATGTATCAAAATGTACCTTTGGAGAAAATACAGGTCAGATGGCTGAAAGATGCTTTCATAAATGCTGTCGAGTTTGCGACAATCTCTGTACAATTTTTCGATTAAATGAAATCCCGAAATCTCAATTGTTTGCTGAATAAATTTTGCGAGGAAACTCACGGATTAATCGAAGCTTTTTCTTTTAGTTTTAAACCCGACAGATTACAAATAAGGGTAACAATACATTTTATAAGTTGTAATTCCCGATACAAACTACACATTACGGGTGAACAGCCCTCATGGAATTATTATTAAACCAGGTATAAGGCTCTGGGAAACAAAAAAATCAGGAAGTGCTGGAGAAGCCTGGAAGGTCTGGCAGCATCTGTGAAAGCTCAACCCTTCTTCTTTCTGAAGGGAAAGGGTGAACAGCCAGCTGTCATGGTGCATATAGGCACCAATGATATAGGTAAAAAACGGGATGAGGTCCGACAAACAGAATTTATGGAGTGAGGATCCAAGTGAAAAAGTAGGACCTCAGAGGTAGTAATCTCAGGATTGCGACCAGCGCCATGTGCCAGTCAGAGCAGAAATGAAAGAATAGGCAGGATAAATGAGTGGCTTGAGAGATGGCGCACGAGGGAGGGGTTCAGATTTTTGGGACATTGGGACCGGTTCTGGGGGAGGTGGGACTATTACAAATCGGACGGTCTACACCTGGGCAGGACTGGAACCAATATCCTCAGGGCTGCTTTTGCTAACGCTGTTGGGGAGGGTTTAAACTAATGTGGCAGAGGAATGGGAACCAAATGAGGAGTTAGTGGACAGTAAGCAGGTAGTAACTGAAGCCTGTAATGAACTAGATAATGAAGTCAGTGTGACTAAGGGGAACAGTAGGCAGAGAGCAGATGATGAACGCAAAGGGACAGGTGGTCTGAGGTGCATTTGTTTTAATGCGAGAAGTGTAGTAGGTAAGGCAGATGAACTTAGGGCTTGGATTAGTACCTGGGAATATGATGTTATTGCTATTGCTGAGACTTCGTTGAGGGAAGGGCAAGATTGGCAATTAAATATCCCAGGATCTCGATGCATCAGGCGGGATAGAGAGCGAGGTAAAAGGGGTGGAGGAGTTGCATTACTGGTCAAAGAGGATATCACAGCAGTGCTGAAGGAGGGCACTATGGAGGACTCGAGCAGTGAGGCAATATGGGCAGAGCTCAAAAATAGGAAGGGTGCAGTAACAATGGTGGGGATGTACTAAAGGCCTCCCAACAGCGACGTGAGATAGAGGTACAAGTATGTAGTCAGATTATGGAAATATGTAGGAGCAACAGGGTTGTGGTGATGGGAGATTTTAATTTTCCCAACATTGACTGGGATTCACTTAGTGTTAGGGGTTTAGATGTAGTGGAATTTGTAAGGAGCATCCAGGAGGTTTATATAGAGCAGTACGTAAATCGTCCAACTCGGGAAGGGGCGATACTGGACCTGGTGTTGTGGAATGAGCCCGGCCAGGTGGTTGAAGTTTCAGTAGGGGATTACTTTGCGAATAGTGATCACAATTCAGTAAGTTTTAGAATACTCATGGACAAAGACGAGAGTGGTCCTAAAGGAAGAGTGCTGAATTGGGGGAGGCCAACTGCAGCAAAATTCGGCAGGAGCTCGGTAATGTGGATTGGGAGCAGCTGTTTGAGGGTAAATCCATATTTGATATGTGGGAGGCTTTGAAAGAGAGGTTGATTAGAGTGCAGGACAGACATGTCCCTGTGAAAATGAGGGATAGAAAGGGCAAGATTAGGGAACCATGGATGACAGGTGAAATTGTGAGACTAGCAAAGAGGAAAAAGGAAGCATGCATAAGGTATAGGCAACTGAAAACCGACGAAGCTTTGGAAGAATATCGGGAAAGTAGGACCAATCTGAAACGAGGAATTAAGAGGACGAAAAGCGGTCATGAAACATCTTTAGCAAACAGGGTTAAGAAAAATCCCAAAGCCTTTTATTCATACATAAGGAGCAAGAGGGTAACTAGAAAAAGGGTTGGCCGACTCGAGGACAAAGGAGAGAAGTTATGCGAGGAGTCAGGGAAAATGAGTGAGATTTTTAATGAGTACTTTGCGTCGGTATTCACTGAGGAGAGAGACATGACGGAGGTTGAGGTTAGGGATAGATGTTAGATTACTCTAGGTCAAGTCAGCATAAGGAGCGGGGAACAGTTGGGTGTTCTAAAAGGCATTAGGGTGGACAAGACCCAAGGTCTGGATGGGATCTATCCTAGTTTACTGAGGGAAGCGAGAGAGGAAATAGCTGGGGCCTTAAGAGATATCTTTGCAGCATGCTTGAGCACGGGTGAGCTCCTGGAGGACTGGAGAATTGCTAACGTTGTCCCCTTTTTTTAAGAAGGGTAGCAAGGCTAATCCAGGAAATTATAGACCGGTGAGCCTGACGTCAGTGGTGGGGAAGCTGCTGGAGAAGATACTGAGGGAAAGGATCTATTTACATTTGGAAGGAAATGGACATATTAGTGATAGGCAGCATGGTTTTGTGCAGGAAAGGTCATGTCTTACCAACTTGTTAGAATTCTTTGAGGAATTGACAAAGTTGATAGATGAGGGAAGGGCTGTAGATGTCATATACATGGACTTCAGTAAGGCGTTTGATAAAGTTCCCCATGGAAGGCTGATGGAGAAAGTGAAGTCGCATGGGGTCCAGGGTGTACTAGCTAGATGGATAGAGAACTGGCTGGGCAACAGGAGACACAGAGTTGTAGTGGAAGGGAGTTTCTCAAAATGGAGTACTGTGACTAGTGGTGTTCCACGGGGATCCGTGTTGGGACCACAGTTGTTTGTGATATACATAAATGATTTGGAGGAAGGTATAGCTGGTCTGATTAGCAAGTTTGCAGATGACACTAAGATTGGTGGAGGAGCAGATAGTGAAGGAGACTGTCGGAGAATGCAGCAGAATATCGATAGATTGGAGAGTTGGGTGGAGAAATGGCAGATGGGAGTTCAATCGAGGCAAATGCGAGGTGATGCATTTTGGAAGATCCAATTCAAGAGCGAACTATACGGTAAATGGAAAAGCCCTGAGGAAAATTGATGCCCGGAGAGATCTGGGTATTCAAGTCTATTGTACCCTGAAGGTGGCAACGCAGGTCGATAGAGTGGTCAAGAAGACATACGTCATGCTTTCATTCATTGGACGGGGTATTGAGTACAGGAGTTGGCAGGTCATGTTACAGTTGTATTGTACTTTGGTTCGAACACATTTGGAATACTGCATAGAGTTCTAGTCACCACATTACCAAAAGGATGTGGAAGCTCTGGGGAAGGTGCAGAGGATGTTCACCAGGATGTTGCCTGGTATGGAGGGCGCTAGCTATGAAGAGTGGTTGAGTAGATTAGGATTATTTACATTAGATTTACGGAGGTTGAGGGGGGACTTGATTGAGGTCTACAAAATCATGAGAGGTATAGACAGGGTGGATAGCAAGAAGCTTTTTCCCAGAGTGGGGTCTCAATTACTAGGGGTCACGATTTCAATTTGAGAGAGGAAAAGTTTAAGGGAGATATGTGTGAAAGTTCTTTATACAGAGGGTGGTGGGTGCCTGGAACGCGTTGCCAGCGGAGGTGGTCGAGGCGGGCACGATAGAGTCATTTAAGATGTATCTGGACAGATACATGAATGGGCAGGGAGCAGAGGGATACAGATCCTTGGAAAATGGGCGACAGGTTTAGATAAAGGATTTGTATCGGCGCAGGCTTGGAGGGCCAAAGGGCCTGTTCCTGTGCTGTAATTTTCTTTGTTCTGGACAGTTTCGAATGTTCTGGAGACCTGGGTTTAAATCCAACCATGCTTAGGTGTTGGGATTTTTATTGAATGATATTCTTAAATTAGCGATCTAATTATGCCGACTAAACCATAGTCTATTGTCGAATTTTTTTTTTAATCAGACCCGTTTCACGAGCATGCTCCCAGAAATAAACTGCTGCTCTAACCTAATCTATCGTATATCGGACTCCAGAAAAACTGCAATATGATTGTTTCTTAACTGTCCTCTAGTTATTTCGTGATTGTCAATAAAAAAAGGACCTGTTTACCACAAGACACAGATCATGAAAGATTTTCTTTCAAAATCAGATGCATCTGAAGCTCACACTGCGAATCTGTTCAGGAATCTAATCCTGATACATCACCATGCATATCTGCAAATCGATATAGAACACTCTTCTAAAGTGTAATTATAGCGACGAGACTTCCTTTCTGATGGATCAGGAATATCTGGGGAGATTTCTGGCGGTACACTGGGACTGAAAATTAAAAATACTGATGACGGAGTGATAGGTTGTTTGTTAACTTGTCTGCAATGGACAACTCCAAATTTTGGCTCAAACGGCCACTTTTCTCTTGGATTTTTTTAAAAGTTTCATCCAGTCTGTGAGACACAGTGTTGCTCTACTCATTAGGTGGTTATCAGTTACGTCCTGTTTTTCATCTTTCTGCAGCACCCCCTCCCCACCCTTTCCACAAAAGGATTTCCCTCGTGTTTTTTTGCCTGAATGTTTTCCGGGTCTTGGTGCATATACTGACGATATGGAATTTGAATTGAGAAATCATCAGAAAACATTTCAAGTTCTGACATTATGATGCGGGGAAGGGTACTGCAGAAATCACTATTTTAGAGTCTAGTGACTTAGAGTCATACAGTCATACAGCATGGAAGCAGACTCTTTGATCCAACTAGTCCACGCTGACCATGCTCCCAAGCAAAACTCGTCGCATCTGCCTGCGTTTGGCCTATATCCCTCCTTTCTTATTCGCATACTTATCCAAAAGTCTTTTAAACTTCGTCATTGTTCCTGCATCAATCACTTCTTTTGACAGTTTATTCCACATATGGACCACTGTCCATGTAAAATAAAAAGACCCTCATGTCCTTTTTAAATCCTTCATCTCTCACCATAATAAGAAAACTGTTCTTTCGTCTTGAACTCCCCCACCCAGGGAAAAGCCCCTTGCTGTTCACGTTATCTACGCCACTCATGATTTTACAAAATTGCATAAGATCACCCCACAATCTCTTGAGCTCCAGTGAAAAAAGACCCAGCCTATGCAATCTATTATTATAATTAATGAATCCAACATGCATTAAGTTTTCACACTCATTGTCGTTTATGCCTATTTCCGGGAATTTCGCAGAGCCACGCCTGTTTGAAAGCTACTTGCATGTAATAGGCTCAGAGATAGTAGGAACTGCAGATGCTGGAGAATCCGAGACAACAAGGTGCAGGGCTGGATGAACACAGCAGGCCAAGCAGCATCATAGGAGCAGAAAGGCTGACGTTTCGGGCCTCGACCCTTCATCAGAA
>NC_063339.1:82782778-82836490 GCF_021869965.1 Rhincodon typus
CTTTACCATGGACGTCCAGTCCCTATACACCTGCATTCCCCATACAGATGGCCTAAAGGCCCTCCGCTTCTTCCTGTCCCGCAGGCCCGACCAGTCCCCCTCCACTGACACCCTCATCCGCTTAGCCGAACTCGTCCTCACACTCAACAACTTCTCTTTCAATTCCTCCCACTTCCTACAGACAAAGGGGGTAGCCATGGGTACCCGCATGGGCCCAAGCTACGCCTGCCTCTTTGTAGGTTACGTGGAACAATCCCTCTTCCGTACCTACACCGGCCCTAAACCCCACCTCTTCCTCCGTTACATTGATGACTGTATCGGCGCCGCCTCGTGCTCCCACGAGGAGCTCGAACAGTTCATACACTTCACTAACACCTTCCACCCCAACCTTAAGTTTACCTGGACCATCTCTAACACCTCTCTCCCCTTCCTGGACCTCTCTGTCTCCATATCGGGCAACCACCTAGAAACCGATATTCATTTCAAGCCCACCGACTCCCACAGCTACCTAGAATACTCCTCCTCCCACCCACCTTCCTGCAAAAATGCTATCCCCTATTCCCAATTCCTTCGCCTCCGCCGCATCTGCTCCCAGGATGAGGCATTCCACTCCCGTACATCTCAGTTGTCCTCGTTTTTCAAGGACCGTAACTTCCCCTCCTCGGTGGTCGAGAACGCCCTCAACCGTGTCTCCCACATCTCCCGCACCTCATCCCTCACACCCCGTCCACGCAATAAAAACCAAAAAAGAATCCCCCTCGTCCTCACGTACCACCCCACCAACCTCCGGATCCAACGCATCATCCTCCGACACTTCCGCCATCTGCAATCCGACCCCACCACCAAAGACATCTTTCCCTCCCCACCCTTATCTGCTTTCCGGAGGGACAACTCTCTCCGTGACTCCCTTGTCCGCTCCACACTCCCCTCCAGCTCCACCACACCCGGCACTTTTCCCTGCAACCGCAGGAAGTGCTACACCTGCCCCCATACCTCCTCCCTCACCCCCATCCCAGGCCCCAAGAAGACTTTCCACATCAAGCAGATGTTCACCTGCACATCTGCCAATGTGGTATACTGCATCCGCTGTACCCGGTGTGGCTTCCTCTACATCGGGGAAACCAAGCGGAGACTCGGGGACCGCTTTGCAGAACACCTACGCTCGGTTCGCAACAAACAACTGCACCTCCCAGTCGCGAACCATTTCAACTCCCCCTCCCATTCCTCAGACGACATGTCCATCCTGGGCCTCCTGCAGTGCCACAACGATGCCACCCGAAGGTTGCAGGAACAGCAACTCATATTCCGCTTGGGAACCCTGCAGCCCAATGGTATCAATGTGGATTTCACAAGTTTCAAAATCTCCCCTCCCCCCACCGCATCCCAAAACCAGTCCAACTCGTCCCTGCCTCCCTAACCTGTTCTTCCTCCCACCTATCATCTCCTACCGACCAACCTCATCCCGCCCCCTTGACCTGTCCGTCCTCCCTGGACTGACCTATCCCCTTCCTAACTCCCTACCTACACTCACCTTTCCTGGCCCCATCCCCGCCTCTTCGACCTGTTTGTTTCCTCTCCACCTATCCTCTCCTCTATCCCTCTTCTATCCGCCTCCCACTCTCTCCCTATTTATTTCAAAACCCCCTTCCCCTCCCCCTTTTCTGATGAAGGGTCTAGGCCCGAAACGTCAGCCTCTCTGCTCCTATGATGCTGCTTGGCCTGCTGTGTTCATCCAGCCCTGCACCTTGTTGTCTTGCATGTAATAGGCATCGTCTTTCACCTCACTTTTGGAATTCAGTCCTCGATCCATGACCAAACAGTACGATTGAATCGACTTGATCTTGCTTAAGTGCAAGTTGAGAATCAGAGCAAAGTTCACTGCAAGATAGAGGTCTCCAGTATTAGTGTGAACGGCAGCTTCAAAACTTTGAGATAAGAAGAACTGCAGATCAACACAGTGTGCAGCTGGAGGAATACCGCAGGTAAGGCAGCATGAGAGGAACACGAAAGCTGACGTTTCAGGTCGGGACCTTCAGTTCTGATGAAGGGTCCCGACCCGAAACGTCGACTTTCCCGTTCCTCTGATGCTGCCTGACATGCTGTGCTCCTCCAGCTCCACCTTGTGTTTACCACAGCTTCAAAACGTTGCTGATGAATGGCATAAAACTGCTCGGGTGATAATTACAATTCGAAATTGTCTTATATCATAGTCTTTCATCAGCAAAAAATTGTAATATCATAACAAGATCTAAAGTATTGTTGAGTTCATCATAATGTTAGCTGGTTAAATGTTTCAGCACTGATATTATTCAGCACATTTTTGTTCCATGCTGTTGCGCAATACCAATGCTTATCATTCAGCCATTTTATGATTGAACGTATTTGTTCCTGTTACCTTAAAGCGCTTATGTGTTTTGGCATTAAAAAATTAATTCCGTACCAGTTTCCCATTCATCACCACTCCCTCAGTAAAGCAAAAAAAATGTTACTGAATTGCTTCGAATGTTCAATATTTAATATCGTTTATTAGCTACATAACATTGCAAGAATGCCGTTCATGAGCTACATAACATTGCAAGACAGAAAAAAAAAAAACAAATTTGGACACATCATACTGTTCAGCGTCAACTGTGCCCTGTTTTTATGACAATAGTGGCTGAATTTGTATAATAGCTACAGAATCCAAATCGCTCTTCGTATCCTTTGATTCCCTGTTATACCACACAAACAAATCAGTTGGTGTTAGATTTATAGTTGTATATTCAGGCTTGGTTAATTTACAATATATTGTGCTGAGAGCTCGAAAAATCATGATACATTAAAAGAAACAATTTCTCCTCTCCTGAACGATAGGCTCCATATTCTGAAAATGTTTTCTCATTTTCTGAGTTTTCATACAAGTCAAGTAACCGGAATGTGCTTCGATCAAGATTGAAATGGTCCATTTTATGCTATGTGAATGCCCCATTACAGCTACATTGCCTTTATGGGAATCTTCAAGATATTCTTTTTTCGCTGTTCTGACCAACAGAATATGGGTGTCTCTGTCAATTGTTTCCACATCTACTACTTCGAATGTCTTTCAGTACTGATTAAAGGTCCAAATATTCTGAGTCATTGTCCTCCATCTTTATTGTCATTCTGTCATACTTTATTTTCAAGTTGCAACCCATCATTGTCGTTGCACCTGGATTGATTAAAATGGAATTTATCAGAAAGAAGAATTCCAAACGTTCTCACTGTATAAATATTTATCGGTCATTGCTTTTATAATGAAATATTTTGTCTCTTATTCCATATATCAACAATACTGATAAGGCAACATATTTGGCTGTCACTCGTCTCACCTATACGAATCTTACACATTGGTACGAAGTTTCAGTTATTCTTTACTTCTCTCCCTATCCCATACACCATTTTATTTTACACAAGCACACATACATTTTGATTGCAACAATTCCAAATTACGATGACGAAATCTCCTCCTACTTGAATCTGCCCAGTTCTCTAATTACATTTCTTGTTGCTCTTTTTAGTTTTAAACCTTGTTCCATCCTGGTGAACTTTGATTATTGTTTCTCATTGTCAATCAGCTCATCACTGTGACACATTAATTTATCCTTTCTCCTACTAAACACACACATGATAGTTCATGACATGATAATTTAGGGCATCCTGCAGCTTCCTTTAAATTCGTGAAAAAAGCAAACATATTCTGAGAACGCTAAGAGTGTTATTAACTCACTTACAATGTTGAACTGACTTCCCAATTTTTCCAGCGTCTCATTATTCATGTTGCAGCGCCGACCTTACAAGCAATGGCACGGGTTCACCCTTGCATTTTTCCACAACTCGCTTCATTACAAATATGGTTGGCGCTGCTCTCCGCATCTTGAATTCTACTCTCTCTCTATTACATTTTGCAGAATTATTTTTGTTTGCTTCAGAAGGAAATATCATATCCGTGCACGGTATATTCGTACAGCTGAAAATGTAGTTTTTTCTTGCTGATCATGAATAAACAATGAATTGAGAGTTTTACTCTGCCATTTCAGTGGACAGATAGGAGTAAATATTATCACTGTTGGTCTGGACTTGCACGTCGGTAAGTATAGATCAAGATGGCAAATAGATTTTCCTGAATACCACAGTAATCAACTCGTCATCACCATCACAGTACATTTAACTTTCAGGATGCATTTGACATTCAGACATCACAATTTTTCTGGCAGGATTTTTGAGGGGAAAGTAATGTTACTGCTGGGTTACTACTTTGGAGACATTGTTTCAAAACTGCCAGGCATACACTTGACATTGTCCTAAATTGAAACAACCCTGAGCAGTTGGCATGAGTCTGGCGAATTTCAATCAAATTTCACTCATAGGTGTATTCTGCCGGGATCTTTCGGAAATCACTGCATTTGTTCATAACTTCAACATGAACACATTTCTATCTCATCAACTCCAGTCTTTTCAAGTATACTTGTGCAACGCAATTTTCTTTTCCGTTTCTCTCTCGGTCAGTTTTCCACTTGAGTCCATAGCATTTCAAGAAAATTAGCATATAACATGTTTTGGCGCTTTCTCAGAGGCCTTTGATGACTTGACCCTTCCCCTCCTCAGACACCATATTACCATACACGGACATAACTTTGTTCTCAATATCATTATAATCCAGTCACCACTATGACTGCAACCGGGAAGATTCTCTAGTCCTGCTCCTCATAAGCTATTTCCCCCTTGTACAAGGTCTTTTTGTCTTTTATCCACTCCTACATTTGCACTTCATTTACCAGTGCTCCTGAAATGCCGTGGTCGTTTTATTAACTGAGGTCATTGCTCCATTGACAGGGCCCTATTTTGTGGACATTCCACATTCTCAAATCAAACTAAGCCTACTCCCTATCAGGTCATGAGAAGTTGCCATATTTCTCAGTTTCTACTCACACCGTTTTAACATTCGACAAGTCATCCTGCATCATTTTCAGCGTTTCAAATTTGTCACTGGCAAACGTAGACTTTCGACCTTTCTGGCAACGTGTTGGTGAGGCTACATTTGGAGTACAGTGTACAATTCAGGTCGCACTGCTTCAGGAAGGATATTATTATATTGGAGAGTCTGCAGGAAAGATTTGCTAGGTTGTTCATGGGACTGAAGACGTTGAGCTATAAGGAGAGGGATTGTTTCACTGCAGCTTAGGAGGTTGAGGGGTGACAGAATAATTGTTTATAAAATCGTTAGGGGCATAGAGAATGTGAATAACAAATGGCTTTTCTCTGGGGTAGGGAACTAGAGAGCACATTTTAATGTGAGAGGTGAAAGATTTAAATGGACCTGAGAGAAATTTCTTTTTACATAGTGGATAGTTGGTATGTGCAATCAACAGCCAGAGGAAGAGGTGGATGCTGGTAATCTTGCAATATTCATAAGATATTTGGATAGGTACATAAAAGGAAAAGTTTAGAGGGACATGGGTGAAACACGTTCTAATTGGACTTGTTTAGTTTCGGAAGATTGGTCGGATGACGATTTGGACAGAAGAGTCTGTTTTCATGCTGTATGACCATATGACCTATAAACCTCTATTTAATTCCTTTGCCCAGGCATATTTATATGCACGCACAAGAGATGGATCAGCAATGTTAAAGTGTATGATTAGATGAACAATTCTCTGAAACAGTGCCAAAGCCATTGTTTAAAACTTTGCCAAATATACTTGGTGCAAATCGGCCTGAGTAACATGCTTATACAGTATGTCAGCAATCTGCGACATGTTTCAGCACTGTGTAGAACTGCTGAAATTATGGGTCTGGCGCCATGTCACTCCAGGCGTAATTGTAGTGGGTGGAGTGGGGAGCAGATACGTCCCATAATAAACATTTCAGAACGAAAATCCAGAATAGTCTTATAGAAAGAAGGATTCTGTTTCTTCTAACTAGAATCTCAGAGTTCGTATTGAGATGAGATATTTTTCAATAATGTAGATTATTCTGACAAAGAGGGTCCAAACTTCTCTACAGGCCCTCCATTGCAGCCCATAGTTCGAGTGTGGAAGAGATGTATCCAAAGTGATCTTTTAAAATGATTTCGAATCTGCAAATCAACATAGTATTTTCAGTGTAAAATGGAAATCTACAGGTGTGGATCAATGGCCCATTGGTATTATCTTTGGATTCTTAATCCAGAGACCAAGATAACGTCCTGCTAACCTGGGTTTGAATCCTGCCTCGGCGGATAGTGGAAATTGAATTCAATTAAACATCTGGATTTAGGAGTCTAACGATGATCACAAATTCATTGTCAATTGTCGTAGAAACTCAGTTGGTTCACAACGTTCGTTAGGGAAGCAAAGTGCCATATTTACCTGGTATGGCCTACATGTAACTTCAGACCAAAAGCAATGTGGCTAACTCTTAACTGTCCTCTGGAGAATAAATGCTGACAGAGACAGAGACATACTCGTCCCGTGAATGAATAAAAAAAAACTCCCAATACTACAGAGGTTTCCAAATTAAGTATGGCCAAGCATAGTGATATTGGTGGGAGTGAATTTCAAACACCATGAGATGATGTGGAATAAAATCTCAAGTGGAATATAATCTTCACGATATTCATATCATAACACCAGGGATTATCAATGAATAATTATCCTCAGTCCCTCCGAATGTAAGTATACTCCATGTCCTTTTCTCTGCTTCTCTGTGACGAGATTCAGGACGAATGTGGCGAGCTAGCCATTGTAACATGGCTGTAAGAACGTTAAAACAGAGGCTGCCATTCCCAATACAAACCTTGAAATGGTAACCTCTCCCGTAAGGGCCAGGTTATTTTTTTTTTACAAAATTCAGCGAATTTGGAAATAAACAGTCTTGAGACAGTTCGTGCTTGATATTTCGACGTACTGAATATCACATTCGGCCTAATTTTTACAAATAGATTTGCTGGAGGAAATCTCCAGTCCTTGCTTTCTGTATCAAAAATGGCGAACATTGCTCGAACTTAACGATTTTTTCTCCTATTTGTCTTGCAGTTAATTTGATGACAATTATTATCTTATCCCAGAGAAAATGTGGCCTTTCTATCTGCACATCTCGCTACCTCATGTCAATGGCAACGGCGGAACTATTGCTTATTATCACCGAGATCATACTAAGGCGGTTCCGTTATTATTATTATCCATTATGCTTCTTGGACATCACTCCTGTTTGTAGCATTGTGTATGTCCTGCACCATGTAGCTATAGATTGTTCTGTCTGGTTCACTGTCACTTTCTCCGTTGATCGATGTGTTGCCATTTGTTACCAGAAACTGAAAACTAAATATTGCACAAAAAAAAAACAACGGCTGTGATTCTGGCAACTACATGTAATCTATTCTGTTTAAAATATCTGCCCTTCTACTTCAGATTTGAACCAAAAATGATCGTTAGCAATGTATCATGGTTCTGTTATAGTAGGCAAAGCTATTTCACTGAGCCTGGATGGATTAGTCTTAAGTTGGTTGATGTGATTTTAACCCCATTGCTCCCATTTGTTCTAATTGTATTCGTGAACTGTTTAACCGTCCAACACATTTTAAAAACCAATCGTGTCCGAAAGAGATTGCGGGGTCAGAGCATAGGGGAGAATAATTATGACACAGAGATGGAGAGCAGAAAGAAGTCTATGATCTTACTCTTCACTATATCTGGTAGCTTCATACTTCTGTGGCTAGTGTATGTTTTATATCGATTTCAAATCGCAGATGCATTTGAAAAGAATTCATTTTACGTATTTGAACAGGTTGGATTGATGTTGCGCAATTTAAGTTGCTGTACAAATACGTTCATTTACGGAGCAACACAATCCAAATTCAGAGAACATTCGAAGAATGCCATGAAGTATCCGATTCTTTCAGTCATTCACCTCATTAGCAAACGGAAGGTCTGTCAGATGTCCAATATCCGGTGGTTAAATTGCAATATTGATCAGTACAGAAGCAGAGGTAAGGTGAAGCAGGAAGACGGAAATAGCAATGATCCGTCAACTAAGCGACAAAGCCTGACGAGCAGAATACAACAAGAAATGGGTCAGAAGAGTAAAACTTCTCAGATCTGCGATTAAGAGGCACGATGAGAAAGAAATTTGGAGGAAGGGAGCTATAATGGGAAGGCGAGTCAGATAAGCAGACCAGCAGTGTTTCAAGTTCATTGAATTGAATCCCTTTATTTCTGACGATAAGTGATATCTTCTCATTTTTCATCAAATTGTGAGAACTTATTTGTATAAAAGCGGAATTCTGTGGGAGTGTGTTTCCTGATCACCAATGATGGCGTTACAAGTTAAGTTAGATTCTGGACTGAAATGTGGTTTCACAGATCATATTTTGCTTTGTTTCGTTGTTATCAAGGTGGTCTCTTGCTGAAACATAAGCATGTGCTGCTGTAGATTTTGTTCAGAAAGAAAAACAGGCGTTCACTAAATTAAATGAAATAACATAAAATAAAATAAAAACGAATTCAAACACTTTTAACCACACATTACAAGGATAATCCCATCAATGACATGAAAACATGTTTACCAATCCACAACAAAAACAGCTTATTTATGCAGGAAGAAAAATCCCATATTGAGCTGTATTGATATTACAATCCGATTCTTTTATTAAATTAAGTAAACATTGTGCCACCTATGTGACTATTTCTTTTTGTAAAATTTACATACTGACCGCCGGGGCAATGTAACAATAAAAAAGGGAAGGGAATTTAAAAAGTCAGGGAACTAAGTTAAAATAGGAATTTAAATAACTGATGTTGGAAATTGGACACAAAAGCATAAATTGATGGAAAAAAAAAAGAAAGTCAGCAGGTCCGCAATATCTGTGGAGCAAAGTAGAATTAACGAGTTGTGTCTAATGACCCTTCTTCAGAACTGATTGTGGATCGGAAAGGTTGGTATGTATGCTGAAGCGGAAGTGGGGGAAGGGGAAGTACTAAACACAAGGTGGAAATGGAGCCCAGAGAGAGAAAAACGGTTCCACGGACAAAGGGATGGGTAAAGGTCAAGATAGGAGGATGAATATCTACTAATTTAGACCATTATTGGTTGACAATGGGATGTATGTAGTAGCAGCCCATGTGATGACAAGACCATCTATATGGGTGTTGTGCTCAAGACATGGGAGAAGTTATTCAAGTCCTGAAATTGTTGAAATTGATATTGAATGCAGAAGACTGCAGGGTCCCAGAGCAAAAAAAAAGTTGTTGTTCTTCCAGCTTGCGCTATTCCAATAGGTAGATTTTCATTCTCACAGGCTGATCTTTTCCCATTCTTTCCTCCGCCGAGCTGTGTTTTATTCTTTGTCTCTGGGCTCCATCTCCATCATTTGTTTACTCCTGTCCTCCTTCCCCAATCACTTCCTCAGCATATATACGAACCTTTTCCCAGCGACAGTCAGCTCTGAAGAAGGGCCAGAAGGAACACAAAACGTGAATTCTGAATTCTCACAACAGATGGTGCTAGACCTGCTGAGTTTTTTTCAGCATTTTCTGTTTTAGTTACTTGTCGAAAATCACTGACACCACCATATACCATTCCTCATTGACTGCATCTAGCTCAGCCACACCCCACGTGGACTGCAACACAAGTTTTATCCTTCCTGTATTGAATCCACCTAGGATCACTCGAATGTTCAATGTCCCTAAGACAGCTGCTCTTGCTGCATCGTGAGATCCACACTCCGTGTCATTCATAGCTATATGCACATTTTCAACCTCTCTCTCCATCAGTAGCACTTCACAATGCACAGCCATTCACTTTCAAGTCATTCCGCGGTTCATTTCATTCACGATTAAAACAATATTTTAATTTTTTTGCAAACATTAAGGAACAAAAGATGCAAAAACTTACAGGTAAGCATGCCGCTTCAAACCTTCCCCCTCACATTTCCGCTGACACCATCCCCTCTCCTAGCCCACGTCCTGTCGAGTATTAACTATCAATTCTGACCTTCCGCTGTCTCATTCTGTACGTAACGTACTCAGTAAAGGTTTTAGTTTTACCTGCCTGTATTCCTACATCAATTAATTTAGGGGACAACATGACGTTGAACTCTTCTTCTATCCCCTTTATCTCCGTGCCCATTTCTTCAGACAAATATACTGTCCCTGCCCACTGATCCGTTTAATCATCCCCAATACTGTGTCTCCAATTGTGCCCTCCCTCTGGCCTTTTACCTGCTCTCATCAGGAGTCGTCAATATGACAATGACCACCTCAATTCTATGCCCTTTCTTCAAGCCAACCTATCTCCCTCTGAACTGACTGCAATCTGTGTTCTCTGATCCAACTCTGACTTTGTAACCAAGCCTACTGACAAGGTTAGTGTTGTAGTTGTCAGGTGTACTGACCTGCACATATTGGAGGCTGAGCACCAGCATTCAGATACCTCCCTCTATTTCCCTAGGGACATGACCCCATCATGAAATGTCAAACTATTGTCTCCACAATCTCATACATTCCGCTTCAACTTCTTTCCCAAAATCCACAAAAAGTGCTGCCCAGATAGTCAATTGTTTCTGCCTTCTCGGGCCGATGAAACATGTCTTCCTACTTTGTTTCTCCTTTTTTCTCCACTTGTCCAGTATCTTCCCATATTCATCTACAATTCTTCTTGCCATTTATGACGTTTTCAGAATTTCCTAAACAAGGTCTCCAGTCACTACCTCTTAACCATAGACGTGCAATTTCTTTACATGTGCACGCCAATCTACATGGTCTCAGGAATCTCCATTTCTGCCTGGAAAAAAGAAAACTAAAATGTCTCCATCCACCACCACGCCATCTGTTCGAGCTTGTCCTCGCTTTGAACAACTTCTCCTGTCTGAAGAATTTTCACTGGATTCGAAACGTTCACTTTGTTTCTCTCCAAAAATATTGTCAGAAACTGTTAAGACCATTTTTTTTTCTCCCAGCGATTTCTAGCTTTTTTTTCAAATATGTAAATTGTCGACATTATTTTGATACATATAAGGGATGAATTGAAAGGGGTTAACTGGAGTTGTTTGTTCATTGGATATGATTAATATCAGTCTCCATGGATCCTAAATATGTTATTGGAGGGGTTCCTTATTTTCCTTTCAATGTGTTTCCGAGAATGGAGCATTACCTCCAACATGAGCAGGGATCAGCAGCTCTACCGAGAGGCAAAGCAGAAAATAGAATCTGAGAACACTAGACTGGAATGTTCCAACAATGGATCAGCATCTGACAACAATTAAGTAGAATGTTCCAGCATTGGATCAGAATCTGAGAGCAATAGACAGGAACGTTACAACAATGAATCAGAATCTGAAAAACAAAAAATAGACTGGAATGTTATGATAATGTACAGGGGTTTATCATCGGGTCTTTTACTGGCTTTCTCAGGATTGAATATCGTTACCATCACGAATCCTGTATGTACTTTGCGTTAGTCCAATATTTATTATGCCATCCTCGCTATTGTTGGTGTTCGTCTAAGTCACTATATCTGTCTATTAACTCGGGTTGAAACGAATTACTGGTCGTAGTGTTTCAATTTTGGAAAGATGGATGTCAATACCTTCAGTTCCATCCAATAATTCCAATTCTTACGATTTACAAAATTCTCAACAATATCTCAGGTGGAACGAGGCTGCTGAAAACCTCCAAAATCCCGTTTGTCCTGCATTGGTTTATGTCTTCATGTCGTCTCCAGCATCCATCCTGCACAATATCACTATCATGGTATCAAAGTCTTCACCTCAACCTCAGTGCAGCGTCTGAATAAACTTTAATCGAAAGCTTCATTAAATCCAAATTCAACTGTTACATTTCTCTTCTGGCCACACTTACTCTTGCAAAATAGTTACACCTTCAACAGCAATTTGTTCTTCTCTCCAGGGAACTTGTCGGTTGGAGAGTCAGTTGGATGATGAGCAATTCACTGAGGGGTAATACTGAGACTCAAGATAATAATCTAGGGTAATTCTCCCAATCCCATGAAGGAAATTGGTAGAGTTAAATAGAGATCATGAACCCATCATTCTTTACTATAAAAAGCCATATGCTTCACTCATGTCCTTTAGTGAAAGCAATATGTTATAAATTCCCTGGTCAGATCTCCGTGTAACTCCAGACACAAGGCAATGTGGTTGACTCTTTCGTGTCCTGTGGAACAGGGGAGCAGGCCACTGAATTGCAGAGAAAGTCAGGATGGGCTGAAGTGCTTCCCTTAATAAGAATGCTCAAATCACATGAGAGAACAACTAAAATGAAGGTAGTGTACTTCCTCTGCCTGTTTCCCAATTTCCTATATATTACTACCGTTCAGGTTTTGGAAGTTGCCCATTTCAGGTGTATTTCCTTCACGCTGTGAATTTCTAGTCAGTGTGGAGTGAATTTCCCCAGAAACCACTGTTGTTGGCTTTTTGATGTTGTGATAAACAAAATTGTGCAAGGCACTTTTACATTCCAGGTCATTCGCATTGCATAGAGATGTGCTGGATTTATTGGCAAAAAATAATGAGCAGAGAGAGGGAAATTCTGGGTAAGGAAGTATTGTGATCAAAACTGAGAACCTTGTTCACACAGTCGTTGGCGCATTGTGTACAGATTTGGTCTCCTTTAGAAGGAATGATCTCCTTGTCCTGTGAGAGTGCAAAGTAGTTTTATCAGTCTAATCCCTGGGATGATAGTACCATGAAGACAGAGTGACGAAACTGTTTTTTTTTAATCTGTAACACTGCATCTTCAAACTGTCAGGAGATGCAACAACGCAATTTTCATCAACTGCACTCAAAAGATAACCCAGAACGTTACCCAAGCACAACGCAACGCCATCCACGCTGTCAAGAACAACCACAATATCGTCATCAAACCAGCAGACAAAAAGGAACCTTCGTCATACAAAATAGAACGGACTACTGCACAAACGTGTACCGGCAACTGAACAACCACAAACACTGCAGACAATAACCTGCCAATCCAACAAAGAGCACAACTGTCAACTCAACACACTGATCAAGACTTTTGATCCAGAACTTTAGAGAACTCTATGCACTTCATCCTGCGTACTTCTTGCACAGGAGACTTCTACTGCCTTGCAAACATACACAAAGCCAACACACCTGGACGTCCCATCATATCAGGCAACGGGAACTGGTGTGAGGACCTGTCTGCCTCTGTCAAGGGCATATTAAAGCCCACTGCACAAGGAATCCTCAGCATCTGTCGCGACACTACAGACTGCTTACAGAAGCTCAGCACCCATAGACTAGTGGAAGCAGGAAAATTTCTCGTCATAATGGATGATTTACCACACTACACGTGCATCCCCCATGAAGACAGTGTCGCTGAAGCGGTCTCAGTACTCAACACCGATAACTGCCAATTCACAGATGCCATTCTACAACGCATCTGCTTCACCCTCAACCATTACTTCTTCAACTTCGACATCGAGTTCTTCATCCAGACACACAGAACATCCATGGCCAACATTTTCATGCACAAGTTTGAGCAACGATTTCTTCGCTGCACAAGACCTCCAAGCAATGCTATACAGACGACATTTTCTTCCGTTGGACTCAGCGGAGGAATCGCTGATATGACTAAACAACGACATAAACAATTTTCATCACACCATCAGGCTTACCATGGATTACTCTTCAAATACACTCATCTCCGTCAAGCAAGGACAGCTCAGTATCTCACTCTACGGCAAAAGACTACAGATAACCTCACGATGCTGCACTTCTCTAGCTTCCAGCCGAAATATGTTTAAGAAGACACCCGCTGCGGACAAGCTCTGCATATACACAGGATCTGCATAGTCGACCAGGATAGCACGGCATGGTGGCTCGGTGTTTAGCACTGCTGCCTCTCAGTACCAGGGACTTGAATTCGATTCTGCCCTCGGGCGACTGTCTGTGTGGAGTTTGCACATTCTCCCCGTGTCTGTGTAGGTTTCCTCAGGATGTTCCAGCTTCCTCCCACAGGCTAGGTGGACTGGCCATGGTAAATTGCCCTTGTGAATGTTAGGTGGATTAGCTATGGGAAATGCGGTAGGATAGGGTCGGTTAGGGGTTGTGAATCTGTGTGGGATGTTCTTTGCTGTAGACTTGTTGGGCTGAAGGGCCTCTTTTTACACTGTAGGGAGTCTAAAAATAAAAAGCCAGACGGGGACACGACCGAGAATGTACACTTCGCCGACTAGCACTTCCTGGAAGCTGAAGAAGTAAGCTATATTCTTCACATATTTCTACATGTCGTCGATGACGACAAACACCTCACTAAGATTATCGCTACGCCTCCAATTCTCACCTTCAAACAATGGCCAAACCTCTAAAAATCATCGATTGCAGCAAACTGCCAAGTCACACCACACAACCCTGTCGTCGGTCTGCAAAATAAGACAATGGCCTATGGTATTATCATTGGGCTGTTAATCCAGACACCCAGATAACTATCTGGGGACCCGGCTTCAAATCCCGCCATAACAGACAGTGGAATTTGAATTCAATAAAGTATCTGGAATTAAGAATCTAATGACGACCATGAAACGTCGATTGTTGGAAAAACCCATCTGGTTCCCTGACGTCCTTTATGGAAGGAAACTATCATGCTTACCTGGTCTGGCCTACACGTGAGTCCAGACTCACAGCAATCTGTTTGACTCTGAACTGCCCTCTGGGCAATCAGGGATATGAAATAAATGCTGCATGGTCAGTGATGTCCATCATTAAAAAAAGACACGACAGATCATCAACATGGATACAGCCATCACACTTGTGAACACGACCCAACATGTACGTAGCAAATATGCATGTGACTCTGCCAATTTTGTCTTCCTCAGGTATATCTGCGAGTTTTTTTTTTGGATAAATGGACAGCAAGCAATAATCGCCAGGCAGGAGTGATCCCTCCCTATCAGGCACACTTCAGTGGTAAAACTCATCCAGCTTCTGATCTTTGGGTAAGCGTCCTCCAAGGCGTTTTTCGAGATACACAACAATGCAGAATCGCCGATGAGACGCTGAAAAAAAAACAAATTCCTTCCAGTGAAGATGGCTTCGACTGCGATCTTAGATTCATGTCTGTACTTGGAAAATCTTTCTTACTGTCCTGTTTTGATAACATTATCTTGATAATTTGTTATGATCTTTTTCACTTAATTAGTTTGTGAAGTTTTGGATTACTTGTCAATTTGGATATATCCTCGTAATGCGGCTCTTATAACCATCATGTTATTATTCCAGGCATTTACTTTGTGCCTTGCACTACCTCATTTTTGATATTTTGTAATTATCTCTCTGCATTAATTAATCGGATCATCCCATCTACTTGATATTCAACTGTTGACACTTTACTCACACAGTTTGACACTTCTGATCACCTGCAAATAGTTGAACAAAAACAGGAGTTGCCTGAAAAGCTCAGCACTGAGGAAGGATCACACGACCCGAAAGGTTAATTCTGAGTAATTTTTTCTTCACAGATATTGTCAGAGCTGCTGAGCTTTTCCAGCAATTTCTGTTTTTGTTCCTGATTTACAGAATCCGCAGTTCTTTCGGTTTGTACCTGTAAAAACTTAATATGCAGCCCGTAGAGACTCCACTAAAAGCATTTCTACGATCGTTTTACATTCTTAATTACCTGGAATTTACTTGCAATAATTTCTCCGTTTATAAATTTTGGGCCTGTGCCCTTCCCTTCACTTCAGCTGACGAAGGATCCGCGCTCAGAAATCTTGTCTTAGAATCATACAACCATAGAATCACACAGGGCGGAAACATACACATTACGTCCAGCAAACCCATACCAAACATAATCCCAAACTAAAATAGTCCCACCTGCTTGCTGCTGGCCCATATCCCTCCAAACATTTCTTATTCATGCATCTGTGCAAACATCTTTTAAACGTTGAAATTGTACCCGCATCTGCCACTTCCTCAAGAAGATAATTCCACATTCTGTGTAAAAAAAAGTCTCTCATGTATTTTGAAATCTCCCTGCCCTCACCTTAAACATGTGCCCCCTAGTCTTGAAATCCGCCATCCTGGGGAAAAGGCAACTACCATTAACTCAATCTATACATCTTATTATTTTATTAACTTCTATCAGGTTGCCTGTCAGCCTCGCACGCTCCAGTGATGAAAGCCCCAGCCTATCCAGCCTTTCTTTATAACTCAAACTTTCAATACGAATCATTATCCTGGTAAATTGCTTTTGAACCCTCTCCAGTTTAATAACATTCTTTCAATAAAAAATAAATCTGTTTGACTATAACCAAATTCGTATGACTTCTGGCTTTGTCTACAACACAAGCAGACAGTGAGTTCCAAATTTCCACCACCCTCTTAGTGGAAAAAAAAAGACTATCTCTCTTTACTAAGGTTTGAAGGAGTGGATTAAAGCCAATCTCTAGCAACTCCCACTCAAACCAAAGTCAGGAGCCATAGGCAGGAGGACACAAACCTGTAGGATGAAACTCCAAAAAATTTCCTAACCCATCATTTCAACAATTCACCCACGACTACAGGTCAAACGGTATTGCATATTTAACTACTCTATGTTCTTATTCTGAAATCATATTCGCTTCAATATCCAACGCAGACTGAATTACAATCCTGACAGAGAATGATAGGAAACAAGTCATTCACTGATACATTTTTTAATTCATTCATTGTACAAGGGCGTCGCTGGCTAGGCAGCATTTATTGCCCATCTGTAATTGTACAGATGGAAGTTCAGAGTCAAACAGATTGCTGTGGGTCTGGAGCCACATGTAGGACAGACCGAGTAAGGATGGCAGTTTCCCTCCCTAAAGGGCATTAGTGAACCAGATGGGTTTTTCTGGCAATCGACAATGGATTCATGGTCATCACTAGATTATTAGTTCCAGATATTTCTTATTGAATTCAAATGCCACCATGTGCCATGGCAGGATTCGAACATAGGTCCCCAGAAGATTATCTGGGTCCCTGGATTAACAGTCCAGCGATTATACTACCGGGCCATTTCCTCCCCCTCAAATCCCATACAGATCATTTTAAGATTCACAACAGGCAGCTTTTGAAAGAAAAAAAAAGCTGTGATTTTGCCAGGGAGAGCCTGGGAAGTCTGTATGACTTTTAATCGTGGTTTGGATTACGTCAATGCTCAGTGGTTCTCTCAATGGGATGTAACCTCCCTGCATTTCCCTGAGTCTGTGCTCAATGTATTCGGATGTTGGTCCCGGCTTGCAGGATCTTGTGACCCAAGGATAGGCAGGGAACTATAGGTTGAAACTACAGTTGCTGCTTCTGATGGCAGGGAGTGAATGTAGAGTGAGCACCCAGAATCTTGATGCTTTCTTGTTTTTTCTGATTTCTCTCAACACGGAGCTGAGGAAGAGTTTTGCGTTTGGTTGAATCCAGGCAACTTCTCCTGAGTTGGACGCAGCTCGAGGTGGACGGTGGCAAAAGCGAGAGTAGGCAGCACATGGCTCTCACAGCAAAAGCAGGAGCAGGAAGTTCGAGGCAGCAGCGGTAGCAGGAACAGCCTGCAAGTTGGTGTGAGCCGGCAGCCTGGTATGGTGGCATGGGCAAGTCTGAGCCCGGAGCTGGGGAGGTCAAGCCCTTGTGAGGATTCCGACTCCAACACCAATACTGTGTTGAACTTTTGACTGTGCTTCTTTAAATAGTTTCTACCTTTTAGAATAAAGGAGCGTAATGTGCCTTTGTAATTAAGATGGATCCATAATTGGTCACTTGTAAAATTTCACGGCATTCATGTGAGAACATGCGACAATAAAACTAATTCTAATTCTAATTCACAGATTTCCAAACGGTTATACTTCGGGACATGTTGCTTCCAGATTAAAATTAGTTCGCAACAGACACTAGTTTGAAGAATCAAAACTGTTCTGTGGTCAGTCACTGAATAAAGGTTTTGTTTGCGGAATACTTTTGCTGAACCCATTGACAATCCGAAATGTGAAGCAATGGTTGCTACAAGGATTGAAACAGTGAAAGCGTCCCTGGGTAGTCTCTAACGATCAATCAGGACAATCGCTCCTTGAAACTTTCAGTGGCCTGTCTGTTCCCGAGGTTTCTCATTGTCCCAGAGTTGAGATGACCGTTGAATTCCTGGTGTGCAGTAACGAGAATCGTTTCGATGTCTCAGATCAGTGAATGCTCCTGAGACCATCATAGCATTTGTCCCTACCTCTCAAAGAAGAGGAAGGTCCCTTGTCTGTCTCTGCTCATTCGGACAGTTCACCTTCATTCTCCTTTGATTCCCTTTCCTATAGGTTTTCTTAGGACTCACAAAGCTGAAGACTGGGTTTTCTGTTTTGTTTCCTTTCGATTGCTGGAAGCACCAGTGATTGGTCGATAGAGTTTGGAAATTGAAAGTTCCATCTGGGAATTGTGTGGGACTATTTCAGCTCACTGTCCTTTTCACATTCAAGCTCACAGTAATGCCTCTCATTGTCTGGAGAAGTCGCTTGTGTTCCACCTGAAGGTACATTTTGTTGAAGAAATGTGTTTGATGATGGGGAGGTGATGTGAAGAAATGGTGCAAGTGGCTGGTATAATCCTTGTTAGAAATATTGGTTTTCATTTCCTTGATGGCCTCGTAGTTAGGCTTCCAGGTTAGGGCTTGACAAATCATCCAAGCTGTGATTCACATTTGTTGCAATAAATGTGAATTTCTCATTGATTTCTCGAAATGGAATTATGCTGTGGCCCTGTCCGAATCTCTTCAGCTACTTACATTTCCACATCAGGAATGTGAAATTCAAAACGTGAACGTGCAATAATTTTAAAACAAGTATAGCGGAGATGCCAGGAAAAGTGAAGAGCTATAATGGATTGTGAGAGGTGACTGTAAGCCTAATGGAATTTAGCTCAATGTAAGTGTTGTAAGTCATATTTCATTGTTTACACCAAGACCCTGTGTATTATGTACAGTAACTTGTTTATTGTATGCTGTTTCGGTCTCCTTATATGAGGAAGGGTGGTCTGGCGATGGATTGATTACAGTGAAGATTGGCCAAACTGATTCTGAGGATGGCAGGATTGACTTATGAAGAGTGAAAATGTTCTGTGAAATTTGGAAGAGTTTAGCAGTACATCCTAATGCCAACTCAGTCATGACAAGTACGCACAATATAAACGTAAACGTCGCTGAACTGGATCTCTCCGTACTGAAAATAACCCACACTGATGTGGACCTCTCCATTCTGAATAAAACCGCACTGAACTGGATCTCTCCATACTGAATATAATGCACACGGAAATGGTATGTTACATACTGAAAATAACCCATACTGATCTGGACCTCTCCGTGCTGATAGAACCACACTGAATTTGACCTCCCCGTACTGATTATAACTCACACTGAACTGGACCTCTCCATGCTGAACATATTGTACAAGCATTGTAACGTGCGTAAAATGAAGCATAGAATCCATTTTAAAAAGAGCTATCAGATTGAATTGGGCTGCCAGCTGTCTAGCCTGAATACAGCCCCTAAATTACACAGCTGTTTTCAATATGGAGTAAATACACGAAAATTTAACTGCTTCGCAAAAATTCAAATAATAATGAGGAATGCGAATGTGACTATGTTTTATTTTGAGAACAGTATCTTTGGTCAGGATTTCCTTGTGCGTCGCCAATTTAACTCTGCTGTATTTTAACCAGGTGATGCTTTATGTAAGTCGATTGCTGTAACAACTGCTGTGGTGTAATGAGTTTCTCATTATCCTTCATGAAACAATGTGCCTGGTATTGTAGGCCAATATCTTGGTAGCGTTATTTGGTGGCGTATCCAATCAAATGAAAAAAAAAAAAATCCATTCCCGCAAAATACAATATGAGCTTGGCAATAGCTTCAGTCATCTATTTATCTTCAATTACTGTAATAAATGTCAAAAATCACGAAGCATTTAGTTATGTCCCTACAGCCTGACATTGGATATAAATTGACAATTTTCCAATGTACTGCGGAATGTACTTGGAACTTCGGGTAGAAATGCATGAATCACAAAAAAGGTCTGTAGTTGACCACTTACTATCCTGTTGTCGCATCTATCCGGGTTCCATTGAAAATCTTGTATTTACTTATTAGCAACGGCAGTGACTGTTTATTTCCTTTACTGTCCTATTAAAAAAAACCTTTTCCATGACACAATCGCCATTCTCTCACTGAAAACAATAATTGATTTTGTTTAAATTGAAACCTTCTTCCTTTTAGGTGGTCCGCACTCTCCACTTTCACATTTTATTTCAGCACTTTAAAAGCATTATTTGTCAATTTTACCCCCATTACGACTTCTCGCCAATGACGGAATGGTTCTCCTTTACGTCATTGCAGCATCATTATCAACAAAGTTTTATCACATTACTGGTATGATTTATTCTCTTTATTGCTGTATTAATTTTTGAGAGTCGTTTAGCTCAGTTGACCGGAGAACCGGGTTGGAATGCAAATTACACCAACAACTTGGAACAATTGTCACACCACACTGAGGTTTAATTTAAGGTGCAACATTGTCCTTACCTTATACATGGCGACCACCAAGTTAAGCCACCGTCAATTGTCCCTCGAATAAGAGAATAATCTTCTGGTCCAGTAGGGTAGCAGCAACTTTGCCTTTATACTGTCTTCACTTGATCTGTATCATTTCCTTCCATTGATAACAGTATATCACCTGTTTGCAGCTAACATCTCAGGATGCAAATAAAATTTTATTGTCGTATTGCCACAGCTACTGTATGTAAAATATCAAACTCTGATTCCAGTGTAAAAAGAGATAAATTGTGGATTGTCACTCTATTTTGCGGAAAACATCACACGTGACTCCAGTGGAAAAGTGGGTTAATTGTCACATTGTTAACCTTGAGTTAAATAGTAGCTCTGTCGATGATCGACATTGACACTGATTGCAATTACTGACCCATTAAATAAATCTGGGATGAAATCAAGGTGTGAATGTTTTGAAGGGCCATCATCAGGCGCTAAGTTCTTAGAAGAAATTTCGCAGTGTATAAAATAGCATTATCTAATCTATATTCCAATCTATATTTATCCCAACATTGGACCCGCAGTCTTTCTCCTGTCTGTCTTTAACCTTCAATACTTCGGTCCACATTATCTGCTGCTAACTTAACGCCATGACCACAGCAGACTTCAGAAGTTCCTTCAGGCTTACCAATCAGAAAGGTTCAGGACTGTTCATGTCTATATTCTTTTCTCCACGTGTTGTCAAGTCGCCTCGATGTTAACTTTTGTATTACCAAAGCCAGTAAGTTTTATTTTCAGTAGCAGCTTTGTCGTCAAATTGGTCATTTAAGCCAACTGCAAGAAACAAGACTGGACATATCTGCATTTTGATGGGATTTTCTTTAATTTATACCTCACACTCTGCCCCTTTTTATTCTCAGATGGATACAAAAGGAAGGAAATGACTATTCAAGGAGACACTCCAGCGTCATCGCACCTTAACCTACACTACTTTGCCACGCCAAATAAAAACGTGAATTGCCTATTCATGCCTCACTGTTGTAGTCTGCTTTTTTTTTTGCATGAGATGAATGATATAATTTGAAATGATTTTACAGTAGTCCATCTGACGATGCCACTTTCGGATCTTAATGAGATGCGAAATTCATTAAATCCAAGTTATTCTTTTCCCTGTACTCCATTCAATGTCCAATGTCTTCATGTCTTCAATCGTTTGTCATTTTTAATTCTGAATGAATGTTTATTTTAAACAAATTGCTGCATTTCGTGAAGAAAATAATTCTTTACTCGGGATCATTCGTGGAGCTGTAAGTAAGACTCAGAATCGTGCAAAACTAAGGATTTAGCATAGAATGGAATGTGACTAATCTATTCTCGGACGCTTACAATTTTCCTCTCTTTCATGTTCTCGCTTTCTCTTCTTTACAGCTAACACAGTGATTACTGTTGTGCTGTCCCGGGGAAGGGAAGTTGTTGCCTTTCCAGACGTATCATTAGGTACCTTGTGTCCCTGACAGTACTGGATGTCTTGGTTATTATTACTGGCGTGATGTTAAATCAGGGTGGCACGACTGCCTCACAGCGCCAGGGACCTGGCTTCGATCACCCACCCCCAGGCGACTGTCTGTGTGGAGTTTGCACATTCTCCCCATCTCTGCGTGGGTTTCCTCCAGGTGGATCCAAAGATATGCAGGCTAGGTGGATTGGCCGTGCTAAATTTCCTGCAGTGTTCAGGGATGTGCAGAATAGGGAATGGGTCTGGGTGGGATGCTCTCTGAGAGTCGGTTTGGCCTGTTTCCACAATGTAGAGCTTATATGGTTTAAATCAAATCACTGACATTTCTTTCCCAATCAGTTTTCTATCCATGACAGCACTACGCAGTCTCCGTTCTGTGCTAAATTTGGTGACTTTGTGAAGCTCTGCCTGGTTAATAGTGACATTTATGTTTGATCGATTTATGGTGGTATGTTGTCAGAAGCTGAAAATGAGATATTGCACTGCGAAGACAACAACAAATGTCATAGGAGCAGGTTTCACAGCGATTTCTTCCAAATTTGTGTTTCTGTATTTTATATACTGCCCTTGTACATATTCAACAATGTGCTCTGGTTCTGCAACGTAATGTTATTAGTTTAGACATCTCCTGCATGGGCTGCGTATAACTTGATTCTCTGCATTTAATGCCTTGTCTTGCATTCCGTCTGATTTTACTGCTCAATGCTCGAACAGTCGGAAAAATTCTCGTGGTCAGTGGAACGCGCAGAAGACTCCAGGCCCAGTACAATGGAGACAAACAGAATGACTCCCGAGATAGAGAACCGGAGAAAATACATTGTTTTAGACCTTGCCATTTGGGCAGTTTCATCTTGTTTTAGGTTTGGTTTCTAATCATTATTCTCTATGTCAGAATTGCGAGAGTTACTTATTTCTCTAGTTCTAATTTGAACAAATCATTTTTTTTTTATTCTGGAGGAGATCGGAATTATGCTTCAGCTTTTGAGTTCCTGCATTAACCCATTCATTTATGCAGGAATCCAGAGTAAATTCAGACACGATTTAAAGATTGCACTGAAATCCGCAATGGCTCTTGTGAAATTAATTAGGCAACAGATATGCTGTATTTGACTTTGATATCGTTTTACATTCAAATTATCGCATCTGTTTTTTTTTCTGCTGCTAATCAGATTCCGGCCAGCTCCACAATACACCACCGCACCCACCACACTCCTCCTTCCCCACTCCCCCATACACTTATTGATCCACCCAAAATATTAGCAGGTTTTGAATATCACTCTGTTTTTCTCTCGCTCACAGTCTGTCACTCCATTTTTCATTGTATATCCATCTGTTGCATTCTCTGTCAATCATCGGTTGTCACAGTCTTTATCTCTCTTTCTCAACCTTTGCCTGTCTTTCGCTCTGTCTCTGTTTCTTGGTTCTTGCTTAACTTTCATCATGTTTCTGTTGCACATTCATTCTTGTTTTTTTGGGAGTTTACTAAAACCTACTCGGAACTTGATTTTCCACTTCAGGCTGAGAATGGCGGCTACTACAACGTGAACAGAACGTTCATATTGATTTCATAGTTCAAATCTCACACAGAACACGAAGGAATCAATGTACCAAACTTGATCTTTGAAACTAGCAGTTTGAAAAATAATATTAACCATCATATTGCAGGGAAGAATTTTCATTTTTGTTGCATTGTAACCAATCGTAGAGCAGCAGGCCCCTATTCAAAAAGGGCAGCAATAAAAGGATAAGCAGGTAGCAGCGCTGATTTGAGAGTTAACTTGACCTTTGACGCCCAGCTGGAACAAACAAGATTGAGAGGTGTTTAGGTTTATATCGATAAACATTTTGTTCAAAATGGCATTACAAAAAAAAAAATGCCCTCATTTACTGGTTACTGAATAAAGAACATTATGCCTCAAATGTCAGTAAGACCACAAATTTCTATCAGACTTCACAAATATTTGAGAAAGGAAGAGGCATGTCGTTGGCAGTTGGCAGGTGCAGAATCAAATAATGTAAAGGAGGAGAAGCAGAGGAACCAGTGTCCATGAGTCAGAATACAAATGTGTTCATTGCTAAAAATATATCATTTCTTTCATGTCAAAACCAAATGCTGCATTATATTCCTTCACTAAATAAACCACACAGAGATAGCAAAGCGAGGCACATGTAGCTCTGGTGAAGCACCCTCCATCTTATTCAGTTAGCAACAAGAGACGTAAAGGTGACTCAGGCATGAGAGCTTTTCACAGGTTTCCAACTCATCTGACGGTCAAGTGACATTTGCTCATACCCAGGTCTCTAAACCTCTGCAGGAAAACGCATGGTTACATGCAGTGAGGTTCAAACTGCCGTGCAATGTGATCTGTTAAAGAGCAATCAAGTACAGTCAAGTTAACACCTCTAACATCTCTGATCGCCTTTTTACGTTCTGTCAATATGTTTAGAAACTTTCTTTTGTGCATCTCTAAATAAGCACAGTGGGATTTTGTGTAATCCAATGAGTCACTTTTGTTCATTGTCCAAGCAGGTTTCCAACTCAGTTTGAAGCCATGTGACGTTTGCTCTTGTCCAAGCGCGGAACGCTTTGCCAGAAAATGCACGGCTACGTATAAAGACAAGGAAATTGAAAGAAATCTAGATAAGGTACGTCGTTACCTGCACAGGCGTGAAAACATCCTTGCTACAGTTCTCACAATCTAAATCTGCTTCTCTTTTTAGACGGAGGTTGTTTTCTTTTTCTTTGCAGCTGCTTTTTTTTGCAAGACAAGTGTTGTAAATGTACCTATGTTGCACCGTCTCATCTCGTACCCGTCTTGCTCAGCTTTGTGCATTTTCCCTGCAGTCTGGTGCCGCTCATGTTACACTTACACCAGAAAGCTATTCTGTTTCGAAAAAGAGGCCAAATCACATTCCAACACGAAAATCTAAATTCTAGAAAAATCCTGCAGATCATATTTTCTTTATTGAAGCGTAACAAAGTATACATTCTCACAGACACATTACATTTGTTGGTCACCATATCTCAAAGTATACGTTCACCTTGCCATCCATTTTGTTTTGATTGATGGGCTAGCGCTATGGTGGAAATTAATTTTGTTGTTGCACATTTCAGATGCAGGAAGGACAAGAGGAGCAGGATGGGAATCCGTGAAATATTTTCGTGCCCCCTTGTTTGTATTGTGTTGCAGAAGGAGAATGTCATATTTGACTGGACCAGAGCCCGAGCAGTGTGGAAAAGCGGACTAAAGTGCTGGATTAAGGGTTCAACCTCGATGGAGGCAGTCCAAATCCCACCACTGCCACTTGTGCCAGTGCTTGGTCTCATTAAGTCTTTCCGTAACGAGTTCTGTTTAAATTGTGCACACAAAATATGCTCTGCTTTGAACACCGCAGTCTGTGATGATGGATAGCACTAAACCTCCATCGGGTTAGAGACCCACTGTGTTCCAGGAGTGCAGTGATCATTACGTTCGCTTCACAGGTAAAGAGGCTTCTGGTTTTATATAGAACTGCTGCCTCGTTATCTCAGCAAGATGTGCTGTCCATACTTTTCAGTAAGTGAAAGGTGTTCGTTATGATTCTGCTGTTTTCGTCACACAATCTTGCATTCAATCTACTTGCCAATATTTGATGCTATGGGTAAGAAACCAAACATTAATAGAGGGGAGGTGATGTCCAGTGGTAATGTCGTTGAACTGTTAATCCAGAGACCTAGAAAACATTCTGGGGATCTGGATTCGAAGAATTGCCATGGCAGATCGTGGAATTTGTGTTAAATAAAATATCTGAAATTAAGAATCTAACGATAACCATGAATGAATTGCTGATTGCCAGGGGTGAAACTCACCAGTTTTATTAATGTCCTTTAGGCAAAGGAAACTGCCATTCTTACCTGCTGGCCTGTGTATGATTTCAGACCCACAGCAATGTGGTTGACTCTGAACTTCCCCATGGCCAATAAATGCTGTGTAGTCAGCGATGACATCATCCTATTAATGAATAAAGAAAAACAAAAAATGAGGTTGCTTGGCTCGCCGAGCTGGTTTGTTGTTTCGCAGATACTTCGTTACCGTGCTGGCTAACATCCTCAGTGCAGCCTCCGATGAAGCATCGGTGTGTCTTCCCGCCTGGGTTTTAAACTCTGGAGTCCGTTGAGCTGGATTGCCTCACTTCCGGTTTGATAAGAATCAAACAAAATAACAATCCACATGGACAAGGAGTACCACCAATTCGACTGGGACAACACCAAAATCCTGGGACAAGCTAAGCAGAGACAGGCACGGGAATTCCTAGAAGCCTGGCACTCCACAAAATATGTTATTAATAAACACACAGAATTCGGCATACACTCCACTACAAAGAAAAACCAGAAGTGAGGCAATCCAGCTGAACGGACTCCGCTTCATCGGAGGCTGCACTAAGGATATTACCCAGCATGGTAACTGAACGTCTGCGAAACAACAAACCAGCTCGGCGAGCCAACTAACGTCAACACCCACAACCCGAGCTACAAATCTACTCCAAAACCTGAGAAAACAAAAATTAATTGTAGTGAGACAGCTTTTTTTTCTTTTTCGAATCTATCTCCGTCCTGGTTCAGATTATGAGCCGAATTGCAGTTTCCAGTGTCCAGTAACTAAGGGGCTGCATTGCGAGACCATTGTGCTTTGCACATCTGTATTTTAATTGCACTTTCGCCGGTGTTTCCCATAGGCTGTGCCTTTGCCCACTTCTTGTACGCGCCTAATCTTGTCAATTTATCTCACCAACGAGCCAGGAATTGTCTGTCCTTAAGTAAGGTATAGAACAAAATTTGCAGTCCATCTCCTAAGCTTTGTCACAATGTAGATTCCTTTGCTTTCATGAAAAGGCACAAGAATTGCCTCCCCTATCCCTCCACTCTCCCACCCCACCCCCCTTGAATCTATAATTAATTTCTAAGGAATTACATTGAATGAAAGAGAAAAATGAACAGGAAATAACCAGAGACCAGAAGAACATGTTCACTTTGTGGAATATGTTTATATTTTGCACATTCTTTGCATTGATGAAATGGCGACAGATATTATTTGACTTCTATGTTCAAAATGAGCTCTTTCAGTTCCAACGATGACTGTCCTGGAGAGGTGTCTGGTGAGCTGCCTTCCCGAACTGCTGCAAACCTGTGGTGCACACACGCACAAACTGCGCTGATCGAAAGGGAAACCTTATCAAATCCAAGCTTTGATTGGTAACTTTATTTTATTCATTGCTTTTCTTTTCAACCTGAAAACCTTCTGGAAAGTGGCGATGGACAAAGGCTCCAATCTGTTTGAAGGTGCACATTGGAATTCTCCAGCCATCAGTTGTGTAAGTAGAGATAACAAGGTGTAGAGCTGGATGAACACAGCAGGCCAAGCAGCATCAGAGGAGCAGGAAGGCTGACGTTTCGGGCCGAGACCCTTCTTCAGAAAAATGTAGTGTTTTTTTTCACTCGGACTATTCGGATTGTCTGGCAGACACAATATGTTTATTTTTCACTGCATCTGAAAATTCGATCGTATTGTCATTTTTTCTTCTGTTACACATTAAACAAGCTGAAAGTTTGCAACCTCCATCGATACCTCAGGGGCTGACATAGCTTGGGAGGAATCCTCCTGCAGCCAAAACACGCACTGAGAATCTGGGAATGCATCACGGGAAAATGTGATTTGGTAACAGTACTTCGTTCCTGGGTGGTCTTGAAATAACAAGCTTCCAGTGAACAGTCAAGAGCGCTGAGCCCTTGCAGCAGAATTTAGCGCTTCCCACAGAATTCACATAACCAGGCGCCAGCTGTTTTCTGTGAGTAATTTTCTTTTCCATTTTGCGAGGAGTCCAGGGCCAAAAAAAAATTTCAGAAAAAAAGTACAGTGATGAACAACTGCGAAATTGAATTCTGTAGTAATCTCAGTGGCAACCCTTGTGGGGTTGTGCGTCTGTAGTATAGTGGTTATTACAATTGCCAAAGACGCAAAAGGTCCCCATTTCAAAACTGGGCAGAAGCAGCAGTCCGCTGTCACTTTGCGGGCGAGGCGTGCTGCACCCGCTTGCTGACAGAAATGAGTAGACCTCGTCATTTTAATGCTTCTCTGGTCCACAAAATCTTGTACTGAATCTACTGTCATCCCAATCGGACCTAGTTCAAATTCATTATATCCTTCTAAAACTTTTTATTCATATACCCATTCCGATGTCTTTTAAATATTGTAATTGTCCCCCCTCAACCCTTCCTCTATAAGCTTGTTCCACACACCTACCACCCTCTTGTGTGAAAACGTTACCCATCAGCGCCTTTTTTCAATCTCTCCCCTCTCATCATAAACGTACACCTTCTAGTTCTGGATTGCCCCACCCCGGAGAAAAGACCTTGTCTATTTACCCTATCCACGCCCCTCGTCATTTTATAATCCTCTATAAGGTCACCCCTCAGCCTCTGATGCTCCAGGAAAAATAGCCCAAGACGATTCAGCCTCTCCCCATAGCTCAAAACCTCCAATCCCAGAAACATCCTTGTAAATCTTGTCTGCACCCTTTCAGGTTTAACAGTGTTCTTCCTGTTGCAGGGCGACCAGAATTATATGCAGTATTCCAAAAGTGGCCTCGCTAATGCACTTTACAACCACAGCATAACATTCCCAACCCCTATACCCAATTCACAAACCAATGAACGTAAGCGTGCCAATTGCTTTCTTCACCACCCTGTGTGCCTGCTACTCCAATTTCAAGGAAATATTCAACTGGACACCTCTGTCCCTTTGTTCGCAACTCTCCCCAAGACCCTACCATTTACCATTTACTGTATAAGTCCTGCCCTCAAGGATGGTCAACATCCCGCGTTCTGCTCAGTGCAGATATTACCAAGTCTATGAGAGATAATGACTCGTGCTTTGCCAGAGCTTTGATTGTGGGAGAGTCGAGACTGGTCTCGAAAGATTGGAATAGAACCAGGAATTCAACTTAAAGAGAGCATTGTTTCCAGAAACCACTATAAAATACAGAAATAATCATCCTTTTATTCGGTGAAGTGTTTGAAAAACATTACTGGGTATTGCCTCTCATGCTTGTTAGGTTCAGAGATGTACTTTGAATATAAGTGAGACTGCACAAGGGCACTCATCCAACAGAGTGAAGGAATGGGATTGTCCCACAGTCTGGCTCACCGCTTCAGGAAGGACAGGAGAAGAGCTAATCTGGAGATCTTAAACTAATCAGTCACAGATATGGTACTGAACCACGATCAGTGAGGTAAGAAGTCCTTTCACAGGATGAGAGACAGAGAGAATTTTCAAATGGGGAACTCAAGCTAAAACAATTTTAAGGGCTATCTTATGGAATTAGTTCACCAATATACAATCTACTTCGGATTTTACAAACAGAAATGTTTGCACGTTCAGTTTGTGGGGGGAGAAATGAACCACTCTTATGTTGGGACACTTGCAGAGGTACACAGAATTTCATCTCAGCAAAAAGCCTTGTTCAATTTCAGACAATTGCCAGACAGAGTAATAGCGTCGAGTGTGAGAGAATGAACACAATGGCTTCAGTGTTCCCAATGTCTAACTGGAAAAAATTTCTGCACTTCCGCCACTGGACATTAAAGAAACAGTCTGATGATTTGACTAAAATAAGAGGCAGCAGATTTGAAACAGAGGTAAGAAATTATTTCTCTTCATAGCAGGTGAATTTGTGAAACTCGCTAATCCAGAGTGAGGTGTTCGGTACAACTTTGAGTAAATGTGAGGAAATAGATTTCCAGCTCATAGTAGGTTAAAGGGTAATGGAAAGCAGGCAGGAAAGTGGATTTGAGGCCAAGATGAGATCAACTATGATCATTTGAAACAGTCGATCAGTCTGGAGAGGCTGAATTGCCTACATCTGTTCTTAGATATTCTTAAAATGGAGAGGTCGAAGGAGGTGGTGGTGGGTTCGAGCGTGGAGCTGTCAATGTGCATATGTAAACTGACAGTACTTCTAGATAATGTTCCAATATGAACATGCCGATGAGAAATAAAAAGAGTCAATTTCTGGATCATTTGTGAAGATCAAAGAGACCTGTTGTAATTGGAAAGTAAACAGTAGCAATGATATTCTGTTTACCATTAGATAGAAAACAGACACCACATGAATGCAGCAGGGCAACAATGAAGAAGCCGTGGGGCAAAATGGTGTGGTAAGCATTGGCAAAGGTTGCAGGCTGGTTAAGAATAATAAGAATGGATAGTTCCTGTCTGTTGCAGTCACGTATGGTATTATCTATCTGGCATTGCCAAAGTATTTTTCAATACTGTGCCGGGCTAGAAACTTGATTTGTGTTAAAATAATGGACCTCTGATAAAGGACAGTGATTTGGTAAGTTATGAAATGTTCAAGGCATTTAGTACGTAAAGGAAGTTTGGAGATAAGACAGTATTTTGCTCCAACGGTAGAGTCAAGGTTTGTTGTGAAGATTGAGGATGCCAAATTTGAAACAAAAAATCAGAAAACCACAAAGAGAACGATAGAAGTGAGAAGATACCGTCAAAGATAGGAAATTTAGGTTATCAGGAGTTGAGTGCAGATAGGTTTGATGGATTAGGAAATGGGGCTCATGTCCAAAATGAACACTGATCATGAGAGCAGACAGGGAAATAATTGAAGAAAAAATGTGTTCAGCGCTCAGACAAGTGGGATTTTTAGAGGAAGTTTGGCTCAGTCCGCTAGTGAGAGAGGTCAGATTGTCTCAAATTTAGTGGCAAAGAAGCTGCGTGAAGTGCACACGCATTTTGCCTGAATGAGGATCGAGGAGACAGGGGAGAGGGAGAGGCTTTCAAAAGAAATTAAACTGTGTTGGAAATATTGAACATACTTAAGGCAGTGTGTTGAATACAAAACTAATTTTATTTGAAGTCTATCCAGAACAGTCAACTCAATAACTGGGCTCGAATATTTTGTCAACAGCAGGAATAGACTCCAATGAATTTGGCCCAGTCCCGGATGTGAGTTACGTCAACATTCAATCATGTCACTTGTGAACTCACGAGTCTCTCAGCAACTGTGAGGGACTAATCAATCACTTCTAGTAGGTAAATGGTCTCTTCACGGTGTGAACCCTCTGGTGTACTGTAAGATTGGAGGAACAATGAATCCCTTCCCACAATCCAAGCACATAAATAGTCTCTGAAATAACACCGCATGGAGCTGGAGGAATACAGCAGGACAGGCAGCATCACAGGAGTAGGAAAGTTGACGTTTCGAGTCGGGAACTTTCTTCAGGGTTTGAAGATTTCTGAAGAAGGCTCCCGACTCGAAACGCCAACGTTTCGACTCCTCTCATGCTGCCTGGCCTGCTGTGTTTCTCCGGCTCCACACTGTGTTATTCCTGACTCTAGCATCGGCCGTTCTTACTTCTTCTGAGATAAATGGTCTCTCACCAGTTTGAACTGGCTAATGTGCAGTGAGTTTGGATGACTGAGTGGATCCTTCCCATACTCCGACCAGGTGAAATGTCTGTCTCCAGTATGAACTTAATGGTGCACCGTGAGTTGAGATGATCGCTTAAACTCAGATCCACAGTGAGAGCACCTGAATAGACTGTCATTGGTGTGAACACGTTTACAGAACTTCAGTTCTCCAGAACATTGCTAACTCTTTCCACAGTCTGAGCATTTAAAAAGTCTCTCTCCAATGCGAATGCGCTGGTGTATCAGCAGAATGGATGATGTCGTGAAACGCTTACAAACCCCAGATCAGTTTAACAGTCTCTGCCCAGTGTGAACTCACTGGAGTATCAGCACACTTTATAAGTGAACTAATGCATTCTCACATCTGGAGCAGGTGAACACCTTCTCTCCAGTGTAAGCATGCCAATGAATTTCCAGCTCAAACAGATAACTGAATCCCTTCCCACAGTCCATATATTTCCATGGTTTCTCTCCATTGTGACTGCACTGATCCTTTTCCAGATAGGATTGGTAATTGAATCAATTCTCACGTTCCATCCATTTTCACTGTTTCTTCTCAGTGTGATCATACTTGATTCGAGAGCAGATGTTTGGCTGAAGCCTTGTCCACACACATGTTCAACTATGATGATAATCAGGTTGCAATAAATTGGGCGAATGCATCAGAATCTGTGACTTCAGTTTCCAGACACTCAATCGTCACTTTTCAGTAATACTGATGTAAACCAGAAAAAGAAAAAAAATCAGAGAGCCCAAAGAAAGAAAAACAAACACAGAAGAATTTGTTCAAATTGAGCTGAATGAATCTGGTAATTTACAGAGCTGTCACTCAGAAAACGTGACCGTTAAATTTGCTGAACTGTTATTAACAACCTAACTGGTTCAGTAACGTCTTTCAGGGAAATGAACCTGCCATCCGTTTACCAAGATAGGCTCCTGGAATAGCAGCAACTCAAATAGGAAGTTAGCTTCCGTATTCTCCAAACCCTTCGTTGTTTTCCTGTCCCTATTCCATGACTTTCCACAAAAATAAAAGACAAGGCTGAATCTTTCAACGGCGAAAGGTATTCGGATGCTCATAAATCGAGATAATTCCCGTTTGAATAGCCTGTAAAAGGAGTTTCTAAACGAAAACCCGCCACTATCAGTCCAAGATAGATTCAGAAGGGGAAAACATTGCTGTTAGTTTGAATTTGCTGAGACTAAACCCTCTCCTTCAGAGCCCAAGCAAAGGAAGGTTAATCATGCGCTTTGCTGCATCTTGTCCCGTGTAAAGGTGGCGACTGCGAAGGATTACTCGAGGAAGTTTCGCTCAATAAATATGGCGGCGGGAAGGCGAGACCTTTCATCGCCTAAGGCCCACAACAACTTTCCCGTTTGCTGCAAACGTGGGACACGGAGTTTCTGATTCGTGTCACCTGTGTTAATTATATTTCTCGGTCCACATATTCTCTATTTCTCCCCAAAACCCGCTGTTTCAACAATGTTACCTTCTCCTTTTTCTCCTTCATCCAACGTCCTTCAGGTCAGTGTCTGACCGCATGCCCCGCCCCATCCTCGCCATTAGGTTGAAGCACCAATCACACGCCAGATAATCCAGTCCTGCCCCTCTAATCATATTGGTTCAGAGCCTCAACCAATTAGCCGGCCTCCACAGTGAGGTCAAACACGCGCTGAAACTGCTGCCTTGATGCATTTCAACAAAGGCATAAGAGAGAGAGTTTGTGTTCTAGATTTCAAACTTTGAGGAACTCTCTCTATTTATTTCTGAGCTCCATTCCCCCTCCCTATTTCTGAAGAAAGGTCCCGATCCGAAACGTCAACTTCCCTTATCCTCTGATGCTGCCTGACCTCCTTTGTTCCTCCAGATCCATACTATGTTATCTCCGGAGTTTACACGTTTCGCGTGGGATTCATCCTGCTGCCAGAATTGCATGTGAGACAGTCTATTTGCCTTTAGCGAGGATGTTTTTATGGAATGTTTCTATACTAGAGCAGTTAATTATGAGGGGCTTTGAACTGGCCAATTACATGGGACCAGTACAGTTTAAGGTAACTGTTTGGCATTGACGTGTTGGACAGAAAGATCCGTTTTTATGCTGTGTGACTCTATGATTCTACGAACGTAACTTTTTTTAGGTTGGAAAGAAGCGACGTAGGTGGAGAGACATGCATTAGTCAAGAATGAAGAAAGGCTGGATAGGCTGGGGCATTTTTTTCACGGGTAAATAAGAGGTTCAGAGGTCACGTAGTAGAAGTTTATAATATCATGAGAGAAATAGATTGGATTACTAGGAGTTGTTTTTTTTTCCCTACAATGGGTAATATGTCCAGGGAACACTAAATGTCAAAGGATATCGAGATTTGGAAGAAGAAAAAAACAATGGAAACATATGTCAGATGCATGACACCAAAAACAGCGGTGTCCATTCAAAAATATAGTGTCAGACTTTGCTTAAAAAAAAGAAAACAAACTATTGTGGCAAAGAAAGGATTCAAAATTTCTTGGGCAGATTGGATCAAGAAAATCCCCAAAACTGGGACACGGTGCTTCAGTCACCACAAACAGGAAGCGGATCGCAACATGACATCCTCACAGATCGATGCCAGGAAGAGTATTGAATCAAAGGGCGGCAGAGACATCAGTGAGAGGAACTCTGGGAGACGGTGCTGCACTCACCATGACTGGTCTGAATATCGCAGAGGAACTGCTGGCAAGGAGTGGTTAAACCCGAAATACTACGTTAATATAGCGTTCCCCACCCCTCCACCTCTAAACAAAATAAAAAATCTGCAGAGGTAATTCGTCTTTCTTTTTTTTTAAAGTGTAAAAGGGTGGAGATGGAAGTTAGGGCAGTGGTATGCTTCTCCTGTCAGATGTAGGAAATCCGGGAACAGTCTCGTGCCCCTGACAACTACGTCTGCAGGAAGTGTGACCAGCTGCAGCTCCTTTCAGACCGCATGGTTCGTTTGGAAAAAAAAAGGAAACAGCTGGACACACTGTGGTGCATACAGGGGGCAGAGACAGTGATAGACATTAGTTTTAGTGAGGTGGTCACACCACAGATTCAGACAGATAGATAGGTGACTGCTTGGAGAAGCAAGCAGGTAGTGCAGGATTCTCATGTGGATTATTCCCCTCTCAAACAGGAATACCTTTTTGGATACTGTTTGGGGGCATAGTCTCTCGGGAGATGATAAGTTCAGCAGCCAGGCCTGTGACATTCCAATTGGGTTTACTGTAGAACAGGGGGGGAGGAAGTTCAGGCGAGCTATAATAGTAGGTGACTCGATAGTCAGGGGCACAGACAGGCTTTTATTTGGGGCGTGAATGAGACTCAAGGATGGTGTGCAGTCGTCACCCGTTTTGAATTATTGAAAGCCTTTGCCCTGCCCCTGGAACCTCCGCACAAGCAGCAGAGCTGTTCGCACTCATCTGCGCTTGTATTCTCGCTGAGGATCAGACTGCGAATATCTACATCTATTTGCGGTATGCATTCAGAGTAGTGCATGATTTCGGGACCTTGTGGCAGCAGTGCGGATTTATCACCTCATCCGGTAAGCCCATTCAGCATGCTACCCTGATGGGAAACTTGCTCCAAGCTGTCCTTGTCCCCACTAGGCTAGCCATTATCAAGTGCAAGGTACGCACACCAGCGCATGACGAAATCTCGCTGGGCAATGCTGCTGCAAACAAGGCGTCTGAGGCAGCTGCTCTATCCCAAGCAACGACTGTTGCTTCTTTCACACGCCGCAAGTTGCCCGAGGCCAGTGATTTGGTGGTTACAGTACAGGCCCAGGAAGGGGCCAGTGAACAAGAAAAAGTAAACTGGTTTCAGAATGGTTGTATACAGGATTCAGATAATCTATGGAGACACCCGATGATAGGGTGGTCTGCCCAAAAGGTTTCCTCCATGCAGTTACCCGCCTGGCGCATGGGCAAGGGCGTGTAGGAAAAGGGGGGATGTTACACAAAGTTACCCAGCAATGGTTTGCCCCATGAATAACGACTGCTATTCAGTAGCTAACTGAAACTTGTAGTATTAGCCAGCAGTATAACAGTTGGAAGATACGAACCAAATTTGACCATTTGCCAGTACAGGCAGGACCCTTTGGGAATGTGCAGATAGATTTTGTACACATGCCAGCCTCTGGAGGATATAAATATATATTGATGTTAGTGGATATGATTTCAAAGTGGATATAGACTTTTGCAAACAGAAAAGATGAAGGCAGGACAGTGATAAAATAGAAATCATAGAATCCCTACAGTGTGGAAACAGCTCCTTCAGCCCAACAAGTCCACACCGACCATCAGAGCATCGTCCCCAGACCCATCTCCCTATAACCCACCTAATCTGCACATCGCTGGATACTATGGGCAATTTAGCATGGCCAATCCACCTAGTCTGCACATCTTTGGACTGTGGAAGGAAACCAGTGCACCCGGAGGAAACATACGCAGACACAGGGAGAAAGTTCAGACTCCACACAGACAGTCGCCCGAGGTTGGAATTGAACCCAGATCCCTGACACTGTGGGGCAGCAGTGCTAACCGCTTAGGCCCTGTGCCACCCCAAAATATCTAATGAAAGACATAATCCCACGATTTGGAATTACATGAGGATAAATAGCGATAGAGGGAAGCAGTTTATAGGAAAGGTGGGCGTGGCTCTGACTCAGGCTATGCGGTTCAAATGGAAAGTGCGCATATCCTATCAGCCCCAGTCCTCGGGGGTGGCAGAAAGGATCAATAGGACTTTAAAGAATACTCTGGCTAAAATGTGCCAGGAGATTGGATTAAGGTGGCCTGAAGCTTTATCCATTACCCTATTCACCTAAAGAAACCAAATTAACAGAACGACAGGTCCAACCCCATTTGAAGTTTTAATGGGAAGACCCATGATCACCGGCACCAAGCACCCGATGATCGGGGCTGACATAACACTAATATGGGTAGATGAGAAAACCCTGCAGTATACACAGTTCCTGAGTGACTCAGCTCTGTCAAACCATGCGAAGACATTAGAGGCACTGCCAAAGAAGGGAATACTCATCCGTTTAAACCAGGTGATTTTGTGCATTTCAAATCAGTCGAAAAAGGCTCTCTTTTTCTGAGGTGGAAAAAAACACTATCAAATACTATTGACGAACCGCACAGCTGTCAAATTGCAATGCAAGCCGGACTGGATTCACGGGACAAGTTGTAAACCAAGTTCAGAACCATGGTGACCGGGGGACAAACAATGAGGCTCTTGGTGTTTACAGTACATGGACTATTTGCGTGACGTATCGCTTCGGATTATATAGAACAAGCCCCTGCCCACAACTCATTTCTATCTTAAGCTATGAATATGCGATGTATTTAAATGTCTCCTCTTGCTGGCTGTGCGCCCACATCCGATTCACTCAAAAAGGGAATCCCATTACGACCAATCCCCTTTAATGCCTCCGAAGTGGCTTAGTGGGTATTAAAACAGAATAGCTCACTGCTCGGAGATCGGAATGGTTTGCAGACTGAAGATTGGTCGCTATATGCTTAACGCCGACAAAGACAGGCAACAGTGGACGTCTGCGGGGTACTCCCTTAACGCTTTCATGGGATGGTACCAGCCGGATTATCGTAACACCTCCTCCCCTCATCTCCTTTCTTTTTACGCTAACTGCTGAAAACAAAAACATGGCCCCTCTCTGTCTCACTAGAATAACAATACGGGAAATGGGTACCTCCATAGGTAATAGCTGTTGCTCCCAATACTATAATATTTTCCCGTTACAGGTCCATCAATCCCGATTATGATGAGAAAGAATGCTTGGGCATGAGATCTTTTCCCCTGGGGTCCTATCATCGTTCGTAGAGGAAGACTGATGGAGTTGATCTGGTGATCAAGAAGGAGGGAATTGTGGAATAATTGTATTTTGAGACTGGTTAATTTAGGCTGAGTAATAATGAGTTACAATAATACATGACTAGGAGCACGTACTAGAGAAACTTCCGCTTTATGAAACAATGCATATTGCTGTAACTGCAACCTGTCTTTCCCTAGTCTGAGAAGTCACGTAGGACAGCTAGTAAAAAGCTAGAGCTCGCAGCATCTGTACATTCTTATATTCATCGCATTCTGCTTTAATTACTGCCTAAGTAATGGCATTGCCTTGCTAAAACACCGTACAATTGCAGTTTGTTTTAAGTTGTTTATACCACTGTATAAATTCTGCTTCTTTTTTGTCCTTGTCGGAGCCTTCGGACCTGACCTTTTGTCCCATTGACTCTCCGTGATATCATGAATAAAATCTCTTTACCTCGAGGTCTGGGCTTTTGGTGTGCAATTTAATTTAGTCTCTTCGACCGCAAAGTTTCTATGATTGGCTGCTCCCTGATGTTCCCACTGGCCCCATTGCTCTCAGTACACACAGTATATTGATGTGCTTGTTTGGCGGTGGGGAGTGGTGAGGGGAAGCATTCTTTGAACTGTGAATCAAGGGGTGGCCTTTATAAGAGAGGCCACCTTTTCTTTCCAAGTGGAGACCCAAAGGCGATGGGAATTTCTGTCTGCTTCTGATTGAAGAGGCTGCAACTGCTGCCAGGACAGTGACTATTCATCAACATTATACACTTTGCGTGGTCATACAGCAACATTAATGGAGTGAGAGTTTGGAGAGTCTATCCACAAAAATGCAAACAGAAAATAAAGACATTGCCAGATCAGCTGAAATGGTTAGTTGTCACACATTCTCAATCCACCTCGCAGAACCAGACCAGACAGCATAAACGCAGACGAGATATCTGTTCAGCAATAGAGCATTGTGCAGACCAGGCTATTGTACTGTCCAATACAACCCAGCAATCTGGCCAGTGTGGGATACTGTGCAGCCATCACCAATCAACTAGATATTAGTCTAGCATGGGGAGCTGTGAAGACCACACCAATGCCTTGATCGAAAACGTGGACTAGATGCCTGTCCCGTATGGAAGCTGTGCAGACAACACGAGTGCACTGGTACCTATTCAGCGTTTGGAATTACGTGCACATTTCCAGTCTGTTGCTCAGTACCACTGTGTTAGATCGCTGCCTAGCGTGGGAAAACTTACAGCCCATGCTGGAAGTGACAGAATGTGTGGCTCCCATCCACTTACAGCTCCATATCATTATTGTGCCATGACAAGGGGTGCAATAGATGTGAAAATCATTGCCAGATAGAGATGTCGGAGGAAACAGATTGAATGCCAACAAATGGGAGGGGTTTGGGATGTAAACAGAGGAGGGTAGATTGCGCGACAATGTCATGGACAGGTGTTTCACCTGTTTCAGAATGATGAAATGAAGACCTTTCGATAGCATATTTAAACATGGGCCAGTATTTCCGGGAATGATTCGTGAAAAGGATATTGGTGTGAGTTCAGATGGTGGAGAGTTTTGGATGAACATTTGTTCTGCAGCTTTTTGACTGAGTGTGTGGTCAGCACAGCCTTCGACTCATTAGGCTGAATCTAACAATAATTTGTCACAGTTTCATTTCCATTGAGTGTGACAGAGGGATCATCTGCATGAGGCCTAAATAGTTTTCTGGCGCTATCTTATCGAATACACCTCATTAACTAACTACCCCACCCCATGGCATTCCTCTCTATCAATGCCAGTCTTATTCTGCGACCCATCATGGTTGGTAGCAGTTCCAATCGCCTGAATGCCCCTGGGTGTCCCATGATCCCTTGAGCAGGTGCTATCTGTAAAAGGCAAATGGTCATATGGTTGATCTTTCTCATTTCGATGCTGCCCTGCACACTTAGCCGCGAGCGTGGCAGATAATGGGTATTTGCACCACGATTTGTCGACAGAGATACTGAGGTCCTGGTGCATGGAATAGTACAGAGGAGGACCATTCTCTTCCAGGAGTGGGCCGCAGCGCCAGACTCACCAAGCATGGTCTGAACTCACCACCCGGTTCAGTGTAGTTTCTGCGGTCTGAAGAAAAGCCCAGCTATCAATCAGGACAACACACTTTCACTCTTACTCAAAACCATGTTTTCTCACATTTCAGTAGAAACAGCCTGGAATAGGACAGAAAGGGCCAAGCTGTGTGGTGGAGAGTCCGACATCCGTTCCCTCACACGCTGTGCCATCGCTATGTGGACATGACACTTGTAAAAGGCAGAGAGAACCAGGAAAACTCGTGTGGAGATTCTGAAACATCCACATCCCACCAACCAAGTAAGGAGCAACGTTCATTGAAGGGCAATTCTCACTTAAAACCCACTGTCAGTTCCGTTTACACCTAGCACAGCTTAGAAGCCGTGGCTCTGATGCCATCACCCTTTGTATCGAGCTGGTAGAAGTGGAATCTCCACGGTCTTGGTGGGCAGGAGGATATGTTTACAACACATCGTCTGCAGCACCTCCCAGGAAGGGAGCACGGAGGGTCCCTCCTACACCTCCTCCTGTAAACAGTCAGATCTTGAAACTAATCAGTGGTATTTACTGCTCTCCACTTGTCCTGACATCTTCAATAATCAAGCATTGAAATTGTCATAGAGCCACAGTCCCAAGGGAACAACTGAAATACTGTTACACTCACCAGTGTGAGCAAGTGAAATACTGATATAGTCCCCAGGAGTGAGTCAACTAATGACATGCTGTCAAAGAACAAACAGAAATCCTGACCCATCTAGACAGAGCGAATGAAACATTGACAAACCACCGAGCAAGAGAAATCCTTATAGGCTCCCCTTATCTGTGTTGGTATCGGTGTGTTTGTGTGTGTACCCGTGTGCCTCCATATGAGGCAGGTCTGACAGTCTCTTTGGTGTTTGATGTGATGCAATGCCACCCTCTGTTGGCCTCCACACGCCACTGCACAGGCAGCAGCAGAGGGTGAAAACCATCAGCGGTTCATTCAGAGAGGGATGGGGGAGGGTAGTAGTTCAAAGTACCACGCAAACTGATTTGTTAGTCATGTCCATAACTGAATGTCTTTTAAACATTGTTACGGTACCAATTCCATGACTTGCTCCGGAAGTTCATTCCACACAAGAACGACTTTCTGTGCAAAATAATTGCCCCTCGTGTCTTTTTAAAAATCTTTACTCCGCGAAACTTGAAATATCTCAACAGTCTTGAAATCATCCACCCGAGGGAAAAGACACCTGACATTCAAGTTACCTGTACCCTTCACGATTTATAAACCTCTATAAAGTCACCTGTCAACCTCCTACGCTCCAGTGAAAAAAGTCCCCAGCCTATAAAGCCTCTACTTCTAACTCAAACCATCCATGCCCAGCAACATCCTGGTAGATCACTGCTGAACCCTCTCCAGCTTAATAATTTCCTTCCTATAACAGTGCAACCAGAACTGGACACAATACTCCAAAAGATGTCTCACCAACGTCCTGTACATTCTGAGCATGACGTCCCAACTCCTAAACTCAAAGGTCTGAGCAATAAAGACAGTGTATTAAACACCTTCCTAACCATCCAGTCCATATGTGACACAAACTTCTAGCAATAATACCTGGCGGTCTAGTCCCTGTTCTGCAACACTACCAAAAGCCCCACTTTTAATTGTGTAAGTCCTGCCCTTGTTTGTTTTACCAAAATGTAACACCTCGGATTCATGCAAAGTGAACATCATCTGCCACACCAGAGCCCAATGAGTGACATTCCCACTCAACACATTATCACTTCATGTTTTGAAAGACCTTCCTCTCTCAAGAAGGCCTACAGACTCCGGCCTTGATTTTCCCAAAGACACTGAGTTTACTTTGCCTTGTGCACCCGGAGTCGGGGGCGGGGTGGGGGGGGGGGGGTTGGTGGTGGGGCGGGGTGTTTTACGGGGGACTGCAGACCAGTCAGTGGTGAGGAGACGCTGGAGTATAATTTGTTGCCTTGTAACATTTAACAGTTTTAGGAAGAGGACAGATACATGTTAGAGGCGGGAAATAATGATCTGTAATGTGGTCTTTTGAGTCCAGAAATTATGTTCTTCCATTATCTGTAGTTATCAGCAATAATATCTATTCGAGATCTTTCATTGTGCAGAATGTGTCTGCAGGTTTTCTTTCCCTAACATTGTAGTCTACAAATAATAGCCATTTAAGCTGGAAATCATAGCCAAGCAATTAAAGATGTAAATCGTTTATCTCGATGACAGAGCCCATGCACTCAACATCCTATAGTTGAGTCAAATACCTTGCATTGGTTTAATAATAAAAAAATGACCCCTGTGAAAATCGCTGAAGTGAACTAGCATTTAATTAATCCAAATTCAGCTGAAAGTTGGCATTTAAAATTTGACCTTAAATCTGGGCATGGTTTAGGACTTGTGTAGTGGGCAGGGCCATGACTCTGAGGCAGAGCTCTAAATTCGGTTCCAATCCGTGAACCTGTGGCAATGTCCCAGGTTATGTGCCAGAAGTTCTGGATTCAAGTTCTGCCTATTGCAGAGGTGTGCCATAGCGTGTCACAACAGGTTGATGAGCAAACACACAGGGGAATAATGTTGCAGATTCAGGGGCTACTGCAGTGTGATGGTATTGTCGGTACCTCTGTTCCGAAAATTCTACAAACAAATACCACAGATGTGTTTCATAATATGCCTGAACAAGGTGTTTAAAATTATTTTAGAATTGTGACTTGATTGAGGTGTCAATATTGAATTTCAGAATTTAGGTCCGGGATCACAGAAAGCATAGCCATCCGTATTGATTGGAGTAAACGTTACACCTTATATATGCTTATAACATCATGAAGAGCACGGATAAGATGAATAGTTAAGGTCCTTTCCCCAGTGTACGGGAGTCCAAAATTAGAAGGTATAGGCTTAAGGTGAGGGGAAAGATTTAAAAGGGACTTAAGAGGCAACCTTTTCATGCAGAACATGATGCATGTATGGAACAAACTACCAGAGGAAGTGGTGGAGCCTGGTAAAACACAACATTTAATCGGTATCTGAATAGATATATGAATAGTAAGGGTTTAAAGAGGTATTGGAGAAGTGCTGGCAAATGGGACTGGATTAATTTAGGGTATCTGTTTGGCATAGACAAGTTGCAGCGAAGAGTTTGTTTCCATGCTGTACGTCTTTATGATTTATTCATCCAATTGATCGAGATCTCTTTGTAATGTTAGGTAACCTTCTTCCCTGTCCCCTATACAATCAATCTTGGTGACATCCGCAAACTTGCTAATCATACCTTTTATAATTCTCATCTAAATCGTTTATGTAAATGACAAACAAAAGTAGATGCAGCACCGATCCCTGCGATCACCACTGGTCACAGGCTTTCAACCCAAAAAAAAGCCACCCACGACCACGCTGTCTCCTGCCATGAAGCAGAAATACACCGAAACACACACACACACACACACACACACACACACACACACACACACACAGTCAAATAGAGACATAGGCACAATTTTGTCTTTAAGACATAGATAGATAAGTTTTGATTAATAAGGAGGTTAATTGTTACGGTGAGAAAGCCGGAGAATTGTGTTGAGAAACATATCAGGCATAGTCGAGCAGCAGGACAGACACGATGGGCCAAATGGCCTAATTCTGCTCCAGTTTTTTATGCTTCATGGTCATAAGGTAACAGGAATATTTTCCCAAGAGAGCAGTGGAGGCTGAGATTGATAAGCGCGTTTCTGAACAGAGTCATTGGGAATGACGGATAGGTTTAAGGGCCTGAATCGACTATATATGTTCCTATTTGTGGTGCCCTTATTTCTCAAAAGAAGAGCTGACTTGCTGTGAGGTTAACGCATTTTAATGGATCTCCCAATTAAGATTGTGATAAGGATATTTATTTCTCTTTAATATTGCGCTGTCTGTAGTTTTCTCATCCTTAGGGAACAACAAAGACTGGGTTATTGAAGATATTCAAGGCAAAGATCAATTGACCTTTGATGGACAGAAAGGTCAATATTTATTGGGAATAAACAGGAAAGGGGTTTTCAGCCACAAACAGATCAGCCATGGTCTTTCTAAATTGAGCGACAGGCTCGAGGGTCCGAATGGCCGATTGCAGCTCCTACTGTACGTGTTGTTTTTTTTCCCTCCACTCCTCAAGAGGTAAAGGAAGACCCCATTCAGCCTATCAGTATGGTTACAATGAAATAGAAGTTAACCATCTTGCCCCTTTAAGTAGTTATACGGGAATAGAATGAAACATTTCCTCATAGAGTCATATAGATATACGGCATGGGACAGACACTTTGGTCCAACTCGTCCATGCTGTCCACATATCCTAAATATTTCTGGACACATTTACCAGCATTTGTTCCATATCCACTACACCCATCCTACTCATATTCACATCCCAATGCCTTTCAAATGTTGTAATTGTACCAGCCTCCACCAATTCCTCTTGAAACTCATTCCGTACATGCACAACCCTCTGTATGAAAATGTTGCCCCGAGGTCGCTTTGAAATCTTTCCCCTCTCACCTTAAACATATGCCCTCTAGTTTTGTACTCCCCAAAGCCGAGAAAAGACCTTGGCTATTCACCCTATCCATGTCCCTCATCATTTCATAAACAACTAGATGGTGACCCCTCAAAGACTATGGTTTATTTTAATTTGGAGTGACTGCAACAATTTCCCCACACGGGAACCACAGCCAAAAATGAAATTAATCATTAAGATTATCTGTGTTGGAGCGTTGTTAAAGAGCTAAATGTTAACCAGGCTAATAGGAAACGTCCCTACCATCACCCCCTCCTCAAAATGTCTCCGGGGAAAATTGAGCACCTGGCTTAGAGGGCCAACTAGATTTATTGTAGCATCTGAAAGGCAGCATTTTTGACCGTGCACATTCTACTCAAGTGTTAGTCTATATGCTGTGCTCCGCTTTTAAACTCCCAAGGATAAGGATCATTGACAGTACTACCTCTACATGATGATCTGACAACACATGGCCCTACTGGTGTATTGCTGAGCTCAGATACTCCTCGAAATTCAGCTGCACACCACAGGAGAGGGCCATACAACCGTTCTAGGCTGCTACACAGTAACAGGGGAGCCCTGGTTAGCTAACAGGAAATGCAGAGTAGAAATAATTACTTACTTTCAGTTTATAAAGCTGTAACTAGTGGAATTCCTCAGGGATCAGTGTGAGATCACAAACAACTTACAATCTAGATTAATGATTCGGATAAAGGTCTGAATGGATTGGAGCTCAAATTGCTAGTACACGAGGATAGTTATTCAATAAGTTGCCAAATAAAGGCAGAGCATCTACAACGGGGTAAAGACTGGGGAGTTCGCAAACATTCAGCAAAGAAAGCGAAACAGTACCATATGGGTTATGAGATGTTTGTGATCTGGGGAAAGAATGTACGAACAGTAAATTATATAACTGGAGAAAAAATGCAGTGCTCGGTGCTACAGAGGGATTTGTGTGTCCTGGTACATGAATGATATAAAGTTTGTCTGAAGATGCCGTAAGTGATTAAGAAAGTGAATGAAATGATGCTATTTCTTGCAAAGGGTTTTGGGTATGATCTTACTGTATCTGTACACAACGTTGCTGAGATCACATCTGATGCATTGTGTGTAGTTGTGATGACCTGAACTGAAATAAAAAAAACACAGCTGTCTTTGAAACTTTTCAAGTATGTTTCTCTTTACTCGGTCCTGGGATGAACACATGATGTTATGGAGGATTAACAGCTTAGGCCTGAGAATGAGAGACGTTCTTATTGACAATATTAGATCTTGAGCAGAGTGTAGCTTGTGAAAAACCTGATGGATATTTCCTCTTATATGGGAGATTAAAACTGGGCAAGTAATTAAAACGTATATATGCAAAACAGGTTCTGAGGAAGAGTCCTTGGATCTGAAACATTAACTTTTATTTCTTTCCATAGATGCTGCCACACGTGATGAGCTTTTCCCGCAATTTCTGTACTTGTTTAGGTAAAAGGCATATTCGTTCTAACACAGATATTGTGAAAATATTAAACGTTTTATTTTTTAATAACACTGGCACATATAAACATATTTTTAAATCAAGTGAGACCATTTGTTGCAAACGAAATAGCTCTGTACACAGCAGCAGCAATGATGCACCTACATGGAACAGGGAATGTGGTGGAAGCATACAATTCAGACAAAGTTCACGGAGACCTCACATGGTCCAGTTTGGGGGTCGGATAACATTATTGTGCAATTGAACTCAGAAAGGGCAACTCATACAACGTGCCTGAAAAGCAATGACCTATTGTTCACTCTCTCTTTCCTTGTTCCTCATCACAGCATTGTCTGCGAGGTTATAACCCATCAGTCATATTTAACACTCATGGAGGATTCCTGACGAGGATTCATTGGAATCTCCCACTGCCTGAAGCAAAGAGAATTCCGCCATATTTAACTGTTCCTGGAAATAATCCCATTGCCAACAACTTGTGTGAGCAGAATAACTTCAGAGGCAAAATAACATGTGGGGCAATCTCTCATTTGTTCTTTAATCATTAGTTTAAATAATACGTGAACAAAGTTGTTTCAATATAACACTTCAGAGACAGTGTTTTTCAGTTTGTCATTAAGCGTGTGTGTGCGTGTGTGTGTGTGTGCATGTGTGCTTGTCAGTATTTTTAGAATGGGAAATATCGATGTACATATTTGCAATATCCAAACTGTTCGTTATTCACCTTTCCGTCAGAGTTTGAGTAATGTTGTTTTGTTATAAACGTGTTATTTTGGCAGATTAAAGAAAACTGCCTCGCTTGTTCCCAACACTGCACCTGACCCAGTCTGAAACCTATATTATCGGCCACATCACCAGCATGGTTACAGTTGAAATTTGCTGTGACTAATGGAGGAGTGAGACGAGAAAATAGACCGTGACCCAACAAGCCAGGGAAACATATATCTGTGAGCCAGACATTAGTGATGGGTAAGTTTTTGGAGGGGATTCTGAGGGAGAGGATTTACATGCATTTGGAAAGGCAAGCATTTATTTGGGATCGTCAACATAGCTTTGTGCGGTTAAAACCAAGTCTCACTAATTTGCTTGCGTACTTCGAAGAGATTAGAAAGATTGATAAAGGCAGTCTGGCAGACGTTGTCTATATGGATTTCAGAAAGTCTTTCGATAAGGTTCTGAATGGTAGACACATTAGTAAATTTAAGTCACAAGAGATCCATGGAGAGCTGCGAATTGAATTCAAAATTGGCTTGAAGATGGAGTGCTTTTTTTTTACAGACGTTAGGTTGGTGACTAGCAGTGTGCTGCAAGAATCAGTGTTGCGTTCTCTGCTTTTCAGAATTTATATCAAGAATTTGGATGTGAATATCAGAGGCATCGTTAGTAAGTTTATAGATGGCATAAACACCTTGTGTCGTGTACAGTGATGAAATTATCTCAAATAGGAGTGGCAGATGGAGTTTAACTTAGTTAATGTGAGATTTTGCATTTGGTAAGATTAAGCAAGGCCGTACTTATGCAGTTTTTTGGAGAAAACAAGAATTGCAGTTGCTGCAGTTTCAGTTGAGTCAATACAGTGTGGTACTGGAGGGAGGCAGCCTTTCAGGCATCATCTGAGGAGCAGGAGAGTCGCCGTTTCGGGCTTAGACCCTTCAGGAGGACTCTAAGCCCGAAATGTCGATTCTCCTGCTTCTCTGATGCTGCCTGACCTGCTGTGCTCTGCAGCTCCACACTGTATTATACAGTTAATTACAAGGTCCTGGGGAGTGTTGCTGAACAAAGAGACACAGGAGTGCAGGTGCACAGTTCATTTTAAGTGGAATGGCAAGTAGGCAGGATAGTGAAGGACACGTTTGGCACGCTTGCCTTAATCAGTTAGAACATTGAGTATAGTAGGTCGGACGGCATGTTGCGCCTATACCAGACGTTGGTGAGGCCGTTTTAAGAATACTGCGTAAAATTCGGTTGGCTTTGCTGAAGGAATGATTTTGTTAAACTTGAGTGGGTGCAGACAAGATTGACAAGGATGTTCCATGACTGGAGGGATTGAGCCTTATGGAGAGTGTACATAGGTTGAGACTTTTCCCCCTGGAGTGTCTGAGGCTGAGGGGTAACATTTTCGAGGTTTATAAAATCATGAGGAGCATGGATAGTTTGAATAGCCAAGGTCTATTTCCCAGGATATCTGAGTCCAACAGTAAATGACATAGGTTGAAGGTGAGAGGGGAAAGATTTAGAATGGACTTCAGGGGTAAATTTTTCACGCATAGAATGTTGCATGTACGGAAAAGGCTGTCAGAAGCATTGGCGAAGGCAGTTAGAGTTACACATTAAAAAAATGTATCTGGATGAGTACATGAATAGAAAGGGTTTAGAAGGATATGAGCCAAATGCTAGCAAATGGGAATAGATCAAATTAGGATATATAGTTGGCGTGGACAAGTTGGACTAAATGGTCTGTTTCTATCCTGTATGACTTTCAGATTCTGCAAGAGGGATGAGGAGAAATTCTAAAACGGCCTTTGGAGTGAGAATTCTCTTCCCCAGAAATCTGAGGAGCCTTTCGGTTCACATTTATTCAAAGCTGAGCTAATTCAATATTTGACAGACAAGTGAATCACAAATACAGACAAGAAAGTGGGGCTGAGACCTCAATCAGATCAGCTACAATTTTGTTGCCTGGAGGAGGAGGCTCAAAGTGTCTAATGACCAACTCCTGCTCCTCAGCCCTATGTTCCTATGTTCCATTCAGCCCCTCAAATTTGCTATACAGGAGCATAAGGAGGCCACTTACTCATATATCCTGGTGCACAGAAACAGGGAAGACCATTCATCCCCTCAGGCCTGTTTCATACGGTTTGGAGTGGTTTGGAATATGTTTTTGGAAACCCAAACCTTGGTATGAAAGAGACCTCGTCTCTCTTTACAGAGCTTCACCTGTCTGCAACTTGTGTTTCATTTGTTGTTCATGCTGCAGACCCAGATTCACTGCGATTACAGCACTCACACCTCACCCATAGACGGCTCACAAAATCAACTTGTCTCCTTAACTGCAACATTCAATGACAAAACCTCTAGGAAAATAACAACCACTAACTTTTCAATGAAAGAACTTGAGAGCATTAGAAACTTGATCAAGTCGTCCGCCCCACAGCCCCGCCAAGCTTGCCTTGCCCATCAATAAGATCATGGCTGATCTGTTATAGGTCTCAAATCATCTTTCATTTCCAAATCTTTATCGTCCTCAAATATCTGGAAGGTTAAAATGCATCTACCTCTTCTTTCAATACTTTCAGCGATCTAGCTCCCCTAACTCTCTGAAATAGAGAATTTTTGACATTCGCTAACCTTTGTTTGAAAAAAAAAACATTCCCTGCTCCGAAACCATTGCTTACTGATATGAACAAAAGATTTGAACACAAGGGCTCAGGTAAGAGGGATTGACCTTAATATCAAAGCAGTATTTAACTGAGGATGGTACCGCAGAGCCTGAACAAAATTGAACTTAATGGGAATCCGTTGTATACTGTCCACTGTTTGAAATCATTCACAGCACAAAGTAAAATGTTTGTGGTCGGTGGACGTCAATCCTGACAGACCCCGGACATGTCTTCAGGAAATTCTCAGGGTAGCTTCCCCGACATAGACATCTTCAGCTGCTTCATCAATGTCTTTTCCCATAATATTATCAGAAGTGGGGATCGTCACTGAAGGTTACACAATGTTCAGAGCAAATTTTCGCATCTCAGCTCCTGTAGCAGTCTGTGCCCATATACATCAAGGCCTGGGCAACATCCAAGCTTGTGTTGTTAAAGTGTAAGTGACATTCTTGTAACAGTACTGCTAGACACTGCATATTTACACAGTACAAAGAGGACCTCATTCAGCAACTCAGGCTCACTTCTCAGGAATATGAGGAAGCCATTCAGCCCATTGATACTAGTGGACCAGAAGGGGGATAGCCCATTCAGTCCCTCCAGCCTATTATACAGAAAAAGAAGGAGTCTGCTGTTAGGGACCAGACCCTACACCCTCAAAAATATTTTACGAAGATTGCCTGGACCCGAACAATTTCTTACTTTAGAGGTAAATGTAAAGTGTCACGTTCTCGATATAATGTGACTGGTGAAACTACTCGACGCAAAGCAAAACACCATTTATTTAAACACTGTAGTTGAAATACAACCAAAGAAAGAAGAATTTAAAATAACGTCGCTCTCTTGGAGGATTAACAGAATAATAGTAGCTGTAACTATTGCAAATTATCTGTTCTCATGCAGTAGCATCCCTACTCACGCTCCTTGGCAAAAAGGAAAATTCAGACACAAATTCTCATATGCAGTTCTCCGATCCAGGTAGGAAAAGAAACATCCATAGAAAATTCCGAGAGAGTGGCAGCCAGGAGACATTCGCTGAAGCTTTCAAATTTGTTGAGAATTCAATAGCTTCTGATGCCATTGATAAACCAAAACTCAGAAATTTTCATCTGTCAGTTTTTGTCACATCCCTTCAGGTTGCATTTTAAAAAAAGGCATCCCAATCTGTTTAGTGAAGTGGTGTTAACTAGCCAGTTGTACATCATTGTTCAATATCTCTCTTAAAAGAAACAAGGACAAATTAACCTCCTAAATTTACAGCATTGTCATACTAGTTAACACATCGAGCTGTTAAACAGGAACCAGGGGTTGCCAATCAGGCCCTTGGCCCTTTCCAATTGGACGAGGAACAAGCCGTTCATCCCCTCGAGTAACTTACAAAAGAACAGAATGAGGTTGTTGATGCTCTAACATGATACCAATTGGAGCAGAGGCTGCATACTTCACGTTTTTTCTTGTGCCTCCATTGCTCGTAGTACACACGCATGATAATTTAACGTAGTTTTCTAGCAGTCAGGAGGAAAACCAAATATTTTGTGTAAAGTTTCAAGGAGGCATCTTCCACCTCCAAGAGGACAGACTGGTGTTTTATATGGAGACCAGAAGTGGGTGGTAATGGGTAACTGTTTCAGAAGGAAGGTATTGGGGCTGACATGCGATTATGAACATCATGACGTGAAGTGCATGGTCACACATCAATGTGGTGAGAATTCATTCAGAGCCTGTAACTCTCTCTCGATTGACGTGAGTCTCCGCAGAGGCACAAAAAACTATTAGGCATGCCATATCCTGGGTAACATGTGGAGGTTCTAACCCTATTAATGCCCCTTCTGGTCATAGGTGATCACCGACAGCCTTCAAGTTTCATTGCAATCATCTCTTTTTCTCTGACAGTGCTACAGATTACACACGCAATTTCTTCACTCTCTCCTCATGGTACCATCATCTTGGGCGTTAGACTGGTGGTACACGTTTGTACTGTGTCTGAGGCAAAGAGATCATTCCTTACAAATCTGTATACATTGCCCCAAATACTCTTCTATCAACGGTTTACGATTGCAGAAAGATGGCTTTACTTATGTGCTTGAATCATCTTACAACGAAGGACAACAAATCATTTACTGCCCTCTTTACCGACACACCTGTATGCACTATTTTGATGAGTCGTGATCAAGGACGTGCAGGTCCTCTTGATTGACAACACTGTACAACCTCGCACCATTTAATCAATACAAAATGAGATGTATGCTATTGTTGGTCACATCCAAATCGTTCGTCTGCCTTGCAAATTGCTGTGGTCCAAACACTGATACATGTGATACCACATGAGAAACAAGCTTCAGCCCACAGAAGGACAATAAAGGACAATACTCTCTGTATTGTCTCCACAAACCAATTCATAATCCATGTAGTATATTCCCCCTTAAACATGGACTCCAAAATTTCTTCACTCACCTGTCAGTAACCATGTCAGAATCTTCTGTAAATTCAAATACACCGCATCCCACTGGTACTCATTTGCGGATGTTTCAACTAGCACAAACTCCATAGTTTTATCAAAGAAGATTTCCCTTTCCTGAAGCTAAGTTGACTCTGAAAAGTCATATCATGGTTCCCCACGTGTCTAGTTACCACATTCCTTCTAAAATAATCTAATAATTTCGTAATACATGAGATTAAGGCGTCCAATATTTACACTTATTATTTTTGTTTTCCTTCCACTCCTGTTTGAAATATTTAAGGTTGCAATAGTTACTTTCCAGTATGAAGTAACCAGCTAAAGAATTTCAAAGGGTAATCAGTAATGCTTTCTTGTAGTTACAATGTTTAAAGAAATTTGGATAAGTACAAAATAGGAAAGGTTTGTAAGGACATGGGCCAAGTAGAGGCAGGTGGGACTAGTTTAGTTTGGAATTATGCTCAGCATGGACTAGTTGGACCGAAGGGTCTGTTTCCGTACTGTTTTACTCTATACACTTTCACTCACTCTATTGCTACCTCCCTGAACAATCTGCAGTGGAGTTCATTTGGTGTGGCAACTTACCAACCTTCAGTTCAATTAATCTTTTGAGTAATTTATCTTAATTCCAGTCTCCCAGATTCACATTTTTACCCGTCACTCTGTACCGAGGTATTTCTGGGAGATATCCTACATCTTCCTCTGTGGAGACAGAACAAGGTACTCCCCTCAGCCGGGGGACAGACGTGGCATCCATCCCAAGTGAATACATCGGAGCACTGCACTTGGGAAGTGATGGACATAACACCCACTCCTGCCAGAAGGTTCTAGAATCAAAACATTTCAATGAAACTGTCACTTCATGACCACTGACAGCACTGTCCTCTACTGAATGTGAGGTTACAGGTTATGCGGAAACCGGTGACACAAAGCTGTGAGCACCTCATTTTAGAAACAAACTGGCTTCACACGTTGCACCTGGAAGAGGTTCAGGGAGAGATAGCAATAAGTTTGTGATCGAAATGTTTGTAACTGGAAGAGTGTCCAGAAGAGAACTGCAACTGGAAAAGTGTAGATGATGGTTTATTTGGAAACTGCCCTGAGACAGAATTGAAGACTGGGGATATTTTATTTGATTTGATTTGTTGCCACGTGTACCTAACTACAGTGAAAGGCTTTGGTTACAGCAGTACAGTCAGATAATAGTAAACAAGGATGAAGTGTTTCAGTCTGAAACGTTGACTTGCCTGTTGACTTGTCTGACTGGATTTGCTTTTCTAGCCCCACATTTATTGACTGAAGGACGCACAGATCAGAGGGTGAACGAGAGATTTGGACAGACTAAGACATACAATTTACACCACACAGGATGTGTGCTAGGCAAGATCAATAATAACAAGATCAGCATTATTTGAAGTGAGAGAGTCCGTTCATCAGTCTAATAATGGCAATGAAGAAGTTGTTCCTGAACCTGCCGGTGCATGTGTTCAAGCTTCTGTCTTCTGCCTCACGAAAGAGGTGCAGGAGAGAATTACCGGGATGACATGGGTCTGTGATGATGTTAGCAGCCCTTTCGCAGCAACGAGACATGTAAATGGAGCCCATGGATGAGATCGTGGCTTCCGTGATGACCTGGGCTGTTCACACAACCTTCTGGAGGTGGAAAAAACCAAAAGAACTGCGGATACTGTAAATCAGGAACGAAAACAAACTTGGTGGAAAAGCTCAGCAGGTCTGGCAGCATCTGTGGAGGAGAAAACAGAGTTAACGTTTCGGGTCCGGTGACCTTTCCTCAGAACTGATGGTGGCTGAGAAAACGTCAGTTTATATGCAGAAAATAGGGAGGTGGGTGGGGTAGGGAGTAAACGATAGGATAGAGCCAGAAAAGAGAGAAAGACAATTGGACAGACAAAGGAGTTGCTAACGATCAGGCTGGGGGTGTGAGTAGTTGTTCATGGGGACTGATAGTGACTAACAACAGGGGGTGTGTAGTGGCAGGCTATGTGGTAATAAGGTCTGGTGTGTGGAGTGGGGGGCTGGGTTTTGGGAGAGTTTAGACCCTAAAATTATTGAACTCAATGTTGTGTCCGGAGGGCTGTAGGGTCCCCAAGTGGAAAATGAGGTGTTGTTCCTGCAGCTTGCGTTGGGCTTCACTGGAACACTGTAGCAAGCCGGAGACAGAGATGTTGGCCAGAGAGCAGGGTGGTGCATTGAAGTGGCAGGCAACAGGTAGTTCAGGGTCGTTTTTGCAAGCAGAACGTAGGTGTTCTGCGAAGTGGTCGCCAAGTCTACGCTTCGTTTCCCCAATGTAGAGGAGATCACACTGTGAGCAGCGAATGCAGTGGACTAGATTGTTGGAACTGCAGGTGAAGTGTTGCTTCACCTGGAAGGTATGTTTGGGCCGTTGGATAGTGGGGAGGGAGGAGGTAAATGGACAGGTGTTGCACCTTCGCTGGTTA
>NC_063339.1:82836890-82869915 GCF_021869965.1 Rhincodon typus
CCAACGCAAGCTGGAGGAACAACACCTCATTTTCCACTTGGGGACTCTACAGCCCTCCGGACTCAATATTGAGTTCAATAATTTTAGGGTCTAAACTCTCCCACGTCCCAGCCCCCACCCCACACACCAGGCCTTGTTACCACATAGCCTGCCACTACACACCCCCTGTTGTTAGTCACTAACAGTCCCCATGAACAACTATTCACCCTCCCAGCCTGATCGTTAGCAACTCCTTTGTCTGTCCAACTGTCTTTCTCTCTCTTTCGACTCTATCCTATCGTTTACTCCCTACCCCACCCACCTCCCTATTTTCTGCATATAAACTGACGTTTTCTCAGCCACCATCAGTTCCGAGGAAAGGTCACCGGACCCGAAAGGTTAACTCTGTTTTCTCCTCCACAGATGCTGCCAGACCTGCTGAGCTTTTCCAGCAACTTTGTTTTCGCTTCTGGAGGTGGTAGTGGACAGGTTGGATTATAGAGGGAGTATTGAGATACAAATCAACTCAAGACAAAATGGGATAAATGTGGTTATGAACACTTTTGTTCCCCCTCAGATGTTTGTAAGTGAAAGCTAAGAAATTCAGGGAACAAGAATAGTGTTTGTAATTGAAACTGAATACAATAGTTTACACAATATACGAACAAATTACTGCAGATGCTGGAATCTGAACTGAAAAAAAATGATGGAAATCGCAGTGGATCAGGTAGCATCCATAAATAGAATGTAAGATAACGTTTCAAGTCGAGATGAATCTTCATTGGGGTCTGATTAAGTGTCATCTAGACTCGAAACGTTAGCTTGCTCTTTGTCCATGGATCCTGCCTGATCCACTGTACCTCCAGCACTTATTGTTTTCAGTTCACAGTCATTTACATCTTTGCCAAATATAGATAACAATAATAGCAATGACCGTCACATTGAATTAGATAATCAATAAATAGACAGAAATAGACTTACCAGGAAACCAATATTAACGAGGGAGTTAAAGTAACCCGCCTCAATAATCAGCAGTGTACATTCTATTCGCAAAGTTAACGAAAGCCAATCCTGAGAAAGATAGTAAATACTCCAAGATAAAGTATTTTTCATTGTTGTAACATTCCAGTCATTCGTTCTCAGACTGATCCATTATTAGAACATCCCAATCTGCTGTACACAGATTCTGATCTCTCCCTCCCTCTGCAGTTTCTTATCCCAATTGTCTTGAGGATGACGCTGCCATTGATACTATCGGATAACGTATCGCAAGAAGCCTCTTATTAATAGAAGAGAGAAGCCCTCCAGTAATACATTTAGGAACCATGGAGACTGACTTGAATCTGGTTAACGGAACAAACAGCTCCAGTTAACCCATTTAACTACAACACTTTCAATGTTTCAACAATACTTGGTCTGGTGGAATATTGACATCGCCTGCTATTGGTCTTATTGCCCATCTCTCATTACTCTAGCTGTTTTAGAGGTCAAGGAGAAGGTGATGCTTTCTCTTCACAGGGTCGATGATTCTGCTATTTTATCCACGTACAATGTTCTATGTAAACCGCGTTTCCAAGAGCCAAATGAGAGGTTGTTATGACAATGAAGTCTCCTCCAACATAACAACTGCCAATCTAAAAACTGTCTCTGGCCACAACTGCCGTGAACAGTGACAGGAAGTTTGGATTTCTCTGAACTTTCCTCCCACTGCTGTAATATGACAACATTGCATCTTTAACACGATGCATTTCAAAAGTTTATTTGTAAAGCTGCAAACATCTTTTCGCATAGTTTAAATGCCTGGAAGCTGTAACATTTTTTTGTTTTTTGATTTTTGGCCTTAGCCCAAAAGTAAATGGTTTATTTGCAATTGCCTTCTTTATTGAAATCATAGATTAAAGGGTGAGAGGCAGAATGTATGTGTTATTGGTTAAGGAACAGTAACAAATAAGAGACAGTGAGCAGCTGGTGTCTGTCATATTATTGGAGATAAACGTTGTGGCGTCAGACACAGCGTTTGTACTGATTATTTCGGGTCAGGACCAGCTTCTTTCCAGCCGTTATCACACCGTTGAATCGACTCTAGCCTCAAATAATGTAACGTGTATGCCTCTAAGTCTTTTTCATCTGCACATTCTTTACTTGCTGTGATCTACCTGTACCGCTCGTAAACGAAGCATTTCAATATATTATCAGTACACGCCACAATAAATCAAAAATCAATCAATCTCAATCACGTTTAATTGTATTTATACTGTACAAAGACGCACAACACACTGCAATTTCCAAAGCAAACAGGGAAATACATCTACTTCTGTTGAAAATCTACTTCACTCTATTTTCTCCTCATCTATATTCTCTCTCTCTCTCTCTCTATCTAGTTAATAAATTCTCCAATCACCCTCCGTGCCCCATCTGTTAAAACCCCCGCTTTAAGTTAGATCCATTGTTAATATTTCGATGTGAAACGATTATAATCGAGTAATGTAACTATCAGGACTAGTGGAATGAACTGGACAGAGTTAATTGGAAAGGTAGAGGGAGTGGGGCGGGCGTGCAGAAGGGAAGACGGTAGAGAAGCAAAGCCAGGTATTTCTGGGGTAATTCAGAGGCACGTCTGAAATTCATCCCAAGGAAGAAGAAATGTACTCAGGGGAGGACGAGGAAGTTATAGGTGATAAGGAAAATGAGGGGCAGCATAAAAGCAAAACAGAAAGCATACAATGTGCTGAAGATTATTGCGCTTCCAGAGGATTAGAAAGCCTTTAAATACCAGAAGGGAATAAAAGCAATAGGGAGGAGACGATGAAATATGATGGTAAGCTTGTTAATAATATAAAAGAAGATAGCAAGAGGTTTTTAGATATATATAAAATGTAAGAGGGAGGTCAGAATTATCAAGAGGAGGTTTAGAATCTGTAAGTGGATAAGCAATGGATAATTATTTGGCAGATGGAATATAACGTGGGTAAATGTGAACCTGTGATTTTTTGAGGAAGAATAAAAGGCTTTATATTCCATAAATGGAGGGAGATTACAGGACTTAGTGATACCTATTCAGACATCGTGAGTGCTGCTCCATCTCCCTGAAGGTGTGCTCCCTCATGTGGGATCATGCTCCACCATTCTCACTGCTGCATTCAGCACCTTCACTCTCTCTCTTCCTCTCTCTCTCTTTCTTTCACCAACACGATACCTCCACACTGTTATACAATGTTCCAGAGAACGTCGGTTACAGAATGTTGTGTAGAATACAACTTATAGAATTTTCTGGATGATGTCGTTTATAGAATGATCCAGATAATTTTCTAAACAATTCCCAGATTCAGCAAAATGTCAGTCCCCCAGTGTGTAACACATATGGGGAAGGAAGAGAGATATTTTATTGTTTCAAATGACACATGATTGAAGTGCACCATGAAGCCATTCAGCCCTTCAAACATGCTCCACCATCCAATAAGATCAAGGCTGATCTGGTTATGTCCTAAACTCCATGTTACAGGAACTTTCATTCATTCAACTTCCTGGGATCCAGTCACTGGCCAAATTACACTGAGATATTTTTTACACCAGATTTCTCCAAGCATGTGTTCGGTAGCCATTTCCCATGAGGACAGACCCTCCAAACAATATTTTCCATCAACCTCATACTTTTATGTAATTGTAAGAACACCTACACAGACCAGTGAAAAATATACACTTATTTTCTGGTTATCAATACCCAATCACAATCAGTAATCCTGATTATTTCACTTGTCTAACCTTATTGTATTCAGCCAAATATACTATCTCAAAATTTAAGTCATTATAAAGTACAATTTCTAGCAGAGTTCTTTTCGTGCTCAGCCGTTATCTTGACCGTTATCTGACTTATAGCTTCTTCATTATTTGCAATGTTTCTATTATAATTTGTCATTTGACTATTCCTGTCTGTAACAGTTTCATAGTCTCCCACTCATTTCGCTGAACGGCTGGTTTATGATTCAGAGGGAGGCCAACAGTGCAAGTTCAATTCCCCACACTGACAGAGTTGTCATGAATTTCCCGCTTTGTCAACCTCACACCTCGCCCAAGATGTGGTTACCCTGACGTTAAAAAACCGCGAATGGTATCTTTCTATTGAGGGAGCAGCCACGTGGTCTTCTAGGGTTTTCGAATAGAATCTGTACAGTGTGTAAACAAGCTATTCAGCCCATTGGCTCCACCCATACCTTCTGAAAAAGGATTCTACCCAGCCACACATCCCCCAACCCTGCATTTCCATGGCCAATCCATCTAGTCTGCACACTATGGCTCAATTTGGCACGGCGAATCCATCAAACCTGCATATAGTTAGAGTTTAGGAGGAAACCGGAAACCCACAGGAAACCCATGCAGACACGAGGAAGAATGTGCAAAATTCGCACAGACCGTTGTATAAGGCTGGAACTGAACCCGGGTCCCTAGCACTGTTAGTTTGCTTTTGTCTTCTTACCCGACAAAGGATATAATCACATTTGAAGCAGTTCAGAGATATTTCACTTCACTTACTGTTGAAGGGATAATATTCTGAAGGCCCAACAGGTTGCCATTGGATTTGCCATTTGATCTTATTTAATTATGAAAGATCTTGAAGAGGTTGGTTCAAGTGGATACATGGTGGGTGTTTGTATAGTCCAAGCTTGTTGTTATTGCCATAGAATTCCTACAGTGTAAAAACAGGCCATTCGGCCCACCGAACTACTCTGACCTTCCAAACAGCATCACAACCAGACCCACCCCCTACCCTATCCATACGTTTCCCAATAGCAATCCACCTGGCCAGCACATCTTTGGACTATGGGAGGAAACCAGAGCACCCAAGAAGAAATCAATTCAGACACTGGAGAATGTGAAAACTCCACACAGAATGTTGCCTGATGGTAGAATGGAACCCAGTTTCATGGTTCTGTAATGCAGCAGTGCTAACCACTGTGTCGCCATGCCGCCCCATTGGTTTCTACCAGTTACTTGTTACTGACTAAACAAATCGATGTGACCTGTTCCTAACACTACAACTGACCCAGTCTGAGATGTGTATCATTGGTCATATCACCAACCCTGTAATATTTAACTTTTATTGTGACCCGTCGATGAATGGCATTAGAAAAGCAAACAGTGACCCTCCAACCTCGGTCAGAATAGAGAGAAAAAGAAATTCACAAAGTGGGAATTTATTGAATTGCGAATTCTCTTTCCCAGAAGTTTCTGTCGGTTGAATCTTTAGTTAATATCGTGGCTGACTTAGTTTTATTTTTGGTAGAAATTTGAATCAGGGATAAGAAACTATTGACAGAAAAGTGCAGCTATCATCACAATGAGATGAGCCACGATCTCAACAGTATCAAAGGATCGATTGGACCAATAGAGCTCTCAGTCCTATGATCTGATGTTCTATTCACCCCTTCGAACCTGCTGCACAGGAGCTGATCGATGCCACTTCAGTGCTTTGGTGTAGGTTGGGAAAATGTGATTGGAAAATCCAGGCTGGATCAGGAAGTGCTCACTCATCCCTTCTACATGCTTCCCCTCTCTGCAGTTTCTGCTTCAGATGATGGTCATGCTGCAAACCTGGACTAACTGTGAATCCAACTCCTATACCTCACCCAGGGCTAACTCAATCAAATCCTTTTTTCTCCTTAAATGCAACATTGCACAATATGACTTCCGGGAAGACAAAACAGAATATAGTTCACAAGAAGTAGAAACATGAGTAGACACTTTTGCCCCTCAAACTTACCCTGTCGTGGCTGATTTTCTCCAGGCCTCAACTTCATTTTCATCCCACCACATTGCTTCCCTCACCTCACCAATATTTCAAAAAGCCATTCACCTCCTCTGTAAATACTTTCAGTGATCTATCCTCCATAACTCTTTGAGTTGGGGACTTCCAGACATTCATCATATTCTGTGAGAAGAAATTTCTTGGCATTTCGGTTTTAAATTGATGTCCCTCTGTGTCCCCGAGTTCGAGACTCCGTCCAGGAGTGGAACCATATTCTCAACATCTACCTTGCCAAGCCCACTCTGTGTATTTAATGCTAAAGTAACATATCATCCCTCATTCATTTCAACTACAATGAAAAAAAATTGACACTCATATTTCAACAATTTCATCCCAAGAATCAGCGTCCATGAATCATCCTAGTTACTTGTTGCACCAGCTTGCTAACTTAATGTTTCATACATAGAAACATCACAATCCCTTTGTACTGCACTTATTTTTTTGGAGACTCTCTATTTAAATAATTACGTGTCTTTGTTTCTCAGTGGCAAAGTAGATGATCTCATTCTTTCTTGGAATGAACTCACTCAGTGACCTGACATATATCACCTTTCAGATTCCTTGTATCATTATTGCAGCATGCTCTCCCACCTATCTTTGTGTCATCCACAAGCTCGGATATGTTCTGCACGTAGCCTCTTCCTCCATGCCAATAATATAGATAATTAAATGACTGATGCCATAGGACTGGCATTTTGGTAGTCCAGTAGATGCATCTTTCAATCTGTTACAAAACTGTTAATCCTGACTCTCATTCTTCTGTGTGTTAACCAATCCTCATTCCATCCCTATATATTATCCACCATACTGTGAGCTACTGACTTGTTTGAGAACCTTTATTTTGTGATACCTTATGTAAAACCTCTGGAAATCCAAATGCACCTGTCTATCAGTACCCTTTTATTAAGCCTGGTTGCTATTTTATCAGGAAAATCCAGTGAAATTTTGCATGATTTTACACAGCAGAGCATGAGTTCCCTTTCACAAAACCATGTTGACTCTGATTTGCATGAAGATTTTCTAAATATCCTGCAGTCCTTACCTTAAAAATGGAGTCTAGGGGATTCTCAATAATAAATGTTCGGCTAACTGGTCTATAACCTCCTGTTTCCTGTGTCCCTCTCTTCTCGAAGACAGGTGTTATTGAGTCATAGAGTCATACAATACAGAAACATACCCTTCAGTTCAACTCGTCTGCGCTGCCCAGATATCTCAAACTAATCTTGTCACACTTTCCAGCATGTTTTCCCATTTCCTTCTAAACCGTTCCTATTCATATACCCATCCAGATGCCTTTTAAATATTGTAATTGTACCAGCCTCCACCACTTCCTTCGGAAGCTCATTCCATACATTCACCACCTTCTGTTTGAAAAAGTCACTGGTTGGTTCGTTTATAAATCTTCCTTGTTTCAATTTATACCTATGCTATCTAGTTTTGGTTTCTGTTATCCTGGGGACATTACCTCAGATATTCACCTTATCCATGCCCCTCACGATTTTGCAAACCTGTTTACCGTCACCCCTCAGTCTCTGACTTTCTGAGGAAAGAAAAATAGCCAGCCTATTCAACCTCTCTCTGTAACTCAAAACCAATGTAACGCCAATCCTGGCAATATACCTGTAAATATTTTCTGAATATTTTCCACGTTTTACAAAGTCTTGCCTATAGCACTGCGACCAGAATTATTCACAGTATTTAAAAAGTGGCCTCACCATTTTCCTGTACAGCTGCAGCATAACATCCCAACTCCTATACTCATTACACTGACCAATGTCTCAATGGAGGTTGTTCAGTTTTGTTTGAACATACGTGGAATTCAGAGAGTTCTGGCATATTTCAAACAATGCCCCTTTTTGGTCCATAAAACTTGCTCCCCTATTCAATATAAGTTTGCAGATGATACAAATATAGGTGGATGGGCAGGTAGAATTGAGGAGGTGGGGAGGCTGCAGAAAGATTTGGACAGGTTAGGAGAGTGGGCAAAGAAGTGGCAGATGGAGTGCAACGTGGGAAAGTGTGTGGTCATGCAATTTGGTAAGAAACATGGTCTATTTTATATATGGGAAGAAAATTCAGAAGTCTGAAGTACAAAGAGACTTGAGAGTTCTAGTCCAGGATTCTCTCAAGGTAAACTTGCAGGTTGAGTCAGTAGTCAGGAAGGCAAATGCAATGTTGGCATTTATTTTGAGAGGACTTGAATGAAAAAAGCAGGGATGTACTACTGAGGCTTTATAAGGCCCTGGTAGGCCACATTTGGAGTATTGTGTGCAGTTTTAGGCCCCATACCTCAAGAAAGATGTACTGGCCCTGGGGTGGGTTCTGAGGAGGTTCACAAGAATGGTCCCAGGAATGAAAAGCTTAACAGATGAGGACTCTGGGGCTATACCCTTTGGAGTTTAGGAGAATGAGGGGGATTTAATTGAAACTTACAGAATACTGAATGGCCTGGACAGAGTGTATCTTGGGAAGATGCTTCCATTGGAAGGAGAGACCAGGACCCGAGGGAACAACCTTAGAGTAAAGGTCTTTTAGAACGGAGATAAGGAGAAACTTCTTCAGCCAGAGAGTGGTGAAACTATGGAATTCACTGCCACAGAAGACTGTGGATGCCAGGTCATTGAGTACATTTAAGACCGAGATAGATAGGTTCTTGATTATCAAGAGGATCAAGGGTTATGGGGAGAAAGCGGGAGAATGGGGTTGAGGAACTTATCAGCTATGATTGAATAGCGGAGCAGACTTGATGGGCTGAATTGCCTAATTTCTGCTCCGATGTCTTCTGGTCTTTTGGTCTTATTATGATGGCTGATCCTTTAAACCCACACCATAATCCTGCTCTCTCCTCATCCCTCTGGTTTCGACAAGTAAATCTATTTGATTCTAACTTACATTCAGTGTCTTGGCTTCCACAACCTTATGTGGTAGCAAATTCCCCAGGATCACCAGTTTCTGAGTGAACACATTTATTCTCATCTCAATGCGGAGTGATCTGCATATACTTAAGACTGTAGCCCCTTATTTTAGACATTACAGCCAGGGAATCATCATCCTTGTTTCCGTTCTATCTTGCCTTGACGGAGGTTTATATGTTTCACTGAGATCTCCACTCATTTTCCTAATCCTATCGAATACAAACCAAATTGACCCAATCTCTGTTCACACAACAACCTGTCATCGAAAGGATCAGTCTGGTATGCCTTTGTTACATCCCTCTACAGCAATTATGTCCTATATAGATAAGGATATCAAAACTGCATACAATACTCGAGAACAGTCACGACGAGGTGTCACCTGTACAGCCACAGTAAGGCAACCTCAGCGTTATACACGATTCCCTTTGAAATGAATACCAATGCACCATGCATCCTGCAATATTAATTTCAATGACTGATGCACAAGTAAAACCAAATCCTTTTCAGCATTAGATCTCTCCACTTGGTGGATCTACGTGCACTGATAAGCGTGTCAATGTCGTTCCCAGTATTGACTTCTGGCTTCAGAAGTCACTGCCCTGCGTGGATCTTGGAGGTCTGCGCAGAAGAAAACACAAGAAAGGGAGCGTAAGTCCCTTTATAGATGAATAGTTTTAAAACAATCCCTTTATAAATGGTAACTGTCGTTCCAATTTTTTCCCACCAAAGTTAACAACGTCACATACATCCACATTGCTCTTAATCTGCCATGTAATTGCTCAGTGACTCCACTTGTCTCAATCACTTTGGAGTCTTTTTTACATCCTCCTCACCATTCACAATGCCTGTTTTATGCTGTCAGCGTACTTGGACACATTGAATATTTGGAGTCCAAGCACCAATCTCTGAATTACATCACGAGATTTCCAGTCCAAAAAAATGACCGTTAATTTCTCCTCAGTGTTTCCTGTCAGCTCTCGCATTATAACACCTTGTGCATATATTAGGCCCAATCCCATGTGTTTTTACTTTGCAAACTAGGCTTGGAACTCTATCAAAAATCTTTCCGAAAATCCAACTGCACTGTTTCCATTGCTTTTCCGTAATTTATCTTCCAGACGGTTTCTCAAACATTATTCCCATATCACAAACAAACGTTGACCTTGTCTATGTCCATTAATTTCAGTTTCCATAATTTCTCCAAATTAGTTAATTCATTAATTTCGTTCTGTTTCCTTTTCTCGCTAGACTTACGCTACCTAGTATTGCTGAGAAGGTTTTCTTTTATGTTTTGTTCTGTGAAGACAGCACTGAAATATTTGCATTATGGTTATGCCATTTCGCTGTTCTAAATTCTCCGGTTTCAGACTGTACAGAAGCTGCACTTATTTTCCATTAGCTTTCTCATTGGCATAGTTTTGGAAGCTTTTACAGTTCATTCTTAAAGTCCTTGTTAATATACACTTCAGAAACCCAACAATTCCTGTCTTAAACTGCTGAATGATTGACTTTCAACAACCATACAATCACAGAAGCATAGACTTTGTACTATCAGAAATACAGTGCAATCTAGATTCTTCCCACTTTCCTACAGGAGTTTCATAGCCATGAATGTTTTGATGCTTCAATTGCTCGTCCAAGTACTTTTCAAGGTTTGTGAGATTACCCGTGAAAACTCCACTCTCAGGAACTGTATTACAAAACCCACCACCATCTGGGTTAAAATCAATCGTCAAATCCTCTACAAAGCTCAAGCCCTTCATTTTAAGAGGGTGTTCCCTTGTTCTTAGCTCTTTGACTAAATGGAGCAGCTGCTTTCTATTCACCCTCTCCATGCCTCTCATAATCGTTTATACCTGAATTACTAACTTCCTCAACTTTCTCAGCTCCAAGGCAAACAAACCGAGCTTATCCAGCCTTTCATCAGAGATGACATGGTCATTCGCAGGGAACATCCTGGCTATCTTGTCTTCACCCCCTTCCGTACAATCACATTCTTACTGTAATGTGGTTTTCAAAACTGCACACAGTTTTCGATCTTGGCATAAGGAAAGTCCTGTATAGGTCTTATAACCTTAATGAATAAATGTTATGTCTCTGGTCCCAGATGCTTTCTTAACTAATCTATTAACGTGTCCATTCACATCATGGATCTGTGGAGAAGTGACCTCTAAGCTTCCTTGTGTTCTGCCATTCATTGTCTGGCTCCTCCTCCCAAAGTGCATATTTATCCGCGTTAGATTCCATTTGCCATTGATCTGCCCATCTGACCTTTCCATCACTGTCTTCTTGTTACATAATACCTTCCTCCTCACTGTCAACTACCTAGCCAATCTTAGTGTCAAACCCAAACTTACCTATCACACACCCTCCTCCACATTCACATGTACATCATTTATGTACCCGGGAAACAATAAGGGACACAGCAACTATCCTTGTGTTGCCACCGGACATTGGACTCAAGTCACACAAACAGCTGTCTACCACCATCCTCTGTCTCATGCCACTAAGTTGAATTTGGATGAAACATTGCAAGTCACTAATCCAGAGATTCTCCCTAATCTTGTCTGCCAACAGTTTTCCATGCATCTGTGCTTTTTAATCCCCTCTGAGTGAAGAATTTCCTCCTTACTGCAGTCTTAAATGGTGTGTCCCTTATCCTGCCATTGTTTACTTTGAATGTGGAGTAGCCAGCCAAATAAACATCCTGTTAATTTGCACCTTATCAAATGTTTTCTGAGTTTGCCAAGTTTCTCTGCGATCACCTCTCATTCTTTGAAACTGTACAGAACACAAGATGAGGCTTCCCTTTAGACCATCTTGCCTTCTGAGGTTTTAATCTGAAGAATATTCATTGCACTTCCACTGCAGTCAGTATAATTTTATTAGATTAGAATACCAAACTGTACATAATAATCCAGGTACAGTCTCACCAAAACGCTATGCAACTGCTGCAGGATGTCTTTACTTCTATTTTCTGATTCCCTGAAATGAAGGCCAACATAACTTTAACTTTCCATTTACATGTATTCATCCAAATACCCTTATGGTAGGGCAAAGAGAGTTATGAGTCCTTTCATTCTTTTTAAAATTAGAAAATACTCGAAAGAATGTCAGGCCTATGTGATTTGACTAGGTTTGGAATTTTACATGTGCATAATATAAGTAGAGAGGATAGTAAACCACTTTCCACAGCTGGATTTTGGGATTACACCCACAGTTGCCAGTCTACTCATTCATTCATGCAATTTCATGGAAAACTTCAACACTAACTTTCTCAAAGTGGTCAGAGGCCCCGTTCAATATATTCCTAACAGACACATGTTAATAGAACAAACTTGTGTGATGTCCTGCAAACTATTTAGCAACTGACACTCCAACAGTTTGGCGTTGCGAATGGATACCCCATCTGGATCACCGAGATTCGACTGATCAGAGGGTGAATACATTTAATTTTACCACCCTGTAGTTTAGAGAAGGTGTATTTTGCTTGACTCTGTAAGTTGTATTATTCATTTGAATGTTAAAAATCGGAGTGTGGGGGTGCTGGGAGTGCAGAGGAATAGCAGCTAACCTCAGGGGTTATTGTAAGTACATAACGCCGACGGACTATTGTGATAAAGCAAAAAGCCTTGGCACGAGAAGTCACTGTCGTTGTTTAAAGTGTTCTGTAGCCGGAAGCTGAGCACAGGTTACTGCCGACGGACTGGCACAATAGAAAAAGCATTATAAATATTTAACGCCGATGGACTAGCGTCGTTTTAAGTGTGCTGCAGCTGGACGCTGAGCACAGGTACAGTTGCGAGAAAGGAACTGTTTAAGGGATAGGAAAATGACAAGTAATTATCCTCTGGATAAGGAAAATTGGGATCCGAACGACTCCATCTTACAAACATTTTGTGAAGCAAAAAAAAAAAGATTGATTTGAAAAATGGTTAAGGCTGGGTGGAATCGGCATAGGACCGCAGAAAGGGGTCGTTATAACGGCAGCACTGTACAAAAACAAGGTTTTCACTGTAAATAACAGGAGAGGCAGGTAATGTCTGCGAGGAAACAGGAGGAAATAGTGAGGAACCAGCCGACAGGGGACGTTTTCCCCACTCTACCGTCCGTCAACTCACCTAGCGCCCCTCCACCCTCCAATACAGTAAAATCAGGTATCGACACATCCAAGGAATCCTGAGATAAAGGGCAGACAGACAGTAATAATGATAACTAGGACACAGACACTGAGCAAACGATATACAAACACCATGGCAATAGTCATCACTGGCCTGGAGAACTGGATACAAGTACCTCCTTCCCAGCCCTCATGTAAGAACACACGTGATTACAGGCCGGGGACAACAGTTAACCAAACAATTAGAGATGGCCCTAAAATCAGCGGAGAAACAGCAGATGTTAGATCACATTTCAAAACCCCAGAGAAATGCAGGCAATATGGAGTTCTGGAAAAAGCTACGAGAACTTAAGGACAATCATGATTTAACTTTAGATGACCTAAGTATACTAAGGAAAACTAAAATGCCACCATCAGTGTGGACTACCATGCCTAACGTATATCAGCGCAGGGATTGTATAACAGCCTTATAAGATACCAATTAGACTAAGTTCAATGATTTTAAACAACGAGTAGAGGACGCCCTGGCGTATGTCCAGACTTACTAGTCCTGTGTTACTCTGATAACCTAGAGAAAAGGCAAGCCTTTTGAGGATTATGCAGACAGGAAATGCAAAGTGTAGTGTGAGTGTGGGAAATGAGGGACCCCGACAAGACGATGCTGTATTCCTGCAGACATTGAATGATGGGATAGGCTCACATTTAAAGCTAGTAATTCAAAAGGGTATACCAGTTGGAAAGACATATAATCAGATCGTCAATTGGGCAATGGCAGCTGAAGCCAATCAGGCTGCAAATAGGGGAAAAGTACAGTCTATAGCTGCTCAGGAGGAATGTGTCATTCGGGTGGGCGGAAACATTCCCAGCGGCCGCTCATAAATAGTATGCTTTGCATGTAATAGGAAGGGGCAATTTACACGAGGTTGCCCCAATAGAAATGCGGGATAAAATACCCAGAATAAAAGCCCCGCACTAAATGAGTGTAGCAGTTGTGGTAAAAAGGGGCACAACAAGCAGCAATGTTGGGCAAAGGGAGGGGAATCAAAGGAAATGGCCCCCGCCAATAGAGGCAGCCACAACAGAGGACTGATACCAACACAGCCCCAAGCCCCAACACAGGCGCCGTTATCCAGATGACAGATGACGATTTACAGCGCCTACTGCATCTCTAATGACAGGTTGCGGCCTCGGAGGCAGTAACACAAGCGAGGACAACCGTATCTACATCGAGGCGCTGTTAGCGGGCCGGCAGTGCATTATATTATTAGATACCAGAGTCATGGTACTTGTCACCAATATATAATGATTCCCTTTGTTGGGTAAACGTGTAAGATATTAGCAGTATCAGGCGGAACACAGGAACTTGAGACAGAACCGATCAACCATCCAAATTAAAGATATTATTATAACAGACAAAATTTGGCAGCTGGAAAGTCCATCATGGGAATAGACCTGCTTGAACAATTCGGGGCTGTGATAGATGCCTGTGACAAATTGTTAACTGTCAGAAGGCACTCTACGTTAGGGAGACAGCAACGCCAGGCCATTTAGAGGCTCATGCTTATTTGGCCAGTATCTGCAGCTAAGATAGACTGGGTATGTGACCAAGAAAACCCCTATATTTGTTCGAGAGAATGTACCTGCAACTGTGGGCTACCACTAAAACGGAATGTGGAAAAGTTGAAATACCACCCATCTAGATATCAGGGCAAGTACTTCCAAGTAAAAGACAGTACTCCGTAAGAACGGAGGCAAGAGAAGCCACCAAAAGGATAGTGCAGGTACAGCAAATAGTTAAAGAAACTAATTCAACTACAAACCCACCCATCCGGCTAGTAAAGAAGCCAAATGGCTCATATGGATTGACAATCGATTTTCTCAACCTGAACAAGTATACACATAAGATTACACCAATAGTAGCAGACCCAAGCACAATCTTAAATACAAGAGAACCTGACCAAAAGATTTTTACAGCGTTGGATAAGGGTAAAAGATTCTGATCACGACCAGAGCATGTGGATCATCAGTACAAGTTTTCTTTCACATTAGGAGATAAACAGTACACATGGACTCGATTGCCACAAGGGTATAACAGACCTGCCATAGTTCACAAAGCAATGGCTGGCATACTGACAACAGTAATCTGGGAAACCCACATATGTACAGTCCTACAGTACGTAGATGACAACGTGATCGCTTCCGAAAACCATAAACAGCACATATAAACGATAGTACAGATTTTACAATCTCTAGAGAAGGCTGTATTAAAAGTAAACCCCAGGGTCGCTCTATTAGGACACAGGGAAATATTATGTTTAGGACAAATGATTTTGCAGGGAAGCAGATGCAACCCTGAAGAATAATAATAAAAAAAAACAGCCATTGCCAAACTCCCATAGCCAATAAAGATAAAAGGAGTCAGACAATTATTGGCTTTTAAAGCACTGTAGACCCTACATTGAAGATTATAGTAAAATAGTAGGACCAATTCAGGACCTTATAAAAGGTGGGAAACCAATATGGACAGATTCAGTTTGAGCCCTGAACAGACATCTGCATTTAATCAAATTAAAGCAGAACTTCTGTCTTCCCCTGCCCTCGGATTGCCAGGTGTCAAAAAAACAGCAATCAGCAGTAGTTCTTCAGGAACATGGCGACAAATTAGGACACATTGTGTACTATTACACCAGAAAGGACCCCGTCATGGTACGACAACACTGCTGTGACAGTACAGTAAAATGCGCTGCCTGGGCCGTAGGAGTCTCAGAATCCCTGTGTCACCTCAAACGGAATTGTACAGTTGTTAGAGGCGGAGAACCTTAAAGGGATCACTGACAGTAGGCGAATGAAGTGGAATGCAGCCTTGCTTCCAGGTGATAAACACTTGGAGGTAGTCCGGGACAACCGAAAAAACCTGACATCCTATCTTAATTATACTAGGGGGGCCCCCCATAACTGCGCGGTCAAAACAGAGCGACCAAGAAGAAAAAGGGAGGATCAGGGATGCACCATTAGAAGGAATGGATGTTATCAGTATGCATGCTGACGGGGCAAGGAAGTGTGTTGAGGGCGAGCCACATACCGCTTGGGCAGTAGTGGACAGCCAGGGGCAATTAGTGACGGGAGCAAGAATAGAAAGGCATAACTGGGCACAAGTAGTGGAATAAATACCACTTACAGAGGCACTAAGGAGAGGAAAGGGTAAGAGAGTCAACATTTATACAAACAGCCGATATGCTTTTGGCGTAGTTCATGATTATATGATGGCATGGGCCAGGAGACGATATGTTACATCCTCTGGTACCCCCATCCAACATCAGAGAAGAATCATAGCCCTTATAGAAGCCTCAAAACTCCCTGTAGAAGCAGCAGTAATAAAAATTAAAGCACACCGTAAACTACCTAGTGAACAGCAACAAGGATGTACTGCAGCAGGTGTAGTATCCAAAGCATTGCTAACTGAATAACAAATTATCCTCATGTGGACAACTAAACAACCTGTTGAGGAAGCATATATTGATTATGGTATTTCCCACATACAGGCCATAGCTTCACAAGAAGAAAAGGCCGAGTGGGTAAAGGACGGGCCCAGGGAAGACCTCGACCATATTAGGATAAAGGAATTTCCCCTCCCTTATAGGATTATAGCTCCCGCCTGCATACACAACATTCTATACGAAGTATATCGTCGTACTGCCCACCTCGGGAGAGATAAGTTGCTATTCCTTATGACAAAAAAAGAAAATATTGTTGGTGGCCCAGAATGGAGGGGACATAGCGAAGCACTGTTAGAGATGTTAAAAATGAACCAGGGAAGGGACTCAAAGTCAAAAATGAGGTATCAGCCAAGATCAAAGGGTTCCTGGGAAAAGATTCAGATGGATGTTACAGGTCCACTACCTTAGAGTCAGTGCAAGCTTTATTGCCTTGTTTTGATTGATCAATTTATGCAATGGATTGAGGCTTCCTGACTAGTGACTGTGCAGCTACTACAGTGGCAAAAATCTTAACCCCAGAACTCATTCCCAGATGGGGAGCTGCCTTACGGTTAGAATCAGACCAAGGGACCCTTTTAATCGGAAAATGTTTGAAGGAGGCCTAGAAATTGCTAGGAATCGCACAGAGATTTCGTATTTCCTATCATCCCCAGAGTTCAAGGCTAGTGGAGCAGACCAATCAAAATCTGAAGGAAGTCTTAGCAAAAGCCTGCCATGGAGGGGGAAACAAATGGGCACGGGTGTTACCAGCAATGCTCATGAACACGTGCAGAACCCCTAATTGATCCACTGGACTAACGCCCTTTGACTTAATGATCGGACGTGCCATGACCTTACGAACCAACGTGTTCCCGGCGGGTTGGGGGGGGTGGTTGGGTGGTGCAGCAGAACTCATTGCTACAAAAGGGGTCATGTGGGACTTTATCAGAAACCTATGTCAGCAGCTGGATAGATTAAAATTTCAAGTTACTCAGTAAAAAAAAAGTCAGGGATTGGGAGAAAGAGGGAGAACAAACAAAGACCATGCAGTTTAAACCGGGAGATCAGGTGATGGTAAGATTATTTCCCCAGAAGGGTGTCCTCGGTCCAATATGGGAAGGACTTTGTGAGGTGATTATCATAGGTAACCTGGGAATTTTAGTATTTGAAGCCGGCACAGGGAAGTTACGCCACCCTTCATAGATAAAAGTATATCTCCACTAACAGCCAACTGGCAAGCCTTGCGCTCTCTCTTTCTGTCTTTACAGCTTACTCTTAATCGGGGCATGCTTAGCGGTGACCATCATACGACACGGTTCGACACACACAGACAATGAACACTAGCAGAAGCACAGGGTAAATTGCAAAATTTATTATAACGACCTGAAAAACTCCTGCACGATTTGCGAGTTATGAATTGAACCTCTGAGAAGGACAGTTAACATGCGCTGCCGGATTTGCCCTCTTGATTTATAAATATGATGGATTATGGGTCACAGTTTTCTATAATCCGAATAATGAGAGTGACAATACCCTGTACCTGTCTCAGAACCCTTGTCTGAATTTCGTCCCAAAGTTTAGCAAAGACCCCGGTTCACAAGGTCAGATGCTTTGATAGTCGAAGAATATGATGGTTCACTGATGGGGTCACGAGCAGGTAGGCAAGGTGATACTGGGACAGGAAAGACATCTAGGAAATTCAGAAAGATTCAAATAATTGCACCAATAAGTGTAGACAATGCGAGAAAGTGACTGGAATATCCCGACATAGGCGGGATAGGAGCTTGAAGTGCACGTTAAAACCGATATACCAGGTTAGGATTGGTCAGCGATTTACCCCCATTCCCCCAACATGTATTGAGAATACCATATCTGCAGAACCATAGTTCTATCAGAGTACTCCAGAAGCTTGGGATAGTTACCATAATATTATTGATTCAGTTGAATTTATCCCTTCTACCTCAATGCTCTAAACCCATAATGAACCTTTTTTGCCACTTTTGCATGAGACTTGTTATGACAGAAGCCCGCAACACGCCTCCAATATCAACATCGGGTCAAGCATGACTTATGGACCGCCGCCGGGCGTGGCTATGCAACAGAAGTCACGACAGGCAATTCTGTTGACCTGGCAGTTAAGAAGATCTGAAGGAGGAAATAAAGACGCTGATGCAAGTGGGACTGGACCATCGACACAATGCAATTGGCATTGGTGCTGAAGATACTAGAATACCTGTTAAACCATTTCTTTTCTGGAGGATTCTTAAAAATCCACCGAGACTATCCGCATGAGAATCAACAATAATACTAAGGCTGCCTGGGAACAATCTGTGCGTGTTATGATTCCCGCATCCTGACTGAGTACCCGACTCAAATGTCCATGCTTTTGAATCACAGACTTCCGTCCTGGATTCAAGACCAAGACCTTCAATGATGGATTACAGATATGCACCTCAGTACCAGAGAACTAGCATAAACCTTTTTTTGTTAAACCCCCTCATTTGCCAAATGTAATCGGGATAGGCCTGAGAATTCTGGAATACACTAACTCATCCTTACCTCTCTTCAGTCTCCATGATCTGGGATATTTCAATCTCAATTGCTCCCTTGAGGGAAATTATCTGTTCATAACTAACCTAATGGAACAACTCACTGTTGGAGGAGAAACTATTGACCCCCTGTACCAGAACATCAGGGTACAGGAAAGCACCATAGTACCTTCGACACTGGTTTCGTGAATGAATGAATGAAATCCAGTAATAGTAAACATAGTGAGCTCGTGAGCGATCAGTGAAATCTATGAATGAATGAGAACACGGTAGTAATAAATATATAGTGCCTGTGAATAGATAAGTAAAAACAGGACCTTTAATACACAAGTAAAGAAACTCATAATCTAATATCTTACAAAAAACATAGAATACGTTGTTTTAATGCAATTGACTCTTTGCACGACGAAAGGCAGGCCATTCAGACCCCTGAAGCAGAGTTGTTTGCTGACTAATGAGTAAGCAGGGCAGAATGCTAGACCACAGGATGTTCAGGAGCCAAAGTTACGAGGTAAGCAAGTGACCGCAAAAGTGAACAGGCGCCACATCCTTGAATTCAATGAATAGATATATAATGTAAAGTGATTTGATGTAATTAAAATGCCTAAGTTAACCAAATTATAAATATAACGTAATCAGCTTACAGACTTGATATAATGAAAGGACCAGATAATTGGTTTACAAATTTGATGTAGTTCCTGCCCAGTTAATTGACTTGATATAATTAACTGCATATCTTGTAGCCTCATAATCTCGATGTAAGTAAATATAAAAGTAGTACTGTGCAGGTATTCTGCAGAGTGAGCTCGATTTTCCCACGTGACGGTCTTGAACACCTCTCCTTGCTCTAATTGATTATCACTTGAATTAACTGCTGTTCCTGCTGAATTCCCCACGCCTTCAGAGACTCTTGCCTCAGAGATCGAGGCCAGTACAGCAACTCTTCGGATTAATTTTATTTATTTATGAACTCACTGTGCGAGCTCTTATGGAAAGCGTTCTGAAAATCCTAATATGCCACTTTCACTGTTTCTCGATTGTCTGTGCTGCAAGAAACACATTCACACAATTCTGAAGATTGTCAAGTATGATTTCTCTTTCAGAAATACATACTGATTCTCTCCAAATGTTACTTCTAATTTCTAAATATCCAATATCGCATCCACCATTATAAATTTCAACACTTTCCCTAGAGACATCAAGTTAATTGGCCTGCATGTCTCCACACTATTCCTTCTTCCCTTCGTAAATGGTTGGATCACGTTTACTACCTTCCAGTTATCTACAAAAGCTTCCGGCCTTTACAGAATGTACAGGAAAATAAAATAGAGCAGTCAACAGTGCAGTTAATAATTCTATTGCTTTCAGTCTCTGACATTTTGATATGAAGTATATCTGGTTCATTAGACTTAGCAATGTTCAACCCAGCTACATTTCTAAATGTTACCTTGTCACTGAAATTAATTGACTTTACATCGTTAGTTCCACGAGTTCCATATTAGCACTTCGTATTTCTGAGAGATTTTCTCGATCTTCCTTCACAAAGACAGGTGTAAAGTATTTCCGAAGAAGGGTCTAGGCCCGAAACGTCAGCTTTCCTGCTCCTCTGACGCTGCTTGGCCTGCTGTGTTCATACAGCTCTACACCTTGTTATCTCTGTAAAGTAACTATTTAGTTTCTCTGCCATTTCCCTGTTTTCCTGACCCCATTGCTAATGTTCCGCATTTGACCTTGCTTTTATATGGCTTTCTTTGAAAAATGGATAGTAAACTAAGGCAGCCTTCGTGCTTCCTGTTTTTTTTGTGTTCAACATTTCTTTTTTATTTCCTTGTCAGTTTCGTGGCCCTTCTTTGATCGGTCGTAACATTCACAGAATGCTCAGGTTTCCAACACATCTGGAATTGGTCTGAATCCACTTTCTTTGATTTAATAAAATCTTTAATTTCTTGTATTAAACATCGTTGAGTCACCATCCCTTTCTTTGGAGTTTGTGCCTTGGAGAAATACATGCATTTTTTTCAGACTTTGCAGTATTTCTAGAAATAACAACCACTGCTGTCCACCTCTGAATTTTATATTTTCCTTTCCCTACTTACTGCAGCCAATTTGACCCTCTAGCCTCATGGGTTCCATGATGTTTGACGGTAACATTCAAAAATTCAACGTTGCATGCAGAAGCCATGTAACATGCAATATATTGTTATCACTATTTCTCGTAAGCTGCTTCAGAGCAAGGTTATAAATTAGCTCTTCTGACCACACAACATCAAATCCGAAATATTCTGGTCTCTAGTTTGGTTCACAAGATACACTTCAACCGACCTCATATGCAGTTATAGAATTTATTTTTCGCAGCATTTTCAGTCACTCAGTTAACGCAGTTTAGATGCAACTTGAGGACATCCATAATTACCGCAGCACCCAGGATATTGCATATCTAATTTTCAGAGCATAAGCTGCACAAAATTTGTGCTACAGTTTTGGTTTAGATTTATAACATAACAATGTTTGTTACTCATTGCTATTTGTAAGCAGCAACCAAAATGATTCTGCAGAATCTGAGGGACGTGGCCTCTGGCATTATTAGTGAAAGAATTGGACATGACATTCGGTGAGTCTGACCCCGACGTTGAGATGAAGAAACGTTCGGCAATATAGGAAAAGTGTCAATAACCTTCCCAGTTCTGCCAGGACAAGTGCCGTTGTATTGTCTCTGCTCCTTAACACACATTGTATATCTGTTACATCACCTATCTCTGCAAAAAGCTCAAGCTCTATCTCCGAATCTCATGCTCTACCACTCTCACTATTGAATGCAACAACTTATTTTCCTCACTCTATCTGTCATCTATGAGATACGGCTGCACTAATAACACATTCAGGCTTATAATACCGTGGACTGATTCCCTCCGGACACCACACCATTTCGCTCAACCTACACCAGTACTTACGGCAGTGCCATCCTTTCACCCACACTCCCTACCTCCCTTTCTCTCATTCCAGGAGAAACAACCTGTAATAGGACAGAAAGGGCCAAGCCGAGTGGTTGAGTGCTCGAAATCCGTTCGCACAGTGGCCCTCCCCATAAAATGTGGGGAGGACCTTGGTACGAGTTGGAGAGGACCGGAGCGACTCATGTGGAGACTCTAAAATATCCACGTCACGCCAATCGACGAAGGAGCAATGCTCAGTGAAGGGTAATTCTCACTTTAAACCCACTGTCAGTTCCAAAATCAGTTCTAAAAACTGAAAAGACTGCGGGTGCTTTAAATCAGGAACAAAAACAAATTGCTGGAAAAACTGATGAAGGGTGACTGGAACCGAAACTTTAACTCTGTTTTTTTTTCCTTCACAGATGCTGGCAACCTATTGAGCTTTTCCAGCGACTTTGGTTTTGTTCCCAATATCAGTTTTGTCACTCTCAGAACAGCAGATACCTCATTGCACAGAAATGCAGATACAGAAATATACAGAAACATCCGTAAACATACTAACATACAGAATACATACACAGAGATAGATACACAAACACGTTGAGTCACACTGATATATATATATATATATATATATCGACACAAACGCAGTTAGATATATACAGGCTGATATTCAGGCGGACAGACGTAGACACACCAATACATAGACAGACAAACAGACAAACACATACATACGGTCACAGAGACACAGACAATGGTGTCTTTAAGACAAAGACAGATAAGTTTTTGAGTAATGAGGTGATCCAGAGTTGGAGGGAAAAGGTAGGAGAATGATGTTGAGAAATATGTAAGACAATATTGAATAGCACACCAGGCTCAAATAGCCGAATGGCATAATTCTGCACCTTATTTTTGAGTTCATAAAGTGTTATGCTACCTAGTATTCTCTTCCTGAGAGAGTAGTGGAGGCTGTTTGATATACATTTGATTGGAAAGAGACAGTGGTAATGTGGGACGGGTTTGGAGGGCAAAATGGTTTACATCTATTTCTAATCTTGTTCCTTTATGTCTCAAAAGATGTGGCGATTTGATGTAAGATTAACACAGCTTTCAAACAACGGGTCCCACATTGAAATAAGGATGTCCTTTTTTCCTGGGTGTTGTGGTTTTTGTGGTTTTCTCATCCTCAGGAAACAGTGAAGACTCAGTTATTGAAGATATTCGAGACTGAGCTCAACTGACCTGTGCTGGACAGGAGGCTTTTTTTCAGTCATTCATGGGATGAGGGGTATCACTGGTTAGACAGCCCAACCGTAATTTCCCAGAGGGCAGTTAAGAATCAACCACATTGTTGTAGACCTGGGGTCACATGCCGGCCAAGGTAAGGATGGAAATTTCCTTCCCTAAAGGACATTAATTTATTGGGAAAAATAGGAATGGGATGGTCAGACCATTCCATCGGATCAGCCATAAATATTCTGAATGGTACAGCCAAGTGCCTAACCGCTGCCCCTAAATCATGTGTTGTTTTCTCAATCCACCACTAGAGGCTGTTACAGAGGTAGAGCACCACCCCATTCAGATCGTCAGGATCGTTAAAATGAGACAGGAGAAGACTGTTCTGCTCTTCTAAGGAACATCCCAATACGAAGTCCCAGGTTATCAACATCCTGGGGGTTACCATTGACCAGAAACTCAACTGGACTGACGCCATAAATACAACGTCTACAAGAGCAGGTGAGAAACTGCAGTGATTAACTCACCTCCTGACTCCTCAAAGCCTGTCCATTATCTACAAACCACAAGTCAGGTATTTGATGGAATACTGCCCACTTGCCTGGATGAGCGCAGCTCCAACTACACTCAAGAAGATTGACCCTATCCAGGACAAAGCAGACTCTTGATTGGCACCGCATTCACAACCACCCAATCTCTCCACCACTGACGCCCAGCGGCAGCAGTTTGTACTATCGACAAAATGCAGTCCAGATATTCACTAAAGATCCTCCAATAGCGCCTTCCAAATCGACTACCACTTCCATTTAGACGGACAAGGACAACAGATATGTAGGAACACCGCCACGTTCAAGCTGCCCTCCAAGCTACTCACCATCTTGACTTGGAAATATATCGCCGTTCTTTCACTGTCGCTGGGTAAAAAAGTCCTGGAATTGCCTCCCTAATGCCATTGTGGGTCAACCCACAGCAGGTGGACTGCAGCTGTTCAAGCAGGCAACTCACCACTACCTTCTCAAAGGCAACTAGAGACGGGCAATAAATGCTGGCCAGCCAGGACGCCCACATCCCACAAATGAATAAAAAAAAGAGAATGAAGTAATACAGCTCGTTGTGTACATTATACAGCACAAAAGGAAGCCAGTCAAACTACCTAAGCTATTCTATCGGCACAGGATAGCTATTGCTAACAGGAAATAGACAGTAGAGTTAAATGTTTATTTTCAGTTTGCAAAGCTGTAACTGGTGGAGTGCCACACAGATCAGTGTGGAGTCATCAATGATCAATAACCTGCATCAAAGATTTGGATGAAGGGGACTGAATGGATTGAAGCTGAAGTGGTTTAAGCAACACGATAGTCATTCAATAAGTAGTCAAATAGAGATAGTAAGTCTGCAATGCGTTATAGACAGGGGAGGGTAGTGAGCAGAAATGAAATAACGTGAGTTGTCTATTTTGGCAGGAATGATAAGGCAACAGTCAGCAATTTAAATGGAAAGAAATTGCAGAACTCTGATACAGATTGTTTCCTTGTGCCTGGTACATAAATCTGCAGATGCAGCTAGTGATTTGGCAGGTAAATGGAGTACTGCTGTTTCTCGCAAATGGTGTCGGGTTCAATCGCAGGAATGTGTGTGCAGGGCATTGTGAGACCACATCTGATACACTGTGTGCCGTTTTGCGCCTCTAAAGTTAAAAAAAAAACACACAAAAATAAGATTGTTTTAGAAGATTTTCAAGAACGTTTTCCTTTTCTTATTCCTGGACTGAAGGCCTTGTTGTTATGAAGTATTATCAGTTCAGGTCTTAGATGAGAAATCTTACTGAACCATACACGATTTTGAGAAACGTGAGAGCCTAAAGCTAGGGAATAAATTTTAAGAATAAGATGCATTGATTTTAACACGGATATTATGAAGACATTATAATTTTAATTTGATTTTTTAAAAAAAAATACGCAGGTGCATATTAACGTGTCATCAAATTATAAAGCAGGGACATTGTTTTGCTTATGATAGACTCTGTGTTTGACAACAGCAATGATGCACCTACATATAGTCCATGATCATATATTCCAGCGAATGTTCCAGGAGTTTTCACATGGTCCACTTCGATGTTCAGTTAGCATTAATGTATGTTTCAATGTAGAGAGGAAGAAAAATGTTACCTTCCTGAGAAGTAAGAAAGTATTGCTCCCTCTCTCTTATTTTGTTCCTCCCGACAACAAAATATGAGAGTAGAAAATCCCAGAGTCATCTTTACTACTCGTGGAGGATTCCTGACGAGGATTCATTACAATCTCTGCACTGCATGAAACAAAGTGATTTCAGCCAAATCCAACTGTTCTGGGCAGAATTCCATACCAGCAGCTTGCGTGAGCAGAACAACTTCGGAGGCAAAATAACATTTGGGAAACTATCATTTTTCCATTTGTTATGAATCTAATTCTTATAAAACTCTGGAAAGCTTTCACTTTTCTGTTTGTCTTAAGCCATGTGAGTTTGGGTGTGCGTCTGTATGTGTGCGTCTCTGTGTCTCACATTGTTTTCGACAAACTGACCCATTCTGAGACCGATATGATTGGCAATATCACTAAACTGGTTACAATTAAAAATTGTTGTAACTAGTAGAGTAGTTGGACTGGAAAAGGAAACAATGACCCTCCAACATTGGTTGAACCACGAATGAGAAATTCTCAAAGGACTGTTCAAGTGGGAATTCTCTTCCCCAGACGTTTGTCGTGTCTGGGTGCTTGCATTTATTCAAAGCTGAGTTTGTTAAACATTTGACAGACGAGTGAATGAAGGAAAATGGTGTGCAGACAGAAAAGTGTTGCTGAGACCACAATCAAATCAGGCACGATATTAGTGCTGGCAGAGCAGTGACAAAGTGTCGAATGTCCCACTGCTGCTCCTCAATCCTATGTTTCTATGTTCCATTCAGCTCCTTGAACCTTCTGCACAGGAGCAGATGGAGGCCACTTGTTCCAGATACCTGGTTCACTGTAACACAGGATATCATCCAGCCCCTCAAGACTATCATACACGATTCAGTGTGGGGTGGAAAATGTTATTGAGAAATCCAGGATCGGTATGAAAGAGTCCTCTCGGCTCTTTAAAAAGCTTTTCCTCTCTCCGTTTGTGCCTCATTTTTTGGTCATGTTGTAGACCCAGATTCATTGTTAACATAGGCCCATTCCTCAACCAGAGATGACTCACAAAATACTCCGCTCCGTCTTTGCAAAATTTAATAACAGAACATCCAGGAAAATTACAAAAAATAACTTTCCAATTACAGAATACGAGAACATTAGAAACGGCAGTAGATAATCTGAACGGTAAAGCATGTCTTCCCAATTGTAGTTCTGCATGACGATCTACGGTCGGCATCAACACTCCCTTAGTGTCCAATTTTTCACACCTCTCAACTCTGTGACAAATTAAAACTCAATCTACGTCATTTTTAAGTACTTCCAGTGACCTAGCTCCCCTAACTCTCTCGACGAGATAATTCTTTACATTCACTACCTTCTGTGAGAAGTAAACACTCCCTATATATAGACTTTGCCCTATTAACACGAACAAAACAGGTGAACACAAGGGCTGAGGTAAGAGGGATCGACCCTTCTGTCAAGACAGTATTTGAGGATGGTATCAAGGAACGCCAACTAAATTGAATTTAATGGGGACTGGGCGTAATGTCTCTACTGGTTATGGTAATTTAGACCATAAAGGAAAATGTTCGTGATCGGTGAATATCAATCTCTTCAGTCCCAGGGACATCTGTGCAGGAGATTCTTAGGGTAGCTTTTACGGCACAAAATTCTTCAACTAGTTCATCAATGTCTCCCCCCACCCCCCCTCCCCCCCCCCCCCCCCCCCCCCAATCTTAAGATCAGAAGTGGGCTTGCTCTTTGAAGATTGCACAATGTTTAGAACAATTTGTCCGCCTCCAGTTCCTGAAGAAGTCTACGTCCACGCGCAGCAAGACCTGGCCAACATTTAGGCTTGTGCTGTTAAATTGCTGGTAACATTCATATAACCTTATTGTTAGACACTACACCTTTCCACAGTCAAAAGAGGAAATCATTGAGTAATTCAAGCTGGTTGCACACGAATAGGAGAAAACTTTTTAGCCTATCGAAAGTATCAGACAGCCCATTCAATCCCTACTGCCTGTTACACAAGAAGAGAAAGAGTCTGTTCAGCACATCAAGCTGTTAAACAGGAACGTGCAGAGCCCAATCAGGCCTGTTCCATGAGACCAGCTCCTCAAAACACTTATACAGGAACACAAGAATATCATTGATGCTCCAACGTGACAAACCGATGAAGCGGAGACTACAAAGATAGACTGATCCATGATGTTCCTCGACGCTCCATTGCTTGTGAAACATGTGTTACTTTAATGTGGTTTGCTGGCAGTGAGATGGGAAGCGAAATGTATTGTGCCAAGTCACATCTAGGCATCTTTCATCTCCGAGAAGGCAGACTTGAGTTCTCCATGGAGGTCAGAAGCTGGTGGGAATAATTAACTGTTTTAAAGTGGAGGTATTGTGGCTGTTGCCGGGATTATGGATAACGTGACGTTCAGTGCAGGATCACGCAACAACTGCACATTAATGTCGTGAGAGTTTATTAAAAGCCTTGACCTCTCTCTCTCTCTCTCAATCGTCATGGGAAGTGGGAGTAGAGTGGGGTGAACGTCCTCAGAGGCACTTAAACTATCCAGAATAATGTATCCCTACTTAAGCAAAATAAATAAGCCACGGAATTAATCATTTTATCAGTATCTGTTTCGAACATAATGTGTGATTGTCCATCACCCTCAAATTTAAATGTAATCAGCTCTAATTTTCTTACAGTGCTACAAATTAATGTTCACTCACTCCTTATGGTACCATCATCCTGGGATTAGTCTGGTGAAAGCCCTTTGCACTCTCTCTGTAGCCAGGATATCATTCTTTATAAAAGAGAGAAAATCTATCCACAATACTTCAAATACTGCCCCAATAACACTCTCAGGATTGATCACTATAGTTCTTTATCCTCACTTAGCCATCTTCATTTATTTCCTGAGGCGGAAATAACCATCCCATCTCTATGCACTGAGACTGTCATGGAATTTATGAGTTCCTTGCATCTGTTCGTCTGCATCAATAAAGCCAGCACCAAAGGTGCCTATGGAAATGAACGGCTCTCTCAGGGGGAGAATCAGTGAGAAACTATACATGTGAAATCGGGAATTGCCACATAACTGAATGGAAATGAGTTGTAGGAATAAGGAAATAGGCAGAAGAAGGGAGCTAAATTTCCTTTTGTTCTTCTTTCACGGGATGTGTGCAGCCCTGGTAAGGTCGGCTTGTTATGAGTATCTTGAACTGAATGGCTTGTTGATCTCTTCCACAAAACAATAGAGAGTAAAACACATTGTTGTGGATTTGCCGTCACATGGAGACCTGACCATGGAAGGATGAGACATTGCCTTCTCTAAAGGGCATAAGGCAAGCAGGCTTTAAAGAACAAATGACGACATTTTCGTTTAAATTTCACCAATTGCATTCATGAGATATCAACAGATTATTATTCTGTGCCTCTAGATTATGAGTCACTGACTTGAGCACTATGCACTGTCTTCCCGTCTGACAGATTGTGTGGAGAGAACAATTAAACATCTCAAATGCAACCATTTTGTAACATAAGCGTGGTTAGAAGGACTTCAAATGGTTGTGTCTGGATTTAACAAAGGCACTAATGATGATTTATTCAGAAGTTGCAATAAGGCTGAATAGGAGACTGGGATATCATGATGGTGGTACTGGACAGGACTGGTGAGTGGGGAGGATATGGAAACACAAGTCTTTGCAAGAGAAAAAAAAAAGATCAGTGAGTTTGAGAACCGTCTGGTTCCTCCTCACATATTGGTGGGTCATTTTTAATTAACAATTTGCCAGTTTTAATTTGTAAGGAATGGAACTGAAATATTGACTTCCACTTTTCCAAAATTTAAATATCATAAGCAGCAAAGCAGTTAAACCCCATTCAATAGACAGATAGAGTGACTTACCAGGAACACCAATGATAGCGAGAATGGGATAGTAACCACCTTGAATAATCCAAAGGATATCCTGGATCCGCGATGCTAATGATACCCAAGGCTGAGAAATCCAATAAAGACCTTCAGATAAACTCTTGTCGTTTGATGTAACATTCCAGTCTATTGTTCTCAGATTCTGATTCATTGTTGGAACATGCCAGTCTATTGTTCTCAGATTTTGATCTCTCCTTCCCCTCTCCCTGGAGATGATGAAACCTATCAGTGCTGGGTGATGCTCCCACTCATACTTTATGATAACGTGTCGAAAGGAATCCCTTATTAATGGAAGTTTCAAATCCTCCAGTGGCACATTTACGATCCACGGAGACTGACATTAATCACAGTCGCTGAGCAAATAGCTCCAATTAACCCCTTTCAGTTCAAGATAACATAGTGTGGAACTGAAGGAACTCAGCAGTGCAGGCAACATTAGAGGAGCAGGAAATTTGATATTTCGGTTTGGAACCCTTCTTCAGAAAACGCTTCAGTTCAATACTGTTTTGATAAAATTTAAATTATGTTTAACTTTGACACATTCTGGATGGGATACGTGACCATGACCAAGGGAAGGAATATTGCAGATGTCAGATCGCTTATGTGTAATCATTCAAACTGTCTTGGATAAGGAAGTAATGCGAGAGGATTGTCGGAACATAAACATGTTTCTCTATTTCATAAATGGAAGCATACACCCTATAACTACTGATCAGTCATTACAATATCAATAAAACATTTAAAGAGTTTTTTTTCTTAATAGTCCATAACCTAAGGGGAAATGTGCCCAAGACAACGTGGTCTTATAACAGACAAATGGCATGGATCTGTTTACAGAGAGTTGTACTTGACATATAGAGTGCAGCTTGTTATTTCAGGATCAGAGAGAGCAGATGAGGGTCGTGCTGCTGATGCTATTGCTGTTAATGGACTTTGATGAAGTATCATTTACTGTACTTCATTTAAAATGTGATTATGACCTCGAGGAAAACAGAGAATAGGAGGACTGTTGAGACTGGAAGGAGAGACAATAATATTCCCCAGTCATCAGTCTTGCAATGTTGCTATTTATAATTCCATATGAAGAGCAGATTCAATGATATGTCTACAATGAGAAACGAGAAGAGTCAATATTAATGTAATGCTTTTATGCAACACAAATATAGGGACAAAGTTACCTTTTGTACATACCAATATATGGCAAGTACAAAGAGATAAGATGATTAAGAAGCGCCCATGAAGTTGAGCAATATAAATTGAAACATGGATTACAAAACCATGGAAATGGTGTGCAAATTTATCAGTCATTATTTGATTCACCGCTGAGATGCTGATTCCCCTCTGTCAGTAATCCTCCTCACTGAGATTCTCTGTCCCAGTCTCCCACACAGTGTGTATGCAATTGGTTCCTGCTGCTGTTGGCCCAATCTATTTAAATAAATTGCCTTTTCCCTCGAACAAATCTATTGGCCTATTGAATTTTGTTTAGCTGTCCCCAACTCAGCTCTGTGATATTATTGGAGATAAATGATCTGAGATGACAGACAGTATTAGCATAGTGCTCACTGGGTATGCCATCAGACACAGTGCTTGCAGTCCATGGGGATTTCTAAATAAAATTTCCATCTTCTGTCTGCCCCTGTCTGTCTCCCTCCATTCCGGTCTTCTGATACATCTAACATCCTCCTAGTTTAATATTCGTTCCTCTATCACTCAGTCTGTCACTTCCCCTTCTCTCTACTCTCAGTTTATGTCCCTTCACCTTTGTATATCATTACCTTTTTTAACCATCTTATCTCTTTGTACTTACCATATATTGGTATGTACAAAAGGTAACTTTGTCCCTATATTTGTGTTGCATAAAAGCATTACACTAATATTGACTCTTCTCGTTTCTCATTGTAGACATACCATTGAATCTGCTCTTCATATGGAATTATAAATAGCAACATTCCAAGACTGATGACTGGGGAATATTATTGTCTCTCCTTCCAGTCTCAACAGTCCTCCTATTCTCTGTTTTCCTCAAGGTCATAATCACATTTTATTTGAAGTCCAGTAAATGATACTTCATCAAAGTCCATTAACAGCAATAACATCAGCAGCACGACCCTCATCTGCCCTCTCTGATCCTGAAATAACAAGCTGCACTGTATATGTCAAGTACAACTCTCTGTAAACAGATCCATGCCATTTGTCTGTTTATCTCTCTCTGTCTCTCTCAGTCCATATCCACTCAGTCTCTCTGTCTCTAAATTGTGCGGGTGGGATAGCTAATGGACCCATTATGGGCTGAATGGCCTCTATCTATGCTGTAATATTTCTGATGTTTTCTGATCCACATTAAAAACTTCTGGTGCCTGGACAGACAAACTATCCCAGTGAAGGACACAATGCACAATCATCAATTATCTGTTCCGGATCTTCTCTGATATGCAGTGGCTTCAAAATGCCTTTTCAAACAAAATAGATGGAATTAAATTAGAGCAGTCTGGTGGACGTTTACCAGAGGATATTACAATCAGAATTTAATGAAGAACGAGATTGGAGAATAATACAAGCAACAAAGATTTGAACATGAACAGGAAAGCAGTGTTACTGATTTCGAATATTATGGAAGAAAAGATTCAGCATCTTCATTTTAGACTTTCCTTTTATTAGAAAAGTCTTCAATCTTCCATGATTTATTCTTGCTGAGTGTTGTGATAAAGGTAGCCTACAGCGTTGAATTAAATGGCACCTAGTATCACAGGATCGATCCTTCGATAATAACAGGCAGAAATTGGCAATCATCATAAAAACAATGTGCTCCCGGCAGATGAGAATCATTGATGGCAACTTATATTCGACACCTTACTGGATGACTGGCCTACACTGAATCCTCCCACTATCTATACCATAGGGCGTACCATTGACCAGAATGTGAAGTCGAATCAACATAAAAATACAAGGGCTACACGAGTAGGTCAGAGGCTAGCAAATCTGCAGTGAATAATAGACCATAGGACCATAAGGAAATGAGATAAAGAGATAGATTTCGGGCATTCAGCCCATCAATTCAGCTCCACCATTCAATCATGACTGATACATTTATAATCCCCATTCTCCTGATTTCTCCCAATAACTCATGATCTCCTCATTATTCAGGAATCTATTTATCTTTGTATTAAACAATGTGGCCTCCACAACCTTCTGTCCAAAAAAGTTCCACAGATTCTCCACCAACTGCCTGAAGAAATTCCCCCTCATCTCAATTCTAAAAGGTCATTCCTTCCCTCTGAAACTGTACCCTTGCGTCGTCATATCTCTGACTAGTGGAAACATCTTCCCCACATTCGCTGTATCCAAGCTTCTCAGTATTCTGTCTGTTTCAATCAGAACTCCTGCACCCCCATACATCGAAAATCCTTTGAGTGAGGACATACAGTCCTCAAATGCTCCTCATATGACAAGCTGCCATCCCTAGGATCATTCTGGTATCCATTCCGACACGGGCACATCCTTCCCGAGATAAAATTCCCAAAACTGCTCACAATATTCCAAATGTAGTCTGACCAGGGCCTTATGTAGCCTCGTCAGTATGTCTATATTGTGGTATTCTTGCCCTCTTGAAATGAATCTTAACATTGCATTTGTTTTCCAAACTGCCAACTGAACCTGCACATCAACCATAAAATCGGACGTGGACTCCGAAATCTCTTTGTGCTTCAGATTTCACGAAACCATTCAGAATATAGTGTATCAGAGATAGTAAGAACTGCAGATGCTGGAGAATCTGAGATAACAAGGTGTAGAGCTGGATGAACACAGCAGGCCAAGCAGCATCATAGGAGCAGGAAGGCTGACGTTCTGGGCCTAGACCGCTCTTCAGAGAATTTTTCTGAAGAAGGGTCTAGGCCCGAAACGTCAGCCTTCCTGCTCCT
>NC_063339.1:82870015-82893633 GCF_021869965.1 Rhincodon typus
ATGCCTATTTTCCGCCTACCAAAGTGCATGATCTCACTCGTTCGCACATTGTGTTCAATCTGCCACTTGTTTGCCCATTGTCCTAGACTGTCCAAGTCTTTCTGCAGCCTCCCCCACTTCCTCCACATCACTTGTCCATCCAACTATCATTGTAACATCTGCAGACTTAGCAAAAATGCTCTTGCGTCCTTGTTCAGATGGTTAATGTATGTGGCACCTCCCAACACCCTAAAGGACTGTCCACCATCTACAAGGCACAACATTCAAGGTGTTTGACACCATTCAGCTTAAAGCATTGGCTTGACTGGAAACGCATCTGCAAAATAGTAACTCCCTGCAAACACGGCACTCAGTATGAGCACATCCTGTCCCTGTTTTATTGTGAATTTACCCTATCATGGTGACACAGAACTGGATGGAGCATGGTCCAGGTCTATTGATGTCTCTCTGCCTCACAGCAACCAATATCGTCATGTGGTGATGTCCATTGCGGAAGGTGGACGTGGAGAGCCAATGTCTATTATGAATGACTGTGTGACTGAAACGAATTGGGGGCTGATGTGTGCTCCAGCAGCCCTGGATGTGCCTGTGAAAGCTGTCAAGCTATAGACGTCAGGTCTGTCTTCCTGGGTGTCAAGCCAAGGAAAGCATCAAGACCTGACTGTATCTCTGGCAGAACACTCAGATCCTGCGCAGACAAACTGGAGCGAGGTATTCACCAACATCTTCAACCTCTGCCTCCTACACGTTGAAGTCCCCACCTGCTTCAAGAAGATTGCTGTACATCCCCTCCCTTAAAGGTAGGGAGAGACACAGGCTCTGGGGAGTGACTCCCGACTATTAACCCATTGCTTAGCCTCACAGAAAATAAACCCGGGAGGCAGTCAGAAAGCATTTGCCCCTTGGAACAGTTGAAATCTGTTCCTATCGTCTGGGTTTAAAACCAGGAGAAAGTGCTGATAATTGGGGGAAAGGAGTGAGTTTTTGAAGTCAATCAGTGATGTGATCTCGATTGTTTCTGTTTTTTTTTTCAAACTATCTTAGCTGTGATTCAACTAATTTCTATATTTCTCTTTCTCTCTTCTGGGGGGATTTCTGAGAGACTGATGCTTGGACACAGACAGAGGGAGACACACAGACTCTGGGAGTAGGAATGAATCCCAGCCTCTGGAGTAAAAATCTCCCCTGTCCTTCCCTTCAACAGAAACACCGGAGCAGTGTTGAGGCATTTTGAGACACGTTCCTGATCTCCATTCTCTGGTTTCACTGTCAGGGAATATGCGGGGTGGGGGTGGGGCTGAGAACTAAAATATTGTAGAAGTTCAAATCAGCAGTGGGATCTTACTGTTCTTGGAGGAGTGGGTGTAGTGTTAGAATGCACAAGCCGGCAGTGAGATCTTGCTCTTCATTTAGGTGTTTTTTTTTATTTTAATCATTTTTTTATTTCTCAGTCTTGCCAACCTCAACTGCCATGAGGAATCCTCAGACAATAACTGGAATCAGAGAGAGAGAGAACAAGAGAATTATAATTAACCATTCTGATCACGGAGGGGAAGGATTGTGGGTCTTAGGAATTGTTATGAAGTTGTATAGAGTACTCATGAATTGGAAGGAAGGAAGTTAGAATTTGTTTGTTAAAAAAAGGAGATAATGCATCGTTCCTTTAACACATACAATGCCTTTCTAAGCTTAAGAGTTTTATGCAGAAAAAAATGTGTCTCCTTGTGTCTGTGATTAAAGATAGTTCTGAAACTGAAATGTGTATGAACTGGTGATGTGATTGGAAACCTTCGGCTGGTTTGATTGTTTTGGTATCTAGCTTCAATCAGCCAATTAATTTGAACCTAGACCTTAGAGGTTGGACACCAATTGAATTTAAATCCGATTGCAATTAAGTTGTCATCCAAGGTATATAAGAAGAGTATTTTTGCAAATCGGTGTGAGAGCCAACTATCACCTGCGGGGAGAGCAAGCCCGCCGTCTGAGAGATAAGCCCTGAGCTCTCGAAATAAATTGCTAAACTCTATAAGAAATCACTAAGCTCTCTAAGAAAGCATGATCTATCTAAAAAAACTTAGCAAGGCATTTCTAGCCAAAAGTCCTCACAGAAAATTACAGAGAAAACATCCCTGACAGCAGAATCAGCGGACGAAAGGCATTTGTGGCTCGAGATCAACAGAAGAAAGGTTGGAGATACGGAGCAGAAGGCAGACATTCCAGAAGACACAGTCTGTGTGAACTTTGAGAGACTAAGTTTTACTTTACTGTCTTTTCTTAAAATTACTTGCGTTTATTGAAACAGCATTCCAACAAAATTTAGTTCAGTTAAGGAATAGGAAGAAGTTGGCAAGGGGGTGGCGTGTGGGGTTATGGAGATATTGTTCAGTTTGTCAGTCACATTGTTTATTTGTTCACTGTTATGGTTAAACAAATAAATTGTTACTTGCTACATATAAAGAGGCTATCAGGGATTTTCTTTCACTGAATCACACTGTTTAACACATTATGCAAGAGAAAGCGAGCTTTTCTGGCTGCTTAGGGAATTTCTACTCCCGCTGTAACGGATTGGGACTTCTGTTTTGGTGTAACTATCAGTTGGATGTCGTTCTCCCCTTTCTCTCAGATTGGGGGATTATGTCCGGGAACTGGCCAGTTCATGTATGGGATCTGAATGGATATGAATGGATTTGGAAGGATCTAAACAAAGTGGGGCATTAGTGCCCTGGATAATTAAATAGAACTTACGTGAGAAAAATCTGTTTAATTTCAGTTACTTGTGGGGGTTAAATTAAATGTGAGGGAATTGGACATTAACATTGCTAAAGAGTTTCTGGGGGCGGAAGATGCTTCCCAAATTGGCAAAAAAGGTTTAGAAAGACAGAGGAAGAATATACTTTTAGAATTAGCATACAGAATTAGCTACAATTCAGTTCAACTGGGGATAAAAGGAAGGCTTAACTCGGAATGGAGTTGGTCAAACACTTTGGTATATCAGAGAGACAGGCAAGTGCAGTGGAGTTAGAAAAAAATAAATTGCAAATGAGACAATTGGAGTTAGAGAATAAAATGAAAGCAAGAAAGTTTGAATTGCAGTTGAAAGCAGAAAAGAAAGAAAGGGAAACGTTGTTCGAGTTGGAAAAGATGAAATGGGAACACTTAACCAAAAAGATTTCAAATGGCAGAAGAAAAATTACAAGCTAGAAGTGAGGATGAGCAAACTCATCATATCCAACAGAATAATAAGGATATGTACAAATATGTGAAACATTACCAAAATTCTATGAAAAAGATGTAGAAGCCGTTTTTAAAAGCATTTTCTTTCAGAAACTTGCTAGAGACTTAGTGTGTAATATTAGTTCAGACCACATTGGTAGGCATGGCTAGTGAGGTGCTTGCAGTGCTATTAGATGAAGTGTCAAGAGATTATGAGAATGTCAAACAGGCTATTTTGAGTGCCTACAAATTTGTACCAGAATCATATAGACAGCAGTTCAGAAATATAAGGAAGGAACATCGTCAGACTTATGTCGAGTTTGAAAGAATTAAACACAGCAACTTTGATAGATGAGTGAGAGCATTAATTATAGAAAAGTCATATGAGGATTTTAGAGAGATTATTTTGTTGAAGTAGCTTAAAAAAAAATCTTACTTCCGAAAGTGATAAGAACTCAATTTGCGGAACAGAAAGTTCAAACACCGAGAAGAGTTGGTGAGATGGCGGATGAATATGCATTAGTGCATAAAGCAAAACTTGGCTTCCTACAACAATTCCATTCTGTGAGGGATGTAAATTAGGATAAAGGGAGATCCTTCAATGAAAAACAAAATGTGGATCACACTGGAAACAGTTTACCACAGGTGAAAAAAGAAACCAATCGTGTGAAGAAGAGGCAACAGGCCTCAGGTATTTTCACTGTAATGGAGAGGAACACAAAGAGAGGGTCACAGTGCCAGCGGTGTAAAAAAGGCACTGGGAAGAGATGTTTTTACTGCCATAATTTGGGGCACAAATTGTCACAGTGTTGGTAGTTGTAGAAAGGCATTGGGAAAAAAAGATGTGGTAAAAGAGGTTAAACTAGTGGGATTAGTTGAGATAGAGGAGGAAATCCCAAAAGATGACAAGGAGCTGCAGGAGAGTGCATAGCCTAGTCACAGACAAGATAGTAAGATGGTGAGCGACCTCTACAAAGACTTCACTTCTGTGGGTAAGGCTTATTCAAGAAGAAAAGGGGCAGACGGTAAAGAAGATAAAATATTGAGGGATACGGGAGGTAATCAGTCTCTATAATTAAGAGATGAAAGCATTTGCCCTTCTTCTGAAATTTTACCTGAGAGAGTGATAATCTGTGGAACGATGGAGAGAGAGTTAGCATTCCCCTCTGTAAGATCCGGTTGGAAACTCCAATCAAGACAGAGGAAGAGAGAGTCAGAGTGATTGAAAGAGTGTCAATTCCAGGAATACAGTTAGTTTGTGGAATCGAATGAGCAGGATCAAAAGCAATAGTCACACCCGTTGTAGTGGAGAATCTGAAGGAAAACCAGAGAACAGAAGAGTTAAAAGAAAAATACCCTGTATTTTATTTTTCTGGAATGTGCAGTAACAAGATTCCACAGTCATAAGTTACAGCAAGAAGGAAAAAAAATAAAGAGAAAGAAGAATTTCCAGTTAGCTGGCACCCTGTTTGATGAAATGATAAAGGAAAATCCTGAACAGGTAGAGGATCAGGCAGAGGTCTTTAGTTCTGATGATTACTGGAGTCACAATAAAAAGATGAGACAATACAAGATCTATATCATAAAACCTACACAGAAAATGAATCAATATGTATTCCCGTAGGTTATTATCTTAAGGTTGGAATCTGGAGGTGAAAATGGAGACTGCGACAGGTTAGTGCAGAGGAGAAGTGGGCGGGAGTGCAGCAGATTGTGTTGCTGGTAGCATACAGACAGGAAGTATTGCATGTAGCACACGAATAATTGATAGGATGTCATTTAGGAATGAGGAGGACTGAGGGTAAAATACAAAAGCATTTCAATTGGCCTGGATTATATAAAGATGTGGTTGAATTTTGCCATACCTGTTATACGTGTCAAATGGTAGAAAAGCCACAGGCAGTAATCAAACCAGCGCCTTTGGAAAGGGGAAAAGAGAAAAAAAGTAATTGTCACTGCCAATCAGTGTGAGTCACATCACAATCCGAAATCTTCTGATCTGATGTGCCTCAAATTAAATTTAATGATAAGGAACTCCTTAGAAAATGGGATATGATAGTGAGCTATTTATCTCAGTAACAGGGAACAGAATTGAAAATACTGCTGCATCAACATGAGGCCATATGTATGAATGGAATGGGGAGGACTAATGCTATCCTTCATGAAAATGAAGTCGGGAGTGCTGTTCCAAAAAAGCAACATTCCTACAGGCTTAATCGTCTCAAAGCCACACGGGTAGAGAGGAACTGGAAATGATGCTGCAAGAAGACCTCATTGAGCAGAGTCAAAGCGAATTGTGTTCGCCATGTTGGTTCCCAAACTTGACGGTATTCAACGATTCTGTGTGGATTATTGGAAGTCCAAGCCATAACGAAATTGGACTCATACCCAATTCCAAGGCTGGAGGACCAAATGGAAAAAGTTGGGCAAGCCAGCTACATCACAAAGTTGGACTTACTTCATGGTTACTGGCAAATATATTTGTCAGAGACAGTGTGAGAAGTTACTGCATTTGTAACCCCACTTAAAAATAATGGCTTCTGGTATGAAGAATGCACCAGCCACATTTCAAAGAATTATGAACAGGGTTGTGGCAGGACTGACTAATTGCGCCATCTGTATAGATGACGTTGTGATCTTTAGCCGTTCATGGAAGGGTCACATGGGTCTTTTGGTAGAGCTCTTTGAAAGACTACGGGAGGCAATAGAAATTTAGCAAAAACTGAATTTGCGAAGGCAGAAGTGATGTTCTTGGGACACATCAGACATCTTAGGATAAGTCTGAGGGATGTGAAAATGAAGGTCATTGAGGAATTTCCAAGATCATCCTCAAAGAAAGAATGCTTTGATTTTTGAGACTGAGTGGTTCTTGCTGTAATTTCATACCAAACATGAGTAGCAGGGTGGTACCAATGATGGATTTGCTAAAGAAGAATATGAAATTTCAGTGGACAGAACAATGCTAGGAGGCAATTGAGAACTTAAAAGCCGTATTAACCACCACACCAGTTTTAGCTACCTCCAAATTTCTCAAAACGTTTAAAGTCACGATCGACACCAGCGATGCAGATGTTGAAGATGTGTTGATGCAGGAGGATGATGGCGGAATTGAGAGCCAATTGGATATTTTTCGAATAAACTCAATATCCACCACGGAAAATATTGCACAATTGAAAAAGAATTGTTCAGTTTGGCACTGGCCTTACACCATTTTAATGTTTATGTTACTAACAATGTTTCAGAGACGGTTGTGTATACAGACCAGAAACCTCTCACCTTTTGGGAAAGAATTAAGGACAAGAATACGAGACTATTTCATTGGAGAAATTACAGGCTTTTAATTTACAGATGGTACATGTTTCTGGTCGTAAAAATGTTATTGCAGATGTGTTATCGTGGGTTTAAAAGAAAACGTAAATAAGATGGAACCAGTATGGCACAATGTTATATGCGTGCAGACAATTTTGTATGGAAGGTCCAGCTTTAGATAACTGACCTGTGTATCTCATGATGACTGTGTTGAGATTGAAATAAAAATGAAGTCTTCATAATGATTTTTTTTTTATTCTTATTGCGAGAGCGGTAACAAAGTTGTTGAGGATAATCATGAAATCGAAGACAGGAAGCTGGAATTTGTTTGTAGAAAATGATAAGGGAAAAGATTGCATGGTTCCTTTAAAAGGTAAATTGCTTACCTAAGCTTAGAGAATTATACAGAGAAAAGAAATGTGTCTGTATGTAGATGAAGAAGCCCTGCCAGTTCTGAAATTGAAACATGAATCATTTCACGGCGTGATTGGAAAACTTTGGCTTGTTTTGATTTTTTGGAACCCTGCTAGAATTAGCCAATTAATTCAAAAAAGGACTTGCCGATTGAAAGCCTTTTGACAACTGCAGACCAATGCTATTGTAAGTAAACTGAAATTCCATTTAAGATAAATAAGAAAAGGGTCTTTTTGAAAATAAGGATAACAGCGAACCACCATTGAGAAATAAGCATCTAGATCTCACAAGAAAATGCTAAGCATTCCAAGAAAGCAGCATCAATCGGTAACATACCATGGCAATTCTAGCTAAGAGTCCTCACAGAAGACGTCAAAGAGATTAAAAACCTGACCTCCGGATTGGTGGAAGAAAGGTGTTTATGTCTTGAGAGCAGCAAAAGAAAGGCTTCTAGACTTTGAGAGAATAAGATTTAATTTATATTCTTATTACTTTGGTTTATACAAGTGGGGCTTGGGTATTGAAACTGCATATCAGTAGAATTTAGTTCAGTTAGGGAATAGTTAATAGTTAAGGGGCAAGTTTTTGGTTTTTTAGTAATTCTGTTAATTTCTTCACAGTTATCGTTAAATAAATAAATTGTCACTTGTTCCTTATAAAGTGAATGCCAGGGATTTTCTTTCATTTAACGTATTTTGAGTGCCTACCAATTGTTACCTGACGCATATAGACAACGGTTCAGAAACACAAGGAAGGAAAAATGTATCTTGGATCACAAAATGCATCCAAAAAAGTACTTTTCGGATTCAGTTAGATGTAATTAAGAGAAGACTGTACTACAGTAATTTGCTTAAATATGAACATTTATTGAGTAATAATAAAAGACAAAAATGAGAGGAAAGTTTATCAATTAAATAAAAGGAATGAAAAAAGACAAGAAGAAAACAAAAAGCCGCACGCCGTTCTGACTTTTGAGGACCCCTCGATCTGCTGGTTTGGAGGCAGAGGTTGTTTCTGGCACTGTTTGTGATTCTGATCCGAGGTGAAATCCAAAGGTTTGGAATGAAATTATCTCTCTGTCTCTCTCTCCCCCCACACCTCTCTCTCTCTCTCTCATGCAGTGTAACAAACAGACAGCACACAGACAGCAAGTGCAGAAAACCAAAACTGATGACTGTTACAGAAACACAGCCACAGGAAAACAAGCTGCAGGTGCATTCTTCGGCTCGTAAAGGAATGTTCACAGGTCTCATTCAAGGTCACGCAGTTTGTCGAGAATCATCAAAAATTTTAGCTGTTCATCCTATCTTGTACAATCTATTCTTAGAGTAAGGGTCACCGGACCCGAAACGTTAACTCTGTTTTCTCCTTAACAGATGCTGCCAGACCTGCTGAGCTTTTCCAGCAACTTTGTTTTTGTTCTTGATTTGCAGCATCCGCAGTTCTTTTGGTTTCTATTTTCTCGTGTAGCTGTCGAAAATCACCATTAAATTTTATCCCTTCGATCTATCCAAAGGCCAGAATTATGTCGAGTTTGAAAGAATTAAACATACCAACTTCGATGGGTAGAGCATTCCAGACAGAACAAAAAAAAAATGAGGATCATAGTATATTCTGTTGGATGAATTCAAAAATGCGCTTCCAGAAATGATAAGAACTATTGGTGAGGAACAGAAATATTGAACAGTGAGAAGAGCTGCTGAGATGGCAGACGAGTACACAATCATGCACAAATGGAAATTCAGCTTCCGACAGTAATTTTTTTCTATGAGGGAAATAAATTAGAGAAAGGGAGATCCTTCAACGAAAAGCAAAAATGGAAAGAAAGAAATCCAAGAGGGTGAAAAGGAGATGAAAGGCCTTGGGTGTTTTGACTGTAATGGAGTGGGACATGTAAAGTCACAGTGCCAATACAGTGCGGAGTGGTTGGAACATAGCAGGTTGGGCAGCGTTTGAGGGGCTGGAAAGTTAACATTTTGGGTTTACACCTTTCATCGGGGTGGGAAGGTGGAAGGGAGCTAGGAAATAAATGGAGAGAGGTGGTGTTGGTTGGTGAATGTACGTGAGATGATGATAAGTGGATGCAGGTCGGGGATAGTGGAGATTGGTCAGTGGGATATTGGGGCAGAGAGGTGGGAAAGAGGATGGGCATGTTGGGTCAGTTCAAGAAGTCAGGGATGAGGGGCACAGTAGGACATGGGTTGTCATTATCTTAAGGATAAAATCCTAAGATGAAAATGGAGACCGCAACAGGTTAGTGCAGAGGAGAAATGGGCAAAAGTGCACTAGATTGTGTTGCCGGTAGTATTCAAACAGGATGTATTGCAGGTAGCAGATGAATTACTTATTGGAGGTTATTAAGGAGTGAGAAACACTCAGGCTAAAATGCAAAGACTTTTCTGTTGACCTGGATTACGTAAGGATGTGTTTGAATATTGCCATACCTTTGTGTGAAATGGTGGGAAAGCCTCAGGCAGAAGTAAAACCACTGCGTTTGATGTTAATTCCCACATTCAGGAACTTTTCATGTGGGTTATGATTGAATGTGTAGGTCCTTTCCTAAAACCAAACATGGAAACCAAAATTTGCTTATCTTAATGGATACGTCTGCCAGATTTTTGGGGGAAATTCCATTTTGGAATTTTAAGATAAAAAAATGTTTTGGAAGAGTTGTCTGCTTTATTTATTATGGACTGCTCAGAGTGACTCAGAGAGACCAAGGGTCTAGTTTTGCTGTCAAGCTATTTGAGGAGTTTAGGCATTTACCTTTTTTTAAAACAATTGCGTACCATCCTGAATCCCAAGGAGCATTGCAATGATGACACCAGACCCGAAAGACTTTGCTGAGGGCTCATTGCCAAGCTTAGCCAAATAATTGGGATAAAGGCAGCTCATTACTATAGTTTGTCATTAGATATGCCCCGAATGAGTCGACTCAGCTTACTGCATGTGAATTGATATCCGGACGCTAAGTAAGAGGACTTTTAAAATTAAATAAGGAACAGTGTTAGGAATGAAGTCAGAGACCACGCAGTTAGATTATGAATCTGAAGTGAGATAAAGATTAAACAGAGTTGATGAATTAACTAGACAACTTCTGATGGTGGCACAGCCTCTAATGAAGCAAGAAACAGGTCAGAAATCTAAATTCCGTATGTTTGCCCATGGGGATAAAGTATTAGTGCTGTTACCAATAGTATGAGCTTCCTTCCAAGCAACTGTAGTGGTTCTTATCATATTGAAAAAGAAGTTGAGACAGTTGAATTATCTGGTAAAGATGCCAGATAGAAAAAAAAAACAAAACTTTATCAGTTACGTTTTGTGAATATGCTGAAACCTTACTATAATAGTGACAGGGGACTGGAGAAAAGGGTATTAGTTACTACTATTCAGAGTAATGAATCAAATCCAGACGATTTGGATTTTGATGTGCCTCAAAATAAGTTACATATTGAGAAAATCATTGGAGAATGGAATAGAACAGTTAGCTATCTGCCTAAAGAACAGAGAACTGAATTGAATGGATTGTTGCAGTAATATAAGGACGCTTGTAGGAACAGAATGGGGAGGACAAATATTATCGTATATGAGCTTGAACTAGGGAATGCTGTTCCCATAAAACAATCTTCTCAAAGCTGCACAGGACACAAGGAAGTGGAAGCGATGCTCCAAGAACACATCAGCAAGCCGAGACAAAGCAAGTGGAGTTCGCCAATTTTGTTAGTTCCCAAACCTGATGGTACTCACCAATTTTGTGTGGCTTGCCAGAAGGTCAATGCCATAAAGAAATCAGACTCATACCCAATTCCACGTCTGAAGGACTGTGTAGAAAAGATTGGACAAGCCACTTACATCACAAAGTTAGACTTACTTAACGTTCACTGGCAAGTACCTTTGTCGGAGAGATCAAAGGAAGTTGATGTGTTTGAGAACCCCAATTGGGCTAGACCGATTAAGAGTAATGCCCTTTGGAATGAGAAACGCGCCAGCCATATTTCAAAGGATTATGAAAAAAGTTGTGGCAGGATTGACTAATTGTGTCAGCTATATAGATTTTTGAAAGATCATGGGAGGCAAAACCAATTATAAATTTAGCGAAAACGGAATTTGTGAAGGCAGAAATGACGTTCTTTGGACTCACTATCGGACATGGAGAGATAACCCCGAGGAACTTGAAGATGAATGTCATCGCGTAATTTCAACGACTGTCCTCAAAGAAAGAGGTGCTTCGATTTTTAGGACTGAGCGTATTCTAGTGGAGGTTTGTACCAAACTTCAGGAGCGTGTTGGCACCGTTGAATGATCTGCGAAAGAAAAGGACTAAATTTCGGTGCACAGAACAATACCAGGAGGCATTTGAGTAGTTAAAAGCAGTTTTAAACACCGCACCAGTTTTAGCCACACCACGTTTCTTGAAAACCTTTCAAGTCGTTGTCGACGCCAGCAATGAATGCATTGGGTCTATATTGATACAAGAGTATGATGGCGGAATTTTAAGGCAAATTGGTTAAATTTCAAAGAAATTGAATATCCACCAGAGCAAATACTCCACCATTGAAAGAGAGTTATTGAGTTTGGTAATGGCCTTACAAATTTTAGTGTTTATGTTACAAACAATATTTCGGTGAGGTTGTGTGTTCAGACCACAAACCGCTCACATCTTTGAAAAAAAAAAATAAGGACAAGAATATAAGGCTATTATGGCAGAGTTTTACGTTGCAGACTTTTAGTTTACAATTTGTCCATGTTGTGGTTAGTAAAAATGCTATTGCAGATGTGTAATCACGGGTTTAAAAGAAAATATGTAGATAAGACAGAAACAGTACAGCCCAATGTTATATATGTATGCAGAATTACTATGAAAGGGGTAACTTTAAATTACTGACCTACTTATCCCATGATTTTGGTGTTAAGTTTTAACAGAAATGAAGGTATCATTTCATAATGATTGTTCCTTTCCTTTTTAAGGGGGGAGGTAGTACGAAGTTGTGGGGTGTAATTGTGAATTGGAAGACAGGAAGCTAAAATTTGTTTCTAAAAATATTTAAAAGGGAGAAGAGTGCATGTTTTCGTTCAGAGGTAAAGTGCTTTTCTAAGCTCAGACAGTTATACAGAATAAAATCTGTCTGTATGCAGCTGAAGATGTACAAAGAGTTCTGAAATTTCTGAAAAAGTGTCCAGACCCGAAACATCAGCTTTCCTGCTCCTCTGATGCTGCTTGGCCCGCTGTGTTCATCCAGCTCTACACCTTGATATATCAATTGACTGAGTGATTGGAAACATTTGGCTTGTTTTGCTGTTTAGGCAACTCGCTAGAATCAGCCAATTAATTTAAAACAAGGTCTAAGTGTTTGAAAACCAACTTAATTTAAATCTGATCGTTTTGACAACGTCAGACCATGCTATTTTAAGAAAATTGATATGTCATACAAGATATATAATTAGACAATTTTCTGAAGATCAGAGTGAGATCGAATGTCCATCTGAGAAATAAGTATCCAGATGTCCAATGAAATTGATAGGCACTCTAACAAAGCAGCATCTATCATTAAAATGCATCAAGGCACTTCTATGTAAGAGTCTTCCTGAAAAGCTCACAAAGAATATATCCCTCACAGCTGGATCAGCGTTTATGACTAGACAACATCAGAAAAAATGCACATCGAAATTGAAAGACTAAGTTTTAATGTATTTTATTATTACTTGGGGTCATATAAGCCGGACTTTTGTTTATCGGAACCGCGTTACAGTAGAATTTAGTTTAATTAGGGAAGAATCAGTGGTTAAAGAGGAATTGTTTAACTTGTTAGTAATTCTGTTAATTTGTTCATGGTTATCATTAAATAAACAAATTGTTATTGTTACTTATGAAGTGAATACCAAGGATTTTCTTTCATTTAACCACCCCTTCTCCGTAAGACTTGAAAAAAGTCTCTCTGTCCAAGCCCTTAACACCATGTTAGTCCCAGTCTATGATTGGTACTTTAAAAACCACTACCATAACCACCCTATTATTCTTCTAGATGACCGTGATTTTCTTAAAAGCTGGTTTCCCTGCTTCCTGCTCTCTGTTGGTGGGTTGAAAGTGCAATCCCAATAAGATGATCATCCCTTTCATACTTCTTAGTTCAACCAAGTACTTTCCCTGCACGTAATCACAGGACTATCCTCCCTAAGTGCAGTGATAATATTATCCCGAATGCAAAACACCATGTCCTCATGCCTTGCCCCTATTTCTATTCTTCCTAGAGCAGCTATACTCTGGAACATTAAACTGCCAGTCCTGTCCATCACAGAACAATACCTCTGTAATTTCTGTGATATCCAAGTGCAATGTTCCTAAACATGCCCTGAGTTCATCTGCCTTCCTGTTAGGCCTCTTGTACTGAAATAATTGAAGTTTAATTTATCTGTCCTACCCTGTTCTGTCCTTTGTTTCTGCCTGCCTTGTCTGTTTGACTGAATTTTGTTTTTCCAATTGTCCCATTCTCAGACTGATCTCTCCCCTCACTATCTCCCTTGGTCCCACTGCTCGCCTCGCCCGACCTATTTACTAGATCGAGCAAAATTCCCCGCCAGTAAGTCAGTCCCCTCGCAATTCAGGTGCTGTTTGTTCTTCTTATTCAGGTCGCTTCTATCCCAGAAGTGATCTCAATAATACAAAAATATGATTCTTTATCCCCAGCACCATCTCCTCAAGCATGCATTCATCTGCTCGATCCTCCTTTTACAACCCTCACAACTCGTGGCACCGGGAGTAACTCAGATATTACTCCTTTTTAAAATTCCTGCCTAATTTCCTATATTCACTCCTCAGAATCTCATCCATTTCTCTTCAACATCAATAAGTCCAATGGGTACCACGACTTCGTGCTCTTCCATCTTCTCTTTGAGAATATTCTGCGCCCTCTCCAAAATATCCTTGATCCCAGCACAAGGGAGGCAACATACCATTCTGATGTTTCACTGTCTGCCAAAGAAGCGTGTGCCTCTGTGTGCCTCTCACTAGACAATCCCCTATCACAATTGATCGCGTGGAAGTTGACGTACCCCTCTTTATACGAGAGTCAGTTTTGGTACCAGAAACCTGGCTGTCAGAGCTACATTCCCTTGATAGTACATCATTCCCTACATATTCCAAAACAGCATTCATGTTTGAGATCGGAATAGCCACAGGAGACTCCTGCACTTCCTCTCCTCCCTTTCCTGGATCTAACCCATCTACTTAACTGTATCTTCAGTTTAGCTCTGTTCTTGCAGCTACCATCCATCCTACTTTATAGCTCTTGTAAATTCCTCATTCCCTCCAGCAGCAGGTCCAACTGATCCATGCAATCAAATAGGATTCGCAACAAAATGCACTTCATGCAGACATAATCATCAATAACATGGAAACTCTCCCTACTCTCCCACATTCGAAAGGAAGTGCACATTAGTTTACTAAAGGCCATTGTTGCACCTTAAGAATCTACAGACCAAGAAAATGGTACAGTCTTACTGCTCTAAAAAAACACTGGTCCAGAGTAACTTTATAACTACGTTTTATATTTTTATCTTCAATCAAGAATCAGATCCCAATAAAACATACAATCAAAAAGGTACCTATTCTAATCACTATTGCAGATTTACAATATAAAACGTGAGATTGTACTTTAAAAAAAGCCACTTAGCTGCTCCTTTGCTGTGAGCTCTCCCACACTGGTTTCTAAAGGTCAACTGTGAATTTTGCTGGTTGTCAATTTTTCTTAGACGATACTGATGTCGAGAGATACTTGAAACCAAACAGCAGAATAGTTAGCTGTGCATATTCACTGCTGTGTCAGAAAGCGGAGCCATTTTATTTCTCTATTTCATCCACTTTCCACCATGTAGTCACTGTCTTTGTCTGTTTTCCTCTTTTGTAAACTCACGTTGTTTTCTCCTTTTCTTCCCCAATTTCCAAAACAATGCAACTGATTGTAAAACAGTAATTACTGTTGCTATAATTCAACGATACCAATTCCAACACTGACAATACCTCAAAAAAGGAGCAGCTCTTTCAGCCACAACTTTTTGCCATCATCCATCTTAGGTTACCTAAAATCTTCCACAAACATGAATTGAATATAACTATCAGTGCCGGACACTCCCACAATGAAGAGCTGTTTGAAAGTGGAAATATCTTCCCTTCTGGGACATAAAACATAGAACACTCATTCTTACACTGCATTCCAGATTGAATATGTCAGAAGAACATCAATATAAGGATCTCTGCGTGAAATAATTCAAGATTTTAGATCTTGAGCAATAAACACAGATTGTGCCATATTAAACAAATTCAGCACTGTGTTAAAGCTGGCATTGTTCGTATTCAGATGAGTCAATAGAGAACTATTCTCTTGAGAGTGAATCTGTGCAACTGACAATGGTAAGCAAAGGAAATAGAGAGTTTAAAAATATGTATTGCATCTGTACTCATGGTAGAAGGCTTTGAAAGCTATTCAGTTGCCATACAGAATCAAACGGTGATGGGTAGAACGTAGATAAAACAAACATCAATACCATGGAAAATGTTCTTGAAGAAATGTTGGATATAAATGCTGACAAGTCTCCAGAACAGGATGACCTGTCTGCATGTTTTTTTTTAAAAGAGAAGCGACAGCGGAGATTGTTGGTGTATTATGTAACATGTTTCAAATGTAGATTATAGAAATGTCTCTGAAAATTGATCAACACCAAACGTATCTTCGTTATTCATTATTGGCTATCCCATATTGCTGATTGTGGAATATATCATAGAATCCCTACAGTATGGAAACAGGCCCTTCGGCCCAACAAGTCCACACCAAACCTCAGAGCATTCAACCCAGACCCAATCCCCTATAACCCACCCAATCTACACCTTCCTGAACACAACAGACAATTTAGCATAGCTAATGCACCTATGCTGCACATCTTTGGACTGTGGGAGAAAACCCACACAGACACGGAGAAAAGGTGCAAACTCCACACAGAGTCGCCCAAAGCTAGAATTGAACTCGGGTCCTAGGTGCTGTGAAGCAGCAGTGCTAACCACCGTGCCACCGTGCCACCGTGTCGCCCTATGTAACTACTGAAGTTTCATGAGTTTCTGTTAAGCATCATTCCCTGTTCTTCCACCTCTATTCAACTGCACACTGTTCTGCTTTAACTGTACCATTTGCACTCGCATCGTCACAGTTTTAGGTTTCTGCAATCCATTTACTTCTCAGATTCCGTCTGACATATGCGTGAATCATTTATGGGAGTCTTATTATTTCCTGTTGATGATGTTTTGTTTTTCATCCAGAAGTTTTCTCATCTGTATTCCAGTTTGTTATTGATTTCTACATTAATTATAACTACATTGGTGAAATTCCTCATAGTTGTTTAAGATTATTATCCGTATCACATTGAAAATACTGCAGTGCATTTGCAGTACCACTTGTCTTCAATATAAAAATATGCTGCGTAGTTTGGTAATAATTGGTTAATGTTTATTGAAATAGAGTCATGGAGTCATTAAGTCATAGAGTCACAGAGCAATACAACATAGTCCATGCTGACTGTGATGCCCAATCAGCTAGTTCCATTTGCTTGCATTTGACCCATATAGCTCTAAATCCTTCTCTTGCATGTACCTATTCATTTTTTTTAATGTTGTTATTGTACCTGCCTCAACCATTTTGTCTGGCAGCCCAAGTCATATACGCACTACTCTCTGTGTGAAGAAGTTGCCCCTCAGGTCCTTCTTAAATCTATCCTCCATTCAACTTATATCTATGTCTTTTACTTTTCCATTCCTCATCCCTGCGAAAAAGACCATATGCCCCTCATGATTTTATACACTTCAGTAAGGTTACCCCACATTCTACTAAATCCCAAGGAATAAAGTACCATCCTGGCCTACCACGCCCTGTAACTCAGACCTACTAGTCCTGACAACACCCTCATAAATCTTCTTTGTACACTTTCCAGTTTAACTATGTCTTTCCTATAACGGGGTGACCAAAACTGTACACAATACCCCAAGCGTGGCCTTAACAATGACTTATACAACTGTAAAATAATATCCCAATTCGTATACTTAATGTCTTGACCGATGAAGACCAGCATGGTAACTGTCTTTTTCACCACCTTGTCCACCTGTCACTCCGCTTTCAATGAACTATGTACTTGTACTCCTCGGTCCCTCTGTTCCACAGCACTCCTCAGGACCTTACCATTTACTGTATAAGTCCTACGTTGGTTTGACTTTCCAAAATGCAATACCTCACACTTATCTGTATTGATTTGCATTTGCCAATCGTCAGTCTACTTCCCCATAAGATAAAGATCCTTCTGTAATATTTTATAACCTTCTTCGCTATCAAGGATATCTCGTAATTTTGTATCGTCTGTAAACTTACTAATCACGCCAAATTCAAAGGAATTACTAAAGTCCATACAGACAACTTCTACAATCCAATGTTTGACATAAATTTGGAAGTTTCAGAAACAGTTTCAAAAACAGGCTGTCATAAGTGAAGCAAATAAAACTCAATGGATTATTGAGGAAAACACGTCACTGGCATATGGGTAAGATAAATAAATCAACGACTAAGCCTTACAGCTCTCTGAAATTCTACTGAGATTTAATGAAATAGTGCCGGATCTATTACTTATGTCCATTTTAGTGCAGCATTTTGGTGCACCTTGTCAAACAAAACTTGCCTATTTAAATCATGTATATAGTCAAAAGATATATGTTACCCTAATGTACTTTGTATGGTACGACTTGCCTGTAATGAATGCTGCACAAAAGTAATAACGAATCTCAAAATAAATAGGTACAAAACGTGCAATCAATTTGCTATACATCTTAGCGGAACATATTAAATTTTATTCAGAAGTATCATTGTTTAGAAGCAACTGATGGTAATATCAACATTGCCAATGAAACTCTATAGAATTCAATGGCACAGAAAGAACCTGGCATATCCACGGCATCTCATTTATAAACTGAAGGTCAGTTGAAGGAAAATGATGCACGGCTCAAAAGTACTCAGACAGATTATAAGGTGATCTCATGATATCAAGCATTTTTAATATGTTTGTTTTGCTTGCGCTAAAAAAGGTTAAATTTATCTTCAATAATTCAATTATGTATTTTACTTAAAGTAAAGTAGTGAGAAAATAAAACACCAGAAAGCAAAAAAAAATCTGTCTGTACTTGAGAAGGTTTTAGTTCTCCTCCAACGTATCCTCAATGCAATTTTCTCCATCCTGATTCATTATTTTTTCGTAAATTACCATGGCTTACTTGCAATTTATTTGACTTATTCCTTCATGGTTTTATTTTGTATTATTTTGTTTTGCCTTCCTTTGTTAGCATTCTATTGGAACATTTGATTGTTTTTGTTATTCCGTGTTATTTTCCGTTGTGATTACAGCAAGACTTTATTTTTCATCACTGTCTATTCTCCACTTGCTTTCTTTCGTCAAGTGTGGTATTGATTATTGCTTTGAAAAGTTCTTTATTTCAGCGAAATACCAATGTCAGTAAACAAACAGTCAATTCCCACGAGTGCGATCCCATTCTACTGTCATAAAACTTAACATGAGTCTCGACTGTCATGGAAGCATCAGCATAATCATTGTTATATATCATTTCTTTGATATTATTGTAGGGCTGTCTAAGAAACTCTGTCAAATACACAATAGCTGACAACTTCTAATTGTTCTGGAGGAACCAAGAACCTTTTGTGAAATTTTGGACGAAATCAGATCGCCGAACGTTGACTTAACCTGGTTGCATTCGTTTTTCAGTTACGCATCAAATTAATGATCAGATCTACATCACAAATTCAACAGGCAACAACTTTCCCTTACAAGACATCAAGTGAACAGATAAAAAACAGAAGTTACCTAATTAAAATAATTATCCATTTTCTCTTATTTGATGCTGCCCATTGTTATTCTTTGCAATCCATGTAAAATTTATGTTTGTTTTATTTAATCTGTTTTGCCGATAGGCTTTTTGGATAATTGAACACATTCCTGACTTCCTCTCTGAACTTGCTCTGAGTTACTGCATAAATAACGGTGTTGGTGCAATAACTCAACGTCTGGAGCTCATTTGAACATTCTTGCAGAATAAATCTGGAGCCCCTGGAGACCGTGATCTGATAATTAGTTATAAACAGCACGTGGACGAAATGTACAACAAAACTCATCCACAACACTGACATTTCCGTCAACAGCAAAGAGTGAAATGATGGGTTTTGTGTGTTACTCAATTTTGGAGACTGTCAGATTTGCTGCATTTCTACAATGCTGAATTCTCCTACGTGTGGAAATCGCTGCAAGGATATATTTGATGATCACAGCTTTGACCAGAAGAATCAGAAAAAAAAAACACGGTAAATAAGGTTTTAAAATACTATGAATCCAACTAAACTTTCCCCGTATTTGTGATATAACAACAATTTCCTTCAATTTGTAATACCACGGGTTATTATTAAATGAAAGATGGGTTCTTGTAGAACGGACATGGAATATTCCTTAAAAATACTAGTGAAGAATAAATTCTACCATACTTCACTACCACCTTTCACAGCACAACATTTTCTCTTCAAATCTTGACCACACATAAATTCATATCAATCAAAAGTGAAAGCAACTGATATCCACACAAAACTATCCCTGGATGCAAATATTTTAACATATCTGAGACTACATTTGGGAGCAATGGACAGCAAGCTATCTGGGAATTAAACACCATAAATATAGTTTAATAACATGGCAATGATGGTGACGAAGGAATTCGCCATTGTCATGTATAGGAGGCACAACGTGATACAGCTAGCACGACAGCACCTTCCTTGTGACAGGGTGAAAACTGATCCTAAATTATGTGAAAGATAGAAAGAAGTAGATGATTTATAAATAGTGTTTGAGCTCCAAGCTATACCAGCTTAATCAACAATGCAGCTTTCTTTCCTGAACTAGTAAAAGATATTTTATCATCCAATGCTAGATTTCGACAACTTGGGCCCTTTGGATAAATGCACTTTGATGATTAATCAAAACCAGAAAGCATAAAAGCGATCTACCGTGGAAGAAGAATTAATTACAGACTCGTTTCGTTAGAAGTGGCAGAATGGTGAATCGTACTGAAATCAATAAGATAGCAAAATCGTGTATGTAGGAGAAACAAAGATAGAAGACTTCAACATCATTTGAGGAATAGTTTTTAGTGAAAGCGACTGTGAAAGGCCTGTCGTAGAAGAATTCGCTGAAACGATTTGAATTATTAATAATACTGGGCAGAAAAGTGAATTAATTTTGTTGCAAAGTGGAGCCGACTTCACCTTTGTTTAATAACGAATTGATATCTTTCTGGTCCACAAGTCGGCAACTTAGTTTGTTTTATTGATATGTATCATTAATAATGTTTCGATCTTCAGGCAACATACAATAAATGTAACTTTTGGGAGCTTTAAAAACATAATAAAACACGATGTGATTTTAACAGCTATATACTAACCCTCTAACCATCAGCAATTGGTTAGGATTTATTTATTTAATCAGTCAATAACGATATACTAGCACAATAACTATATATTTCCTCTAACTATATGTTCAAACTTCCTAATTGTGCTTCCTCACGACTTCAAAAGACAGCTTGTAAGGGATTTATATTTATTCTTCAATTAATGCCTAATCATTGATTTACATGAAAACAGATTTTCTGGTAATTTGCTTGTCTCTGCTTTCTTTGTTCAAATGTGACGTTGATTCCCGTACCTGTAATACATTTAGGGATACTTAAGATTGAGAGATACGTCGAAGTGAAAATATATATATATATGAATCTTTAATCTATACATTCCCAGCCTTTTTTTGTCAGTTCACAAGTGAAACAAATTTGGAAATTTGACTTTGAAATATATCCATCGTGTTATCATTGCATTTGTGATGACACACCATCGTCACATTTTTGATCAGTGACCATGAGCAGTCGTATTGGAATATCGTGGATCTGGTTGCAAACCTACTGTGCATTGCGAAAGATATGCTGCACACGGGATGCCGTGTCATACCACACGACCACATTCCAAAGGCCGTTTTAAAATGGATAACAAATGCTGCCTTAACTAGCAACACCCAAAATCGAAGAATTTTTTATTTAGAAAAGAATGCAAGGAATGGTTTGTCATTTTGACATTTTTTTTGAAAGAGACAATTGAATGTTCATGTTCAGGTGTCTCTGTTTACACTGGACCGATCAAAAAAAAGGGCAAAGTCCAAACTCTGGCGAAAAATACAGTTTGAAGACTTAAAGTTCAGTTGATTAATCACGCTTCTGAAGGAAACTGTTGTCCAACCGCAAATCTCATAGACACTTGGAAGAAATCACAGTACTTAAAGCAAAACCTTTATCCTTTGGCTTGTATTATTGCTCCAAATAGCAGCAATGTGCATTCCACTCTATGGAATGCAGGTTACAGGAAATGTTTGCAAATGGCGGATGCCTAGACAATCGACATAAACGGTATATTTGCAAAGCAGTAACTTCCTGAAACATGTTACCAGGGAGAGTGATAATGCTGTGTAAATACTGTGCAAATACTGTGTAACATATTCAATCGACGAGGTCTTTTGGTGGATTGCGCATATTATGATAGAAGCAGTGATGTCTATTTGGTAAATCGCAGATTTAGTTATGGACTATCAAAGCATCCATAATTATACTTGTTGTAAGCCGAAGACGCAAAACTGTATGGAACAAATAATAAATGTGAGAATCTGACTTTCAACAAACAGGCTATTAAACTTCAACATTTATATCAATTATAGTAATAAAAAAAGGCGTTAGTTTTGTTCTTGCTTTCAGTGCACTGCAGCTGACAAAGCTGTATCCCACCGAAAGTTAATGTAGTTACTTGATACTTGCACTGCAGCTCGAATTTCAATTTACATTGTTACTGAGTTATGATTTATAGAACTATTTTGGAAATAAATGTAAAATAATAAGTACGATTTCAGAACAGCTATGACGCACAGGTTCTTTAAGTTACTCAATTACTTCGGGAAAATTAGTATTTTTAAAATTCAAATGAAATGTTTGCGTATAATTTTCCATAAGGGATACATTATAGAAATGAGTTTACTGCATAACAGAACAGAATTATTTGTCATGACTTCCATCTGTCAATCTGTTACCGTGCTATCAATTAGCTGCTAGCAACAACTCTTTCATTATAAACCAGCCAATTTTACGCACTAAGCAGGTGTCTAAATCCTTGATGGAAATTAATGTTGAGCCAACAGAAATATTAATTATAGTCCATTCCACGCGCTAACATTTCGTTCTCTGGATTTTATGTTGGTTATATAATTCTTTAAGTGGAATCAATGGATGTTGCTTATTTGGCCTTTCAGAAGGCTTTCCATAACGTCCCCATTAGCGATGAGAATGTAACATTAAAACACGTGGAATTGGGGATATAAGACATATCTGCATTGAGAGCCGGTTGGCAAAGAAAAAATAAAGAATAGGAATAAATTGGGTATTTTCCGAGTGGGAGACAGTGATTAATGGGGCGCAGCAGAGAGAAAAAAAGAAACTTAGTCCTCAGATATGTATTTATGTTTTGGATGAGGTAGCAAAAAATGCAATATCTTAATGTTAGCAGATGTCACAAAGCTGTGTGGGAGGATAAACTGTGAGGAGAATGCAAGGATGGTTCAGTGTGCTTTGGAGAATTAATTGAATGAAAAAAACGAATGGTTGCTGATATATAATGTGGATATATATGAGATTATGGACTTTGGTAGAAAAAAATAGCAAAGAAAGTTTGATCTATCAGTGGTGACAGGCCGGGAAAGGAGGTTGCGCATCGAGACATTGAACGTCAATGGTTTAAACTAAGCATGCAAATGCAGCAGGCAGTTTCGAAGACAAGTTGTTTGCTGGTCTTCATAGCTATCAGATTGGAGAAAAATAAGAGCATAATTGTCTAGCTGCAATTGGACGAAGGTCTTGCCCGGCCCCAGCTGCAGTATTGTGCGCAATTTCTGTCTCTTTCTCTGAGGAAAAATGTTCTGGCTATGGCAGCAGCGTAACCAAGATTTATCAGTGTGATTACTGGAATAGCGAAATTGGCAGATGTATGAATAGAGACTGGATTGGTAGCACCATTGTTTTTACTGGAGATTAGAAGAATGACTTGGATCTCATAGAACCTGTAAAATATTCCCGATGACCGGAGAGGAAAGAACAATGGGGTCATTGTCTAAGGATACGGGGTAGGCAATTTAAAACTTTTATTTAAAACTGAATATATCCTAAAAATAGGGAAGTATTGCTAATAATTTGCAAGAGACTTGTCGGACCATAGCTGGAATACTGTGAGCAATCTTTGGCCCCTTAACTAAAGGAATACATATGCCATTGAATGCTGTCCAGAGAAGGTTTACTAGGTTGATGCCTTGTATAGAGGGAATGCCTTTTGAGAGGAGATTGAGTCAGTTGAGCCGGCAATCAATGCAATACACAATAAGAATGAGAGGCAAACTTATTGAAACGCAAATTATTCTTAGGGGAGAGAGATAGTAGGAACTGCAGATTCTGGAGAATCTGAGATAACAATGTGTAGAGCTGGATGAACACAGCAGGCTAAGCAGCATCAGAGGAACAG
>NC_063339.1:82894033-82942089 GCF_021869965.1 Rhincodon typus
CTGTTCCTCTGATGCTGCTTAGCCTGCTGTGTTCATCCAGCTCTACACCTTCTTATCTTTTATTCTTAGAGGACTTGCCTGTGGAATATTGGACATAAAGGCATAATCTCAGAATTGGGGATTGCAGATGTATAACAGAAAATTCTTCATCACATTGGGCGTTGGAACTGAGTCGTTATGTATACTTCAAGCTGAGATAGACTTTAAAAAACAGCAAGGGAATCAAATGTTATGAGAAAAGAAAAAGGAAAATGGAATTATGGATTTAAGGATGAACAAAACAGTCATGATGTCATTAAATAGCAAAGTGGAATCGATCGACTGAATCACCTACTTTTGATAATATGTCTCATGCCTTGTGGACATATTCTTTTCAGAATTACATACATGTCGTTTATTTATTGCGTGTATAGTTTTTTTTTTATTTCTCAGATTCAGATGCTATCCCATGTTCCTGTGGAGGACAAAAGAAGAAGTAAATTAAACAAAATTCACAATCACATTTTCCACCTGTCTGGAGATCAATTTGTTATGATATAGATTTGGATTTAATCTTTCATCATAAAGCCCAAATTTCTGGTCGTAAATTGAGCAACATGTTGATAGCAATGAAGGAAATGACTTTTTATTTAACTTAGGGTGCTGTGACTGCTGGTCAGTTCGGAATGTTGGAGGGAAAGAACACCTAGAAAGGTATGGCCACTAGCAACAGCTATAACTAAAAGGCAGCTGGTGCAATGTTCAAAGGCAGCGATTTCGACACGGTAGGGCGGGTCAGTGTCATGATCGAATGCAGATGAAGGATTGCTTTTCGAATCAAGAATGTCTCCCTAGGCGGCTGCCTCGGGCGGTAAACATAGCATTGTGTTTCCTTGGAGTGATTGGGGACGAGGGTGCCAGTGGAAAGGCAAGGTAAGTAAAACACCGTCAGGTGAACACAGTGCAGATACATTCAAGCAGCTGACAAGCACGGTAACAGATATGACCACATGTTCTGGGAATGTTGCAGCGACTAATATATTATTGAATGGAACATGCTGTCAGAAGAGGTGGTGGAAATAGACAAAATAACAACATTCAAGAAATACCTGGATGAACCTATGAATAGAAAGTGAATAGAGGGATACGGATACTATAAGTGAGGACAGTTTTAACATGGAAGGTCAAAGCGTGTGAGTACAAGTTTGCGGGGCTGAATGGGCTGTTCTTGTGAAAAGTAGAACCTCTTCAGTGTGGAATCAGGCCATTCGGTCTGACAAATCCACTGACTGTCCAAAGAGCACCCTACGCAGACTCTTCCCCTTTACCTATTCCTGTAACCCGTCATTTTGCAGGGCTAATCCACCTCGTCGACACATCCCTGGGCATGATGGACAGTTTAGTATGGCCAGCCCACCTAACCTGCACATCTTTGGACTGTGGGAGGTTTCCGGAGCACGCGGAGAAAACCCACGCAGGCCCAGAGAGAACGTGCAAACTCCATGCAGCCAGTCACCCGAGGGTGAAATTGAACCTGAGTCCCTGGAGCTGTGAGGTGGAGGTGCTAACCACTGAAACACTGTACTTCCCATGTTGTGCTATATTGCCCTTTGTTCTCTGAAATCAGGTGATGCTCAGCTGCAAACGGATCTTCTGAATCTGGAACCAACTCGAAAGTTGGTAACAGAGTGGGACTTTTGAAAATCTGGCACAGCTTCAAGAGGGTCTTCGCACCATTACATCCATATAGAGAACATATGCAAGCTACGATATAGCCTTAAATATGGATTGAGAAGTGGGTTCAGGGTGCGTGCCTCTTGTCACTAATTCTCGCATAACCCGAATAAGTAATTAACTAAAGAAATCAACATGCAGACAATAAATACAGATTTTAAATGAAATCCTTGTTGAAATCAATCAACACCTGCTCATTTCAACTCCATACTCATCTCTCGTGCCCCCCAGCTTGATGAGGATTCACTAGGTCAGAGTTGACAGACGTAGGGCTCAAAACTAATTGCCATCAGTCCACTGGCTGTATTCAGCAAGAATGCAGTATTCTGTACGAATTTATATATTGAAGCATTGGACATTGATTCACTACTGAGTGCATCCTTGCAGTTGTGTCTCGTGCGGCGTGGAAAACAAGAGCAATGTATTTTTTGAAAACATTCCTTGGTGAGTTTAGGTCCTTGTCTACAAATTCAGCACAGTCCGTTTCTAATTTCCCTCTCAGGTAATTGAAGAGGACGGTGAATACTTAAGTCATTAATGTATATGGGGAGTCATCTGTAGGCCAAACCGAGTGAGGGTGGTGGCTTTCCATTCATCAAGCCTGCTATCATAATGCAGATATCTGTTAACAATGTTCTTTGTTCAACGTTGAAATACTCTAAAAAAATATGCTCAGTGGAAATACCAAACCGGTTCTTTAGTTCAGGTCTGATTTTACTGTGGGCTCCTGCATAAATATAAGAGTTGATGAGGCAACATACAAACGGAAGCATATACCCGGCTTCCTCCAGAATAAATGTTGATTCATTGACACCAGAAACTGAGAAATAAGTAACCCTCGCAGATTGTTTTTGAGAACCATTAGAATGAACAACAACTATAAGACGATGAAACTGCCCGAGATGGCAAAAAGTAAAACAATTGGTTTTTTCCACTTTACTGTATTGGGGTCACTCGCCTTTTCCCTATTACTCTTGGCTCAGAGTCTCCCTGCGTGCTCTATCCGCCGCGAGAATGTGGCTAACTGTCAGTGCACTGAGCAGCAAAATCTCAACGAAAGGGAGAAAGGGGTTTAGAATGCAATGGCTCAAGTCATATGCAGCTCATGCAGGTGAAATGTGAAATATTAATTTTATTTTGCAGAATCAAGGTGTGTTATTCAGGATGCAGAGAGGTTCATATACAAAATATAAGAAGGCATTTTAAACACATTTCAATATGATCATATTTCCCGTGACATGGACCACCAGCTTCTTTGTGCAATATTTTGTTTTCAACTTTCGGGTGCAAATTGCCACAAATCAATCAAGAGTGAAAGCCACCATTAACCAAGCAGAGCTATCTATGATAGTTGAAGTTAAGGCCATACAGAAACTGAAAATCCGTGTGGTAGACTGCAAACTGGATGGGAAACAAATACCAGCAATCTGTTCATTATGACAGCTGTGACCATGACCAGGATATCCATCACTGCCATGGACAACGAGTAATGAATGACACATCTTGAGAAACCATATTTTCTTCCAGTCAGGATCACAGTCACTACCCGGTTAGCTGTAACACAGAGAGAGAGAGGCAGATAGACAGAATAAAAACAGCTTGCGATGGAGGCAGAGCAAGAACGGAAAATGTACTTGCTTAAAACTCCTCAAAACTATAAACACTGATTTCACTCAAGAGATATGTATTTAAAGTATGATTCTGGTTTCAAAATACCTCTCACCTTCAGAACGATTGTTTTGCCATTTAAATAAATAGTCCGAACAAATGTAAGCTACATAAATTTAGTGACAATATAAAATATTCAGATGCGGCCAAACAGAAACACAACATAATAGAAAAATTAAACGCATCATACACAATCGTAAACATAGAATACTCAAGACAAATTATACAGCAAGAACAAATTATAAAGTGATAAATGGTGTATCAGGGAATAACTGTAGAAAAGTATAAAAACCAATAACCGCACGAATTATATCACTTTGAGGACCACGTACGAGAACAATGATAGGATATACATGGTAACAACATTTAATGTAAGTTCTCTCCGAGTAATGCGCCATTCTAACTTGAAAGTATATCAGTTGTTTATTTGAAATGCAGAAACTCTCTCCCTCATACTAATGTGGGTATTCTGATAGCCCATGAACTGTAGAAGTTCAAGAAGTTGCCTGAGAATCACTCTGTCCAGAGCTTCAAGGAAAGGTGTACAAATGCTCCCCTCACCAGGAACACCTACATTATTTGAATAAATAAACAGATTGGCTCGTTATAATGAAATGTTGTGAAGTTATTAATATTTTGGAATGTTTACAGACCAAGCACTGAAAAATATCACTGCTGTTGAATAAATATGTGGGGGTCTCCAACGATAAACCTGCACTTTTCCTTTGATAATCACGCGGCTCCCGGGATATGTAATGAATTGACAGATGATAACACATCATGTAGAAGGGCACTCTCCTAGCTGTTTCACGGCGCTGCAGTGCACTGTCCAGACGAGTTACTACTTCCATCCCACAAAGGATATTTGGAATAAGATTAATGTAACTGATATTATGGAAATTCCACATCTTATTTGTATTCATTTACTGTGAAGTAATTTATCAAAATGGGGGTGAAAGAAAAGTTATATTGCTGTGCACTCGGCTTGCAAGAGTAATCACAATTTCTTAATTCATCCAAACTAAAAGTGTAAACGAAGTAATAGATATATATATTTTTACAGATATAGCAGTGTGAAATTCCCTAAGAATAAAACAGACAATATCGTATTAGAACTTAAGGTACATCATTGTAACTGAGCAGGAATTAACAGAGGTATGGGACTGATGCCACAATGGGACTCCAATTATACCACAGTAACTTTGCATTAATAAAACCACCACTCAAAGTAAACAGTGCAACAATATTTCATTTATATTGGAAAGCACTATGATAATGCGCCACACTGACCTGTAGACAGCAGTAGAACTGTGTTTAAATTGTGAGGTATCAATAATAAATAGGACAAATAACATACTAAAAGTGATGAAACGGTGTCTATCAAGAATGTGGTATGTTGCTAAAGAAGCAAAATAATACAAATAATATGGAGAAAATATGCTGTCGAAGGGGAGCTAAGGCTCTTTTAAAGAATTTGAATTATATAATTAATGCCGTAAGTAATTCCAGGAAATACAATGACTATTAATGTGAAATAACGAATTAATTATGTTAATATATGGCAATAATGCTTTAGAAGAACTTTATACCAGTTAACTTCAAGCACTTTCCTCTTGCAGGAGTAGAATACGTACAAGTATTCATCAGAAAATATACTTGCAGATGAGAGAAATTCTCCTCAGTAAAATAGAATTATTACATCAGTGATACTTTCGATTCGTGCAGTTACTAATTGATTGCAACACTCCACCTGGAATCCCAAAAGCTGAAATGATGGGATAGTAAATGGCAAACACCAGACCTGACAGTATTCCGTGCATTTCTATCAGAACCTGTGAGAGAGTTAAGCGCTGCACAGAAACCATGTCAAAGCTATGTCAATGTTGGGCTCCAGGGAGCTAATTAGATTGGTGAATTGTTAAGTCATCAAATTTCTTGGGAAGAATAAATTAGTAGAACTGTTATTTGGTTGTATTTCTGCTTTGATGGAAAGGAATTTTTTTTTCATGGATTTTCACAGTTAAGTAAAATGTACAGAATGATCTCGGAATACCGTTGCATAGATAACGGCCTGGCTATACATGTTATAAGTGAAGAGTTGTCTTCCACGCTGACAAAGAAGATAAATCAAATTCATCGAATAAAACTGAGACAAGCTCACGTTCTTTATCATTCTTATGATCATGTTAGAGCCAACCAGGTGAAAACTAGCACTATGCAGTAAATTTTAACACAGCTATATATACTTATTCGGCAAACGCCAAGTTCTTAATGACTCAACATGGGCGAATCCACATTAAATGTGCACTCGCCCATTTTCGTGTCTTATCTTCATTAACTACCCGTGCGGTTCACCATGCCCAAATTCAACACAACATTTATACTCAGAGTCGACATGCCCTGCTCACCATACTTCGATCCAGTGTAAATTTATTTAGATTTGCAGAGAATGCAGGAGTGTATGCAGGTTCAAAATTAGTGATGCATCTTACATTGTACCAGCAATATGTTCCAGCAAACTACTATACTAAGTTGGGCAAAACTCAGCCTTTTCTGATGAAGGGTCTAGGCCCGAAACGTCAGCCTCTCTGCTCCTATGATGCTGCTTGGCCTGCTGTGTTCATCCAGCCCTGCACCTTGTTGTCTCGGATTCTCCAGCATCTGCAGTTTCTACTATCTCTAAAACAATATAATTGTTGTCTTGTCCTAACTGTACATTTCTTTTTCAATACGTTTCCATGGAGATAGCATGTTCTGTGAGTTAAGCATTTGTCTCCTGAAAGACGAATGTTGATGCTAAGGGTATCAAACATATTGACTCCATTTCCAAATTTACATTTGAAGAAAGCTGTCATGCTTTCGGTTTTCGCTTTGAAATGTGATTTTCTTATGTTCAATCCACATTTTGTTCGTTCGAAGAAAGCCACTGGTTTTACCCTCCAAACGTCAGTAAACAGCGTCTCTATTGGCAACTTCTATTCAGTGTCTCCTACTGGTACCTGTTCCACCACTTTTTCTTTGAATGGGTGATTGACGCTTCATGCCTCTTTCTGCAAGTGGGAGAATTCATCACACCAGGAAAAAAAAAAGAAAAAAGAAAACAAACATAAGAAACTGTCAAGACTTCGCTCTGAAATCAGCAATTTCACGCCCATGTGCGCAAGATTGACAGACAAATTGCCACTCTTCAACAACGGAATATGACTAACTGTGACATAGACATTGACAGTCTGATCATCAACTAAGCATGCTCTCAAATGAGAAGTCAGGCTAGAATTGGATCAGTTACACAAAAAAAAAATGCTTTGAGCTCACACGTGTCAAAGGAAGTGTCCGATCATTTAGCTTCACGGGCATTTCTGCTCTAACACTCTTCTCCATCACAAAGTCAAAAAAAAATTGCATTAGGAACAATTTGACACTGTTAACAGTAGGATCTCTAAGTTTGAACATCTTCGTCGCTGTTCGGGTATTTGATGCAACAGCAGGTGGAGACTATGATCTGACGTTGACTTTCCATGTTGGCGAGAAAATGAACAGATGGAGAGACTATGTGAGGCTTGTTGTTATCGCAATTTTCTGCCTGTCTATCTATCTATCCATCTAGCTACCTATCTATCTGTCTAACTATCTATCTATCTATCTATCTATCTTTCTATCTATCTATCTATCCATCTATCTATCTGTCTCTTTTATCCTCCCGTGAATTCTTACATCTCAGGTTAAGACAGTGTTTATGCCCCATCCCTATATTTCTTTAATACGGTGCAGTTGAGTGGATTTCTTGTTCTGTTGCTCTCCATATAATGCAGACACAGCCACCGGGCCACTAAGAACCGATTTACAGGATACTAAAACAGTGATAATTAAGGCAGGTGATGCACCTGTATATTAAAATGATGTGGGACGTGGAAGAAAATATACACTAACTACACTCATCCTATTGTTCTGCAATAGGGCCATAGTCTTGAAAGTTATGACACTTCAAGTATTTAGCAAAGTATTTTTAAAAGCTGTGAAGTTTTCCACCTTAACTAGCCTCCCAGTCAATGCATTCCAGACCTTGCCATAGTCTGGATGCAAAAATAAAAATGTCAAATGCTCTCTTACCTTCCTGCCTTCACTTTAAAAGTATACCTTCTTGTTACTGACACTTCAAGCAAGGGTTGATAGCTGTTTGTTATTCAGGCTGTCCCATACCTCTTATAATCTCTCACCCCTGCCATATCCCCTCATTAACTGTTCTGAGGAAAACGACTGAGATTATCCAGCCTCTCTTCATAACTGCTTCCAAGGCAACATCATTATGAATCTCCTTTGCACCCACTGCTGTGCAAACAAACCCTTCACCCATTCTGATGTCCAGAACCCTTCTTAAGATACTCGAGCTGTGGGCTAATCAAATTTACAATATGGTCTCCCTTCTCTGAAAATCTATGGTACCTCAGATAAATGCAAGTCTCCCTAATGTCTTCTAAAATAGCCTATTAACCTGATCTGTCATCTTGAAGAAGACGTGGATAGAAGCATCTCAAAATCTCTCTGTTCCTCTGATCTACCTAAGGTCTTACCATTCACTGAATACTCTCCTGCCTTGTTGTTTCTTCCAAGCTGCATCACCTCACATTATTCCGGATTAAATTCCATCTCCCACTGATCTGCCGATTTGATTAATCCATTGAAATCTTGCAGCCACCAAGCAGTTTCCCCCTCTGTCAATCATCCAGCCAATTTTCCGTCTTATTCAAGCTTACTTATCATTCATCCCAGATTCTGATCTGCATCACACTTATGAAAATGAAAGCAATAAGGGAACAAGCATTAATCCCTGCGGTATGCCACTATGCAATGAGATCGATCTCAAATACAGCTTTCTACCACTACCCTCTGTCCCTAAGCACGGATATACACTGGATCTCATGAGCGTTTAAGTTCTTTATCCGTTTCTCATATGAGACCTTGTCAAAGGCCTTGTTGAACTCCACATCATCAACATCAAATGTCCTACCTTCATCCAAACACGTGTTTATGACTTCGGAAAATAAAATGAGATTTATTATTCGTGTCTCCTTTTGGCAAAGCCATGCTGACTTTCCCTGATCAACTTTTGTCCCTCTAATACACAAGAACACAAGAACACAAGAACTAGGAGCAGGAGTAGGCTGTCTGGCCCTTCGAGCCTGCTCCGCCATTCAATAAGATCATGGCTGATCTTTTCGTGGACTCAGATCCACTTACCCGCGTTCTCACCGTATCCCTTAATTCCTTTATTGTTCAAAAAAAATCTACCTTTTTTTTTAGAAAGCGTTTACTGAAGTAGCGTCAACAACTTCACTGGGCAAGGAATTCCATAGATTAACAACCCTCTGGGTGAAGAAATTCCTTCTCAGTTCAGTCCTAAATCTGCTCCCTCTAATCTTGAGGCTATGCCTTCTTGTCCTAGCTTCACCTGCGAATGGAAACATCCTCTCTACTTCTATCTTATCTATTCCCTTCATAATTTTATATGTTTCTATAAGATCCCCCCTCAATCTTCTGAATTCCAATGAATATAATCCCAATCTACTCAGTCTCTCCTCATAAGCCAACCCCCTCAACTCCGGAATCAACCTAGTGAACCTCCTTTGCACCCCCTCCAGTGCCAGTACATCCTTCCTCAAGTAAGGAGACCAAAACTGCACACAGTACTCCAGGTGTGGCCTCACCAGCACCTTGTACAGCTGCAACATAACCTCTCTGCTTTTTATTTCAATCCCTTTAGCAATGAAGGACAAAATTCCATTTGCCTTCCTAATTACTTGTTGTACCTGCAGACCTAGCTTCTGTGATTCATGCACAAGGACACCCAGGTCCCTCTGCATAGCAGCATGCTGCAACTTTTTACCATTCAAGAAATAATCCTTTTTACTATTACTCCTACCAAAATGTATGACTTCACATTTATTTACATTGTATTCCATCTGCCAGACCTTTGCCCACTCACTCAATGTATCTATGTTCCTCTGCAAAGTTTCACAGTCCTCTGCACACTTTGCTTTGCCACTCATCTTAGTGTCATGTGCAAACTTTGACACCCTACACGTGGTCCCCAGCTCCAAGTCATCTATATAAATTGTAAATAATTGTGGTCCCAACACCGATCCCTGAGGCACACCACTAGTCACTGACTGCCAGCTAGAATAGCACTCATTTATCCCCACTCTTTGCTTCCTGTTAGTCAACGAATCCTCTATCCATGCTAATACTTTACCCTTAATGCCATGCATCCTTATCTTATCCAATAGCCTCTTGTGCGACACCTTGTCAAAGGCCTTTTGGAAGTCTAGGTACACCACATCCACTGGGTCCCCATTGTCCACCTCGCTCTTAATGTCTTCATAGAATTCCAAAAGATTTGTCAAGCATGATCTGCCCTTCATGAACCCATGCTGCGTCTGCCCAACGGGACAATTTCTATCAAGATGCCTTGCTATTTCTTCCTTGATAACAGACTCAAGCATCTTCCCCACTACAGAGGTTAAGCTAACTGGTCTATAATTCCCCATCTTTTGTCTACTTCCCTTTTTAAACAGTGGCGTCACATTTGCTGTTTTCCAATCTGCTGGGACTGCCCCAGAGTCCAGCGAATTTTGGAAAATTACCGCCAGTGCACCTGCTATTTCTCCCGCCATCTCTTTTAGTTCCCTGGGATGCATTCCATCAGGGCCAGGAGACTTATCAATCCTTAGCTCCATTAGCTTGCCCAACACTACCTCTTCCATAATTATGATTGTTTCCAGGTCCTCAGCTACCTTCGTCTCTTTGTCAATTACTGGCATGTTATTAGTGTCCTCCACTGTGAAGACCGATACAAAATACCTGTTCAATGACTCGGCCATTTCATCATATCCCATAACTAAATTCCCCTTCTCTTGCTCTAAAGGGCCAACGTTTACTTTAGCCACTCTTTTTCGTTTTAAATATTTATAGAAACTTTTCCTATCTGTCTTTATATTCTGTGCTAGTTTTTTCTCATGTTCTATCTTACTATCCTTATAGCTTTTTTTTTGGCTTTCTGTTGACCTTTAAAGTTTTCCCAATCTTCTAGTTTCATGCTGTTTTTGGCCACTTTGTATGCCTTCTCTTTCAATTTGATATCCTCCCTTATTTCTTTAGACACCCATGGCAGATTATCCCTTTTCTTACAGTCCTTCCTTTTCATTGGAATATACTTTTGCTGAGTACTTTGAAAGATTGCTTTGAAAGTCCTCCACTGCTCGTCAACTGTCCCACCATAAAATCTTTGTATCCAGTTTACTTTAGCCAAGTCCTCCCTCATTCTATTGTAGTTCCCCTTGTTCAAGTACAGGACCCTTGTATTGGATTTTATCTTCACACTCTCCATCTGTATTCTAAATTCAACCACACCGTGATCACTCCTTCCAAGAGGATCCCTAACTATGAGGTCATTAATTATTCCTGTCTCATTACACAGGACCAGGTCTAGGATAGCTTGCTCCCGCGTTGGTTCCATTACATACTGTTCAAGAAAACTATCACGGATACACTCAATGAACTCCTCCTCAAGGCTACCCTGACCGAGCTGGTTCGACCAATCTACATGTAGGTTAAAATCCTCCATGATAATTGCCGTACCATTTTTACAGGCATTAGTTATTTCTTCGTTTATTGCCCGCCCCAATGTGATGTTTTTATTTGGTGCCTATAGACTACACCTAACAGTGACTTTTTCCTCTTAGAATTTCCAATTTCCACCCAAATGGATTCAACCTCATTCTCCATAGAACCTATATCATCTCTCAGCACCGCCCTGATGGCGTCCTTGAATATCTTTGCTACACCACCTCCCTTACCTTCCTGTCTGTCCTTCCGAATAGTCTGGTACCCTTGGATATTTAACTCCCAGTCGTGACCATCCTGTAACCATGTCTCCGTAATGGCTACCAAATCATATTCATTCGCGATGATTTGTGCTGTTAACTCATCAACCTTGTTACGAATGTCACGAGCATTCAGGTAAAGTGCCTTTATGATAGCTTTCTTACCCTCATGATTTCCGACATCTCTAATAATATGTCCTGAGTTATCCTTCCTTTTTGCTTCTTTCATAGCCTGCCTTGAACTTAAACCCTCCTGCACACATGCTAACCTGCTGCTTACCTTTTTATTTACCATCATACTCACTGTCGTTTTCCCTTTCCCTTCCCCCTAACTCGCTAGTTTAAAGTCCTAGTGACCAGCCCATTTATCCTTTTTGCAAGAACACTGGTTCCAGATCGGTTCAGGTGGAGACCGTCCCATCGGTACAGATCCCTCCGGTTCCAAAACTGATGCCAATGCCCCAAGAAATGGAACCCCTCTTTCCCACACCACTCCCTTAGCCAAGTGTTTATTTCCCTAATTTTCTTATCTCTAAGCCAATTTGCACGTGGCTCGGTCAGTAATCCAGAGATTATGACCCTCGAGGACCTGTTCCTTAATGTTGTTCCTCGTGCTTGATAATCCCCAAACAGGTCCTCCATCCGAGCCTTGCCTATGTTGTTAGTCCCAACGTGGACCACAACAACTGGATCCTCCCCCTCCCGCTCCAATATCCTTTCAAGCCGGTCAGAGATGTCCTGCACCCTGGCACCAGGCAGGCAACACACCATGCGGGACTCCCGATCCGGCTTGCAAAGGATACTATCTATCCCCCTAACGATAGAATCCCCTATAACTACCATTTGTCTATTTGCTCCCCCCTCTTGAATGGCCTTCTGCACCATGGTGCCGCGGTGAGCTGGCTCATCCTCCCCGCAGCCCTTTTCCTCATCCACACAGGGAGCAAGTATCTCGTACCTGTTGGATAATGTCAAAAGCTGAGGCTCCTCCACTCCTGAACTCAGGATCCCCTTACCTGCCTCACTTGCAGTCACACCCTGTTGTCCCTGATCACTAACTGAATTTGAATTACTTAATCTACCAGGTGTGACTGCCTCCTGAAACAAAGCGTCCAGGTAACTCTACCCCTCCCGGATGCGCCGCAGTGTTTGAAGCTCAGATTCCAGATCTTCAACTCTGAGCTGGAGTTCTTGCTGCAGATGTGGTCACTGCCGTTCACAACGGGATCAGCCACTGCCCAAATATATTCCCGGCAGCCCCCTGGTCCTCGCTGTCGCCTCTCTCTCTGCTGCTGGGAAAATGAAGGCCGCTAACGCTCGAGGTAAGTCTTTTTAAGAGGGAAAGCTTACCTTCCCGGCAGCCCCCTGGTCCTCGCTGTCGCCTCTCTCTCCACTGCTGGGACAATGAAGAGATTAATTTTCCCCTTCACTATTTTCTCTAATTGTGTCCCTGTCACTGATGTTAGACTCACTGATCAATAGTTCCTTGGTCCAATCTACCACCCTTCTTGCAAACAGGAACACGATTAGATATCTTTCTGTACTCTGCCACCTCAATTCTTCCCAGGTCTCTGTAATTAACTCCCCCTGATTCACGCAACTGCCTGGGATACATTTCACCTTAGGATCGAGGGATTCTCCAATTTTAAATCCACCCAAACCTCAAATATTCCCTTGTTTCTTTTCGTCAATCTGATCAAGATGTTTACAGTCCATTTTCTCGATTACTGTTCTTGCATCCTCCCTCTCTGAGGAAAGACAGATGTGAAATATTAAGTTGACATTTTTTCCACTTTCACTATTTCATGCATAAATTGCAACCTTAGTTCCTAATAGGCCCTCGTCTTTTCTTGTTTATTATTCTTTTCTCGATATGCTTACATCTTACCCGCCAGAGTTTTCTCATGCTCCCTCATTGGCCTCCTAATTTCTTTCTTGGATCATCACCATCATCCACCTCCAAGACTTACCTTATTTCTCTTGGATCTCTACTGTATTGCTCGCTTTGTACGTGTTATACGTCTCTATTTTCCGTTTTATGCAGTCTTGGATGTTTCTAGACAACATGGTTTCTGGCTTTCTCATTCCTCCATTTTAACCCAAATGCAACATGATGGGACTATACTCCCTCCGAGTATTTTTGAATAGATCCCACTGTTCTGTCACAGATGTACCTTAAGTAACTTTTCCCAGTCCATTTTGTTCAAATGCTGCCTTATTTTAACAAAATCTAACGTCGCCCAATCCAAAACCCCTTTCTGCAGATTGTTATTCTCTTTTTCCATAATAAACTTAAAACGCCCATTGCTGGAGCCTTTATCACTAAACCACTCTAAGACTGTCACCTCGAATATCTGTACGGATTTATTTCCCCAGTATTAAGTACAGCCCCGCATTGTGCACGTGGAATTATCGGTATGGTGACATAGAACATTTCTCCTGTATACCTATCAAGGAAGTTGCTCCCTCTACAACATTTATATTATGATTAATTTAATTAATTTTGGGGTAGCTTAAATACTCAAAGTTGATCACCTTGTTGTACATTTTTGTACACTGTAGTGAATTGAATACATATCTGTTTTTAATTTGTCCAGTGACTGCTGGGGAGCAAGCAATACACTCTTAATACCATGACTGTCCTCCCACCCTCCTCATTTCTTATGCACAAGCTCTACCGACAAAGTCTCATTTGATGACCCGTCTGTGCAGCAGTATCTGACACTGTCAATAATCCAGTGACATCATCTCCCCTTTTGAACCATGCCCTGTTCTGAATAAAGAACCCGCAACGTTAAGTTGGCAGTCTTGCTCCTCCTTCACCCACGTCTCTGAGATGAGAACAACGCTCCAATTCCATGCGCAAACACATATCTGTAAACCATCTATCAGTCCTCTAATACTTATGACGTGAAGTAGAGGCTATCCAATCTGGCTTTACTCTTCGGGATACTGAATCATGAAATAGCTCTATCTTGTTTCCTGTTCCAAGTTATGGGTACTGTTGAACTAACGTACTGTGACCCCTGCCCCTGCTGAAATGGTTTAAATTCCTCCTAACAACATGAGAAAACCCTCCTGTGAGGATATTCATCCCATTCCCGTTTAAATGCAGACCATGCCACTTCACCAGAATCTAAAACCCTCTTTCCTGAATCAAATCTTGACCAATGACTTCATAGTCTGTTCTCATAAATATGTGCTTGCTAACTCGTGATTCTGGAAGAGTCCTGAGATAACAACCATTCAGCTCTATAACTCACTGACTTTAAAGCGAATGCTTCTTAATCAACTGCCTAGCTACCTGAAATCTTAATGCAAAGCCTCATCCCTCGTTCCAGCTGCTCCGTTAGTACCAGTATCTCCAACGAACGCTGTCTTATTGACGTTTCCCTCAGGATGCCTAAGATTTACTCGTGCTCTTAGGAGGAACTTTGACTGGTTCAGAAGGAGCAACCGTTCAGTGGCATCCTTGCCTCTGCACCCATGGAAGCAACACGCCTTCCTCGAGTCACGTCCAAGGCCACAGAAATTCCTGCCTGTTCCTATACGTCTTCAAGACAACAGACTGCTAATTTAGAGGGGGAAAATATACCAGGAACGTCCCATGAAATACTACATTTCCAAACAGTTCATTCAAATGAACTATAAGGAAGTTGAATGCAATCATCTAGAATTCGTACAGTATGGAAAAAAGGCCCTTCGCCCCAACAAGTCCACACTGACTCTCCGAAGTGTATCCCACATAGACCCATCCCTTTTGCCTTTCCCTGTAACCCTGTATTGCCCACGACTAACACATCTAATCTACAGATCCATGAGCACTATAGGCAATTTGGCATGGCCAATCCACATAGCCTGCATATTTTTGGATTTTGGGAGGAAAACCAAAGCACTTGGAAGAAACCCATGCAGACACAGGGAGAATGTGCAAATTTCACATAGAGAGTCACCCGAGGGTGGAATAAAACCTCGGGCCCTGGCGCTGCGAAGCAGCAGGGCTTATCACTGTGCACCTTGTACAAAACTGTAAGATAACAGTTTATGACTAATTCCAATACCTATTGGAATATTTCTCTGCATGATAGAAACTATGATTCTTCAAATTCCTGTCAGTTAAGGAAGGTGTCAAACAATGGATGTTTCCGAGGATATTAGAGGAAATATCTGTTGAAATGGCATTAGGAAGTGTGTGTGGTGCATAAAGAAAGGGGAGGGGAAATGTGTGCACCAGGATAATTTTTAGAACTGTGAAGTCCGAATGAGGAACATGAAAGAATCAGATTCTTTTTTGAATTGATCAGGTGGCCTCGTTCTGAACTCAGTACACCAGTTAAAAAGCTATAGTTTATCGAACAGCATTCAATTCCTATCACTGCAGATGTTGAAAATAATATTAAAGTAGAAAAATGTCTAAAGTCATCCTGTTAAATATTAACCAACAGACAATCGCCGACTATTGTGAAAAATCATCTTTTCCTTTGAGAAAGAAAATCTGCAATTTTTTCGTGGCTTGGCTTATGCGTCTTAGAAGTCATACAGCGTGGAGCAGACCTATCAGTTCAAATTTTCCATATCACCCAGATAACTTTAATTAATCTTATCCCATTTGCCACCATTTGGACAACATCTGTCGAAACCCTTCCGTATTATGTGCCCATCCAAATGCCCTTTAAATGTCGTAATTGTACCAGCTTCCACCTCTTCCTACCAGCTCGTTCCACACACGTACCACACTCTGGATGAAGACGTCACCCCTTAGATCCGTTATACGCATTTCTACTTTCAGTTTACACATATGCTTTCTATTACTGGGCTACCCTAACCTGGGGAAAAAAAAATCTTGGATATTCACTTTTTCCATGCACCTCATGAATTTACACACCTATATAAAATCACCCGGCAGTCTACCATGTTGTCAGGAAAATAAAGCCCCAACTTATTCAGCCTGTCCCGACAGCACAAGTCCTCCAAGTCAGGAAGCATCCTTTTAAATATTTTCTGAACACTTTCTAGTTTAACAACATTTTTTCTATTGGAGAGAGACCAAAATTGAATGCAATATTCCACAGGCATTTTTTAACCAGTGTCCTGAACAGCCATAACACGTTATCACAACTAGTATCTTAAGTGCGCTACTAGTAAAGGCAAACATACTGAAAGCCTTCTTCACTATCCAGTCTATCTGAGATTCCAGCTTCAAATAATTATGAAACTGCACTCCTAGATCTCTTTCTTCGGCAACAGCCCAAGGGCCCAAACCATTAAATGGACAAGTCCTGCCCTCATTGCCTTACCAAAATGCAACAGTTCATATTAATCAAAATTGATCTCCATCTTGCACCCATCAGCCGATTCAATCAAAGCCCTCTTGTACTCTAAGACGACATTAAAGATGCATAGATTCATCGTGGTTTACAGCATGGATATTGATGGGTATGTACATTCTGGGGAAACATTCATCAAAGCAGAAACTTAGAAAACAACCTTCACGATAAAAAAAAGGAAAGATTGACTCATTCACGCTGACCAAATATCCTAAATTAATCTCTTCCTATTTACCAGCATTTGGGCCATATCTCTCTAAAACCTTTGTATTCATATATACGTCCAGATGCCTTTTAAATGTTGTAATTTTACCAGCCTCCACCACTTCTTCCGGAAGCTCATGCCATACATGCACCACAGTCTGCACAAAGACATTGCCGCTTATGTCTATTTTAAATCTATCCCCTCTCGACTTAAACCTATGTACTCTAGTTTTGTAATCCCCTAACATGAGAAAAAGACCTTACCTATTCACACTAGAAATGCCCCTCACGATTTTATGAACCTCTATGTGGTCACTCCTCAGCCTCCAACGCTCCTGGGAAAAAAAAATAAAAAGGCTCCAGCCTATTCAGAGATGGTAAGAACTGCCGATGCTGGAGTCAGAGATAACTCAATGTGGAGCTGGAGGAGTTCAATAGGCCAGGTAGCATCAGAGGAGCAGGAAAGTTGACGTTTCGATTCGGGTCCCTTCTTCAGATATGGGGTCCATTTCTGCTGCCTGGCCTGTTGAAATCATCCAGCTTCACACAATGTTATCCCCAGCCTATTTAGCTTCTTCCTACACCTCAAACCATCCAATCCTAGCAACGTTCTTGTAAATATTTTCTGAACCATGTCGCATTTAACATTTTTCTTTATATCACTATGTACTTAATTTGTCCAAAGCCAAATTCCTCTTTATTCTCTCAAAGTTACCAATCATTTTAATGCATTAAAGCCACTGACACTGTGGACATAAACTTTATCATTTTCCATAACATCTTTATCTTTACAGGTAACTACTCCATTTAAATGTTTTATAATACTAGGGTATGTGAGTCTTAATATAAATGTTGTCATAATATGCTGAAGGGTACCCAGGCTCAGTGGCTTTGAGATTCATAATACTCAATACATTTAATATTCCCACAGTACTTACCCAACAGTGAAATGTGTTATTGATGAACAGCTTTACGGTTTGAAGGTGCCACATCCATCTCTACATTGCGTGAGTGTAAGACTACAACCAGTTCGGCATTCAGTGAGTCTAATTTCTAATAAATGAACAACCAGACAATTTCAATTCCATATCAAGCAGAATGGGGTAATTAGTCATAGTGATTTAACAAACTCTTGCACATAATTGCTTCATTCGTCTCTCCTCCTCCTGTAAGGATATAAGGGCTTTAACCAACAAAGGAAAAGTTAACCCCCTTTGTTAAATTCTCCTTTTTTAAACTCCTCGCCCAGGAACAGTTTTAACATTAAAATGCGGCATCACTTGAATAATTTTACACCAAAGTACACTTACAATGAGTCAATCTTATTACCTGGAACTAAAGATTCACTCATGTATTTAGAAGTTCGCTCGAGCCAGAAAATGAAATTCCAACCATGGTAATTTCCAAAATTAAAAATTACCCGAGACACATTCTTCAGTCCAAACACAACACGGAGCGAATTCCAAAAGCTCATTTTTAAAAAAATTTAACCAAGCATTACAAACCAAATTTTTGGAACAACATTTTGTTGCAGATCTTTGCTTAACACAACCACTAATGGTTTCTTAAAATGACATTACATTAACCATATGTATTCTGCTCTGATACGGCCACACACAGGCACACACCTCCATTTCAAATCGCCATACATTCCTAAAATGCAAAATAACTTCAAAGTATCCCCTGATCTCGAGCTCCAACGAAGGAAAAACACAACTTGTTCGGGACACCTTATCACAACTAACAAGCTAAAGTGTAATCAAACCAGACCACAAAGAGTTAATACTTCTGCAAGGTTCGGTGCACTCGCACAACACAAAAATGCTGCTCTCCAGTTCTCTCTTTTTCACATTCCCCATCTTTTTGGGTGTCCTTATTTTGCTAACATTTCATCTACAGACTCGAATCCAGAGTCTGGCACAATCCATTCTGCAATACAAAAGGTCTCCAGAGCAATCAGGTTGCTTTTCCGATCCCTTTAACATTTGTCTGAATTCCATCCTCGTTGCCAAAACTGTCTTGGAATACAGATTGCATGCAACTGGTTCTTTGTACTCGATTAAATGTGGTTAAAAGAAAACTTGAAAACTCAAATTTACTTAAATACGAGCATCTAATGAGAAAATTTAAAAACAGGATGAGGAAAGAGGGAACATTTATTAAGAAAAGAAAACAAAAATTAAAAAGAATTGGCGAAACAAAACAATAAGCCTCGCTCCATTCTGCCTGTCAGGAACCCCTCGATCTAGGGCTGGTCTGGAGTCTTAGGTTATTCCCGCTACCATTCGCGCTCTGGTCTGATGTGAAGTTCAATGACTCAGATCGAAACTATCTCTCTTATAAAGTGTAACAAACAGTAAGTACAGAAACGTAAGTACAGAAAATAAGCTCATTGTGCCATCTTTGACACCTACAGGAATGTTCACAGGACTCATTCGAGGTCATGAAGCTGTCAAATATAATCAATAATTTGAGCCCATTAGCCCATCCTATACACATCTGAACACCTGTATGCAAAGCATTTGACTAAAGAAGGCAAGTGTGCTTGTCCACCTGTGACTCAACTTTCAAGGAATCTGTACCTCTCGGTCTTTTTGTTCAACAACAATCCTCAGAGACCCACTATTAACTATTATAGTCCAACCCTCGTTTGGCCTACCAAAATATTACATCCACATTGGTCTAAATAAAGTTTCATCTGCCATACCTCAGCTCACTAGCCCATCTGATCAAGGTCCCATTGTACTTCGAGGTAACCTTCTGCACTGTCAACTACACCGCCAATTTTGTTGTGATATGCAAACTTACTAGCCACAACTCCTATATTAACATCGAACTCATTTATATAGCTTACAAAAGTCAGTGAATGCAGGACAGATCCTTGTGGCACACCCCTTGTCACTGGCCTCCAATTCGAAAAAAATAACCCTATACCACCACCCTCTGTCGCTCACCATCAAGCCAAAGTTGAATACAATTGATTAGCTCTTCTTGGATTCATGTTATTTAACTTTGCTAATCAGTCTAACACGGTAAGCCTTGTCACACGATTTGCTGAATTCCATAAAGACAACTGCTACTGCTGTACCTTCATCAATCTTCATTGCCACCCCTTCATAAATCTCAGTTAAGTTAGTGAAATACGATTTCCCACACACGAAGTCATATTGACTATCCCCACTCAGTCCTTGCCTTTCTAAATGAAGGTAAATCATGTCCCCTTGGAGTCCGAGACAACAAGGTGCAGGGCTGGATGAACACAGCAGGCCAAGCAGCATCATAGGAGCAGAAAGGCTGACGTTTTGGGCCGAGACCCTTCATCAGAAATGGGAGAGGGGAAGGGGGTTCTGAAATAAATAGGGAGAGAGCGGGAGGCGAATAGAAGATGGATAGAGGAGAAGATAGGTGGAGAGGAAATAGACACGTCAAAGAGGTGGGGATGGAGCCAGTAAAGGTGAGTGTAAGTGGGGAGTTAGGGAGGGGTTATGTCAGTCCAGGGAGGACGGACAGGTCAAGGGGGCGGGATGAGGTTAGTAGGGAGGAGATGGGGGTGCGGCTTCAGGTGGGAGGAGGGGATAGGTGGGAGGAAGAACAGGTTAAGGAGGCGGGAACGAGCTGGGCTGGTTTTAGGATGCAGTAGGGGGAGGGGAGATTTTGAAGCTTGTGAAATCCACATTGATACCATTGGGCTGCAGGGTTCCCAAGCGGAATATGAGCTGCTGTTCCTGCAACGTTCAGGTGGCATCGTTGTGGCACTGCAGGAGGCCCTGCAGACATGTCGTCTGAGGAATGGGAGGGGGAGTTGAAATGGATCGCAACTGGGAGGTGCAGTTGTTTATTGCGAACCGAGAGTAGGTGTTCTGCAAAGCGGTCCCCGAGCCTCCGCTTGGTTTCCCCGATGTAGACGAAGCCACACCGGGTACAGCGGATGCAGTTTACCACATTGGCAGATGTGCAGGTGAACATCTGCTTGATGTGGAAAGTCTTCTTGGGGCCTGGGATGAGGGTGAGGGAGGAGGTATGGGGGCAGGTGTAGCACTTCCTGCGGTTGCAGGGAAAAGTGCCGGGTGTGGTGGAGCTGGAGGGGAGTGTGGAGCGGACAAGGCAGTCACGCAGAGAGTTGTCCCTCCATAAAGCAGATAAGGGTGGGGAGGGAAAGATGTCTTTGGTGGTGGGGTCGGATTGCAGATGGCGGAAGTGTCGGAGGATGATGCGTTGGATCCGGAGGTTGGTGGGGTGGTACTTGAGGACGAGGGGAATTCTTTTTTGGTTCTTATTGCGTGGACGGGGTGTGAGGGATGAGTTGCGGGAAATATGGGAGGCACGGTTGAGGGCGTTCTCGACCACCTAGGGGGGGAAGTTACGGTCCTTGAAAAACGAGGACATCTGAGATGTACGGGAGTGGAATGCCTCATCCTGGGAGCAGATGCGGTGGAGGCGAAGGAATCGGGAATAGGGGATAGCATTTTGAGATCTCGTTTGTTTCTCTTTATTTTTGTTTCAAAACATCTTGCCTTGATCTGATTAATTTCCATCTCTCTGTCTGTCTCTCTGCCTCGCTCTCTCTCTCTTCCTCTCTTTGCCTCCTTTTCCCCCATTCTCTAGGTTTAATATCAGGAGCAGTATCGGGGAAGTGTCATATTCGGAAATTCAAGACAGCAGTGAGATCTTGCTGTGCTGGGGACAGAAGTTTCTGATTGTGGAAGTTCAACTAGCAGTGGGATCTCACTGTCCTTTTGCTGCTGGATAGTTGTTTTTTTTAAAATCAATTTTCATTTCTCTCTCAGTCTTTCCACACCCTGCCCCCGAAGAGATTTGATTCGGGATGATGTGGGGCTGCTGCACAGTCTGATCTCTCAGAATTTACCGTCTCCCTCTCTCTCTGCATTATGGTTCCAGCTGCCTGTCCCTCCCGCAGCTTTCTGTAAATCTCCGATCTCCCGCACATCCTTCACATCGCACCCCATTCACTCGCCCGCCCAACCCACTCAGATCCCTCTCCCCTGACCTCTTTCCGCCGCCCCAGTTTTTTTTTATATAGGGAATGCTTATCGTTCAGTCTTTCCAATCTCCGATCTTTCCTGGTCACCTCTCTCCACACCTTTCTCCCTCTCTGCCCTGTAGGATCTTTCGCTTCCTGCCTTAGGGTCATTCTATGTGTGACACATTTTCTCTGCCTCTCCTTCTCTCACTCTTGATGTTATCTGTCTGCTCTTCTCTCTCTCGATTTCACTCTGTCCTTCTGTCTCTCTCTTTCGTTCTGGCATTTCTCTTGCTCTGCCTGGGATTTCTCTCTCTCTGTAAGTCCTTCTCGCTCTCCCCCAGGTTCATTTTTCCCCACTCTCTCTCTCTACAATGTTTCTTGTTCTGAATGGGATTCTCTCCCTTGCTCTTTCTCCGTCCTTCTGTCTCTCCCCCTGGGTTTTCTAGACATGTCTCTCTCCCTGTGATCTATCAATCTATACTTACTCTTTCTCTCTGCCAGACTGTTTCTTTCTCTCTTTCTATATCTTTCTCTGTCTCTGTCTGTCATCTCTCTCCCCCCATGCCGAGGGTTTCACACACTGTCTGTCTCTCTTTCTCTTTTATCTGTCATTCCATTTCTCCCGGGTCATTCTGTCCCCTACCCACCCCCACTTCCATCCCTGCTTTTCTTTCTATCTGTCTGTTCATCTCACTCTGTCTCTGTTCTGCACTATCTCTCTCCCTGGGATTTTTCTGTCTCTCTCACTCTCTCCCCTTGGGTTTCTCTCTCTCTACCCTTTTCTCCCTCTCCCTGGGGGTTTCACTTTCTGTTGGCTTGTGTCTCTCTTTCCCTCTGTCACTCTCGCTGGGGTCAGATTTGGACTCAGTGTCAGAGAAAGGGGGACGGGGCTGAATATTCATTGCAGTGAGATCCTCCCACTTCCCTCCCACTCTCCCTCCACGGCTTTTCTGTTACTCGATCCGTGGGTCTGTCTGCCGCTATCTCTCTCTCTCTCTGCCCCTCTCTATCTGTGTCTTTCTCCCTCTCTCTGTCCCTCTCCCCAACCTCTCCAAGACTCTTCTCTCCCTGTCTGCCCATCCCTCTTTCTTCCTCTTGAATTATATCTCTCCCTATCCCCTCCTCTCTGCTCTTCACTCTCTCTCTCCATGGGTAATGCAGTGGGATCTTCCAATTGCCTGTGCCAGCTTAGTTTTACCCTACCCCATGCACTGTCTAATCTGAAATGGGGTGGGGCTGTCAGATAGAGTATCTTTATCTGTGAAGTGGAGGTGTCTGCCTAGGGACTTGGATCTTGCTGTGTAGTAAGGAATTCGGTGAAAAAGGTCAGTAGGCCACTGTCCGTACTCTCTGTGTCATTAAACCCACTCCACGCCCTCTGGTCTGGGGGCAGAGACTCAGTGAGGATGTGGGGGTATTATACACAGTGGAAGATACAGCGGGACATTTATATACATTGGGGCTCCCGGGGAAAGGGGGGATAAAGCTGCATGGATGGGCAATTTGAAACTGAGAGGGTGAAAAAACTTTGCGAATTGCAAAACACTTATGGGGTAGAACACAGGGTAGGGAATGTTTAAATGTGGGCAGAAATTTGTGGGGACAAAATTTGACAGGACAGAAAGTGGAGGGTGTTGCAAAATTGGGATGAAGGCAGACTTTGGGGACAATATTTGGGGGAACTGAAACCAGGCAACATTATACTTGAGGGAATAATGTTTGGCAGGTGGGGAGAGCAAAATATTTGTGGGGGGGGGGGGACTGAAATATCTGAGGGTGGGCAATATTTGGGGCACGAGATTCAGGGATGGGGTTCAATACTGTGAGAGTGAGGCAAAAGTCGGAGACAAACCTCTAGGGGTGTAAGGAGAGGGGCATAACTGGGAGGCAGTGAAACGTGTTGGGGGGATATCTGGGGTGCAGAAAATAGAGGAGGGGGAGGGTGTGAAATGAGAGGACTGTATGGGTAGCTCAAAATTGGGTGACACATCATTCTAAGGATCACATTGGCAAGGGGCATATTTTGGGGGCATATTTGAGGGGTCCATATTTAGCAATTTTTGATGGAAACCAATTTTGGGGTTGGGAGTTAAAAGAAACAGAGAGGGAAAACAGACAGAGAAAGATGCAGCGAAAAGACAGAGACAAATATGGAGTGAGGGGATAAAATGAGAGAGAGGGAGGGGACAAAGAGAGAGTGCAACAGTGAGAGAGAGGGAGAGTGAATTAAAGAGATACAAGCGTTGACTATGTGAGAGACAGAGACAGAAGAAAGAGAAAGAAACAGAGACAGAGAGAAAGACTAAAAGTTAAACAACAAGAAAGACTTTGAGAGAATGAGACAAGACACAAAGCGAACAGACTGATTGGGAGGAGGGGTGGAGAGAGAGAGAGAGATGTCAGTCACAGATAAACAAGTGTTCAGGAAAGACACAGACTTTGAAGAAATGATACGCAGCATTGCTGTGGGTCCCAGCTTTCCCTCACTCGATAGTTTTGCATATTTCGTCTCTCTCAAATGAGAGACAGACCATGCTCCTGGGGTTTGCTTCTCCCTGGGGTTTGCTTCAGAGGTTGGTAAAAGTTCAAAACTGACATTGACATTCCAGCAGCTCTCTCTCTCTCTCGCTACACACACACACACACACACACACACACACACACACACAGAGTGTACTGGTGAGGAAAGCATTGCAATTCTGCTGTGTCTCTTCAAACTGAATATGCTCAAATTCAGAAATGCCTGTGTTCCTTCTGCAATGTGGTAATTTGTCTTTCCTGACATTACACACATTAGATACACTATTCCCATTGTAACTGTATTCAGGCACCTCCTGATACAAAGACAGAAACATGCAAATAGACACAGAGGCTCACACTGAGACGTAGGCATACAAACAGATACTGACACACACAAATACAGACACAGAAATACACACACGCACAGCTGAAAATACACACAGAAACACACACACAGACAGACACACTGACACACATACATACAGACACATAGTAACTCTCAGACACCCTGGAACAAAACATATACATACAGATCCTGTATGCTGTAACTGACACTGGCCTGAGTTTAAATATCTTTAACGCAGTTTCTGTTAATCATATAATTCCCAAGTTTTCCTGATGAAATGTTAATGAAAAAGTGGGACAGTGTTGTGATGTCCTTCGGCTATTGTCAGGGAGGAGGTGAATGTGTTTAATAAACTCATGATTATTTGCACAATGAACAAAAGTCCAGTTGCACAACAGATCCATGTAATCACTTGATGTCCGTCTGTGAAATGGATTGTTGTTCATTCTCATTCAAAACTCATTGAAACTCATTGAAAATAAACTCGCTAACTTTACTGGTTAAGCTCAGTCTCACTCACATCTTGTGTTGGTCTGTGTGAAAATATTGTGTTCCACCGTGGGATAAATCTGTGTTCCCTGGCTGCACAAGACTCTGCTCCCTTGTCTGAATGAAAGGTAGTCTCTGTGTGGATTTCAGTCTGGGGCCTGTGCGTGTGTGTGTGTGTGTCTGTTGATGCGGCTGTGAGCTACTCTATCTGACTGAACCCCTAATGGTTTTACCCTGTGCACTGGAGTGGGGAGGCCAACAGAGGGTGACATTTTATTACTTTAAACACAAGGGAGCAATCTGGAGGGAGACACGAGCCTTTCTCTCTCTATCACACGCAACGCAAAACGTTTCACTGTATCTGTGTCATGTGGCAGTAATAAATCAAACCAAATTGAAACGATGATCCATCAACTCGATACTTCTAGTTGAGGATGGAAATAAATAGTTCTGCCTTGTTGCTGGAATGGCGTCCTGTGTTCCCTCAACATTGACTCTGGGAATATGTATGGAGTTGCCTCCTCCTGTTACTGCTTGAATTGTCCACCTCCTTTCACAGCTCCCCTCAGCAGGACTGCACATCTCAGACCTGATCGGTTGTTTGGGTGATCTCTTAATCGTGTCAATCACAAGCTTCTTTCACTGTTTGTCCTTCAGTTACTCGAATGTTTAACACCGACATATTGACATACTCAGTCTTTTCCCACTGAAAATCGCTTGTGGACACATCCTACATTGTTCCATAGGCACTGACCTTCAGCCCCACCACCACACTGTTCTCCTGACAAGGGCCAGGGATGCTACACCAAATTTGTTCTCCGACCACCACTGCACTCTTCCCTCAACAACAGACTTTGACCTCTCCCACACTATGGTCCTGAACATCATCCTGTCGTCCCAATCCAAACTGTTCCCCATGCAATGGAAGATGATAGAGGATTAGAGGACGTGAGGCATGGAGGATGGAGAAAACTGAGAGAGAGGAACATTGGGAAGTAGAGAATGTGAAGGGGAATGCGAGAGAGAGCGGGAGTGAAAAAGAGGAAGAAAAAAGGACAAGGAAACAAAGAGTGATGGACATCATGGTGAGATTCAGAGGAAGATATGAGTGAGTTGGAACAAGGAAGAGAGATGAATTCTTTGGAGGCCAAGTCAGAGTGGGCGACCCAGAGGTAAAAGCAAGGACAGAGTGTCTTAAACCCAACTCTGAGCTTGGTCCCTGTCCCCTATCCTTCCTGAGAGCCAGAACCTGGGGCCACACCTTTTTCTGTCCAGCTCAGATTCTTCAACACTAAGATAAACAGCAAAATAATTCACTCTGCTGCTTGGTACTTTTAATGAACATTTTTATTTTTATGAATTGTACAGTGAAATTCTTGATACACTCAGTCAAATGGCGGCTTTTCTCAGTGGCCCCTAAGTTGAGAGAAACATTCAAATATGTCTCTTGTAATGTAACCCCTTGGGGGATAATTTTGGACAAACCAGCACTACCCTCAGGCTGTTGCCATAGTGACAGGCTGCTTCATTGCTGAAAACGTGAACTGAGATGAGAAAATCTAGGATGGATTGATTAATGAGTGAATTTGATTGATTGATGAATTTGGGTAAAGGGGTATTTCAGCACAGTTTTAGGCTGTTGTCTGAACTTAGTCTGGGTCACGGCATAAATCTCGGTGTTTGTGCAGCAACTGAAGAGCTGCATCAAGAAGCCCAATTCCTTCACAATCCAACCTAGATACACAGACTGATACCCAATATTACACATCCACATACATGTTGAATATGCCATTAACGTTGAGCATAACAGGATGACATTGGCTGAGATCATAAAAAGAAAAATGATGGATTTTTGTCAATTTTTCATTTCTGTGTCACACTGACCATCCCCATTATAGTGAACCTGGAGTCTCCTGAAGGCTGTGCAGGTCATTAAAAATAGTCTGACCGTGACATCATTGAGCAGCAGAATCAGGAGAAATGGTAGAGTAAGGGTTACAATGTGGTGAAGAAAATCTATTTTGAGCCAGACACGTGATAAATAAACAGTGATTGTTACAACACAAATCCAGGGGGAGTTCAGCTACCAATAGTGAGCAGTGAGTATCAAATGCCAGTAAATGTTCCTTAAACTGCTCAGCACAGCCACTGTTACCAGAAACACAGCCACCGTTTTCACACTGCAATATTTACTTTTCAACTTCTAGCCACACATGGACACAAATCGATCAAAGGTGACAGAGCTAGTGAACCAGACAGAACAGTCAGTGGTTGCATAAAACAGGACAGCGTGGATATTACACATGGGGTGGAGTTCAGGAAATAAAACTGTTCCTCATAAGCAATGGGAATGTATCTCAATATCAAGTCGAGGATAGTGACCAGTAGATCCGCCACTACATGGCCCCCAGGTAACGTCTGACACATGGAGACAATCCACAAATTTTATAAAGCAAGACAAAGATCGTCACTACGCTAACTGTGAGGAAGGAAAACAAACAAATTATACATCAGCCTGAAGCAAAGTTACCTGTTGATTGAGGACAGAGTGACATGTTGAAATGCCTCACCTTATTCAGAGATTAATTGAAATAATTGGAGCTGAAATAACACATGGTAAGATTTGAACTACTGACAACAATGTGACCTAAATAACAAGGGCACTCCCCACCCCCCACCCCCAGTCACATAGACCGACATCCATAAGAACAGATTGTTTTTTCGAACATTCCCACACACTCGATCACTCGAGAGCAGACGCAGGTCACTTCTTTACAGTTCCTAATTCGGAGGGTGAAATCATTGCCGTCCTGAAGAATAATGTCCCAGTTCCTTGAAAACAAACGGAGGTTGGATATTTCTGTCTTTTAGAGTAAATTGTGATCGATCCTCTGTCGTGAAGAAATATAAACAGAAAGAAAACTTATTCACCCCTTCAACTGCTTGAGGGGACTTAGAAACAGTGTCTCCTTCTCCCTGTACTGGATCTCTTCCCTCGAATCTTATCTTTTGTTCAATTAACTGGCGTCCGGCCATTCACAAAAAAAAATGTCAGTTACAGAACGTTCCAGGGAATGTCGGTTATAGAATCATCAGAAAGGCCCTTCTGTCCATCAGTTTTGATGAGATCCACTCAGCCTCGCGGTGGAAACTTCTCCCCAACTCAACTCAATTGGCACTTTGCACACAAAAAACCCCCAATAAGATTACGACCAGACCTTAGTTATTTGATCTAAGACCCTATTTTATAATACAGATGCCATCCCTTATTCGGAGATCTCCCTCCTTTTCATTTTTAGAAAATACACTCGGCTGTAAAATATCATGGATGTTCAGTTCCCAATATCGGTCACCCTGTCACCATGTCTCTCTAATACCATTAAACCATACCATTTACTTCAATGTATCCATTGAATTCCTCACTCATTTTTGAGAGTTCAACACACATTGAGATAGTGTGCCTTTCACTCAGCTTTTCAAACTATTATTCCCTGCCCCATTGTCACCTTTATTCCTCAATTTGACAGGTCGGGAAACAGACTGACATTGTCCTACTCACAGAACCAGATCTGACGGGTAATGTTACATGAAGCACCATCTCCATCCCTGGATATACCCTGTCCCACTAGCAGAACAGACCCACCAGTGGTGGTGGGACCATGGTATACATTCAGGAAAGGAGTTACCCTGGAATTCCCCAACAATGATTCCAGATCCTGCGTAATCTCATGGCAATAGGTCAAAGGCAGTAAAGGAATTCGACTTATGATGGACATCTACTGCCTTCCACATCACCCCTCAGTGACAAATTAGTTCTCCTTTATTTTGAAAATAAATTGGAGGAAGCACTGAGCTTGGAACAAATGTATTCTGACTAAATTTGTCAATGACGCTCAGGTAAGCAGGAAATGGGTTATGAAGAGCGGGTAGAGAATCTGAAAATGGATGGCCAATGGACAAAAATTTGGCAAATGGAATATAATGTGGGTAAATGTGAACATGGTAACTTTTTCAGGAAGAAAAAATGCATAAATATATAAATGAAGAGAAATCACAGGACGTAGCAGTGTAGTGTGTAGCGGAGGGATCACTCTGACCTTCAGTCATCAAAAGTGTTGCTCCATCCCGCTGGTGGCCTGCTCGCTGACGTTACCAGTGGCCCCATTACTCTCAGTACACATGGAATATTTTGATGCGGTTAGTTGGTGGCGGTGAGGTGGAGGGTGTTTTCAGCCGTGTATCAAGGGCAAGACCTGTATCCAAGAGACCATGCTTTCATTCTAAGTGGAGACCAGAAGACGATGGGAATGACTGACCAATTCTGAATGGAGAGACTGTGGATGCTGCCAGGCCAGTAGGTATTCACCAACTTGATGTACTGTGCATGGTCACTCTGCAGCGTTAATGGAGTGAGAGTTTCTAGGGCACAATCACAAGAATGAGAACATGAAATAAAGGCATCGCCAGATCAGCTGTGATGGTTAGTTTTATCACATTCTCAATCCACCACAGATAATCAGCCTGGACAGTATGAATCCAAATGAGATACATGTTCAGCATGGAGCACTGTGCAGATTAGGCTGGTGTGCTGCTTAGTACAACACGACAATCTGTCCAGGAAAGAACTATGCGCAGAACACAGCGATGCATTGATCTATAAATCCAGGCGAGATATCTGTCATGCACAGGGAGCTGTGTAGACCATCCCAGTGCATTGCTCGGTAACATTGTTTTAGATCACTGTCCAGCATGGGGAAATTTGCAGCCCATGCTGGAAGTGAGAGGATGTGCAACTCCCATTGGCTTACAGCTCCATATCTCCATTGTGCCATGACAAGGCGTGCTGTGGATGTGAAAATCACTGCCTGAGAGAGATGTCGGGGAATCAGTTTGATTATCAACAAATAGAAGGGATTTAGAGATGACAGGCAGAGCGAGTTTGAGAGACAATATCATGGAAAAATGTGTTTACAGGTTCAAGAATGGAAAAATTAAGACATTACGATAGCATCTTGCAACATGGACCAGTATTTCCAGGAATGATTGGTGAATAGGATTTTCGCGCGAGTTCTGATGATGGCAAATTTTGGATAAGGTTTTGTTCCGCAGCTTTGTAACTGAGCGTGAGGTCAGCAGTTTCTTTGACTCATTGGGCTTACTCTGACAATAATCTAAATGCAATTTTCGTTGTGTGTGACAGAGAGATCATCTGCATAAGATTGATCTGGTTTTCTGGCGCTATCTTATCATACTCACCTCATTTACTACCTACCCCACCCCATGGCGTCCCTCTCATGCAGTATCAGGCCAAATTCTCTCACCGATCATGGCTGGAGGTGATCATTATTCCCAGGATAACTCTCGATATTCCACGATTCCTGGCGCTAATGCCGTCTTTAAAATGTCAATGGGAACACAGTTGAGCACTCTGTTCGGAGCTGCCCTGCACATTTTACTCTTAGCGAATGAGGGGAAATTGCACCATGATTTTTCAACAGGGGCCTGGAGGTCCTGATGGATCGGCTAGTACAGAAGAGGACCATTGTTTTCAGTCAACAATAACATCTAAACACTTGTCTCATTGTAACGTAGAATTTCTGGTATGGAAGTTTTTTTTGTCCTCAGCCGTTACCTTGACCCTTAACTGACTTTTAGCTTTTTCCTTTTTATCAAAGTTTCCATTGTCCCTTGTCTGTGACTATTTCTGCCAGGAGCACTTTCATAGTCTCCCTCTCATTCGGCTGGATTGCTGGTTTGTGATGCAGAGGGAGGCATTCAGTGCAGGTTCAACTCTGACAGAGATTACCATGAATGTTCCACTTTCTCAGCCTCGCCCCTCTTCCGAGGAATGGTGAACATCAGGTTAAACCACCACGAGCGGTCACTCTCTCATGACAGCGGAGGGCATTAGTCTTCTGAGACTATAGGGATGATATTCTATAATTGTTGACATCTTAAAATTTTCTCCATATTATAATTTCTATTTCTATTGTATTCATGAATGTTCTGGGCATCCACAATTTCATTTTGTACCACTGTCAGCATTTTCCCCAAACCACACATTCCAGCCTGCTTCCCCTTAATCCTTGACTGTGTTCTTATTCTTGAATCTATCTGTCTGCCTCAAAAATATTCAATATCTCTGTCTCCAATCCTCTCTGGTGAAGAGAGCTCCAACGTCTCAGAACACTGTAACAACTTAAATCGCCTCATCTCTGTGACAAATTTAAGATCATTTTTAAAGAAAAAAAGAAGACATAAAATGGGTCTGCTAGCTGTACTTTGAATCGATTTTGTACGAAGGACGTGATGCTGCAGCTGTCTGACTGAGAGCACATTCAGAGGACTGTGCATGATGGACATTTTTGTCTTCGTACCTGAGAAAGAATATAATTATTTTGGAAGCCGTTAAGGGGTGTTTCACTTCAATTATTCCTGGGATTATGGGCACGTTTAGCAGGTTATCCTGGAATCAGAGGTGATCTTATTGAATCATGCACGGAGTCGAGGAATGTGGATCGGCTGATACTCGATGGGTGTCTGTATAGTCGAAACTTATTACCATTAGTCTTCACACTTTTGTTTGACGAAGCTTATTTAAGGAATAAACCTGTTATTTGTAGCTGACGAATGAAATCTCTCAGACTTGTTCCTGTCACTGAACCTGAGTCAATCTGAGACCTATATCACTGGCCATATGACCAAGCTGATTGCATCTAAAATTGGTTGTGACCAGTGGAGAAGTAGGCCACACCATCAGACCCATCAGATTTAGTAATTCTGATGTTTTCTTTTTCTTGTCTCTCCTTATTGTTTTCAGCCAACAATAGTATCTAAACACTTGGCTCATTGTAACGTACAATTTAGAGCATGGATTTTATTTTTGTCTTCAGCCGTTACCTTGAAAAGGAAACAGTGACCCTTCCAACCTCAGTCAGGGCAGGGATGAGGAGAAATTAACAAACTGGGACCACAATGAGACGAGGTATGATCTTATTTACTGGTGGAGTATGTCAAAGAGTCGAATGGATCACTCGTCTTCGCTAGTCCTATATTCTGATCTTGCATTCAGCCCTTCGAGCCTGCTACATAGGAGCAGATCGAGGACACTTCAATGGTTAGTAGGTTGGAAAATATACTTGGAAAATCCAGGCTGTGTCAGGATAGCCCCGTCCCCACAATCCCTCCTTACTGGCCTCCCCTCTCTACACCATCAAACATGTTTTTCCCTCCTGTTCACTATCAGAATTTCACAGAGACTGTTCCCTCTGTGACACCCTCCATCACCTCAAACCCTTTCCCAAAACCCCATGGCACCTTCCAATGCAATTGCAGAAACTGCAACATTTGTCCGTTCACTTCTTCCCTTTTCACTCCCCAAGGCCTCAAACACAACTTCCAGGTGAAGCAGCATTCCACTTGTACTCTTTCAATCCAACTTACCGTCATTGCTGCTCGCAATGCAGTCTCGTCTGCATTGGTGAGACCAAACAGAGACTGCTTTGAGGAACATTTTCACTCTGTCTGTAAAGCCAGAAATCACACGACACCAGGTTATAGACCAAGAGGATTATTTGAGATCACAAGATTTTGGCGCGTTGTTCTTTCGTCAGACGAAGTAATTTCAAATAAAACAGTTGAACTATAACCTAGTGTGGTGTGACTTCTGAAGTTGTCCACTCCAGTCCAACAGCGGAACTTCCGTATCATGCCTATCTGGAGAAATAACCCTGTCCTTCTATTTGCTTGCCATTACAAATAACTACCTTGCTCTAATGTTAATATTTCATCCCTGGGTTGCTGCAATGTTCTGATGAAGCACAACCGAAGCTCAAGAATCACCACACATTGTGTGTTGCCACTTTGCATCCGATAGGAATTAGTGTTAAATTCTGTAACTCCAAAGGCTGACATTACGATGACTGTTCTCCATTTTACATGCATTCACCCTTCCCCCACTTTCCCCCCCCACCCCCGCCCCCGCCACTTTGGTCTCTCCATTACATTATCTTACTTGTGCCTTGTTTATCTTCCACTCAATAGAGAGAACCCATCCCCCCATTCACAACTTAACGTCATCCATTTTACATCTGTTTCTCTTTCAACACAATTAAAAGCTCTTTTGCTTTTTGCACCGCCACACCCTCTATGTCATGTCGTCCCTTCTCCACCTCTGTCAAGGTATTAAAAAGACCATTTTCCAATCCTTTTTAATTCTGAAGTCGGGTCACACTGGACTTGAAATGTTAACTCTGTTTCTCTGTCTCTGCAGTTACTGCCAGACCTGCTGAGTTTCTCCAGAACTGAATAGGAACAAAACACATTTTAAATTAACAATGAACTACGATACAATAAATCTGAAACAAACCCAAAAATGTTGGAGAAACGGAAATCTTTGAAGAAGAGTCACTGAACCCGAAAGATAAACTCTAATTTCACTCCACAGATGCTGCAAGACCTGCTTATTTTCTTCAGCAGTTTCTGTTTTTGAAAACATTTCAAAGATGTGTGCCACAGCTGCTTAAATACCCTGTCCAACATGGAGCGCCATGCACCGAGAAGGTAATGACAGTGCAAGATGCACAAATTTATTGGTTTTTAATAAGGTTGGCATCACTAACACGAACACAGCGGGCTTTATCATAGCCCAAGAGATAAACAAAGGGACACCATGGAGGGACCCTCAGAAGAATGAGAACATTGAAATGGAAGAGTTACCACATCAGAAACTAGAGTAGGTCTCTGAGCACAGGGGTAATGGATGAATGGGTCTGTGGATGAACTGGGGGACAGCCAGTAGAATTCTGTTACTGATATTGCAGCTAGAAACTGGGCATTCATGTGGTATCGTCGACCACAGCAGCAGCAGAAGCAGAATTGTATTAAACACAATAATGTAACTTTTTGCTCGGGATAATCATTTAGTCCACCATTACCATCAAGCTGATCTATGGTTGAGTGACGAATGCGGGTGAACATACCAGGGTCACAACCATATGTACCTAAAACTGATTGCACCCGTTAATTCGCCGGTACTTGGTTGCTTGTATAGCAAACAGCAGAACTAACATTTAACAGAGAGGGAAAAGTGATTGCAAGACCAATAGAGATCAGATCTATCCTCTGCAGTCCTACAACATCCAGTCATAAATGGTGATGGACTATTAAGCAACTCACTGGAGGAGGAGGCTGCACAAGTGTCTCAATCCTCAATGATGGAAGAGCCCAGCATATCAGTGCAAAGAACAATGCTGAAGTATCTAGAACATCCTCAGCCAGAAGAGTCGAGTGGATGATCCATCTCACTCTCATCATGATGTCCACAGAATCACAGATGTCACTCTTCGACCAATTCGATTCACTGCACGGGACATCAAGAAACAACTGAACACAATTGATATGGCAAAGGCGATGGACCCAGACACGATTCCTGCAATAGGCCTGATGGCTTGTACTGCACAGCAAGCCATGCCCCAGGGGAAACTGTTTCATTCCAGCTCTAATTCTGACATTTACGTGGCAACGTGAAACATTGCTCAGATACATCCAGTCCCCAAAGAGGAGAATAATTGCAATCTGACCAATTACCAATCTGACCAATTACCATACCCTCACTGTCATCACGATAGTTGAATTGGTGGAAGTTGTTTTTGAGAGAGCTGTCAAGCAGCGCAGCATTAACTTTTTCAGAATGGTTTCCAAAAGGCCTCCAGGACGAGATGGTGCTGTTGTTGAAATGTTACTGGATTACTAATCCAGACCAGGCTAATGCTCTGGCAGGCAGTGGAAGTCAAAAACATTTTATAAAATATCGTGATCTAAAATCTGATGTCGGTAATGGTGATCTTGAAGTCAACGCTGACTGTAAACACAATATGGTTCAACAGTATAGTTTCAGGAAGTAAATCTATTGTGCATTCTTGGTTTGGCTTAAAAGTGACTCCAGACCTACAGAAAAGTAATGAAATCCTAAATTGCATCTGAAATGGTCAAGCAAGACAAGTAAATTACATCAAAGTGCTCAGACATCTTCAACGATAAAACCAGACAGAACGTCCAGCACCGGCTGAGGTAACATAAACCAGTTGCCTTCCAATTCAACACACTACCCTGTTCCCTGGCTGAAGCAGCCCCTCGCTACCACTCAGCCACAAACCCCGACGACACTACACACAGACACGTAGCCAGGTTATCCTAGGGGAAGGATGCAAGATGAAGACGCGACCCCAGTAATTAAAACTTAAAGACTGCTCCGTTCTGACTCAGAACCCAGGCCTTGACGGTTACTAACCACAGGATAGGGAATTGTGGAATACTTGTATGTTGAGACTGTCTAAGTTATGCTGAGCAGAAATTAGTTAAAATAATACTAAACTATGAGCACGAAGTAGGGAAATTTTAGTTTTATGAAACTGTACATATTGCTGTAAACGCAAACTGTCTTTCCCTAAGCCTGAGAAGTCACGTAGGACAGTTAGCAAAAAGCTAGGGGTAGCAGCATCTGCCCGCTCTCATCTTCACTGCATTCTGCTTCAGTTAATGTATGCCTTGTTGCTTCTGTAATGACCTTGCCTTGCTAAAACATATTGCAATTGCAGTTTATTTTAACTTGTTTAATCAGGGGCTCCCTGACCGTCCTGTGAGACTGTGTCTTGGAGCTCTCCCTGCTGTAATCGATTGCAAGCTCGAATAAAGAAGTGCTACTGCTGAAGCAAGACTCTCACCCTCGTGGTGTGTCTTTTAAAGTTCTAAAAGACACCCTATAGATTGGCGCTGCAAACAGGGTACTCCATCTGATTCCGCCAAGATGAGTCTATATTGTAGTGAGTACGTTATTTTACCACCCTCTAAGGTTAGAATAGACTTATCGCCGGTATTGACGCTGTAAATCACGGCACCCGACCGAAATTACTCAACCATGAGGATGCCTGGGAGGTACGAGAGTTTTGACGAATGGATAGCCCCCGGGTAATAAGCGCGCAGTGAGTCTATTAAGAGGTCGACGGATGCACCCTTAATAGGCAGGAACAGAGGTATTAAGAGATCGACGGACTGACCCTGAATAGGTAGGGAAATAGATCTGGGCTATCGGATCAGCATAGGTAGGTCGACTTACCTAACAACAGCTCATGGCTAGCGGAGAAGAAGGATGGGGTCCTAAAGGATCCATCCTGCAAACAGTATATGAGGCTAATAAGAAATTGATCGCGAACATGATGAAGAATGAATGGAATGCCAGCGAGCAAAAATCATGATGGCTAGGGCAAAAGAAAGAAAGCATAGAAGGGGTTAATGAATATAGCCAAATTATACAAACAGTGAGTAAGCAACTCCCAGAACGAAAAACAAGTAATTGCTATGAAACAACGACAAGAAGACGCCGAAAACATGCCAGAAGGATATTTTTTAGTCCACCACCGCCCTATGCACCATCAGTCCCATCTACTGCTGACAGTGCAAAACCACAGTCATCTGGTTCATGGGAGCTCATAGAGGACAATGGCTGGGATACAGATACTGAACGGGCCAAATATGAACATCACGATGATGATGACAACTGGCCAGGCCCGTACGGAAGCAGAGGGAGTCCGAAAGGACCCCATGTTTGCCCAGTTAGAAAGCAGGAGGGAGGCCGAGGCAGACCCCATGTAACGATGTTACCCTTAACTCGCGGGTAAAAACAACAATTATTAGACGCCCTACTTTAACCCACAAGTAACTCTAACAATACCGAATTTTGGGAAAAAATGAACGAGTTAAGAGAAGCACAAGGATTCTTGCTGGACGACATACGGGTATTACTTAAAGCGAAAATACCTAAGACAGCCTGGCAGAAGCGAAACGAGGTTATGCAAAGCCAGGTCTGGATTACTAGGTACGGTGGTCATACTGATGACCAAAAATATGATTTCAAAAGCGAGTGTGTAGACCCGTGTGGGGAAGAACGAGCCGACTGGACTCACATCACCCTAATCGCCCAAAATCCCCTAGACCGTTTGAGGACTATGCAGAATGGAAATTTAGGGCATACGTAGCGTATAGAGGTATACATAAAAGAACCAAAACGATGCTATCTTTTTACAAATACTGAAGGTACAGCATTGGCAGTCACCTGAGGCAAGTAGTCGATTTAGGAATCCCAATAGGAAACAATTATGCCGATGTAGCCTTGTGGGCCATGAATGTGGAGTAGAATAAAAAAAAAACAGAACAGGGGAGCCCAAAAGAGCAGTAAACACCCTGTAACCCTCCCTAGAGGAGGTGGCTATGATGGCCGCTCAAGATAACCAATCAGAAATAGTGTGTTTTATTTGTAGCGGTAAGGGACATTTTGCCAGAGAATGTCCTAACAAACTCCCATTACAACAGAACAATAGTGACCCAGCACCGTGTCACAACTGTGGACGCAAAGGGCACTTGAAACAATAATGCTGGGCAAAGTGGGGAGGCGCAGAAGGACAGGGACCAAAACAGCCGAAAAACAATAGGTGCAACAGATCCCCTACACTCATACCGGCCCCGGTGCCACGCCCGTCCACTGGGGGTAGTGGACCAATAATCTAAATAACAGCAGACGAGCTCAAGCGGCTTCTGAAACTCAATTGACCGGTATCGGCCCTCAACAATGGTCCGGACGATCACCGACTGCACGTGGCAGCATTGTTAGGGGGCCAGCAGTGTGATATGCTTGTAGACAGAGGTGCCTCAGTATCCGTGATTGACATACAAGGGTTGTCCTTGTCTCGTAAAACCACCAATATAGCTGGGGTTGTAAGCTCTGCTCAGGCTCAAGAAACTGACACAATCCCCTACAGATTAAGGATATTGTAGTGATGCATAGATTTTGGTGTAACGTGGTGGTAGGGAATCATAGGAATAGATTTAATGGAACAGTTTGGAGCAGCTATACGCTGCAGATGACATCAGCGCATAACGATCAGCCGGAAATATAACCTGTGAAATATACTCCCGGAAGCCCAGCGACAAGCCCTGCCTTATCACCTTAAGATGATCAATGAAGCAGGCAATGAGACAATTATTAAATGGGTATGGGACTCCTACAACCCATTCCACACCTTAGCCAAATTATGCCTCCGCCTATGGACCACCACCAAGACTAAATGTGCACTGATACCCATGAACCCCGTCTCGATTCCTGGACGAGTACATCCTCCTAAAAAACAATACCCCATTGGACCAAAGGCAAGGATGGCCGCCACTAAAATAGTGGAAGAATTAGCTGCACAAGGAATAGTGAAGCGAATCCAGTCCATAACAACCTCTCCTATTTGGCCCGTGAGAAAACCGGACGGGTCTTACTGGCTAACCATCGAATGCACAAGCCTGAATAAATATGCCGATAAAATAACCGCTGTTCTGGCAGATCCAAGTACTATACTGAATAGAGTGTGGACTGATAAGATCATTTACACGGTACTGGACATAGCGAACGGATTCTGGTTGATCCCATTTCGGTATGAGGATCAGTACAAATTCGCATTTACCGTAGGAGATATACAATATACATGGACAAGACTCCCTCAGGGGTTCCATAATAGCCCAGCAATTTTCCATGGGGTCATGGCAGGAATACTACGCCCTATAATACAGGGACTTGACACCAGCTGTGTTGTTTTGCAGTATGTAGCTGACATACTTATTGCATCAATAACTCCCCGAAACCACAGCAGCACGGTCATGAAACTGGTAAAGACCCTAGAGGCAAGCGGCCTGAAAGTGAACCCGGAAAATGCCCAACTAAGCCTGAAACAGGTCATTTACTTGAGACAGGTGCTGACAGAAGGGGAACAGAAAATCCCCGAGGACCGTAAACAGGCAATAAAGGATCTCAATCTCCCAGCCACAGTGAAAGGGGTCCGACAGCTGCTCAGGGTCTTGAACTCTTGTAGACAGTATATAGAAGACAAGTATAGTATAGTCCGATCGATGCAAGACCTAGTTAATGGGAGGAAAGCAAGCACCAACAAGATAAACTGAACCAAAGAATGTAATGATGCCTTTAGCGAAGTCAAAGCTAGGCTCCCACAGGCTCCTGCACTGGGACTGCCAAACCCCAGAAAGCCTTTTCAACTCTTTTGTCATGAATACCAAGGACACTATTCAGCAATCCTGTTTCAAGAACACGGGGATAGAGTGAAAGCAATAGCATATTATTCGGCGAAAATGGACCCGGTAATGATGGGCCAACATGCCTGCCTCCGTAACGTATAGTGTGCAGCATGGGCGGTCCAAGTATCAGAACCGCTGTGCTATGCCGGAAAGATCATTTTACACAATATTGTGCAAATGCTCGAAACTGGCAAACTAAATGACATTATGGGTAGTCAAAAAGCGAAGTGGGAAGCAGCACTACTGCCAGGAATAGACAAAGTGGAGGTAGTAAAAGACAGCTGGGAAAACCCCGTGGATTATCTGACTACAAGCTTAAATGAAAGTGGAAAGCATTACTACCAACACCTTATACTGGCTGACAGTCAGCAGGAAGGAACAGTTCGCGAGGAGCCATTAGAAGAAGAAGACGTAGTCCAGTTGTATGTGGATGGATCGAGGAAGTATGTTGATGGCAAGTCTCGCGTGGGCAGTCGTGGGGAGGGATCATGAGTTAAGCGAAGAAGCTAGGATTGATGGAATGTACTCTGCCCAAGTAGCTGAATTAATCGCCCTTACCCGGGCATTAGAAATGAGTAAAGGGAAACGAGTAAATATATATACCGACAGCTGGTATGCCTTTGGTGTGGTCCATGACTCCATGTATGCCTGGGCTAGGAGGGGATACGTGACATCTACAGAAAGTCCCATTGCCAATCAGGGACGTACAAAGCAGTTGGTAGGTGCAGTAAAAAAAAGCCACAAGAGACAGCAGTAATCAAAATAAAAGCGCACCATAAGATTATTGTCGAAGATATTAATTTAGTCACATACCAGAGCTTTAGACTTCGAGGAAAAGAAGCTTTATTCATGATATCACGGGAAGCCAACGCTGACAAAAGGTCAGATCCATAGTCTCCACAGATTACAGAAACAGTAGTTTTTGTACAGGAAGAGGTGACTTACGAGCACATTACCACATCCTCTTAAGGCAGGCTATCTGCCATGATCTCATAACTTGTGGTTGCTGAGCCGTTACTGTTAAGTGAAATTAACTTAAGCGTGAGGCGACATTGCACAACGTGGTCTAGCATTTTCTGCAGTCTCGCAACAATTTGTCATTTGTATCTTACTTGACCTATTTTCCCATCATTCCCTCCTTTAATTCTAATCTATAGCTACATTCGCTTTTATGCTTTAATTATTCTTCCACAATTATAACCCCTGTATAGGTCGGAAATGTGGCAGCAGATGAGCAAGTCGGAATGATGCTGGAAAAACCGCAGATCAGAATCATGAAACTGGCCAAGGCTACTACATCCCTTACCGACGATACATATAAATTAGCCGACATACAGCGGACCATGAGTACAGCAGAACAATAGGAATGGGCCCAATTACGGGCAAAACCTCTCTATGCCTCCATTTTTTTCAGTGGCGGGAGTTGGGAGAGTGCGCGAGGGGACTGCTGGGAAGGTAAGCTCTTCAGTTTAAAAATCTTACATCGTGAGTCTTTTTTTCTGAATCATTTTTCTGATGTAGGGTCTAGGTCCGAGACGTCAGCCTTCCTGCTCCTATGATGCTGCTTGGCCTGCTGTGTTCATCCAGCTCTACACTTTGTTATCTCAGATTTTCCAGCATTTGCAGTTCCGACTATCTCTCGTGAGTCTGCGGCCACCATTTGTTCAGTGGCGGGAGTCGGGAGAGTGTGCGAGGGGGCTGCTGGGAAGGTAAGCTCTTCAGTTTAAAAGAAATATAATTTGGGCGGAATCAAATCCCGATCTCCCACCCTTCTACCTTCTCTAACCTAAGAATCAAAGGGAAGTGCACCCAGCTCCAGCCCCTCAAAGACCACGTTAGGGAACTGGAGCTGCAGCTGGATGAACATGGGATCATTCAGCAGGCTAAGGTGGTGATAGAAACGAGCTGCAGGGACATAGTTAGCCTTAAGAACGAAGGCAGTTAGGTGACAGTAAGGAAAGGGAAGGGAAGGCAACAGTCAGTGCAAGGATCCCCTGTGGTCGTTCCCCTCAATAATAATTATACTGTTTTGGATACTGTTGGGGGCGACGACCTACGAGGGGTAAGCCACAGGGACCGGGCCTCTGGTACAGGTTCTGGCTCTGTGGCTCAGAAGGGAAGCGGGGAGAATAGGAGAGCAATTGTAGTGGGGGATTCAATAGTTAGAGGCACAGGCAGGCGGTTCTTTGAACACGAACGAGATGAACGGATGATATATTGCCTCCCGGGTGCCAGGGTCCGTGATGTCTCAGATCGTGTCTTCAAAATACTTAAGGAGGAGGGTGAGCAACCAGCAGTCACGAAACACATCGGTACCTATGACAAAGGTAGAAAAAGGACTGAGAACGTGATAAACAAGTATAGGGAGTTAGGTTGGAAGTTGAAGTCTAGGAAAAACAGGGTAGTTATCTCTGGATTACTACCAGTGCCACGTGATAACAAGGTAAGGAAAAGGGAGAAAGTGCAGCTAACACGTGGCTACAGGTATGGTGTAGGAGGGAGGACTTTCATTATGTGGATAATTGGAGCACATTCTGGGGAAGGTGGGACCTGGACAGGAAGGACGGGTTACACCTGAACTGGAAGGGCACAAATATCCTGGGAGGGAGATTTGCTCGAGCTATACGGGGTGGTTTAATCTAGATTGGCAGTGGGTGGAGAAACGGATTTGTAATTCAGAGGATGAGGTATTCAGCCTTCCAACAGGCACAACAGGGAGTGAGGTTGTTAATAAAGAAATGCGGTCGATGGAGCATAATTGTGGACACAGGGGTGGTTTGAAGCATGTATATTTCAATGCTAGATGTATTAGAAATAAGGCGGATGAACTTAGGGCATGGGTCAGTACTTGGAACTACGATGTTGTAGCCATTACAGAAACTTGGGTAACTCAGGGACAGGAATGGTTGTTGGAAGTTCCGAGATTTAGATACTTTAAAAGAAATAGGGAGGCTGGTAAAAGAGGCGGTGGAATGGCATTGCTAGTTAGGGCTAGTATAGCAACTTCTGAAAGGCAGTTCGAGAATGATATGTCTACAGAGTCAGTTTGGGTTGAGGTCAGGAACAAGCAACGAGCAGTCACTTGTTGGGGTTTTGTTTACAGACCCCCAACAGTTGCAGAGAAGTAGAGGAGCGGAGTGGGAGGCAGATACTGGAAAGGTGCAGGTGTAGTCATGGGTGACTTCAACTGTCCAAACATTGATTGGAAAATCTTTCGTTGTAGTAGTTTAGATGGAGCAGATTTTGTCCAGTGCTTTCAGGAAGGATTCCTGACACAGTATGCAGATAGACCAACGCGAGAAGAGGCCACTTTGGATTTGGTGCTTGGCAATGAACCGGGCCAAGGGCCAAACCTGTTGGTAGGAGAGCATTTTGGTGGTAGCAATCATAACTCTGTTACTTTTACAGCAGTCGTGGAAAAGGATAGGTACATACAGCAGGGTAAGATTTATAATTGGTGGAAGGGTAATTATAATTCTGTTAGGCAAGAGCTGGGTAACATAAAATGGGAACAGATGCTGTCAAGGAAGAGTACTTTAGAAATGTGGAGATGGTTAAAGGAATGCAATGTGCGTGTGCTAGATATGTTTGTCCCTAGCAGACAGGGAAGATGCGGTCGAGTGAGGGAGGGTTGGTTCTCAAGAGAGGTCGAACGACTAGTTAAGAGGAAGAAGACTGCTTACATAAGGATTAGGAAACAAGGACCGGAAAAGGCTCAATAGAGATACAAGTTAACCAGGAAGGAGCTGAAGAAAGGGCTTAGGAGAACTAGAAGTGGGGGCATGAGAAAATCTTGGCAGATAGGGTCAAGGAAAACCCCCAGACTTTTTACACGCACATGAGGAATAAGAGGATGAACAGAGAAAGAGTAGGGCCGATCAAGAATTGCAAAGGGAATTTGTGTACAGAGCCTAAAGAAATAGGAGAGGTCCTTAATGAACACTTTTCTTCGGTATTCACAACTGAGAGGGACCTAGTTATAGGGGAGGACAGTGTGAAACAGGCTGGTAGACTAGAGGAGGTGGGCGTTAGTAAGGAAGATGTACTAGGAATTTTGAGGAACTTGAAGATAGGTAAGTCCTCCGGGCCTGGTGGGATTTATCGAAGGATTCTTTGGGAAGCAAGGGTAGAGATCGCAGAGCCGTTGGCGATGATCTATTCGTCCTCACTGTCCGTGGATATAGTGCTGGAATATTGGACAGTGGCAAATGTCATTCCCTTGCTCAATAAAGGCGAAAGGGATAACTCCAGAAATTACAGGCCAGTTGGTCTTACTTCAGTGGTGGGAAAATTATTGGAAAGGGCTCTAGAGATAGGATTCATGGTCACTTGGATAGGCATAGTTTGATACGTGATAGTCAGCATGGATTTGTGAGGGGTAGATCATGCCTCACAAACCTTATGGAATTCTTTGAAGAAGTGACCAAACTCGTGGATGAAGGGAGAGCAGTGGACGTGGTACACATGGATTTAAGTAAGGCATTTGATAAGGTTTCCCATGATAGGCTCATGCAGAAAGTAAGGTGGCTTGGGATAGGGGGGAATGTGGCACATTGGATTCAGAATTGGCTGACACTTGGAAGATTCAACGTGGTGTTCAGTTACGAGTGGTGCACCACAAGGATCTGTTCTGGGTCCTCTTCGATTTGTGATTTTTGTAAATGATTCGGATGAAGGAGTGGAAGGGTGAATTAGTAAGTTCGCGGACAATACAAAGGTGGGACGAGTTGTGGATAGTGCGAAGGGCTGTTCTAGATTGCAAAGGGACATTGATAGGATGCAAAGCTGGGCTGAGAAGTGGCAGATGGAGTTTAACCCTGAAAAGTGTGAGGTGATTCATTTTGGAAGGACACATTTTGAAAGCAGAACACAGTGTTAATGGAAAGATTCTTGGCAGTGTGGAGGAGCAGAGGGATCTCGGAGTTCATGTCCACAGTTCCCGGAAAGATGCCATCCAGGTGGATGGAACTGTTAAGAAGGCGTATGGCGTGTTAGCTTTCATTAATAGAGGGATTGAGTTCAAGAGCCGTGAAGTTATTCTAGATCTGTATAAAACCCTGGTTCGGCCACTCAGTAGTATTGTGTCCATTTCTCATCGCCTCATTACAGGAAACGTTGGAACAGGTGCAGAGGAGATTTACCAGGATGTTGCTTGGAATGTAGGAAGGTCTTACGAGCAAAGGTTGAGAGAGCGAGCGCTTTTCTCTTTAGAACGATGAAGGATGACAGGTGAGTTGATAGAGATATACAAAATGATCAGAGGTATAGATCGAGTGGACAGCCAGAGACTTTTTCCTGGGGTGGAGGCAACTATTATGAGGGGGCGTAGTTTTAAAGTGAGTGGAGGTAGATATAGGGGAGACGTCAGAGGTAAATTCTTTACTCAGAGAGTGGTAGGGGTGTGGAACGCATTACTGGAGAGGGTAGAGGAGTCGGCCTTGTTAGGGACATTTAAGCGGCTATTAGATAGGCATATGGATGATAGTATAATGTCGGGGTGGAGGTTAGACAGACCTTAGGCTTAGTGTAAAAGTTCGGCGCAGCATCATGGGTCGAAGGGCCTGGACTGTGCTGTACAGTTGTATGTTCTATGTTCTAACCCAGATCGGACGGGGTCTGGAGGATACCATACAAAGAGGAAGGTAAAGTGATAGCTGCCCGCTGCATCCAAAACATATTATTAGATGTCCATCATGGAACCGCGCACAACAGCAGTGAGAAAATGTTGACCCAACTCTTAAAACACTAGTGGTTGCCAGGGATAGGAAGGGACACAGCTCAACACTGTTAGCGGTGTATCCAATGTGCCCAAACTGGGAAAGTCTGTAAAATAAAAATGGGAAGACAGCTGATACCAAAGTCTCCCTGGGAAAATGTGCAGATGGTCGTTATCGGACTGTTTCCTCAGAGCCTCCCTGACAGTCCATTGAGACTGTGTCTTGGAGTTCTCCCTGCTGTAATCGATTGCAAACTTGAATAAAGAAGTGCTACTGCTGAAGCAAGACTCTCGTCCTCGTGGTGTGTTTTTTAGAGTTCGAAAAGACGCCCGACAGATTTCGGACAGGACGAACTCTTGTTATGAAGTGTTGAACTATGGCTATTTTACAGCTTGGAGCTGGGGAACAGCTTTGTATGTTTATTACAATGAGGACGGATCAGAACCGGACCTGTGCTCCTCCTTCATGCACAGGGCCCAACAGCAAACAGAACTTGGACTTATTGCACGATTTTATACAGACCTGACTTTGGGACTCGACAATGCTCATATATGGAAAAATAAGACATTAGGCTAAGAGAAACCCATATGGTTTAGTACTGACACTAATAATTGTAGCCCTTACGTGTTGGCAATGCGAGAGCCAGCAACCCCCTAGACACAGGAGAACCCCAGAGGAGCCTGGACATAGTTGCAGGGCACACACTTTCTACCCTTTAAGGAATGGGACACGACCCACTACACCCTGACCACCACCACATCACCATTACCAACCCAACTCCCCGCATGTAGCGACACCCAGACACCACTTAACACATCAATCTTGTTACACACTTGGGGTGTACTGTTATAAACTCTCACATGGAAAAATGTTAAGCTTATCATCCAGCCCTTCCCACAGCTGCCCGGTACCTGCCCTAAATCCATAGCAGAAGCCTTTAAGCTCCTCTTCACCGAGGCTGCCAATGATCACCCCAGCTACGATTGAAAAACATTCAACAATTTGTCAAGAGCCATTGGCACAAGTGAGACATCCTCGCAGAAGCAGGGGCTGGCGCTGCATTCGGCATGGCAGCCGCAAATGCTGCAGGCAAAGCGACTCTCTGAGAAGAAATCGACATCATCAGAGCCAATCTAAAGACTTTGCTTCTCCAAGGTGGACATAACAACTTGCAGACCACTAAATTGACTAAACAAGCTGATGAGATAACAAGGTGTAGAGCTGGATGAACACAGCAGGCCAAGCAGCATCAGAGGAGCAGCTTGACCTGCTGTGTTCATCCAGCTCTACACCTTGTTATCTCAGATTCTCCAGCATCTGCAGGCCCTACTATCTCTGAAACAAGCTGATAACCTATTTTTGCAGACCGTCCAGATTGGAATGAGAACAGAACAAACATTGAGTAAATGGAGAGACATCCTACAAAACAAAACCGAAAAGTCCAAGCACTAATCTATCTGCGCACTAACAGCAGCCAATTCCCTGACCACCTGCCGCATTTGGAACTGGGGGACGAATATCCAGATCCACCCTTGGATCTGGATTGCCTCTCATATGGTTGTCGTTGCAGAGTGCCTCGTTCTCTTGACCTACACTTGTCGCCTTAGAAGAATCCTGCATAAACAAAGAAGATGCGAAGAACTAGAACCCCTCTTGAAACGGGTCAAATACCGAAGACCGCAAGGGCACATTGCAAGAGCACCCCAGCTGATATGATACCGTAATTGCCCCCTGGCGCATGTGGCCACGGGACAAAAGGGGGTACTGAAGGAGACCTTCAATACCAACCAGCCACAAACCCAAATGACACTACACAATAACACTTAGTCAGGCTATCCTAAGGGGAGGATGAAAAATGAAGACACGACCCCAGTAATTAAAACTTAAAGACTGCTCCCTTCTGACTCAGAACCCAGGACTTGACAGTTAGTAACCACAGGATAGGGAATTGTGGAATACTTGTATGTTGAGACTGTCTAATTTAGGCTGAGCAGAAATGAATTAAAATCATACATTTCTAGGAGGACGAAGTAGCGAAACTTTAGCTTTAAGAAACAGTACTCATTGCTGTAACTGCAAACTGCCCTTTCCCCAGCCTGAGAAGTCACGCAGGACAGTTAGCAAAAAGCTAGGGCTCGCAGCATCTGTACAGTCTTATATTCCCCGCATTCCGCTTCAACTAATGTATGTCTGGTTGCCTAAGTAATGACTTTGCCTTGGGGAAACACAGTACAATTGCAGTTTTTTTTTTAAACTTGTTTAATCAGAGCCTCCCTGAACGTCCTGTGAGAATGTGTCGTGGAGCTCTCCCCGCTGTAATCGATTGCAAGCTTGAATAAAGAAGTGCTACTGCTGAAGCAAGATTCTCGCCCTCGTGATGTGTCTTTTAGAGTTTGAAAAGACCCCCTACACTATGTTACTGAAATGGAAAGACATTACAGGACTTAGTTTTACAGTGTGTACTGGAGGGTTCGCTCTTACCCGTTCAGATGGAGGGCTGTTCCATCTTCCTGGTGGCCTGCTGCTTGATGTTCCCAGTGAACCCATTGCTCTCATGTGCATAGGTTATTTTGATGTGGTTATTGAGAATGGTGATAAGGAGAGTGTTTCGGACCACGTACCAAGGGGGTGGCCTTCATCCAACACGATCCTTGACTTCTTCTGAATGACCAGGCTATGACTGCTGTCAGGACAGTGGGTATTCGCCAATGTGATGTTCTATGCATGGTCACGCTGCAACAGTAATTGAATAGGAATTCCTTCAGCTCCTCGACCTCTCCACATTGACATGGGGACCCTGCAGAACCATGCACACCATCGGGAATCCCGCTATACTGTGAAAACAAGCTTACGCAAGCAGCACGCTGCTGAGGGAGAAAACATTGTATTCACCTCATCTATGTCCTCCATTACTGAATGCTGACATACTGGGAGATGATGAATATGTCACCCACTACTGCCTGGAAAGTTCCAGATCATAGAAGCTGAATGAAACTGTGATCCGAAAAGCCACTGGCAGCATCGTCCTTAACCTGGTGTGAAGCTGCAGGTCATGTTGAAGGAGGCGGATTGCTCTGT
>NC_063339.1:82942189-83010353 GCF_021869965.1 Rhincodon typus
GCTGCAGGTCATGTTGAAGGAGGCGGATTGTTCTGTGACAAGCTCATTGTTGAGCCAGGATCCCCTCACACGCTGCTCCTGGTTTAGGTGTATGTTGGGAAGCTGTTCCTGAAAAAAATCCGGGCTGGATACGGCAGATCCCTTTCCCCAAATACATTCACCCTGTAGTTTCTGCAGACTCTGCTCCATTTGTTGTTTACGTTGCAGACTCAGATGCTGTAAGTACAGTCTCAATGTTCTGTCCAGAGTTGGGTCAATAAATCCTCAGGTATCCTTGCATGTCTAAAGCAGCTTACAGCACAACCTCTAGCACACCATTCCCAGCGAACTCCACTAACTTTTCAAAGACAGCAGTCATTCAGAAGCCGCTCAGCTACAAGTTCAGTGCCTTATATTTTTGTGCAATAGTCAAGGGGCATTCCTTCTGTTGCTGAACACGATCGGCTGAGAGATACAAATACAGGCTTCCAGTGCCCAAGTTTTAAAGACTTTTATCAAATTTTCAGAAACCTCCTGTCCAACTCGGGGCCCTCAATGGCACACGCACCATTTCATTGGTTCTGAGCTTCACAACGCCAAACTCGATACACTAAGGAGCCAAAAACCAAAACCAGGGAAAGATACAGAGGGACAGAAAGATTCACATTAAAGATAGTTACAGATAATTAATTAACTGAGAACATGTTGTGCAAACATAGTGATAAAAGACTGGGGAGTGGGGACTAACTGATGGATTGAGACCTTGGAGCGTCTAAAGCACAAAAATGAGAACATTGAATAAAGGTGTTGCCAGAAGACCTGAAGTGATTTGTTACATCAAATTCTGAATCTGCCTGACAGAACCACGCCAGGCACGATAAACCGGGAAGGTGACGGTCCATCATAGAGAGTTGTGCAGATTACGCTCGTGTATTGCATAGTAAACTGGAGTATCTGCCCAGCATGGGAGCATTGCAAAACTTTGTCGGTGTATTGCTGCTATACTTGCACTAGATGACTGCGTGACACGGGGAAATTTGCAGCCTATGCTGTTATTGACAGTAAATAGGGCTCCCACAAAATTATATTTGTGTTTATGTAAATCACTATTTATTTGTATGTCTATATCTCCATTGCATCAGTAGAAGTCAAGTTAAACATTGGGAGAGAGCATTCACAGATGAAATCAGTTTTAAAATGAGCTGTCAGGTGTTTCAGTAAACAACAGAGAGAGACTGAGGGTGTTTAATGGACAGATGTGATGAAGTGCTTGAGAATATGCTTGAGAATATTAAAATACAGGCGTTGCCAGAGCCAATAACAACATAGATCAGTGCACACAAGAATGACAGATGGATGGGATTTTGGTGTGAGTTTGGATACGAGTGGTGGAATATCGACTCAGGTTTGTTGATGCAGCTTTGAAGCTGGGATTGATTATCAGCAGCAAATTATTGGCATTATTAAACTGTATTTCATCGCTCATTGTTGAAATAGCAGATGAGATGAACAGTGAAGTAGGTGGTGTCAGTATTGAAATGTGGGAGTAGTCAGGGTATGGTGTCACTAATCACATTCTGATCAAACTGATCACCACAGCTGTAACTAGTCTGAAATCCATTGTATCGGGAAACACTAACTTCTGTCGTGACACTGCGGATTTCTTACAGAGCCTCAGCACCAACGGACCAGTCGAGGCAGGAAGATTCCTCATCACAATGGACGATTCGGCACTGTACACCAGCAATCCCCACGAAGACAGCATTACCACAACAGCCGCAGTACTGCCAAGTGACAACTTCCAAATACCTACAACTCATCCGCTCCATCTGTGACCATAACTTATTCACCTTCAACAACAAGTTCGTCATTCAGACACATGGAACAGCCATGGGGACCAGATTTGCTCCCCAAAATGCCAACAATTTCATATACAAGTATGAACAAGACATCGTTGCTGCACAGATCCTCTGAACAATGCTATACATCAGATACTTTGATAATATTTTCTTTCTTTGGACTCATGGCGAGGAATCACTCAAACAACTACACAGCAATATCAACAAGTTTCACCCCGCTCTCAGACTTACTATTCTTTAGAATCAGTCTCTTTCTCGGACACACGCATCTCCATTAGGGACGGACAGCTCTGTGCCTGACTCTACCGCAAACCCACTGATAACCCACGATGCTGCATTCCTCTGGCTTCCATCCTAAACATATTACAACAAGCATCACCTACGGACAAACTCTTGGCATACACAAGACCTGTTGGTATGAAGGGGAACATAACAGGCACTTGAGGATGTTGAAGGATGCCCTCATAGGAACAGGATACGATACTCAACTCATCGATCGCCAGTTCTGATGTGCCACAGTGAAAAATGATCTCCGTAGAAGACAGACACAGGATATGTCTGATAAGGTAGCCTTCATCGTCCAGTACTTCCCAGGAGTGGAGAAACTGCATCATGTTCTACACAGCCTTCAACGCATTATTGATGACAATGGCCTCCTGGTCAAGATCGTTCCCACACCTCCACTTCTCATCTTCAAACAACCGCCAATTTATAAACAGTGCATTTTTCGCAGCAAGCTCCCCAGCCTTCAGGACAACATTGGCCACGACACTATACAACCCGGTAATGCAATCTCTGTAAGACATGTCAGACCTTCGACATGGACACTAACATTACAAGTGGGAACAGCACCCACAACGTGCACGACAGATATTCAAGAGACTCGCCCCAAATTGTCTATCTCATACGCTGCAGGCAAGGATGCCCCAGGGCACGGTAAATTGGTAAAATCATGCAGACACTATGACAACAGATGAATGGGCTCCACGCAACTATCGCCAGACAGGGATGTTCCTTCCCAGTGATGGCTCACTTCAGTGGTCAAGGACAGTCACCCTCAGATCATTGGGTAAATATCCTCCAAAGCGAACTTCGGGATACACAACAATGCAGAGTCTCCGAGCAGAGGTTGATTGCCAAGTTCAGTACCCATGAGTATAGCCTAAACTGAGATCTTGAGTTCATGTCGCACTAGGGGTGACCCCACCACACTGCACACTCTCACGCATACACTCACAGACATGCATATATACACACACACTCATTCACATAAACACACTCAGACACACACATACGCACACACACAAAGATTGTCTCCCATACACAAACTGTCTCTCAAGCATGCACAAATGCACACGCGCACGCACACACACACACAAACATGAAGCATTCTATTTTGTTCAAAAAACACACAATATATAGACAATCATTCAATGTGGCGCTTTATAAATTACCACTTCAGTAAAAAAGCCAGTCTGACACCAAACCAAAACACAAACTGATTCCAAAGAAGGCCTCACACCAAACGTGCATTGTCTGACCTAAAATGTCACCTCTTCTTTACACTGATAAAACCTTTAGTTCTCTCAGGGCTGCGCCTTGAAAGATATCTGGGATTTGCATATACACATTAATCAATTAAAAGCTTCTAACTGTTTGAATAGTTAACAGCATCATTTTTAAAAAAAAAATACTTCCTAATCGGTGGTGTTACCCTTTGATAATTTACTTATAAGTTCTGTGCCTAATACCGTCTTTCTCATTAACACCTGAAGAAGGAGCAAGGCTGTGAAAGCTTGTGTTTTCAAATAAATCAGTTGTACAATAACCTGATGCCGTGTGATTTCTGACCTTATCTGTTTCAGCCTCAGATATGGGCCAGGGATGAGATAGAGTCAGAGGAAAAAAATTAATTTTGTAACCAGAACAGCAGATAGTGACCACCGTGTTCACAATTTAAATAGAAAGAGCAGACATACAGTGAATCATAGTTCTCAGCTGAACTTGAGGGTGAAACATAGGGACCGACGAGAGACACTGCGAGAAGCAAACACGGAGAGAGCGAACCTACAAATCCATTGAAGTAGTTAGTAGTGGTTTTTAGAGTGAATATCTGAATTCAGACTCTCAGTCTGAACAATAACGCAGCAAGGAATCCAGAGTAAATGCAAAGAAAAATAATACAGTCATACATCATTTACAGGAAAAAAATAACCGTACAGTGAAACTTAACATTGAACGTGATGATTGCCAGGATGGGGTAATAAAAATATTGGATAATGTAAAGTACAAATCGGATCTGCCATGGTAATGAAAACCAATAATATGTCGAAAGATTACGAACATAAACGGATAAACACCTGTCAATAGTTGGAACATTCCAGTCTATTGTTGTCAAATTCTGATCTATTGTTGGAACATTCCAGTTTAATATTCTCAGATTGTGTTCCTTTGATGTAACATTCCAGTCTATTGTTCTCAGATTCTGATCTCTCCTCCCCCTCTATCTGGAGTTGCTGATCCCCATTAATGCTGCAGGTGATGCTCCCGCTCATACCATGCGATAACACATTCAACGTTTATCACTAAAAAGAATGAAACCCTTCACTGAGATAATGACAATCCGTGGAGACTGACATTAATCACAGTCACCGAACAAAACAAGTTCGATTCAACTTTTCCTTAGTTTAACTTCTCATGTCACAATAAAAGGGAACTTTTACTCTGTCTGGATGGAACGGATGAACGTTGCTGGGTCATGGACCATACGTCTTTCAATCTTTTTTGTCTTTCTTCCTTGTATGTGGGAGTAGTGCCAGAACACTGCAAGGTTGTATATGTCCTACGCTGTTTATATAAAAAAAAATACAGGAATAACATAACAGACCAGCTGCATAAAATGACTGGTGATGGAATTTCTCGTGACCATAAACCAGGTTAACGATATTCATTGCCCATTGTCTTTGCAAAATGTTTCTCCTATTTTACCTGCCCTGGTATCAAATCCTTTCATAACCTTGAGACATCATTCAGAGCATTGAGGTTGCTTTCCAGGAACAGGGGGAAGCAAGTCTGTCCACATGTTCCTATTACTGAGGGATAGGGGAGGCCATTCAGTCCACACCAGCCTATTACCACATGAACATGTGGTAAGCTGGAATCCTGGCACATTTTGCAAAGGGAATCATTCAAAACATAGAGAAGTGTTACTGCAGCTCTGCGAGGTCTTACTGAGAGTTCACCTAGAGTAAATTGTGTTTTTTATGTTTCTGTAACTGAGAAGGGAGGTACCTGTATCAGATAAAGTTTAATGGCTGCTCATCATCCATGGGTTTCTGTGTCATTTAATGTCTCGAGCCTGTTGCAGAGGGACAGGAGGAGGACATTCAGCCTCGTGAGTCTGTTATACAGGAATCGGACCTTGCCATACAACTTCTCGAGACTGTTCCAGGGGAACAGGGGAAGGACATCCAGCCTTTCGAGCCTGTTACAAATACAGGAAGAAGTCATTCAGCCTCTTAAGACTTTTACAGTTGAACAGGAGGATGTCATTCAGCGTCTGGAGTGTATTCCCAAGGAACGGAACAAGACAATTCAAACTCTTGAGCCTCTTACACACGAACAGGAGGAGGATATTCAGCCTCTCTAGTCTCTCGAGGAAGGGGAAGGCGAAGGTCTAGTGGTATTACCGCTATACTATTAATCCAGAGACCTAGATAATGTTCTGGAGACCCAGGTTTGAATCCCGCCACAGCAGATTATGCAATTTGAATTTTTAAAAAAAAATCTCAACTGAAGAATCTATTGATGACCGTGAAACAATTGTCGATTGTTAGAAAAAAAAATCTGGTTCACTAATGTCCTTCAGAGAAGGATATCTGCCACCCTCACCCGGTCTTGCCTACATGCGACTCCAGACCCACAGCAATCTGGTTGACTCTCAATTGCCCTTTGAATTGGCCTCGCAAGCCATTCAGTTGTACGAATCACTACAAAGTTTCAAAAAAGACATGAAACCAGATCTGGGCACCGGAAAACACAATGCCAGAAACAGGTCTGTCAACCTTGCCAAGTACTCCTCACTAAAAGTGGTAGAGCTGTCTCACAAAATAGTCAAGCAACAGCCTGACATAATCGTACTTATGGAATAATACCCGACAATGTTCCAGTCACCCCGTCACCATCCCTAGATATGCCCCGACTCAACAGCAAGTCATATCCAGCAGAGGTGTTGGCACAGTGGTATACAGTAGGGAGGGAGTTGCTCTGGGAGTCCTGAACATTGACTCCAGACCCCATGGTGTCTCGTGGCTTCAGGTTAAACATGGGCGAGAAAAAAAAACCCTGCTGATTACTACGTATCGTCCTCTGTCAGCTGATGAATCGTTCATCCTCCATGTTGAACAACACTTAGAGGAAGCACTGAGGATGGCAAGGGTACAAAATGTATTCTGGGTGGGGGATTTCAATGCTCACCACCAAGAATGTATCGGCAGCAGGAAAATTGATCAAGATAATCGGGTGCAAAAGAACATATCTGATAGATTGTGTCTGCAACAGGTGGTGAGAGAACTAATAAGAGGGAAGAATATACTTGACCTCATCCTTACCAACCTGCCAGCTGCAGATGCATCTGTCCATAACAGTATCAGTAAGCGTGACCATGGGACAGCCCTTGCAGAGATGAAGTCGCGCCTTCACAATGAGAAAAAAAAAATCCTCCATTGTGTTGTGTGGCACTATCACTGGCCTAAATGTGGCAGACTATGAGCACATCTAGCAACTCACGTCTGGGCATCCATGAGGCACTGTGGGCCATCCATCAACAGCAGCAGAATTGTACTCCAACACAATCTGTTACCTCATGGCCCAGCGTATCGCCTACTCAACAATTGCCATCAAGCCAGGGGATCAATCCTGAATCAATGAAAAATGCAGGACAGCATGTCAGGAGAAGCACCAGACAGACCTGAAGATGAGGTGTGAAACTAGTGAAGCCACCAAACTCGACTACTTGTCAAAGAAATATAAGCAGTAATTGATAGACAGAGATCAGCGATCTCACAACAAATGGATCAGACCTAAGCTCTGCAGTCCTGCCACATCCAGTCATGAATTTTAGTGGACAATTAAATAACCACTGGAGGCAGAGGCTCTACAAATATCCCCATCCTCAATAATGAAAGAACCCAGCTCATCAGTGCAAAGGTTAATGCTGAAGCTTTCACAACAATCATCAGCCAGAATGTCCTCAGGCAGAAACTTCCAAATGCACTTCTATCTATAAGGGCAAGGGCAACAGATATATGGGAACACCATTACCTTCAAGCCACTCACCATCCTATCTTGGAAATTTATCACCATTCCTTTGCTGTTGTTGGTTCAATATCTTAGAATTCCGTCTCCGATTACATTGTGAGTCAGTCCACAGAAAGTGGACTGCAACAGTTCAAGAAGTCAGCTCATGACCATCTTCTCAAGGGCAACTAGGGATGGGCAATAAATGCTGGCCAGCCAAATCCCATAAATGAAGCGATAAAAATTGCATTTTTGCTGTAAAATCCGTGCGACGTCAAAATCTAAATAAAAAAAATCCACTGACTGCTTCCTATTCGCTCTCCCATTCTAAAACTATGTCCATATATTAACCCCAATCCCATAAGATTTGATTTTGTACACCAGGTTTAGGACGCTTTTCAAAAATCTTTCAGTATGTCTAAATGCATTGCATCCATTGCTTCTCCATAATTTATCTGCTAGTAGTTGCTTCAAATAAGACTCCCAGTTCATAAATCTACGTTGACTTTGTCTATGCTCAATAATTTGTGTCCCAATAATTTCTCCAAAACCGATTATTTACTAGTTTCATGTTATCCCCTTTTTCGTACCAGTCATAGCTTTCCTAGTATTGCTGGGAAGTTTTGTTTTGTTTCATTATTTTTTTCTGTGGAGACAGATCTTAAGTAGTTGCTTCATAGTTCTGCCATTTACCTGTTATCCATTGTCCACTGTCTGGTTTCAGAAGTAAGGAAGCTGCAGTTTTTTTCTCTAACCCGGCCCATTGGCACACTTTTAGAAGCTATTACAGTTCACTCTTATAACCATTATTAATATACTCTTCTGCAACCCATCAAATCCTTTCTTAAGCTGCTCAATAATTGATCTTCCACAATTTTACAGTCACAGAAGCATAGACTCTGTACCGTCAGAAATACAGCACGATCTACATTAGTCCCACTTCCCTACTCTCGGTCCACAGCCGTGGAAGTTATGATACATCAAGTGCTCACCCGAGCACTTTTTTAACGGTTATGAGGTTACCCAATGCAACTACCCTCTCAGGAAATGCATTCCAGACCACAACACCGTCTGGGTGAAAAACAATCTTCAAATCTCTCTAAATCTCATACCTTATACTTTAAATGTGCATCCCTTGCTCTTAGGCTTTTGACTAAAAAGGAAAAGCTGCTGTCTATCCACCCTATGCATGCCCCTCGTAATGTTATACATCCAAATCAAGCCCTCTCCAGTCTTCTCTGCTCTAACCACGCGAACGTATACAGCGTCTCTTCATTGCTGATATGCTTCATCCCAGGGAGCATCCTGAATCTCCTTTGCATCTCCTCCAGTGCAATCAAGTCTTCCTAAAATATGGCTGCCAGAACTGTACACAGTATTCCGTCTTGGCCTATCCAATGTCCTGTATATCTCTTGTAACATATGCCTGAATAAATATGCGTATCGTCCCCTATGCCTTCTTAACTAACTTATTAACCGAGCCAGTTGCTTTCAGGGAACTGTGGAGAAGCACCCTCTTAGCTTCCTAGTGTGCTGCCATTCAATAGTACTCCCCGTTCCCTTTCCCTCTTCCAAAGTGCATCACCTCATCTTTATCAGGGTTTCATTACAGCTGCCATTGATATGCACATCTGACCATTCCATCAAGATCTTCCTGTAACATAAAACCTACATCCTCACTACCGACGACTCAGCCATTATTTGTGTCAAACACAAACTTACTTATCACACTCCCTCACTCCCCTTCATATTCACATGTACATCATTTTTGAATACAACAAATAATAAGGAGCACAGCACTGATCCCTGTGGTACACCAATGAACACTGGTCTCCAGTCACACAAACAGACTTCCACCACCATCCTCTTTTTCCTGACACTAAGACATTTTTGGATGTAACTTGTGGTTACCCTTGATACCATGATATTTTACTTTCTTTATCAGTTTACCATGTGGGGTTTTGTAAAAGGCATTGCTGAAAAATCATAGAAACAACTCCATGAAAAAAAATCTATAAAATTCGTTCGGAATGACCTCCCTCTGATACAGTCATGCTGACTATCCCTGATCAAACTTTGCCTCTCTAAACAGAGATCAATTTTCAGCTTCCCTATTTTCCACAATAGTATCCCTAACACTGATTTGATACTGCCTGGCCTGTGGTTCCCTGGACTATCTCCACTGTTTTTCCTGTAAAATGTACACACATTAACTGTTTTCCAATCCTCTGGATCTCTCCTGTCCCCAGAATTCCATTAACAATGAGTCAGGGTCTTTCCTTCCTTGTCTCCATCAGCAGCCTGAGATAAAACTCATCTGGACCTGAGAAATTAAATTAACCAAAAACATCAATCCCTGTTCACAATTTGTCTCAATCTGCTCAAAAGCTTCACAGTCCATCTTCTCAAATTCTGTACTTGCAACCTCCTTCCAAGTAAAACAGATGCGAAGCACGTTTTTCAGCTTCATGCACAGATTGGCCCCGTGATTTCTAATGAGCACTAATTGTTCCTTGGTTATTCTGCTCCACTCAATATACTTGCAGAATATGTTGGGAATCTCCCCAATATTGCCTCCTTGCGCTTCTCCACGTCCCTGTGTTTGTCATTCCCCTCTGAGTAAAATTTCGAAATTTTCACTGTGATCACATCATTCTTTGAAACTCTGGAGAACACAGGTCGATTTTTCTCATCAATCTTGCCATCTGAGGCATTGATCTAAAGAATTTCTATTGCATTTCCTCTGCGATCAGTACTATCTTTCTTATTCTGGGACACCAAAACAGTACACAATATTCCGTGAACAGTCTAACCATCACTCTATGCCACTGGTGCATGACGTCTTTATCTCAAATCCAATACCTTTTCAATGAAGGTCAACACTTTTTTTCCTTTCGATTTGCAAACGTTCATACCAATACCCTTTAATTTTATTTACTACCTCACTGTGCGCGTTCTGAAAAACATCGTTCTCATTATCAACTATACCACATCTACTGGTTCCCTATTGTCTCTGTCTACACGAAACATCTTCAAACAATTTTAAGAAAAAATTGTCATTTATGATTTTCCTCTCAGAAATGCATTATCATTCTTTAAAATTTTGTGATTACTTTCTAAATGTACAATGTCACATCCTTTATAATAGATTCCAACATATCCCCTCCTGTTGATAACAAGTTAACTGGTCTGTATTTCGCCACTCTCCCTCTCCTTCTCTTCTAAAGTAGTCAGATTACATTTTTAACCTACTAGTTATCCAGAATGTTTTCCTGGCTTTGCACAATGTATAGGAAAATAACACAGTGACGCCCAATACAATCAATATGTCATTTGCTGCTGGCTCTAAAATTCTGGTATGAAGTACATCTGGTCCATCAGACGAACTAATGCTCAATACAGCAACGTTTGAAATACTACCTGGTTACTGGTATGAATGTTTTTCGTCCTTAGTTATACAAGTCCCATGGTCACTTGGTATTTATGGGAGATTTTCTGGATCTTCCTCCGAAGATACAGATACAAAGTAACTGTTTAGTTATCCTGTAAGTTCTCTGTTCTCTGCAATAAATTATCCTGTCAATTCATTCACTGTTCAACATTTGACATTCCTTTTATTTCCCCCTTCATATATTGATAGAAGCTATCTGCCAGTCTTTATGTTTTTTGTTAGTTTGCATTCTTGTTCTCTTTCTGATTTTCCTATCAGTTTCTTGGTCCTCCTTTGCTGGGTCCTAAATTTATCTGAATCCATGGCTTACCACAATGTCTGGCAATTTTATAAGCCGCTTCCTTTGATGCAATGCAATTTTTAACTTCTTTTGTGAAGTCAACGTTGTGTCACCTTTCCCTTTGCTGTTTGCACCTTGGAGGGGTATATGTATATTGTTCACCAGATAATGTTTCTATAAATAACAGACATCTGTCTTCCCTTAAATTTTATAATGTACTTTTCCAATTCATTGAAGCCAACTTGCCTCTTACAACTTCATAGCTTGCCTGACTCAGGTTTACAACCGGAACTTTAAAAAGAAACATGAAACATTTTGTATTCAGACGCCGTATACAACTCAATATGTTACGATCACTACTCCCAAAATCTCCTTTGCAGCAAGGGTTTGAATTCGCTCTTCTGATCCCACAATACCAATTCCTAAATTGCCTGATCTCTTGCTTGGTGATCAACTTACTATGAAAGTAAACCATTTCATAAATGCTCATGAGATCCATTTTCCCCAACATCAACATTCAGTTGGGTAAACACAGTTTAGGTGTAATTTGGATTCGTCCATTATTACCGCAGTACCCACAGATTTGTATAGCTCATTCCTGTTTTATAACATGCTCAACATTTGTATTTCAGTTTTGACTTTGAAATATAACTCCTATTAATATTTGTTCTTCCTTGCTGTTTCTAAGCTTCACCTCACCAGATTTTGCATAATCTGAGGGACATGGCCTCTGGGGAGATTAATGGTAGATTCAGGCGAGTATTTGGTGAGGCCTATTCCGACGTTGATATCATCTCGCCATATCTTATTTGTTCTTCTCAAGAGTTATTTTGACATATCCACCAGGCCTCCGTTTATGCTGGTAAAGTACAGAAGGACATCGAGGCTGCTCTAACGTGTGTGGGTAGCTTAAAGCAGGTTGTCAGAGTCTTTCTGCCGCTGTGCAGGATCTTTGGGAGATCACATCTGGAGTATTATGCAGAGGTTTAGTCTCCTCACTGAAGAAAGGATATTTTTGCATTGGAAGCAGATCAGAGATGGTTCCCTTAACTGTTTCCTGCAATGATGTTGTTAACTTACAATGAAAGGATGATCAGGTTGACCCATTGAACACGAGAAGGAATGAACAACAGAAGCCAATTACAGAGATAATGGAGGAATCCATTCTGCTTCTTGATCCTGTTACACAGGAACTACAGAAGTATATTCAGGCTGACGACCAGTATGAGTCTATTCAGCTCTTGAATCCTGATATACTATCACAGGAGGTGGCCAAACAGCCCCAAACAGACTATAACAGTGGTCCCAGAATAGGCCATGCAGCCTTAGTAGACTGTTACACAGCAACAGGTTCATCATCCAACCTCCACAGGTCTTGAACATAGGAAATGAAAGAGGCCAAAAATTGACTGGAGATGGTACACTGGAAAAAAACGAGGTCGTTCAGTTTATTGAGCCTGTTGCGCAGGAAGCGGAGAAAGATACAAAACAATTTGAGATTTTTTATGGGAAAACGGAGGTAAGTCTGTCCCATGTTTGTTGTATGGGAACAGGAAGAGACCAATCACTCCCTGAATCCTGTTTCACGGATACGGAATGATGCAGTTTACAACTAGAGCCTGTTATGGAGGAATATAATGAGGCCATTCAGCCCCTCAAACGGTTACCTCGTAACAGAAAGATTCTGTAAACTATCTAACCTCTTCTACATCAACGTTAGCAAGACAAGCAGACCTTGATCCTCTTAATCAGGGACAGGAGCAGGACATTCAGGCCATCAGTACTTTAATGTAAGAACATCAGGCGGATATTGAGCCTGTCGACTTCGTATATCACGAATAGAATTCATCCATTTAGCCACTCATGCATCTTACACAACAATCGGAACAGATCTTTAAACGTTTTTTTTTCTTGTTACACAGGAATTAGAAGTTAACATAGAGTTTATAAAAAGGGTAGAACTTAGAATAATCATCTTCACTCGCAAATAAAAAGTAGTGAGCAAAACTATTGGGATTGAAAGTAAAATGTTAGAGTCCATCGTCAAGGAATTAATACAGGAAATTGCAAAGTAAAACCACAATCCATCAAAGTCAGTATAGTTTTATGAAGGAGAAATCGTATTTGAACTGTTTTCTCGGGATCTTTTAAGATGGGACAAGCACGTGGATAATGGGGATCCTGGAGATGTCAGAAATCTCACCTTCCAGAAACATTTAATAAGTGGCCAGACAAAAGACACATTCGTTAAATAGGCACACATGGGGTTAGGAGTAATTTATTTGCTTGGACAGAGAATTGGCGAACCAAAAAAAAAATGCAGTGAGATGTAATGGATGGGTTACTTTCTGGTTGGCAACTTTTGGGGTGGCACAGAGTTCAGTCCTCAGCGCAACTATTTCTAATCTATATTACTACTTAGATGAGGGAATATAAGATACGACAGCCAAAATTTCAGATGACACCAAACTAGTTGGAAAAGTAGGTCACAATGAAGACATAAGAAATTTACAAATGGATAGGTTAGGTGAATGGGCCAATATTTGGCAGATGAAGTTTAACGTGGATAAATATGGGGTTACTCATTTTTGCCAGAGGAATAGAAAGGCAACTTATGATCCAAATGGAGTGAAACTTCAGAATGCTTATGTGCAGAGGGATCTTGGTGTCGTTGTGCATATCACAGAAAACACGCGTGCAGGTACAGCAGGTAACAAGGAAGGCGAGTGTAATTTCAGCTTTTATTTCTAAAAGAATAGAGCATAAATGTAGGAAAGTGTTGGTGTAAATATGCAAGGCATCAGTGAGATCACAATTTGGAGCACTTTGTACAGTTATTGTGCCGTGACTGGAGGAGGGAGGTAGTTGTATTGGAAGCAGCTCAGAAGAAGTTCACTGAATTGATTCCAGAGGTGAGGACTTTGTCTTATGAAGAGAGATTCAGCAGTTCATGCCTATACTGTCTGAAGTTTAGAAGAGTGAAAGGAGAGCTCATTGAGTTCTGAAAGATGCAGTAAGTGGTTGACAATGTAGATGTCGAATGGGTATTGCTTAATGTGGGCCAATCTAGAACAAAAAATCATGGTTTTAGGATAAGGCAGAGTAGATTTAAAACAGATGCGAGGTACTTCTCTCAAAGGGTTGTGAAATTGTACAATTCACGACCCAGAGTGCTGTGGATGTTGGGACATTGAGTAAATGAAATGTTATGGAGAGGGGGTAGGACCGAGATGAGATCAGCCATGATCGTATTAAATTTCGGAGCAGGCTTGAGGGGCTGAATTGCTGAGAGATGTTCTTTGTTCTTATTCAGCCCTTTTATTGTGCTACGCAGAAATGGGAGAGGACTGCTTACCAAATAGGAAGCAAAAACTGTGGATAAGTTAGTCTTAAGCAGATTGACAGAATGTACCCAGGGGAGTGATACAGTGACCAGTTCTGTATGCTTAACTATTTACAGTCTATATCAATGATTTGGAGGAGTGGAACTCATTTACTGTAACTATGTCTGGGGATGACAGTAAGATTAGCAGGAAATTAAATTATCAAGAGAAGGTGGACAGTCTGGAATTGGATATAGGCAGGTAAAATCAAGGTATAATAGCTTGACAGGTGGAACATAACGTGATGTATAACCTTTGAGGGAGAATGGAAGGCACTAATTTAGTGAAATGGAGAGACTCCAGGAATTAGTGATACAGCGTGTACTGGAGCGTTCAGTGTAACATGTTCAGACTTCGGAAGAGTTACTCCCTGATGTTCCCAATGGCTCCACTGATCTCAGTACACATGGGACATTGAGGTTAGTTGGCTCGCCGAGCTGGTTTCTTGTTTCGCAGACGTTTCATTACCATGTTGGGTAACATCCTCACTGCAGCCTCTGATGAAGCGTCGGTGTATTTTCCCGCCTCGTTTTTAAAATCTGGAGTCCGTTGAGCTGGATTGCCTCACTTCCGGTTTTCCTTCGTAGTGGAATGTATATGGGGTCGAGCTCAATGTGTTTGTTAATAGCATGCTTCGTGGAGTGCCAGGCTTCTAGGAATTCTCGTGCCTGTCTCTGCCTTGCTTGTCCCAGGATTTTGGTGTTGTCCCAGTCGAAATGATAGTTCTCCTTGTCCATGTGGATTGAGATGAATGAGTATTGGTCGTGTCTTTTTGGAGCCAGTTGGTGTTCATGTACCCTTGTTGATAGTTTCCTTTTTGTTTGTCCGATGTAGTGTTTCTCACAGTCTCTGCACGGGATCTTGGAGGTGACATTGGTCCTGTCCATAGCTGGGAGTGGGTCTTTAGCTCGGGTGAGCAGTTGTCGTAGGGTTGACGTGGGCTTGTGTGCCACTCTGATGCCCAGCGGTCATAGGAGTCTTGTGGTAAGTTCCGATATGTTCCTGATGTTGGGTAGTGTGATGAGTGTGTCGGGGCGTGTAGTATCTTCCTGATGTTGTTCGTGTAGGCATCTTCTGACCCAGTTTTTTTGGATATTCATTGTCCTTGAAAACCTGGAAGAGGTAATCTTCTTCCCCTTGGCGTAGTTCCGTGTTGCTACAGTGTGTTGTTGCACTTTTAAATAGTGTTTGCACGCAGCTTCGTTTGTGTGTGCTGGGATGGTTACTGTTGAAGTTCAGTACCCGGTCTGTGTGTGTGGCTTTTCTGTGTACTTTCGTCTGCAGTTCCCCATTTGTCTTGTGCTCTACCATGACGCCCAGGAATGGGAGCTGTTTGTTCTTCTCCTCCTCTCTGGTGAGTATTATTCCTGTGAGGGTGTTGTTTATAAGTTTGTGTGTCTCCGCTAACAAAAATGACAACAACAGAACAGACACCACCACAAGACTCCAACGACCGCTGGGCATCAGAGTGAAGCTGCAGGTCAAATTGAAGGAGGTGACACCCCTGTGTGACCATCATGGTCCCATCACACTCTGCTCCTCGGTTAAGTGTAGCATGGGAAGCTGTTATTGGAAAACACGGGGTGGATACGGCAGATCCCTTTTTCCACACATACTCACTCATGGTTTCAGAGCTTCCCCTCTATGCAGCTCCTGCTCCATTTGTTGTTTATGTCACAGATCCAGGTGCTGTAAGTACTGTCCCCATGCTCCGTCTAGAGTTGGGTCATCAAATCTTCAGGTCTCCCTGAATGTTTGAAGCAGCTCACAGGACAAAGTCCAGTAAACCATCCACAGCACCTCTACTAACCTTTCAATAACAGGAGGCAGGCATAAGCTGCTCAGCTAGAAATTAGATACCTGGTCTTTTCGAAAAGCCGTCCTCATGTTACTGATTGCACGATCAGCTGAGGGGGACAAACAGTGGGCAGGCACAGGCAAAGTTTCAAAGATGTGAGTAAATGCTGCTGAGACCCGCTGTCCAACATGAAGCACTGCATGGGACTCGCCGGGAAGTGAACAACATTCTGACACATGCCATTTCATTGTTTCTGAACTTCACAGTTCCAGCACTCGACACACTAGGAAGCCAAAGGCCAAATCCAGGGAAAGATAAAGATTAACAGAAAGACTCACATTAAAGCCTGAAACAGAGAATTTGTTAACTGAGAACATGTTGTGGAAATATGGGGAAGAAGACAGGGAAGTGTGAATAACTGAAAGAGTGAGACCTTGGAGGTTCCAATGACAAGCATAAAAAATGTAAAAATAGATGCAGGAATAGGCCTTTCATTCCTCGGGCCTATATCACTATTCAGTATGATCATGGCTGATCATGCAATCTCAGTACTCCTTTCCCAACTTCTCTCCATATTCCTTGATCCCAAGGGCCATGTCCAGCTCTGTCTTAAATATATCTAATGAACGGGTACCAACAAGTTCCTGTGGGAGAGAATTCCACAAGTTTACAACTCTCTCAATGAAGAAATTCTTCGTGATCTCAATCCTGAATGGCTTACACCTTATTATAAGACTATGACCCCTTGTTCTGGACTTGCCAAAAATCGAGATTATTCTTCACAAATCGAGCTTGTCCAGTCTCATGAGTATTGTATATGTTTCTCTTCATTCTTCTATATTCCAGTGAGTACCAGCACAGTCAATCCAATCTTTCTTCATATGCCAGTCCTCCCATCCTGTGAATCGGTCTGGTAAATCTTCGATGGACTACCTCAATACAAGAATGTCCTTCCTCAGACTGGGAGAGTAAAACTGCACACAAAACTCAAAGTGTGCCCTCACCAAAGTCTGGATAACAGCAGCAAGACATCTTTACTCTGATACTCACATCCTCTTGCTGTGAAGGTAAGAATACCATTAAATTTCAAACATGCTTGCTGCATCTGCATACCAAACTTTAGCAACTGTCCCACAATGACATCCAGGTCTCGTTGCACCACAGCTTTTCATAAACTACCGCCATTCAGATAATAACTTGTCTTCCTGTTTTTGTGAGCAAAGTGGATGACTTCACATTGTTCTGCATTGTATTGCATTTGCCAAGTATTAGGCCACTCAGCCAGTGTATCCAAATCACTCTGCAGCCTCTGAGCATTCTCCTCACAACACACACTGCCAATCAGCTTAGTGTCATCTGCAAATGTGGAGATATTGTATTCAATTTCTTCAACGAAACTGTTAATGTATATTGTGAAAAGTTGAGATTCCAGCACCAATCCCTGCTGTACCCCACTCTTCACTGCCTGTCACTCTGAAAAGGACTAATTTATTCAAACTCTCTGCTTCTTGTCTGCCAACCGGTTCTCTATCCACATTAATACATTACCTCTGATACCCATGAGCTTTAATTTTCCTTTTGTGGAACCTTGTCAAAAGCCTTTTGAAAGTACAGATACAAAACATCATCCTTGTACACTCCACTGATCACATCCTCAAGAAAAAAAAAAATCAGAAGATTTGTTAATCATGATTTCCTTTTAGTGAATCCACATTGACTAGGACCGTTTCTGCTTCTGATTCCTAAATGCACAGTTATATATGTCCTATAATTCCCATTTTCTCTCTCCCTCCTTTGTCAATGACTGTAATTACATTAGCTACCTTACAGTCCATTGGAACTGTTACAGGGTCTATACAATGCTGGCAATCATCACCAATACGTCCAATATTTCTAGGGTTACTGCCTTAAGTTCTCTGGAATGATGAGCATCAGGCCCTGGGGACTTATCGGGTAGTAATCCCGTCAATTTCCCCAACACCACTTCCTGACTAATAAGGATTTCCTTCAGTTCTTCCTTCATCCTTGACCGTATGTCTCCTAGCATTTCCAGAACATTATTTGCGCCTTCCTTATTGAAGACAAATCCAAAGTATTTGTTCAACTGATCTGACATCACGTCATGCTAACTGTGCGGGTACTACATTTGTCTTCACAGCTTTTTCCCTCTTCACAAATCCATGTTAGCTTTTGCCATCAGTTTTTATGTATTCCGCAAGCTTACTTCCATATTCTATTTTCCTCTTCCGAATTAAGTCCTTTGTCCTCCTCTGCTGAATTTTAAATTCCATCCAGTCTTCAGGTTTCCTGCTTTTTCTGGACAATTTAAATGCCTCCTCTTTGGCTTGAACACTACTGCTGATTTCCTTTCTTAACTATTGTCGAGCCACCTTCCCTGTGTTACTCACCATACAGGATATACAATTTTTGAAGTTCATCCATGTGTTCTTCACAAGTCTGCCATTGCCTATCTTCTGTCAAATCCTTAAGTATCCTTGGCCAGCTTATCCTTGCCACAGTATGCCTCATACTATCAAATTTAGCTTTACGTAAATGACCCTAGTTTACGATTTAACTGTGTCACTGGTTACGGAGCAGATCAGACCCACAAAAACCTAATTAAGAAGACAGACAAGACCCTAACTTTTTCTTATTTTGAAGGCAAATGTAAAGTGTCTCAGATGCGATAAGACTGGTCAAACTACTCGGCGTTATGCAAAACACAATTTGTTTAAACACTGCAGATAAAATACAAAGAAAGATCAATATAAACTAACTTAACACGTTGGGAATATAAACTAACTTAACACTTTGGGAAATTAACCGAATAATAGATACACTGCCTATTAATAATTATCTGTTCCAAATAGTAACCATTTCATAAATTCACCCTTTGGAAAAAAGGAATTTTCAGACACAGATTCTCACATGCAATTCTCCAATCCAGGAGGAAAGAAAATCAAAAAAAAAAATCAGAGAGAATAGTAACCAAGTGACATTTACCTAAACACCAACTCTTTTGCGATCCTAATATCTTCTGATGTTACTGAAAAAATGGAAACATAGAAATCTGGATCTGTGAGAGATGGCCACACCCATTCAGGCTATTTAAAAAAACCCAAGGCCTTCCAAGCTGTTTATGCAAGTCGTCTTCATTACCTAGTTCTATACCTTTGCCTTGCAACCTCTTTTCAACAACAACAAAAACAGACAGGACAAAATAATCTCTTAAAGTGGCAACATCGTCACACATTCTCTTAATGGAGAATTCTGCCATATTATGGTCACTCTTCCCAAAAGAATCTCGCAACACAAGGTTTCTAATTAATCTTCTCGCATTACACGATACTCAGTCCAGAATGGCCTGCTCTCTTGTTGGCTCCTCGACATATTGGTCAAGGAAACCGTCCCTCATACATTTCAGGAAATCCTCGTCCATTTCCCAAAGTGTTAATTGCTACCAATTTGGTTATTGCAATCAATATGCAGATTGAAGTCACCCATAATACCTACAATCCCCTTACTGCATGCATCTCTAATTTCCTGTTTGGTGGTCAGTACACAAATGCCATAACGTATTTTTCCATTTGACATTCCACAACTCCAACCATACAGATTTCACATCGTCCAGGCTAATGTCCTCCCTCAATGTTGTGTTAATCTCCTTCCTAACCAGCAACGCCACCACACCTCTCTTTCCTTTCCATCTATCTTTCCTGAAAATTGAAAATCCCTGGACATTCAGTTCCCATCCTTGGTCATCCTGGAGCCAGGTTTCCATGATTCTAATAACAACATATCCAGTAATAACTGTCTGTCCGCCTTATTACAAAAGCTCCTCACATTCAGACACAGAGTCTTCAGGCTCATTTTTGACTTTTATTGCCCTTTAAGAATTTTGATTTCACGTGCATTTTTTTTTTGTTTTTGGTTTCTCTGCCTTCTACTTTCACTTTTACCCTTACTGCGCCCAGCAGCACTTCAAACACAAAATAAAACTCTTCTCAAAATGGCAGCTCCCCTCTAGCTTGCCTCCTTTTTTTACGCTGCTGAGTTGTCGCTGGGGACTGAGATGATTCCACCCAGAATCCTCCTCAGTCGCTGCTGAGCAACGCCCTCTGAGATTGACAACAATACATGAAGACATTGCCAGATTAGCTGAAATGTTTCGTTGCACCAAATTCTGAATTTGCATCACAGAACCAGACCAGAAACGCTAAACTGGGACAAGATGGTAGCGCAGCATAGACAGCTGTGCAGACCATGTTAGTGCATTGCTCAGTAAACTGGACGACCTGCCCAGTATAGCGAGAATTGCAAAACATTTCCAGTATATTGGTACGATACTTAAGCTAGATAACTGCCCAGCATGGGGAAATTTGCAGACCATGCTGTGAGTGACAATAAGTGGGGCTCCCACAAATTTGTCTCCGTTACACCAGAACAAAGCTTTTGTATGTGTGTGCGCGCCCGCGCGTGTGTGTTTGCTTGTTTGCCATGGCCAGAGCTTTGGGGATGGTGAGGTGTTGGAAACATTGTTTGAGATAGAACATGCACTGGAGGAAAGCAGTGTAAATATGAACAACATGCAGAGGCGTGGGTAATCGACAGTGAGAATAGATGTGATGATGTGCTCCAGAATATTAAAATATGGGCATTGCCAGACCCAATACAACATAGACCAGCGCACACGGATTTTGGTTTGAATTCAGATACGAGCCGTGGAGTATTGATTCAGATTTGCTTCTGCACGTTTGAAAGTGGGAATGTCAGTGGCAGATTGTTGACATTGTTAAGACTGTATTTGATAGCTCAAGGTTCAAATACCAGATGGGTTGAGCCAGTGGAACATATTCTGGAGGTGTCAGTCGTTAGAAATGGGAATGGTGATGTTATAGTGATAGGAATCAGCTCATGACCATCGAGATGACCACTGTTGTGACTTGTTTGTTTCAGCTTCAGATATTGGCTCGAGATGGGGTGGAGTCAGTGAAAGGATATGTAGCTTGCAAGCAGAACAGAAGATCGTGACCTCCAAGCTCCCAATATTCAAATAATAGTGCAGTGATGGAAGGAATCATAATTCACAATTGAAACTGAGTTGGTCAACATAGAGACATCCGAAGGACAGTGCCAGAATCGAAGACAGAGCGCATGAATGAACAAGTTCACTGACACAGTTTGTAATAATTTCTCATGTGAATATCAGGATTCCGAGCCTCAGCAGGAACAATAATCTTGGCAAAGAGTGTAGAGTGAACAAAAAGAACAGTAATACATTCATATATGCTTTGCAGAAATAAAACCGGACAATGAGACTTACCAGTGACACCAACGGTAGCCAGTTTAAGATAAAAAAAAACATTGAAAAATGTAAAGTACAAATTCAGTGCACTATGTTAATGCCATTGAAGCATAATATGTAGAAAGAACTCAAATGTAATAAAATAAACTCCTGTCCATTGCTGGAACATTCCAGTCTATTGTTGACCGATTCTGATCCATTGTTGGAACATTCCAGTCTATCGTTCTCAGGTTCTGATCCATTGTTGGAACATTCTGGCCTAATGTTCTCAGATTCTGACCACTCCTCCTCCTCTCTGTGGAGCTGTTGATGCCTATTAGTGCTGTCGTTGATGCTCCCGCTCATGAAATGGGATAACCCATTTATCATTAAAAATGGAAGCCCGCCACAAGGCAAATTAGAATCCATGAAAACTGATATTAATTACAGCCACCGAACAAACAGGCTCAGTTAACTCCTTCCGTACATTACTTTCCCTATCACAATAAAAGGGTCTGGATGGATAGGATCAGGGTTACTGAGGCATGGCCATAAATGTTCCAATCTTTTTAACCTTTCTTTTTGTAGGTGGGAGTAGTGTCAGATCGTTGCAGGATTGGATATGTCCCACCTGTTTATAAAAGGAGACAGGTAAAAAAAAAAACAAAACAGACCAGCTGCTTAAAATGACCGGTGAGGTATTTTTTAGAGACCATAAACCAGGGTAACAATATGTATTAAGAGAGATAACAAGGTGTAGAGCTGGATGTACACAGCAGGCCAAACAGCATCAGAGGAGGAGGGAAGCTGACTTTTCGGATCTGGACCCTTCTTCAGAAAATTCAGAAAATAACAATATGTATTGCCCATTTTCTTTGTATAATGCTCCTCCTATATCTAAGTGCCCTGTTATCACATCAGTTCAGAACCTGGAGACATCATTCAGCGCATTGAGACTGCTGTTCAGTAATATAGAAAAGAAGTTCTGACCCCGTGTACCTGTTACAGAGGGAAAGGAGTAGCCCATTCAGTCCACCCCATCGTATTACCACTTAAAGAAGTGGAAAGCTTGAATGTTGACATATTTTACAAAAGGAATAATTCAAAACACGGAGAGGTGTTACTGCAGCTCTACGAGGTGTTGTTGAGAGGACACCTGGAGTACATTGTGTTATTTGTGTTTCTGGAACTGAGAAGGCAGGGAGGTCCATCAGATACAGTTTAATGGTTACTCATCATCCAAGGGTTGCTGCATGATTTAATGTCTCGAGCCCGTTACAGAGGGACAGACTTTAGCCTCTCGAGTCTGTTACAGAGGAACAGGAGGAGGGCAATCCACCTATCAAACCTGTTATGCAGGAAAAGGAAGAGGCCTATCTTCTTCTTGAACCTGTTATTGCAATAACTATTAATTTTAAAATTGTTGCAGAAAAGGATAGACCTGATGAAAATGTTAAAATTCTGAATTGGAGCCAAGCCAATTTTGAACATATCAGGCAAGCATTTTGAAGAGCTGATTTTCAGAATCAAAATCCAGTTAATGGGACGGCTGAAAAGTGGGAGGCATTCAAAAGTGAGATAACAAGAGACCAGAGACAGTATTTTCCTGTTAGGGTGATGGGAAATACTGATATGTGAAGGGAACGCTGGATGACGAGAGGAATTGATGCTCTCGTCGAGATAAAGAAGAAAGCATATGCAGGCATAGACAGCTGGGATCGAGTGAATCCCTGGAGAAGTATAAGGGCAGTAAGGGTATACTTAACAGAAAAACCAGGAGGGCAAATAGGGAACATGAGATAGCTTTGGAAAATCGCTTAAGAAGAATCCAAAAAGATTTCACAAATGAATTAAGGGCAAAAGAGTAACTAGGGGGAGAAGAGAGCCCCTTGAAAATGAGCAAGACCACATATGTTTGGAACCACTGGGGATGTGCATGATATTAAACATATCTCATAACATTTTATATTACCTAACCTGCATTGATGTCCGTACAATTTTCTTACCAACATAACAAGTCCACAACGGATGCCATATCCCTAGCCCTGGAATATCTGAACAACAACAACATCGACATCAAACTCTGCTCATCAAATACAGCTTCAATGCCATTATTCCTTCCCATTTGCCTGTATTTGGCCCATATCCCTCTAAAATATTCCCTAATCACGTACCTCCAAATGTCTTTTAAATGTTGCGACCGTATCTACATCTACACTTCCACTGGCAGTTCATTCCACATGTGAACCACCCTCTGTGTCCAAAAGTGAATACTCTGGTCCCTTTTAAATCAATCTGCTCTCACCTTAAAATTATCCCGTCTTGTTTTGAACTCCCCTACCCTAGGAAGAAAAGACTTTTTGCTATTCACCTCATCTATGCCCCTCTTGATTTTTCAAACATCTATAAGGTCCTGTGATCCAGTGAAAATAGTCCCAGGCTATCCAGCCTCTCCTTATAACTCAAAAGCTCCAGTCTTGGTAAAATCCTGGTAAATATTTTCTGCACGCTGTCTAATTTAATAATATCCTTCCTCTAACAGGACGACCAGAAATGCATGTAAATATTTGTTTAAACTAACGCATAAGCTGACGGTATAGACAACACCCCAAAAACAATCTGATAAAGGCACCATGAGAGACCTCAAGCAAAGATTATCCATGACCTTGTGACCGTTTCACGGATGGCTGCAAGCAAAGACTGACAGAGGCAGTGCAATCACTATAGAACACTGATGTTTTTTTTTCGACATTTCACTTTAAATGTTTTTTTTTTAATAATCCATTTAAGGGGCTTGTTTAATTTGTGTTAAGAGAAGCGGTTTTCCGAAGGTCACAGCAGGGTTTTACTTGTAGAATATTGATTTAGCAAGACCGCCTCCCTGAAGAATTGCATTGTGTTCACAAGAAAATGATTTTGTTAAGATTAGAAGGACATATAAATCTGCATCAGAAAGAGTAGCGAGTAAAGTAGCAAGTGGCAAAGGAAAGCAACTCATAGAGAATCAGATGGAACACGACACAATTGAAAACAGACGAAATTCCTATAAGAATGAAATCTTTTGAAATTCCAGAATGGTATAAGGGAACATTCCCTTCTTCTGACTTGCAACAAAAATCCAACTCTGTACAACATTCCTATGGGATCCTAGATGCAACATCTCAGCAATCCTATTCAGTTCTCATGCAGTGCTCTCATTCCAAAGAAATACATAAAAGTTCAATTAAGATATCATTGCTATGTAAACGCCAAATGCTAAAAACAAGGCGATTCATTCTTGTAAATATTGTTGAGTGCAAAGTTGCATATTACTGACGGGCAACTATCCCCCACGACTATGTTACCAAATTCCGAATGAACACTACGTACAAGTTCGCTGACAACACCACCATGGTAGGTCGGATATCCAACAGCAATGAGTCAGAATAAAGAAAGAAGATTGAGGGATTGGTGACGCGGTCCAATGAGAATAACCTCTATCCATGTTGGCAAAACTGAAGAACTGATCATTGACTTCAGAAAGAAAGAAGGAAAACACCCCCCAACCCTGTCTACATCAATGGAGCAGAGGTTGAGACAGTTGTGAGCGTTAATTTCCGAGGAGTGACGATAACCGACAATCTGTTCTTGTCTTCCCACGTAGACAGTCAAGAAGGCACTTAGGAGGCAATTTCGCATGTCTGTAAGGGCCCTCACTTACGTTTACATATGCATCATAGGAAGCACATTGTCTGGGTGCATAACAGCTTGGCACAGCAACTGTTCTGTACAGGACGGTAAGAAAGTACAGAAGGTTGTGTGTACAGCCCAGACAATCACGGAAGCCAAACTTCCAACCATGGTATACATTTACACTTCTTGTTGCCGCTGAAAGGCTGCCAACATAATCAAAGACGCATCTCACCAAGGTGATGCTCTTATGTAATCTCTTTTCTTGCCCTGTGATTTGCATGTGCTTGCTTACTATGATCTGCCTGTACTGCTCACAAACAAATCTTTTCACTGTACTTAGGTACACGTTACAATAAATCAAATCAAATCAATCAACCAATCAAACCAACACTCCCACAGATCCAACCCAAACTCTGGATCTGATACATGGACGACACTTTTGTAATTATGAAAATAACCGAAATTGAGAACACCCACCGATTCATCAACACCATACTCGCAGTGATCAAATTTGCAAGAGAGGAGGAACACAACAACAAGCTCCCATTCCTGGACGTGATTGTAGAAAGAAAAGAGAATGGAGACTTCACTACAAATGTATACAAGAAATCCACACTTACTGACCAGGTCTTAAACTATCACAGCAATCACCATAACTCACACAAGAGGAGCTGCGTTTGGATTCTGTTCAAAAGGGCGGCTACACAATGCAGCACACCTGATTAGCAGAAAGAAGAAGAACACCTCTACAAGGTCTTTACCGGGAACGGTACCCCCACAACTTCATCCACAGATGTCCATCCACCAGAAAACACAACCAGGACACACCAAAACCCGAAACAAATGAAAAAACACCATCCCATGTACAAACAAAAAACCTCAGAACTGACTGCCAGACTACTCAGGCCGCTAGGAATCATGACAGCACAAAAACTGACAGTCACACGAAGACAGCAACTGACCAGGGTTAAAGATTCAATGGATAACCATGGACAGGTCGAATGTGGTTTCCAAGATATCATGTGGAGACTGCACAAAACACTATGTCGGACAAACAGGCAGACAACTAGCAACCCGCATCCGTGAACACCAGCGAGCAACCAAACAACACGAACTGATATCCTTGGTTTCAATGCACAGAAGGAAAAACACACTTTCGACTTGGACAACACTGTGATCATAAGACAAGCGAAACAGAGGACAGCCAGGGAATTCTTGGAGGCTTGGCAATCATTTGCGGACTCTTTCAACAAACATATTGAATTAGACCCGATATATTGACCATTACAACGCACAAGTGGAATTAGCACCTACAGGAAGCAAAAAAAAAAAACTCATCATGTAATTTCAAAGAACAACAAACAAAGAAAATTACAGCACAAGAACAGGCCCTTCGGACCTCCAAGCCTGCGCCGATCCAGATACTCTATCTAAACCTGTCGCTTTTCGAATGGGCACAAGACAGCAGCGTTTCACAGTAGGCTCCACAACTCTGAGAATGTCACCTTGTAAGGGGACAAAACGTCTGCTATCAAACCTCCCAGTTCAGTGAAGACATCAACATCTACAACCAGCACCTGAGCAACAAATCTTCACTCAAACCCTGAAACAATCAATCAATATTTACTGTGGACAAGGATATGGAAACTGGAGAACTTTGCGAAATAAATAGTGATATGTATAGAAGTGTCCACATTTCAGAGGAGAAGGTGCTGGATGTCTGAAAATGCAGATGGGTGAATACATCGCTGGGAGATGATCACGTGCATCCCAGAGCATTGTAGGAAGCTATTGAAGTGAATACTGAAACATTTGTATCCTGGAGAGTCAGAGGTGAGGTGCATTGCCATTATTTAAGAAAAGTGGCAAAGAAAGGCTGGGGAACGATAGACCGGTGAGCCTGACCTCAATGGTGGGTAAGTTGTTGGAGGGAATTCTGATGTACAGGATTTAACTGCATTTGGAAAAGCAAGCGCCAATTAGGGATAGTCAAAATGGCTTTGTGTGTGGGAAATTGTGTCTCACTAGCTTGATTGAGTTTTTTTTTTAGAAGTGACAACAATGATTAATAAAGGTAGAGCGGTGGACACTGTCTATATACATATCAGCAAGCATTCGACAATGATTCACGTGGTAGACTGGTTAACAAGGTTAGATCACATAGAATCGAGGCAGAGTTAGCCACGTGGATACAAAATTGGCTCGAAGGTAGCAGATATCGAGTGATGGTGGGGGGTTGTTTCTCGGACACGTTACTAACGCTGTGACATAGCGCTGTCCACTGGCGTTTGTCATTTATATCAATGATTTGGATTTGAATACAGTAGGTATGGCTCGTTAGTTTTCAGATAACGCCAAAATTTGTTGATAGTGGACAGTGAAAAAGGTTATCTCAGCGTACAACGGGACTTTGATCAGATGCACTGAGAGTGGAAGACGGACTTTATTTTATATAAATGTGAGGTGCTGCATTTTGGTGAGGCAAATCAGAGCAGGATTTATATGTAGGGTCCCGGGAAGTCTGGTCAAACACAGAGGCATTTATAAAAATTGTAGAAAGATTGCAGTATGGAAGCAAGCTATTTGGCCCAGCGATTTCACACTCATCCTCCAAAGAGCAATACCAAACACGCCCCTACCCAATCCTTGTAATCTTGCATTTCTCATGGCTAATCCACCTAGCCTGCATGGCAATTTAGCATGGCCAGCTCACCTAATGCGCACGTCTTCAGACTGGGAGGAAACCTGAAGGAAACTCATGCAGGGGAAGCTGTGGCCTAGTAGCATTATCACTGGACTGTTAATCCAGAAACCCAGACAACGCGTTGGAGACCTGCGTTCGAATTCTGCCAAGGCAGATGGTGGAATTTGCATTCAATTAAAAATGTCTGGAATTAAGAATCTAATGATGACCATGAATCCATTGTCGATCGTCAGGAAAAATCCCATCTGGTTCACTAATGTCCTTTAGTGTAGGAAATTGACCTACATGTGACTCCAGACCCACGGCAATGTGGTTGACTCTAAACTGCCCTCTGGGCAATTAGGGATGGGCAATTAATGCTGCCTGGTCAGCGACCCCCTCATTCCGTGAATGAATAAAAAGGAAAACACAGGGAGAATTTGCAAACTCCACACAGACAGTAGCCTGAGGATGGAATCAAACCCACGCCCCTGGTGCTATGAGGCAGCAGTGCTACCCATTGAGCCACCGTGCCGCCCCAATGATCAGCTGAGAGTGACTGCATTCTCCCCCTTTCTCAGAATTCGTCACACCAGTTCAGATGGTCGCAACTTCCGGTGGGTTACCTCTGAAATTACCTCATTTTCCCTCACCTGAGAATTCCATCCACAACAAATTCTGATCGATGGGGCCCCAGCGAGAATGGTAAGATTCTTACTAGGTCTCCCTTACGCTGGTGAAGTGGAGAAAAACAATTATCTCCCGACAGTGTTGTGCATTCCTCCAGAAGGCTACGACTGCTCTAACCCCGGTGGCCACTTCAGAGCTGGCAGGTGTGGTCTGGTGCTATCGCCTCCAATCCTACTCCTGGGGAAGTGAAAGTCTGCTTGTGCACCTCCCCACTCAGGAAGAGTTCCCTGCCCCCACAACGTAGGTTTGGGTAGGGCTGCAAGTTCCCCCTGGGAAAAATTTCCTCCTCAACTCCCCCCGCCTTATTTTGAGTCTATGCCTCCTAGTTCTAGTTTGACCTGCAAATGGAAACAAACTCCCTTCTTCTACCTTACATATTGTCTTCATAATTTCCAATATTTCTGTGTGACCCTCCCTCATTCTTCTAAATTCCAATGAGTACAGTCCCAGTCAATTCAATCTGTCGTCATAAGCCAACACTCTCAATTCCGGAATCAATCTAGTGAACCTCCTCTGTACCCCCTCCAGTGTCAATATATCCTTTCTCAAATAAGGGGACCAAAACTGTACACAGTACTCTAGGTCTGGCCTCACAAACACCCAATACTGCTGCAGCATAACCACCCTAATTTTAAATTCTACCCCTCTAGCAATGAAAGATATTAATCCGTTTGCCTTCTTACTTACCTGCTTCACCTGAAAGCCAACATTTTTGTGATTCATACACAAGGGCACCCAGGTTCCTCTGCACAGCAGCATGCTGCAATTTTTTACCATTTAAATAGCAGTCCATTTTGCTGTTATTCTGACCAAAATGGATGACCTCACATTTGCCAACATTGTACTCCATCTGCCAGACCCTTAACCTATCTATATCCCTCTGCAGACTTTCAGTGCCCTCTGCACACTCAACTTAGAGTCATCTGCAAACTTTGACATACTGCACTTGGCTCCCATTTCTAAATCATTGATGTAAAAACTTGATCATTTGTTGTCAGGTCCACTTTTACGATCATACAAATATGATTCCTGAAATGGATACCTACCCCACCTCTTTTACACTGCTAAATATAAAATGATCTGGATAGTAAGTTCTCAATATCCATCACCCTGCAGCCAGGCTTCTCTAATGCCATTAATAACATCCATTTTCCTCAATTTGTGCATTGAATTCCTCAATCTGTTTTGAGAATACAAGACACATTCTGATTGACAGCCTTACATTCAGCTTTTGAAGCCATTATTCCCTGCTGCATTGTCGCTTTATTTATCATTTGACCGGTCACAAAACAATCTGATGTCATCATACTCACAGAATCAGACCTGATGGATAATTTTACATGAAGCACCATTTCCATCCCTGGGTATATCCAGTGGTGACGATACCATGGTATTGGTTTAGGAAAGCAGTTATCCTGGAATTCCTCAACATTGATTCCAGAACCGGAGACATCTCACAGGAACAACTAAGAGATGGTCAAAGAAATCACCTGATGATGGATACCCGCTGCCCTCCACACCACTCCTCAGTAATAAATCAATTCTGCTCGATGTTGAAAAAAATCCGAAGGAAGCACTGAGGGTGACAAGGACACAGAACGAAAATTGGGTGTGATACTTTAATGTTCATCATCAAGAATGTCTCCACAGGCTCACCACTGACTGAGCAGTGCGAAACCTAAAATACACCGCAGGCAGATTGTGGGAAGTGATGAGTGAACTAATAAGAGAGAAACATCCTCCCCAAATGACTTGTTAAAGATGTATCTGTCCCCAGCAGTATCTTAGAAACGCCCAGCACACAGTGCTGGCAGAGGGAAAGTCCATTGTGTTAGGCAGCAGTACCTCCTGCGAAGTAGAGCATACTTCTAAAGGACAAATCGAAACTCGGCATCTATGAGGCACTGTGGGCCATCAACATCTGCAGCATCAATGACTTCCCTCCATCATAAAGTCAGAGCTGGGCTGTTCAATGATGATTCCAAAATATTCAGCACCGTTCACAACTACTCCTGTATTGAAGCAGTGTATTTCGTGCATAGAGAGTTATAAAACAGGAACAGAATGCGGCCGTTCAGCCATTCAAGCCTGCTACTCAGCACTTAGAGCAGATCTTTTAATCTCTCATGCCTAATGCGCAGGAAATGAAGGAAATATTCAGCCTTTCAAAGCTGTTACATGGGAATATGTTTAAGACTGGCTCATGAGCTGGAAGCGGGATAGTTTAGAGATAATTTAGTCTTCATCAGTTTAACAAAATACAATGACGGCAGTGACAAATGCTTGGTCCTCAACTATTTGCAACCTGTAGATGAATGAAACTAATGTATTCTAGCTAAATTTGCCAATGACAATAAGGCAGGCAGGAAACAAAGTTATCAAGAGGAGGTAGAGAATCTGTAAATGGATAAACAACAGGCAACAATTTGGGACATGGAATATAATGTGGCTAACTGTGAACCTGTGAATTGTTCAGGAAAAATAAAAGGTTGTGTATATCATAAATCGAAAGAGTTTACAGGAATAATGGTAGAGGGTATGCCGAAGGGTTCACTCTGACCTGTTCAGACATCGGAAGTGCTGCTCTTTCTCCCTGATGGTCTGTTACCCGTTGTTCCCAGTGACCCCATTGCTCTCAGTACGCATGACATAGTTTGATCCTTCACCCCCAACACCTCCCCACAGCCCTACAGCACCTTCTCCTGTAACCGGCGAAGGTGCAACACCTGCGCATTTACCTCCTCCCTCCCCAGTATCCAAGGGACCAAACATAACTTCCAAGTGAAGCAACACTTCACCTGCACTTCCCAGAATCTAGTCTACTGCATTCGCTGCTCACAATGTGGTCTCCTCTACATTGGGGAAACGAAGCGTAGACTTGGCGACTGCTTCACAGAAAATCTACGTTCTGCTCGCAAAAAAGACCCTGAACTACCCATTGCCTGCCACTTCAATGCGCCACCCTGCTCCCTGGCCAACATCTCTGTCTCTGGCTTGCTACGGTGTCCCAGTGAAGCCCAATGCAAGCTGTCGGAACAGCACCACATTTTCCGCTTGGGGCCGCTACAGCCCTCCAGACTCAATATTGAGTTCAATAATTTTAGGGCCTGAACTCTCCAATGTCTCAGCCCCCCACCCCACACACCAGGCCTTGTTACCACAGCCTGCCATTATACACCCCGTGTTGTTAGTCACAAACAGTCCCCATTAACAACTACTCATCCTCCCAGCTTGATCGGTAGCAACTCCTTTGTGTGTCCAACTGTCTTTCTTTCTCTTTGGGCTCTGTCCTATCGTTTACTCCCTACCCCAATCACCTCCCTATTTTCTGCATATAAACTGACGTTTTCCCAGCCACCATCAGTTCTGACAAAAGGTCACCGGACCCGAAACGTTAACTCTGTTTTCTCCTTCACAGATGCTGCGAGACCTACTGAGCTTTTCCAGCAACTTTGTTTTTGTTCATAATTTGATCTGGTTGATTGGCAGTGGGGATTGGCACAGGGGAGGGTGTTTTAAACTGTGTATCAAGGAGGCAGCCTTTATCCATGTTGCCATCCTTTCTATCTATGTGGAGACCCAAATACGATGGGAACAGCTGACTGCTTCTGAATGAGGAGGCAGTGGCTGCTGCCAGGCCGGTGGGTGTTCGCCAACATAATGTACTAGGCATGCTCACACTGCGTGAGTTTGGTGCGTGCGTTTGGAAAATCTAATCGCAAGAATGAGAGCACAAAATTCAAGGCATTGCCAGGTCACCTGAAATGATTAGAGAGGAGGCCATAGAAGACTTGACATTAGGAAATGAGCCAGGACAGGTGATCAATGTTTCATTAGGAGAGCATTTTTGGCTTAGTGGCTATAATTTCATTAGATTTCGAGTAGTCATGGACAGGAACTGGGGAATGTGGATTGGGAGCCGTTATTTGAGGATAATTCTATATCTAGGATGTTTTTAAAGACCATTTGATTAAAGTGTAGGACATGCATGTACCTACAACACTGAAGCATAGGAATGGCAGGATCCAGAAACCATGGATGACAAGTGAATCTGGAAACTTAGTCAAAAGGAGAAAGGAAGCATGTGATAGGTCTAGTTAGCTACAAACTGATGAAACCATTGAGGAGTATAGATAAATTCGGAAGCAACTTAAATGCAGCATTAGGAAGGCTAAAAGGGGCCATGAAATGTCTTTAGCAAACAGGGTCAAGGACAATCCCAAGGATTTTATGTATATATTCGAACGAAGAGAGTAGCAAGGGAAAGAATATGTTCCATCAAGCACAAAGGCCATAAGTTATTCGTGGAGACACAGGGAGTGGAAAGGAACATTAGTAACCACTTTGTATCGGTATTCACTGAGGAGAACGACATGACTGATGTTGAGGTCAAGGATGAGTGTGTGAATACGATAGAGAACGCCATTATATTAAAGGAGGAAGTTTTGGGTATCTTTAATCGCATTAAGGTCGACAAGTCCCCAGGGCCATATGGTATCTATCCCAGGTTTTTGCCAGAGGCAGGGGAAGAAATAATTTGGGCATTAGCAGATATCTTCACATCCTCTTTGACCACAGCCAAGGTACCAGAGGACTGGAAATTAGCCAACGTTGTTTCCTTGTCTAACAAAGGAAGCAGGGATAATCCAGGAAATTATAGGCTGGTGAGACTGACATCTTTGGTGGGGAGCTTTTGGAGCGGATACTGAGGGACAATGTATTTGCACATTTGGAATAAAATGGGCTAGTTAGTGGCAGGTAGCATGGATTTGTGCGAGGACGTTCATGGCTCACCAATCTGTTTGATTTTTTTTTGATTTTACAAAGATAATTAATGAGGTAAGGGCTGTGGTTGTAGTTTGTATGGACTTCAGAAAAGCATTTGATAAAGTCCCGCAAGGCAGATTGATACAAAAACTAAAATCACATGGGAATAGTGGTGGGCTGGCTAGATGGATACAAAATTGACTTGTTCATAGCAGACAAAGGGTAACAGTGGAAGAGTGTTTATCATAGAGGAAACCGGATCACAGGGATCAGTCTTCGGACCTCTATTGTTTGTAATGTATGCATAAATGATCTGCAGGAAAATGATGGTGGTCTGATTAGTAAGTTTGCAGATGACACGAAGATTGGTGGAGTTGCTGACCATGTCGACGATTGTGAAAGGATACACCAGGATATAGATAGATTGGTGATTTCGGCATAGACATAGCAGATGGAGTTTAATCCAGAGAAATTTGAGGTGATAGATTTTGAAGGATCAAATTTAGATGTGAATTATACTGTAAATGGCAGAAGCTTTAGGAATATTAACATTCAGATGGATCTGGCCATGAAGGTCTACGATTCCCTAAAAGTGGCAACACAGGTTGCCAATGTGATTAAGAAGAAATAGGGCATGCTTGCCTTTATCAGCCGGAGCATGGAGTACAAGAGTTGGCAAACCATTTTGCAGCTATATAAAACCCTTTTTAGGCTGCATTTGAAGTATTGTGTGCAGTTTTGGTCGCCACACTACCAGAAGGGCGTGGAAACTTTGGAAAGGGTGCAGAAAATATTCACCAGGATGTTGCCTGGTCTCGAGGACATTGCTTATGAGGAAAGGTTAAAATTGTTTTCACTGGAAAGACAGCGGCTGAGAGGAGACTTGATAGACGTCTTCAAAATTATGAGAGGCATAGATAGGGTGGAGAATCAAAGGTTTTCTCCCAGAGTTGAACTTTCAATTACAAGGATCACAGGCTCAAAGTCTGAGGGGCAAAGTTTAAGGGAGATTGCGATGGAGGTTTATCACACAGAGAGTGTTGGGGCCTGGAAAGCACTGCCAGAAGAGATATTGGAAGCAGATACGTTGATGACATTTAAGTTGCATCAGGATGGTTACATGAATAGGGAGGGAATTGAGGGATGCAGACTGAATAAGAGCAGAAGGTTTGTTTTTTTAGTGTAGTAAGGGCATAATGATCGGCATAGACTCGGAGAACCGAAGAGCCTGTTCCTGTGCTTTACTTCTCTTTAGTTCTTTTGATCCTTTTGTGTCGTATTCTGAATTTACTCCCGAGAGCCAGCCCAGACACGACAAACGCAGATCACACACCTGTTCATCATGGGGCCCTGTGCAGATGAAGCTAGTGTAATGTTCAATAGAACCTGAGGATCTGTCAGCGTAGAACACTGCGCAGAACATTTCAGTGCATTGATTTATAAACCCGGACTAGATATCCAACCAGCTGGGGTTACGGTGCAGGCCACGCCAGTGCATTGATCTATAAACCTGGGCAAGATATGTGTCCAGCACGGGGAGCTGTGCTTTGAACACCTTTGAATTGAGCTGTAAACCTGGAGCAGTTGTCCTCGCAGTATGTAGATTTGTGTAGACCAGACCAGTGTATTGCTAAGTAACACTGTGTTAGATCGCTGCCCTGCGTGGGGAAACTTGTAGCCCATGCTGGAAGTGTCAGGTAATGCGGCTCCCATCTATTTATAGCTCCATATCTCGATCGTGCCATGACAAAGAGTGCTGTGGATGTGACAATCGCTGTCAGAGAGAGAAGTTGGGGATTCAGTTTAAGCAACAAATGGGAATAGTTTGGGATATAGGTAGAGAGGGATTGATGGAGAGACAATATTATAGAAGGAAGTGCTCACATGTTTTGGAATGTTAAAATAAAGACAGTTCAATAGCATCTTGCAACATGGGTCAGTATTTCAGAAATGTCCTGCACAAGTTGCGGTGAGCGTGGCAGATAAGCTGCAATCACACCACGATTTGTCAACATGGGCACGGAGGCCCTGGTGTAAGGACTAGTACAGAGGCGGACCATTCTCTTCCCAGAGGAGGCCACACCACCATACCCAGAGAGCATGGTTTGAGCTCACCACCCAGCTCAGCGCAGTATCTGCTGTCTGAAGAGGTGTCCAGCAATACAGGATAAGCATTAATAACCTTCTCCACTCTGCCAGGATGAGTGTCACCATATTCTCTCTGCTCTCACACTCACTGTATATTTGTTACCGCACCAACCCCCGATCAAGTTTCATGCTCCACCGCTCTCATTACCGCATACAGCACTTTCCGCTCCCCTCCTTTCTCTCTCTCTCTCCCTCACACATACACACACACACAAACACACACTGTCACTCTCTTCGTCGCCTCCAACATACCCCTGTATTAATAACACTGCAGGGATTCAACACTGTCGACTGACTCCCTCTGGACACCTCATCATATCCCCACCTACACTGGCATTGACAGCAGGACAACCCACTTTCACTCTCACTCACTACCTCACTTTCTCTTATTGCAGGAGAAACAGCCAGTGATAGGACGGAAAGGGCCAAGCGGAGTGGTAGAATGCCCGATACCCATTCCCTCAGCCTCCTTCCCCGCCATATGGAGTGGACCTTAGTACAAGCCAGAGAGGTTGGGACAATCCAGGTGGAGATTATGAACCATCCATGAACGACCAACCAAGTAAGGAGAAATGTTCAGTGAAGGGCTGTTTTCATTTCAAGACCACTGTCAGTTCTATTTCCACCTGGCACAACTTAGAAACCGTGGCCCTGATGCCATCTCCCTTTTATATCGAGCCAGTACAAATGTAATGTCTATGGTCCTGGAGGGAAGGAAGATGGGCTCACAACACATCTGCGTCTGGTGGTGTGGATTCCTCTGGGAAGAGAATGGTCCTCCTCTGCAATAGCGCATACACCAGGATCTCCGTGCCCCTGTTGACAAAGCGTGTTGCGATTGCCCCTTATCAGTGACCTGTCGATACCCTGTTGGAAACCCATACTGTCTTTCACACATTTTTCAGTGCTTCCATGGTTGGTATCTGCAAGCATTGATATTTTACTAGAATCATAGTCCACACAAAACCATTCATATGAACAAGCAAACTACTGATACACTCCCCACAGGGCAAGAGTAATGCTGACATATTCCCCATGTCTGTATTAGTACCATCATATAAATGCATCTATCTGTGTTTCTCTACTTATCTCCTAATGTCTGTGTGTATCTGTGTGTGTATATGTATATGTCTGTATCTGTGTAGCTGTATTAGAGTCTCTGTATCTGTGTATGTGTTTGCATCTGTTTGTCTGTATTAGTCTTTATGTGTATATTTATACGTATGTATCTGTATGCCTGTGTTTTTCTCTGTGTGCATCTGTGTGTATATTTTTACGTGTATAATTGTGTGGCTGTATTTGTCTCCGTGTGTACCTGTGGGTGGCGGGTCTGACAGTCTCTGTGGTGTTTGATGTGATGCAATGTCTCCATTATACATTAAAAGGTATTTCCAATTCAACTGGGACCAAGTAACTCTGAGTGAACCATTTGTAAGGAGATGAGATGAATTTAATTGCAACTTCTTTAACTTGCAACGCTTAGTAATGCACTGTTACAAAGTATAAGTGAGAATGGATTGATCCAGAAACAGACGCGATGGTGGTGGTAATATCTCAGAACATTGCTAGGTATCGAACAAAACTGCTCTGAGCTTCTTAAGGTATTATTTGAAGAACGGAGCAGCTGTGCAATGTGAGAGATTCATAGTATTTGATGCCTTCTCAAAAACAAAACCTGCCACTTGTGCAGTGGCGTGAACAGGCCAACAGAGAGTGGCATTGGATGACAACAGGGACAGACAGAGGAAGAGAGGGAAGGCTTTAAACCGAATTACAGTTGATTTGCTGCAAAAACAGATCCCTCATTTCACAGAGATACAGACAGAGACACACACATAGATATGCACGCAGATACACTCTAAACATACACACAGAGATACACAGGCATATATGGATACTTACACGCAAATACAAGTGCATTCATATGCCCATGCGCAGACAGACACAGTACTGTATTTAAGACAACGATATACACGTTTTTCATTTATAAGGGCATTCAATGGTCAGTTGGAGAAGGCAGGAGAATGGGGTTGAGAAACATTTCAGCCATGATCAAACATTACAGCAGACTCACTGGGCCGAATGGCCTAAATTTGCTCCAATTCCTTATGCTCTGATGATCTTATAGTATCTAGAATTGTCTTCCTGCGAGTTCAGTGGAGGCTGAATTTGAAAAGTTTATGATTAAAGAGAGTTACTGGAAATCGTGGATAGGTTTGAGGGGCTGTATGCTCTGTATCTTTTCCTAATTGTCGTGTCTTTGTGTCTCAAAAGAGTGGGGATTGGTTTGCGGGTAACACATATTGAGAATAAAGCCCTTCCCATTTAAGATTGAGATAGGGATGTTCCTTTCTCTTTCCGGATATGCGATATGTGGTGTTCTCATCCCCAAGAACAGTGAAGACTGGGTTATTGAATGTATTCGCGGCTAAGTCCCAGGGATCTTTGATGAAAAACAGAATCAATTTTTATTGGGAACAGACACGAAAGAGGTACTCAGCCACTACCATATCAATAATAAACATTCTGAATGGTGCAGCAGGATCGAGGGGCCGAATGTCAAGCTGCTGCTTCTATGTATTGATCTCTCACTCAACACCTCGACGCTGTTGCAGAGGTGGAGAATGACCTCATTCAGCCAGTCAGCATCATTTCAATGAGACAGGAAGAGACTGTGCAACTTTTCTCGGCTGCTATACAAGAACGGAGAGCCCTGGTTAACTGTCAGGAAATAGGCAGCAGAGATAAATATTTACTTTCAGGTTGGTAACTTGTTGGATTGCCTCAGGGATCAGTGTGTGGTCTTCAACGATTTATAATCTAAATCAATGATTTTGATGAGGAGACGGATTGGATTGGAGCATAATTAACTCATCCAACAAGATAGTCATTCAATATGATGTCAAATGGAGGAAGAAAGTCCACAATCAAAAAACAGTATAACGTGGGTTATGGGAATTTTGTACTGTGTACAGAAGCATAAAACAACAGTCAAGTACTTCAATGGAGAGATCGCAGAACTCGGTGGTACAGAGGGATTTGTATGCTCTGACACATAAATGACATAAATTTAATCTGCAAGTGATTAGGAATATATATGGAATATGCTATTTCATGCAAAGGCTATCAGGTTTTATCACTGGGATGTTTTACTGTTTTACTGCATCTGCACAGGGCATTGCTGAGACTACATCCGATGTATTGTGTGTAGCTATGATTCCCTAAACAGAAAAAGAAAACACAATTGTTTGATACACTTTTCAAAGATATTTCACTTCACTCATTCTGGGAATGAAGGCCTTATAAAGTTGTTGAGTCATGCAGAGCGCAAACAAACACATTGGTCCAACTTGTCCACTCAGGCCAGATATCCCAATTTGATGTGCTTCCATTTATCAGCATGAGAACCATGTTCCTTAAAACCCTTCTAATTCATATGCCCACCCAGGTACCTTTGCATAATGAACTCATTGCACAAAAAATATGCAGACACATATGAACATACCTGCAAATATAAAATATCATTTGCTCCTCCGTCGAACCTACACGGAGTCATACAATGGGAAAATGCTCAAGACGACTTCACGAAGTCCAGTTTGGTGGTAGGATAACATTCCTGTATGTTTCAGCTCAGATAAGGAGAAAATGTAACCTGCCTGAGAACGACCATCCATTACTCCTTCTCATGCCTTGTTTCACCTCACAGCAATGCACGAGAGCTGAGAACTCGTCAGGCAACTTTACCACTCGCTGGATTCATGTTGAGGATTTTTTGGAATCTTCCCACTGCCTAAAGCAAAGGAATTAAGCCTGATATTCAGCCTCTGAGGAAGGGTCTCTCGATCTGAAACGTTATGTCTAATTTCTCTTCACAGATGCTGCCAGACTTCCTGAGCTTTTCCAGAAATTTTCTGTTTTTGTTTCTGATTTACAACATCTGCAGTTCTTTCAGTTTTATTTAGAAATCAAAACGCCACGGTGCTTGACAGACATTGGCAGGTGGGAAGTTGCCACCAGTTGAGAGAGACATAGATGAGATTGACAGGAAGGCAAGAGAGGGATTTAGAAAGGCAAGACAGCCCAGGAAGCAGACAGTGTGGAAGAAGGAAGGTTGCTGTGGAGTGTGCATCTCCATCAGAAATGTAATAGATGAGGTAGTTTAGGAATATCAGACAGGGGCAATACCAAAGAATTGTTTCTTTCCTTGGTATTTCTCCCCACTTTCTGTCTTCTGTCTCTCTGGATTGTGTCTCTTCTTTCTCGCACTTGTTGGTTGTCTTCTCTCTCTCTCTCTCTGTCTCTCTCTATGTCTTTCTCTCTATGTCTTTCTCGCTATCTGTAGCTCTCTCTCCCTCCCTCACACACACACCCTGTTTGCTCTTGCCTTCCTTCTGTTTTTCTTGAGCCATCTCCGTCCCATTCTCAGTCCCTACTTAGCTCATGAGAGACAGTGTTTATCAGGTAGGGTGCAATGTATTCAGAGAGGGCATGTTTGTCAGGTACAGTATGGAGGGCTGTTGCAAAACTGCAGGTATCAGTCGTGTCTGTGGACCATTCTGTCTGCATCACGGTGTCATCCCCTCTCTCGACATCAGTAACTATCTGTTGTTGCACCTATCTAGTCCCCTTTTTCCTGCCTGCCCTCTGTTTCTCTCCCAGTGTTTTTCTGCCTCTGTCTGATCTTCTCACCTTGGAGACTGGGCTATTACTGTGCCAGAAGGCAACCATGCAAAAGACCAGTTAGTCTCTGCACATACTCACCGTGTCCTACACCACAGCTGCTGGGACCCCGAAAAGGATAGAATTGGAAAGAATAGAGATTCAGATGGGCTTTTACATCCAGTGGCGGGGCAATGCAAGCATCATTCAGGAACGCAGTTAAGGAGTGTGACAGGAGATGAAGCTGCGCAGAGAAGGGCAATTAGACGGGGCCAAGGTCCTAATTAGTTTCTGTGTGGGAGAGGCAGACACTGATAGAGGGTTAACAGTGAGGTTATGAGACAGGCTGAGATAAATTAACAGGGAGGGTATGATAGAAGTTTAGACAGATGGATATGGAGGGTTTGAGAGAGGCTGAGGGAGATTGACAGGGTTGATATGAGAGAGACTGAGAGAGATTGACAGTGAGGGTTTGGGAGAGGCTGAGGGAGATTGACAGGAAGGGTATAAGAGAGGCTGAAGTAATTATTAAATAGGGTGTGAGAAAGGCTTAGAGAGATTATCTTGCAGGGTGTGAAAGAGTAGTACAACGCCTGAGATTGTTTAATGAGGGACAGTTTAGAGGGAGCTTTACTCTGTATGTAACATCGTTCTTTCCCTGTTTGGAAGTGTGACTGTGGAGACGGTGATTTACTCTGTATCTATCCCTGTGGTTCCCTGTCATGGGAACGTTTGAGGCGGAAAGTGTCGAGATAGCTTTACCCTATATTTAACTCCATGCTCTCCTTTTACTGGGAGTGGTTGAGTAACGCAGTGTGAGCTGTGATTTATTCAGTATTAAACCCACACTGAACATGGTCTATATATTTGACAATTATCTAAGCCCTTCTGTCCTTGCCCTGGGAATGTTTGATGGGGACTGCACATGTTGCTTCAATATATATCTGACTCCTTGCTGAACCTGTCCTGAGATTGTTTGATGGGGACGGTATAGAGGGAGGTATTAATCCCTTTCTAACTCTGTTCTATACCTGTCCTTCAGTGTTTGATGTGGACATTGTGGAGGGTCATTTAACGAATGTATAACCCCATGTTGAACATGGGCTGAATATTTGATACAGGCTTCATTCTGCATCAAACCCCGTACAGTACACGCCCTGGGAGTCTATGATGGGCGACAATGTGAATGGAGGTTTAATCTGTATCCAAAACTGTCCTGGGAATAGTTGATGGAGACAGTATAGAGGGAGCTTTAATTTGTATCTAACGCTGTGCTGATTCTGTCCTTTAGATGGGGACAGTGCAGAATGAGCTTTACTCTGTATCTAGTCGTATGCTGTACTGTGTTTCAATCTTTAAAGCCAACAATGCTGAGTAGCTTTACTTTGCATTTCAGTATCCCCTCTATAAGGACCTTGTGTACTCTGATTTCATCAATATGTACCATGCTAAATATAGACTGTGTATTTGACAAGGTCCTACGTAGTAGCGTCTTTATGGCTAACCCCATGCTGCACTTGTCCTGGGAGAGTTTGTTGGCGACCGTAAGGCAGTGATTGAATCAATATCGAACCCCATGCTGAATATGGCCTGAGAATTTGACAAGAATATGTGTCGGAAGATCTTCACGCTTAATGTAAATCTACCTCTATAATGTCTCCATCAAACAATCTCAAAACAGATACAGCACAGGACTAGATACAGAATAATACTGGGAGTGTTTGGTGGGGATACTGCATAGTGAACTTTATTCCGTATTTAACCCCGTTCTATAACTGTCCTTATTGATTGATGTGGACAGTGCAGAGTGAGCTTTAATCTGTATCTGATGCTGCGATTAACTTGTCCTGGGAGTTCCTGATGTAGGACAGTGTAGATGGTGCTTTAGTCTGTGTCTTATTTAGTTAAAATTTCTTCATTTAACCATAGAAATAGTTTTCAACATATAACGAAAGTATGACGCAAGCATTAGTGTGACAAACTTTTAAGCTGAGATGTGAAAGTTTGTTAGCCTTAGGAAACACCTTCTCTAATGCCCTGAGTAAGATAGATTGTTCACAAATCATTAATGACAAAGTGCTAACAGTAGAAGTAGCTCTATAACTTTGCACCCTATAACGAACTTTATAACAGAAATTAACCTTATCACAATTAGTTAAAACTAACTGACTTTTGTATTTTTAAATAACGTAATTGGGACAGTGGGAAATATGAAAGGAGCAACTGAATTTGATAAAAAAAAAACAGGAATACAATGAGTAACAGAATTCAAGCTGACCTTAGAGATCAACAAACCTGAGGCAGGCCTGAAGAAGGATAATCAGTAAACTTTTGGAAAGTGAATGCAGAGGATGCATACAAAGATTCCAAGACCAAGAGATTACAATATCTGGTTCACACCATAACATCATGGGAACCTGGGTCTGTCCGTAGGAATGCCCATCATTGATTAGATGCCCTACAGTGTTGGATGCATGGATTGAGGGGAAGGGCAGTGTCCACGTTCTATTTCATTATTGCAACACAACGTGTATTAAAATGCTGTATTTCTTTGTAAAATTGAGTGTGTCATTGATCTCTGCTCTGATTTAAACCAAAGATTGAGGGGAAAATTGCTTTCTCGTATCAAGGCAAAATTCGGGGAAGGTTTTGGCCATCTCCCTGCATCAAACGGTTTTTGCTTGAATCTTTTGTATCTTCCACCTGCCTGAATCCTGCCTGCGTCCTGAGTCTTTATCCCAAGTCGGGAGCACACTCCTACAAACCCAATGCTGAACATGGCCTGGGAATTTGAAAAGGTTTGGTGGAGTGGGACATTTACTTTGTATCTAAATTTGTGCTGCAGTTGTCTTTCAGTGGTTTATGGGGACAGTGTAGTGGATGATTTAATCAATATCTAACACCGTGCTGAGCATTGCTAGGAAATTTGAACAGGGGTAATATAAGCATAGGAGATGGTAGGAACTGCTGATGTTGGAGAATCTGAGATAACAAGGTGTAGAGCTGGGTGAACACAGCAGGCCAAGCAACATCAGTGTCCGTGTGATTTTAGGTATGTAGCCAATGTCTCTGAAAGAATGACAGATTGCTTCTAAGACCAAATCCCTTCATCTGTTCACAACATGCAGTGTACTGACTGGACGCAATCAGACTGCTCCTCTGATACTGCTTGGCCAGTTGTGTTCATCCAGCTCTACACCTTGTGATCTAATATAAGCATAACTTTATTTTGTATGGAAACCCGTACCGTCCTTGTCCTGGGGTGGAGATGAGGACAGTGAAAAGTGAAAGTTGTTCTGCACCTAACCCTTTTGTTGGAGGAGTGCAGCTTCACCTCTCATCTACTGATGCTCAATAGCAGTAATAAGTACCGCCCACAAGGTGTCTTGCAGAAACTCACCAAGTCTCCTTAACACAGCACCAATCGAACTCAGGGAAATCTAGGACAAGGACAGCAAATGTATGGAAAAACACCACGTTCAAGATCTGTTCCAAATCACTCACTATCCTGATGTGGAAATATTTTGCTGTTCAATCAGTGTCACTGTTTCAAGATCTTCCCTTATCGCATTGTTAGGCTTTCTATAGCATACGGACGGCAACACTTCAAAAAGGCAATTCACCAACACCTTCTCAAGGTAAATGATGGAATAGGCAATGAATACTGACCTAACCACCAATTCCCACATTCCTTGAATAAATTAGAACTAAAAATATTATCCAAACATGACTAATGTTGGACAAGGAAATTTAGGTTTTGTGAGCGCAGTCTGGTTGCATCCAGTCAGTACATTGCATGTTGTGAACGGATGAAGGGATTTGGTCTTAGAAGCAATCTGTCATTCTTTCAGAGACATTGGCTACATACCTAAAATCACATGGACACTGACATTTATATACCACATTACTCACTTGTCAATGAGGTAAAAAAATTTAAAACATACTGTTATCTGGACTGTAGAACAAAGAGATACAGTTATACTATTGCCATGAAAATGCACAATATTCGTACAAAGAAAAAAAGTTGTCCATTTTCAATGTCATTGCACTTAATACTTTGATTTTGAATGCAGTAACCAGATTCATCATTTCAAAGTCCCTTATTGTGATTTGTGCAGTATTTTCATTATATCCCAGTGATAACATTGAACAAAAGGGTGGATTTGAGCTTATTAAATAATCAAAAAGTGGGTATTATCAAAGGATGTCGGGCATTCAGTAAATCGACTTTGCTGTTAATGATCAGAACGATGTTGAAACCATTTCCATAGAAGGTTCTATCTCGAGTCACTCACAAGGATGATGGGCTGGGATTACGCTAGCCACCAATGTAGCTGCTCAATTCTGTTTGCACCCGGACGTTGTGGAGCTGACATACACTGGATATGATTTAGGAGGGACTAAATGTAGGACACCATGTGCAGCGGGAGTCCACCACCTTTATAACACCTTCATTCAGGATCGGATCCAAGGAGCCAATTGCAGAACTTAGACGACCCACCAGAAATCATCAGCATAGATGACCTTGTGAGGCATGGTTGTTGGCAGGTGATTTGTCTGAATGTTAAACTGCATTTGGACCAGCACTGAGCCCTGTATTAATTCATTGATCAGTTTTCTCCATACATTTCTTCGTTATTCAGTAATGTCTCTAACTGGTCTGTTGTGAAGGATTGTGCAAATAATTTTCCCTGTCCAGTAAGCAAGCTCTCTGGACAGATTTAGGAGATGGCTAGTGTTTTGGAGGTAGTGGTGAGGCCCTAGGAGTACTGCATGTGAATACAAGGCTTTTCAAAGCCATTTCCAACAGATTTGGTGACTATAAGATGGTGTGTTCACTAATCTGAACATGAATCATCTGTTTACTATAATCACTGGATTGAGTAATAAGTAGATGTGTATTCTGGTAATTTAATTATTGTTCCCTTCAACGACTTTCAACTAAAAAAAATGATCATCAGTTTATTTTAAGGTATCAAAGAAAGAGGATAATATTAACTCCTTATCATAGAAAATAGAAACTGATCTGCGGTATCATATATATAATATATTTCAGAGACTAACCAAACAGTGGTCAGACATTGTTTGCAAAGTAGCATGACTGTATCCCAGCCAACATCAGCACCATCTCTGGTAGATCCTGTCCTTCTGACAGGACAGAGCCAGGCAGAGGTGACAGCAATATCGTGCTCAACATTGATGTCGTATCCTATGGAACGTCATGGTATCAGGTTAAACACGGCTGCTGATTACCACTTACCATTTCCCCCTTATCAGGAATTCTCGTTTTGAACACAGCATGGAGGATAGAGCGGATACTGAACGTACTCTGGCCAGGAGGGTTCAATATTCAGCACCAAAGGTGGCCCCACACCACCAGCGGCCATCTGAGCCGAAGAAGTTGGAGCTGCCAGGGGCCTGAGGGACAGGCTGCCAGTGTCCACAGTGATGCAGCTGCTAGACTACTCGACAGCACTTTATGAGGGAATCAATAAAAGGGAAACATAAACTTGACTGCTTCTGCTAGGGAGCACAGAACTTAAGACTCCTCTTTGATATTTATCACTAAATTTGCTGTAACAGGGTGACCAGAATTGAACGCAGTTCTCTAGAAGATGCCTCACGAACTTTCTGCACATCCCCCACATGACGGCTCAACTCCAATGCTCAATGGTCTGAGCAATAACGGCAAGCTAAATGTCTTCTCATTTACCCTGTCTACATGTGATGCAAACTTCACAGACTTAAGTACCTGAACCCCAAGATCTCTCTGTTGCACAGCCCTACCCAGGGACCTATTATTAAATGCGTAAGTCTGGCCTTTCCTTGTTTTGGCAAAATGCAATACCTAACATTTATCCAAATTAAACTCTGCCTGCCGCTTTTCAGCACATTGACCCAATTGATCATGTTGTCTTTATAATCTTAGATTATCTTCTTCACTGTCCATTTCACCATGTCATCTGCAAATTTACGAAACATGCCTCCTATATTCTCATGCAAATTATTCATATAGATGACTAACAAAAGTGGACCAATCCCGATCTCTGTGGAAAACTGTTGGTCACAGGTCACGTGTCCAAAAAAAAATCAATTCTCCACCACAAGTTAAATTTTATATCCAGTTGTCAATCTCACTTTATAGATGAGTCTAACATGCGAACCCTGTCAAAGGCTTTACTAAAGTCCAAGGAAACAAGATCTGCCGCTCCACCCTCATTAATCTTTTTTTGGTTACTTCATCAAAAATCTCAGTCAACTTTGGGAGACACAATTTCATTCACAAAACAATGTTGACTGCCCCTAATCATTCCTTGATTCCGCAAATGGATAGAAATCCTTCACCTGCTTTATCAATGACCTTCCCTCCAACGTAAGTTCAGGGGTTGGAATGTTTGCTGATGACCGCAATATTTGGAGTAGTATTTGTGACTCCTCAGTATTTGTGACTGAAACAGTCTATGACCAAATGCAGCAATATCTGGACATTGTATAGGTTCCCAGAACGTTAAAGGAACCAAGAAAACAAATTGATGAAGCATTGACAGACATCTTTGTATCTCTTTGGCCACAGGAGAATAGCCAATGTTGTCCCATTGTTTCAGAAGTGTAGCAGGGGAAATTACAGGCCTGTGAATCTCACATCAGTGGTGGGGAAATTATTGGAAAAGTTTCTCAGCGGCAAGATCAGTAAGAATTTAGAGGCAAATAGACTGATTAGCAATAAATAGCATGATTTAGTGCACGAGTGGTCGTGCCTCACTAACTTGATTGAGTCTTTTGAGGAGGTGACAAAGATGATTGATGGCCGGAAAGGCTTGATGTTGTAAACATGGACTTCAGTAAGGCCTTTGCAATGGTCCCTCTTGGCAGAGTTGTACAAAAGGTGAAGTCACTTGGTATCAGGAGATGAGCTGAAAAGATGTATATAAAATTGGCTTAGTCATAGGAGACAGAGGCTCACGTTGGAAGGGTACTTTTCGGAATGGAGGGTTATAACTAACAGTGTTCCACAGGATTCAGTGCTGGGACCTCTGCTGTTCAAGATTTACATAACTGATTTGGAGAAAAAAAACATAGCTGATCCAACTAGTAAGTTTGAGGATGACGCAAAAATTGGTGGAATTGCAGATAGTGAGGAGGATTGTCAGAGGACACAGCAGGATATATATCAGTTGGAGGCATGGACAGAAATTTTCAGATGGAGCTTAATCCAGACAAATATGAGATGTTGCATATTGGAAAGTTAGGTACAGGTTGAAATTATACAGTGAATGGCAGAACCCTTGGGAGTATTGATATGCAGAGAGATCTGGGTGTACATGTGCACAAATCACTGAAGGCGGCAGAACAGGTAGATAAGGTAGTAAAAAAAAAGGCTTATGGCATGCTTGCCATCATTGGAAGGGGCATTGAGTACAAGGATAGGCAAGTAGCTTTACAGAACATAAGTTAGACCACACTTGGAATATTGCGTACAGTTCTGGTCACAACACTACCAGAAGGATGTGGATGTTTTGGATTGGGTACAGAAAATGTTAACCAGAACGTTGTCTGGTGTGGGGGATTTTAACTATGAAGAAACTTTTGACGGACTGGTTTTATTTTCACTGGAACACAGGAAGTTGAGGGGAGACGTGATAGAAATTTATAAGATTGAGAATGGTTTGGATAGAGTGGAGTATGTGGCTTTTTCCCAGGTTAGAGGAGTCAATTACTAGAGGACACTGGTTCAAGGTGCAAGGGGAACAGTTTAAAAGACCATTCAACACACGTCGAACTGCTGTAGTCAGAAGTGCACAAAAGAAGCAAGGAACCCTGCAGCTCATCACTTTTCTCCTGTCACGCCAAAGACTGTCCATAATGGAGAAGGTTCATGTCAGTAGTGTGATAGAATACTTCCCACTTCACTGAATTAGTGAGGCTGTAAAAGTTTTAGAAAATCAAAGACCAAGCAGCCGATTTTATTGATCCACAATCACTCACTTCCTCCACCATCGACACTCAGCAGCAGTTGTGTGTATCATGACACACTTTAGACAGCACCTTTCACACTCATTTCAACTTCCGTCTGTAAGGAAAAAAAGGCAGCATTTTGGTAAAAGCGATCATAATTCAGTTCAGTCTAACAAAATTATTGAAAAGAACAAAGATAGACCAAGAGTTGGAGTTTTAGTTTGAGAATATCCAAACTTGTCAGAGCATTGTGTATTGAATTTGGGAATTCATGTTGCAGTTGTACAGGACGTTGCTGAGGCTGCACATGGAGTATTATGTTCAGTGGTAAGAACCAGAACATAGAACAGTACAGCACTGTACAGGCCCTTCGGCCCACGATGTTGTGCCGACCTATTATCCTACTAAGATCAATCTACCCTGCATACCCGACATTTTACTATCCTCCATGTGCCTATCCAAGAGTTACTTAAAAGTCTCTAAAGTATCTGACTCCACTGCCACCGTAGGCAGCACATTCCACACACCCACCACTCTCTGTGTAAAGAACCTATCTCTGACATCTCCCCTGTACCTTCCTCCAATCACATTACAATTATGCCCCCGGTATAATTTCCGCCCTGGGAAAAAGTCTCTGACTATCCACTCTATCTATGCCTCTCATCATCTTGTACAGCTGTATCAAATCACCTCTCATCCTTCTTTGCTCCAATGAATAAAGCCCTAGCTCCCACAAGCTTTACTCATAAGACCTGTCCTCCAGTCCAAGCAGCACCCTGTCTAAAGCTTCCACATCTTTCCTACACTGAAGCGACCAGAACTGAACACAATATTCCAAGTGTAGTCTAACCAGAGTTTTACAGAGCTGCAGCATAACCTCACGGCTCTTAAAATCAATTCCCCTGTCATTTAAGGCAACACACCATACGTCTTCTTTACAACCCTATCAACTTGGGTGGCAACTTTGAGGGACCTATGGACGTGGACCCCAATATCTCTCTGTTCCTCCACACTGCCGAGAATCCTGCCATTAACCCTGTATTCTGCATTCAAATTCGAACTTCCAAAATGAAGTACTTCGCACTTTTCTGGGTTGAATTACATCTGCCACTTCTTTGCCCATCTCTGCATCCTGCCAATGTCCTGTTGCAAAATCCAACAGCCCTCCACGCTATTCAAAACTCCACCAACCTTTGTGTCATCAGCAAACTTACTACCCCAACCATCCACTTCCTCATCCAAGTCATTTATAAAGATCACAAAGAGCAGAGGTCCCAGAACAGATCCTTGTGGAACACCACTGGTCACCGAGCTCCAGGCTGAATACTTTCCATTTACTACCACCCTCTGTCTTCTATTGGACAGCCAGATTTACATCCAGACGGCCAAATTTCCCTAAATATCATGCCACCTTACTTTCTGAATGAGCCTACCATGTGGAATCATATCAAATGCCTTGCTAAAATCCACACACACCATATCCTCTGCTTTACCTTCATCGATGTGTATTGTCACATCCTCAAAGAATACAGTAGGGCTTGTGAGGCATGACCTGCCCCTCACAAAGTCATGCTGATTATTTTTAATAAAACTGTGCTTTTCCAAATGGTCATAAATACTATCTCTCAGAATCATCTCCAATAATTTGCCCACGACAGAAGTAAGATTGACTGGTGTGTAATTTCCAGAATTATCCCTATTCCCTTTCTTGAACAAGGGAATGATATTTGCCACCTCCAATCTTCTGGTACTACTCCAGTGGACAGTGAGGACGCAAAGTTCATTTGCCACAGGGGCAGCAATATCTTCCCTCGCTTCCCGTACTAACCTTGGCTATATCCCATTACCCAGGGACTGATCTATCCTCATGTTTTCCAAAATTTCTAGCACATCCTCCGACCTAACATCAAACTGTTTGAACATATCTACCTGTTTCATGCTGACCTCACAAACGTCAAGGTCCCTCTCACTGGTGAATACTGAAGCAAAGTATTCATTAAGGACCTCCCCTACCACCTCTGATTCTGCGCACAAGTTCCCTCCACTATCCCTGATTGGCCCTACCCTCATTCTGGCCATCCTCTGGTTAGTGTTGGTGACCTTACGGTAGGAAGGATGTTATTAAACTGGGAAGAGTGTAGAAGAAATTTACAAGGATGTTGCTAGGACTCAAGGAACTGAGTTATAGGCAGAGTTTGGCCAAGCCACGACTTTTTTTCTTTAGAGTGTGGGGCACTGAGGGTGGATCTTACAGAAGTGTATAAGATCATGAGAGGCACGGATAGGGCAGATGCACGCAGTCTTTTTTCCCAGATTTGGGGAATTGAGAACTAGTGGGCATCAGTTTAAGATAAGAGGGGAAAGAGCGCATTGGAATCTGAGGGACAACTTTTTTTTCTGCAAAGAGGGTGGTATAAATATAGAATGAGCGTCCAGTGGAAGTGGTTGAGGTGGTTACATAAACAACATTTAGATGGCATTTGCATGAATACATGGATCGGAAAGGTTTAGAAGGACATTGGGCCAAGTACAGGGAAATAGGGTTAGCATGGATGGGCATATTGGTCAGCATAGACCCGTTTGGGCCGAAGAACCTGTCTCCGGTTTTAGGACTCTATGACTCTATGACATTTTTGGGGGGTCTACATACCGGACCCTTATTGGAGGGGTGTCACAGAAGTCATGTGACATATTTGAACTCTCTGACAGCACACACACTGAGGAGTAGGTGTTGAGACTAATCGTCAGAACTTGGGTAAAGTAGACAAGAGGATATAATGTTCAGCGAGAATAAGTGACACCTCTTAGATATCAAAGGAAAACTTGGAGAAATGAAGGTAAGTGACCAGTCTCAAGAAGATCACCATTTCCGTATCAAATTGTAGGAAGGGGACGTTGGCTTGAACAAAAAGCCACGCCTAGGGTCGCAGTGAGTGCAGGGACGCCTGGGCACTCATCAAAATGTTTTAATTGTGCCAAGGAATGGCACTATACCTGAGGCTGTCCAAACCCACGGAGAGGCTGAACGAATCATATGCAGGTCCAACCTTAGCCCTCGATGGACTGCAGTCCATGCCACAAACAACGTGCAACCAATTGAGGAAACAATTGGATTGTACCGTAATACACAAGGACGGTCTCAGGCTTCTCCGAAATGGATGTATGATGCAAAATGGGACGTCAAGAGGACACCCCGTGTGAACGGGACAGTTGGAGGCTGCCTTATGACTTTCCGCTGAGCACAGCGGGATCTGGCACCGACCTGAATACATCAGTTGTGATTAGTGACGATTGAAAAATAGTAACACAAATAATCTGGAGTGGTTTTACCGGAAATGTTCAAGTCGGACATTTTACTAGCCATTTAAATGTACAAATAGGAGAGGTTGAGTTGATGCATCTGGTAGTATTTATAAAACTTCCACCAAATCAAAAAAAAAACATGTCCAGGGAAGTGACCAAAGTAGGATTGTGCTTTGATCCAGGGAGATGTACGATGTGGCAAATGCCAGGAATAACTGAGGAGCAGTTTTTTTGCTGAATGTCCTGTAGGACAGTATAAGGAGAGAGGGTGTACAGTGGCAGAAATGTGGATCAGTCCTACTGACATTAATAAGGGCCTGATAGTGCAAAAATTATTGATCAAAACGGAGAGTTTTAATGAACGTAAACATGACTGAGGACAGTGTGTTTCCAAGACCCAGATCCAAATCCTCAAAAGCAGTATGGATTCCTCAAGCAGTTTGAAGGTGAAAAGGTAGTGCAAAGTCTGACGACACAAGGAGTTTTAATCATAGAATACTAAAAATGAGGAAGCGGGGACTTGGCCCATCGATTCCACACTGACCCTCTGAATACGACCTACAATATCCCTATTTCCTATGGCTAATCCACTTAGCCTGCACATCCCTGGAAATTATGGGTAATTTAACACAGCCAAGCCACCTAACCTGTCCATCTTTCGGCTGTGGGAGGAAATCAGAGCACCTGGAGGAAACCCAATCAGACACGGGGAGAATGTGCAAACTCCCACAGACAGTCACCTGATGCTGGAATCAAACCTGGGTCCCTGGTGCTTTGAGACAGCAGTGCTAACCACTGAGCCACCATGCCACCCTCTACAACCAATTCACCTATTTGGCTGGTAAAGAAACTCGACGTTAGATGGCTCCTGACTATTGATTATTCAGAATTAACTGAAGTAATAGCCTAAACAACATCCACAATGGCTACTAGCTCCAAAACAATGATTAATCAGAGTGAAACTGGACAGTAGTTTTACGGTGCTGGATATAAGTAATGGATTTTGGTCAATCATTTTTTCCAAACAGTGTCAGTCTAAATTTTCATTTACCTTTAAGGGACAGCTTATATATGGACAGCTTTACCACAGGGATTTCACAACTTCCCATTAGTATTTCATCAATGGTTAAGCAATGGGTTGTGGGATTTTTCTCAGCCAGACTGCCTGATGCAGTAAGTTGATGATTTGCTTCTGCAAAAAGAAATTAAACAGAAGCATTGCCAGTTCCTGAAGGAAATGCAGCACTTGTTAATGAAGCATGGTTAAAAGTGAATCCAAGAAAAGTTCAGAGAATGAGGCAAGAAGTGAGTTACTTTGGAGTGGTGTTAACGCCAGCGAAACACAGAGATAGACAAAGAAAGAATTATAAAAGCAGCTAGCTTTCCTACTTCCGCAGATGATTGTTTTTGGGTTTAATTGATAATTTTAGACGCCATATTGATAGTTTTGTCACAAAGGCAGCACCAGTAATGACGTTACTAAGAAACATGCCCCATGGGAATGAAAGCCAGAACACATGTAAGCAATAATAGCTTTGAAACAGGGCTTGGTGCACGTTCCTGATCTAAAAACCCCAAACCAGGCTGAAACATTCTCATTAGAGGTGGCTGCAACAGACCCGACAATATCGATGTTCTTCTTGAAAGAGGTGCGTAGTCAGTTGAGACCAGTAGCCTATGCCTCACATATGCACACATCAGTGGAGCATGGGTAAAGTGCACAACATGTGAAAGGCATTCTCTGGCAGTGTTATGGGCATTCAACATTTTATCTGCATTATCGGGTGGAGCCTGTTGACAATTTTGACGGCACATACACCTATTCAAATGCTGCTGGATGGATGTATTAACTTTGGCACAGTGATTCAATACAGAATTTGTACATGGACACTGTTATTACAAGGAAGAAACATAGAGGTGAAGAGAGTTAAGAGCACCACCATGTTAGCAGCTAATTTACCAAGTGGCACTCCCATGAGTGTCAGGGGGTATTAGCAAATTATACCAAGGGACCATTTGTATCAAAGCAAAAATGAGGGAAAACTGGTAAAGAGAACACAGGGAATACCCAAGACAAAAGGCACAGACTGAAATAGGAGAACATCAAGGGAATGCCAAATTACTGTTAAAAAGTAAAACCAAAAGATCTGTGCATACTGTAAATCAGGAACGAAAACAAAGTTGCTGGAAAGCGCAGCAGGTCTGGCAGCATCTATGAAGGAAGAAACAGAGTTAACATTTCGGGTCTGGTGACCCTTCCACAGAACATGTAATGTTGATGAACATTTTTGTTGATGGCTCTTTATCTGTAGAGATGGAGAACAGAGGACTGGCTATGGGATCTACGTGGAAAATAAACAAGAACATTAAGTGGATAGCATAGCCCTCAAACTGCCATAGACCACGAGGTACGTTGGTTTCCACTTATGAAACATTATGTGACAAAATTGTTTGATGTTCGGCCAAAATATCCCTTACAAAAACGTGAGAAAGGGAGCCCTTGGAAACACATGGCCAGCAGAAGGCCCTTGGTCAAATCTAAGCTTGATTTTGTGGGTCACAGCCTGCAACTACAGGGAAATATAAGTATAACCTGGTGATAGTAGATATCCTAACCAAATGGTCGATGTGTTGCCCACTTGAAATGATACTACTCAAATCACGGTGAAGGTCCTGTTAGAAAGTATTTTTACTCGTTGGGGTTTACCAAGCAATATTAAATCATATCAAAGCACATATTTTACAACGCAGGTGATGCAGAATATCATGACACTACTAAGGCTAAAATAAAGGTTCCATATATCCTACAGTTTCAAAACCAATGAGATCGTTAAAAATATGAATTGAACTTTGAAGAATACGTTGACTAAAATGATGCGACAGCACCAGACCACTTGGCTAATGGTCCTTCCTTCTGTTCAGGTGATAAAAAGCACTGTAGTTTCATCTACAGGATTCATCCCTTATAGTTTGATGAAGGTCGAGTGATGCATGGCCTGGAGCTGCTGCTAGGATTAGACCTATCTGAGACAGAATTAGATGTATTAATGAAAGACAAGTGGGTACAACAGCTGGTTCAGAGTGTCAAAAAGTGAATTATGTGGCCACAAATAATATGAGAAGGAATAAACAACAAATTAAGGGGCCCACTTTGACTCCATGGCAAAGCCAACGGAGCTGCAGGTGGGGCAACAGGCAATGATACCTGACATTGTTTTTTTCCGACGAAGGGTCCTGACCCGAAACGTCAACTTTCCTGCTTCTCTGATGCTCCGTTCCTCCAGCTCCACACTGTGTTATCCCTTCCTGGCCCCTGGAATTTCAGGACATGTGAAGTGATAGACAAAGCAAGTCCGCCAATGTACAAGGTGCTAAAACTCCGAACAATATTAACCAGCTAAAGCCATTTGGATGGGTGAGGATAATTATTGTCATTCACACACTATATTGAGAGAATGTGATGCCCCAGAATTAGGAAATGTGGATTGGGACTGGTTTCAGAACCAAGACTAGGTTATTACGGGACCACCTGAGCACAATATAATTCCAGCAGGTGTACCATTGTCTCCCAAACCTTTAGGGGTTAGATGTTCGGCCAAAATATCCCTTACAAAAATGTGAGAAAGGGAGCCCTTGGAAACACATGGCCAGTAGAAGGCTCTTGGTCAATGGAAACAGAAACAAAGTAAAAATAAAAAGGAGGACAAAATGAATAAATATCCGCCCTTCAAACAAAATGGATGAGAGAAAGGGATGGAAGGTTGGAGTCAGACCTTGATGTACATATATTGGCTGAGTGGAGTGAGGAAATTAGTACTATAAATCAAATAAAAGGGATCAAATCAGATTGACTTCACATAAGAGCAGAAACTACATCTGTTTTGTTAGAGTAAGAATCATTATGAGAACGTGGAAAATCATTATTGTTGTTTTCCTTTGAACAAATGTCCCTTCATTAGTGAATAATCTAACTGATATTATTAATAAACAAGAGGGGACAACGTCGATTGACAGTAAACGATGAGTATTATATGTTTGAACAAATGTCATGGTGATGGTCATATGTTGGGAGGAGATGTGGGTTTTTGCGTTGCCATGGCCTGTCCCAGGAAATTTTCAAACTTACCTTCTGATCTTTGGTCAAGTGGCCAAGAAAGCAGAATTATATATGGTCTGCAACAAAATTAACCCTCAGGCGACCTACGTGGTTCAAGGAAAAAAAAAATCCTGAACATTTATAACTGCATGGAATTACGACTCCCGTAGATTGGGTCAGGGTAGAATGTAGGTCTCAGTTTATCGCAAAGTTCAGAGAGGTTGAGGATATTTAGACATGTGTCCAACAACAGCACCAGATTTTATGTGTAAAAGGCAGACCAGCCTACATCTCGTAGAGCTTAAACCTCTGCTATCATGACTCCTAAGCCTACCTCAGTGCCATGTTGCAGAAAAACTCAGACAGCGACAGGGGCAGTAGGATTAGTCGTAGAAGAAATAGAAAAGATAGTTGCTCCAGTACCAGGGTATAGACTCGTGCAGGTAGGGTTTAACCTGACGGATATACAGGTGCCTTCTTGGAATGATTGCACCAGAGGCAACTTAGCTGTAGTAAATTTACATGGGAAAGGAAAAGAAGGGAATCAGGATTGGTAGATTTCGTGGGAGCAGGTTATGAGTCTGGAGCAGCGACTGTTAAGACTCTTGACGTAGCAGATTTGGAAGCTCAATTAAGTTCTCTCCAGGAAAAGATGAGGATAACAGCAGGTCAGGAATGCCTGGATCAAAAAATGACGGCTTGGAAAGGAAGGCAAGGGGCATAGGTAACGATGAGCACCATCAAAATGTTGAGACCCTTTCAGGATATTACTAATGAAATTATTGGCAGGACACTTACGAGGCAATCCGTAATAATAAAACAGTATCCTGTTTAACATATACCAGCTAGCTTTTGGCTATGGTTAGCTCAAATATGTTCCAATTAGATGCTCATAGAGTACCAGACTTGGTGTTGGATGAGCAACTGAGGACATGTGTGTGGGAGAAGATACCCCTATGTCACCTCAGAAAGCATCACTCTCACCAACCAGCTCTTGAGCATCTGTGATGATAATAGAGGTCAGGTTTACACTGATACAGAGGTTCATATACCCAAATATAGGGATATCCTGACTCGCCTTTAAACGTGAGTTCATAATGTGGGTAAATACCATGAAGGAAGTTGATTATCATGAAGCAACCCACCAACCCATGCTCCAGTTCCAGAGGGATCCAAAAGGGGGATGAATTTGTCCCACTGTCATCAAGGGGGAAACCACTGGGTGGCTAAAGATTAAAGCATTATAGAGTGAATTTAAGAGTTACGTTGAAAATTTTAAAAACCTACCTTAAAAATAGTAATCTTTGGTTTGCTCCTATTGTCAAACTCAAACGAGTTAAGGAGAAAAATGAAAAAGGAAATAAGGGGCTGAAAAGTTTGTGTATTGTTCAGGAATTGAGGTTTTTGGACGAAAGGAATATCTTTTTTTAAATAGAAATTACCTGTCAAACAGGATAGGTCTATTCTGAACCGAGAAAAGACAAATATCATGGGAGGGATATTTGAGGGAGACTTTATACTGATAGTGAGGGGGAGAAGAGGAATTCTAAGTCGCGTTGTGAATAGAAAGATTGATAAGGAAGGCTGTTAATGTGAAGAGAGCGCGTCAATACGGGAAGAAAGACAAAAGAGAGTCAGAGTATTTAGAAATTCAGAAGAAATAAATTGCGTTTATTTCAATTCAAGGGCCCTTGCAGGTAAGGGTGATGAACTCAGAGCATATTTAAGAACATGGGATTGTGGCATCATAGCTGACACGGAAACTTGGCTGAGAGCTGGACAAGAATGGCAGATCAATGTTCCAGGATAATAAAGGAAGCAAGAAAGGAGTGGTGGTAGTGGTGGTAGTGGTGACTGGGCGGTGGTAGGGGAGTGGTTGTTGGCGTGGTGTTTTTGACTAAGGGATACATCATTGCTGTACCGAGAGAAGATTTTTAATGTTTGTGAGTAGATTTGCAGCTTGGGTTGTGGACGCTGTGGTTGTGGGGAACCAACGACCCCTTACCCATTATGGACACAACCAATGTAAGACAAAAGATTCCATGCAAGGACTGCAACAAGCATTACATTGGACAGACCGGCAGGAAACTGGCTCCAATAATACATGAACACCAACGGGCAAAAAAAGACACGACCAATATTCACCCATCTCCATACACACAGACAAGGAGAACCATCAGTTTGATTGGGACAATATCAGGAGCCTAGGACAAGCCAAACAGAGACAAGCATAGGAATTTCTACGGGCCTGGTTCTCCAGGAAGAAGGCCATCAATAAACACGCAGAATTGCACCTTATTTCCCCATGATTGCAAAGAAAAACCGGAAATGAGGTAATCAACTCCAATGGGCCCCAGAGTTTAAGTAACAACGGGAAAACAAAATAACACTTCATCGGAGACTGCAATGATGATATTAATCAGCAGAGTAATGAAACGACTGCAAACTAACAAACTCGGCGAGCGAACAAACTATAGAAATGATATTTCTGAAAGACCGTCCAGTGGTAATATATGGGTAGAAATTAGCAATAAAAGAGGAAAGATCACCTTGTTGGGATTGTACTATAGGCCCCCCAATAGTAAGAGGGAAATTGAGAAACAAATATGAAGGGAGATATCAGATATGTGTAAGAATATCTATTAGCATTGACAGATAAGTTGAAGGATAATCCAAACAAATTCTACGAATATATTAAGAGCGAGCGAGTAGCCAGAGAGAGGGTAAGGCCTCTTAAAAATCTGGGAGGTCGTCTTCTTGTTAAACCCCAGGAGATGGGAGTGATACCAAAGAAATATCACAGGTCAATTTTTACTGTGGAAAAGAAATCGAGGCAAGAAAATGTAGAGAAATACATGTTGATGTTTTAAAAACTATTCACATCGCACAAGTGGAAGCTCGGGAGGCCTTGGAGAATCCAGGAAATCTCTGGGACGTGATTAAATGTATCTCAGAACGTTGTGGAAAGTAAGGGAGGAAATTACGAGACCCCTTCCAGAAATGCTTACATCATCTGTAACTACGTGTGAAGTGCGTGGCTAATGTTGTATCTTTGTTTAAGAAAGCTGGTGAGGAGAAACCAGGGAACTATAGTTTGATTTTGGTTGTGGGTAACTTTTCGGAGATGAGTACAAACAACAACATTTGCGCACTCTTAAAGAGGCAAAAATTTATTAGGAATACTCAGCATGGTTTTGTGCGACGAAAATTGTGTCTCACAAACGTGATTAAGTAGTTTGAGGAAATTACCAAAAAAAAAATGAGAATGGTAGACCAGTAGACATTGTTTATTTAGATTTTCCTAAAACCTTTGGCAAGGTTCCGTATGATAGACTAATTAGTAAAGTTAGGTCACATGGGATTCAGGGTAAGCTTACCAATTGGATACATAATTGGGTTAGGGGCAGGAGACATGGAGTGGTGGTGAATGGATGACTGGGCACCTGTCACCAGCAGTGTTCCACAGGGCAATACCTGGGTCCTCTTTTGTTTGTCATTTATATACGTATTTGAATGAGTGTGTAGAAGACATGGGGTTGTAAGTTTGCGGATGATACCAAAATTGGTGGCATTGCAGACAGTGAAGAAGGTTTTCTAAGATTATAAAGGGATCTTGATCAAATGGGCCAATGGGCTGAAAAATGGCAGATGGTGTTCAATCTGGATAAATGCGAGGTATTGCATTCTGTCTCAACAAACAATGATAAGATTTGTGCAATTAAAGGTAGGGCCTTGGATAGTGTTGTAGAAAAGACGGGGCTAAGGTTTTAGGTACACAATTCTTGGAAGTTTGTGTCACATATAGAAAGGCTGGTTAAAAGGGTATTTGAGAAGCTTGACTTCATCGCTCACTTCTTTGAGTACAGGAGCTGGGAAGTTATGTTGACCTTATACAGGACATCAATGAGGCCTCTTCTGGAATATTGTGTTCAGTTCTGGTCGCCCAGTTATAGAAAGGACATTCTTAAGGTAGAGAGGGTTCAGATGAGGTTTAACAGGATGTTTGTGGGTGTGAAATGTTTGAGCTTCAAAGAATGGTTGGATAGGCTGGGGCCTTTTTTCACTGGAGCGTAGAAGGTTGAGAGGTGACCTGAAAGAAGGTTTTTTTTTTAAATAATAAGACTTATAGATTGAGTTAATAGTAGTTGGCTTACCCCTAGTATTGTTTATTTCAAGACTACAGGGGCACATTTTTAAGGATGGAGGAGAGACATTTTAAAAATACTTGAGTTTATTTTCACACAGAGGGTGATTTGCGTGTAGAATGGACTTCCTGAGGAAGTTGTGAATGTTGGCAAAATTACAACGTTTAAAAGACATTTGGATAAGTACATGAATAGGAAAGGTTTGGAGGGATATGGACCAGGAGCAGGCAAGTGGTACTAGTTTATTTTGAGATTATGTTCAGCATGGATTGATTAGACCGAAGGGTCTGTTTCTGTGTGTATGACCCTATGCCTGTATGTCCAAAAAAAGCGATCAAAGAAGACCTAACTCAGTGTGGATTTGCCTCTTATGAAATCTGCTCATTTTCTATCCGCCAGTGAATAATTAAACTTTCTTTAAGTATGCCTTTAAAGGAGATACCTACTATGTCGCCACAGCAGCCTCAGTTTACAGAAAGGAAAGACATGGTGTACACTAAATGTAAAGAATGTGGCTATCAGCAATATCTCTTTTGACTTAACCATTCGCCAAAAAATTCTCTTTAAGCTGGAACCCAGTGAGAAACTGTGCATGATTCTCTCAATCCACCCAAATGATACAGACAATGATTTGCTCTGATTCATAGCTACGGAGCTTTCCTCTATTCCACCCTTCACTGCAGACTTCCAGAAGATCATTTTTGAGGCGAACAAAATAATCTATAATCGGGATATACATGAGACGGAGATGAAAACTCATGCAGAATAGACAAATAGGAACTTGAAAGCTTCACGTTTCTGGGGTATAATTTGGAAATGGGAACAAACACTCAGGTCCATCCATGGATCAGAATTTTGTCTCACATGATTTTTATGGAAAATTTGTTATACTTATCGATGTCACATTTTTTGTTTTGTTTGTTAAAATAAAAAAATATGAAATGGAAGGCACTTGCAACAGGGTTTCTCCTCAGACACCACAAGAAACCTCGTATGGAAGATGGTTTGTACTGGTTGCTGATGAGAAAGTAGGAAAAAATATTTCTTATTATAAATTTGTGCATCATTTGTATTGATATACTCTGTATCATACGTGGTGCGACACGGTGGCTCAGTGGTTAGCACTGCTTCCTCACAGCACCAGGGAGCGGAGTTCGATTCTACCCTTGGGCCACTGTCTGTGTGGAGTTTGTACATTCTCCCTGTGTCTGCGTGGGTTTCCTCCCACAGTCCAAAGATGTGCAGGCCAGATGGATTGTACATGCTAAATTGCCTGTAGTGTTCAGGGATGTGTAGATTAACTGGGTTATAGGGGGATGGGTCTGGGTGGGATGGTCTCAGAGTCTGTGTGGACTCGTTGGGCCGAAGGGCCTTTTTTCCACACTGTAGGGATTATATGATTAGAGAAGATGTAGAAAAGATCTAACAAAGTATTTCCCGTGGAACACAACTGATTTGTAACTTCCTTACACTTATGACTATGGATTTCATAAGTACAACGATCTAAATGGCATTTCAATTAACACAAAGGAAACAATGCTTTTTTTAAGAATATTTCGCTGTAAAGAGGTAATGCTCACTGCTTTCTTGAGGTGCCCTGCAGGATGTAGCAAACCCAATAGGGACGGTCCTCAGATAATTCTTTGGATTAAAAGGGTGGGGAGATGTTGGATAAGGCTGAAGATAACAGAAACTGACAAGAGGCTTTAAATTGGCAGTTATGTGAACGGAATTACGCTGTCATTGAGGTCTTCTCAGAGCTATGAATGCAGGAATTGAGTATCTGCTGTTTCGATCAAATAAGGCATCTATTTGGACAAAGCATTCAGGATTTGCCAAGTGCATGGATAATTCCAAATAACGAATATACTTGATACAGAGAACTGTGTATAAAGCAGCCAGAAACTGCTGATTTTTCAGCAACACTTCGATGGTTAAGATTGCAAGAGGTACCCTGCTTCTGGAGATGTGTTGAAGACGTTGAGCAGAGTTTAAACTTGGCCAGCTGCAATCTCTGCCGGTAGTAATGCTTGTGTTTGGTTAAAGAAATCACAGCAGTGAAAGACAGTGATTTAAATATCTCGAGCAGTTAAACGTGTCTGTTCTTCGTTAAAGTTACTCAATAAATTAATTGCATTTTGTAGAGCTCTAAATGGCTCTACTGTATCTTCGTCAGTGTATATATGTAGTCTGTCAGAGACTGGCAATACTGTTATACTGCTTTTCAAAATAAGAAACAGAAGATTTAAGTCGTTTGATGAGTCATGATGAGTCAGAAAGGCTACGGAGTAAAAGGGGGATATTGGGTTGAGGTAATGGTGCTCATTTATAGAGCACAATGAGCCTCCTGCTCCATAACAATTCTCTTATTATGAATGTTCTCTCATGGATTAATTATTAATGAAAAGACAGGGAACAGAATGTAGGACTAATAAATCATTCTTGTGTGGGAATGTGTGCTATAAGCAAGATGTAAAGATTCATGAAGTTTGAACAACCCTCCACATGGGGACAATCAGTGCAGATGACATATATTTTAGAAACATGTAAGGTTATCCACTTCATTGGAAAAATTAAGGTGCAATATATGTTTTAAATTGTAAGAAGTTGGAAAGTGTAGGTGTACAAAATAAAAGCCAGGGCGTCCTTGTCTATGAGATGTTGTTGTCCAACATACAGATGTCGCAAGCTGTTTGGAATGCCAGTGGAATGTTAATCTTTATTGTCGGGGTTTTAAGCGCAAAAATAATGAAGCCTTGTTTCAGTTTTATAGGAGCTTGGTTAGACTGCATCTGGAGGACTGTGTGCAGTTTTGACTCTTTATCATAGGAAAAAAAATATTATTGCCATGTACAGTGGGTAAGGAAGATTCACTAGACTTCTACCAGGGACTACGCTAACAATAAAAGTTATGACAAACTGTGCCTGTATTCCCCGGAATTTCAAAGAGTTAATATCATTGCAAGTTACAAAATACGAATTAGATTCCTGTCTGTAACTTATTTCCGGCTATCAGTATTGCACTTATGAATTCTTTGAATCGTACATTGAATTCTGAACTGTCTAACTCCAGAGGGAGACAGGTTGATGTTCCTGCAAATACAAGAATAGTAGCAGACTGAAGACAATAAGACATAACAGCTACAGGACGCTCATCAGCTCTCCGAGTCTGCTCTGCCTTTCAGTTTGATTGTATTTATTCTGATAACTCTCATCTCCACTTTCCTGTATTTTTCTGTAACCCTTGATTCCCTGATGAATTAAAAATATGTTTCTCAACCTTGAAAATACTTAATGATCCAGCATTAACAGCTTTCAGAATTTTCTGCCATTGTTTCCCTTCCACTGATGTGAGAGTCAGTAGTCTTTAATCCTCTGGTTTATTTCTAGCACACTGTATGAAAATTGAACCGACATTAGATGTTGCCTTGTTTTTTCGCACCTCTTCTGTGGCCAGAGGCAATTTTTTTTTTTTTAATGTTCAGAGCCCGGACATTCCTCCCTCAGCTTCTACATCAGCCTTATGCACAGTTCATGCAGATCTGGGGATTTGTCCAATATTTATTCTACCAAAATTTCCAGTACTTCCTCACTCTCTGCATCAACCTGTGCAAGGCTCAGACTGTCAATCTCCCTGAATCCACTAACTGATTCTCAAAGTGAAGACTGATATGAAGTACTTGTTTAAATTATTCTCCGGCTCGGTGCACAGGTTGCCTTTTTTTGTACCTAATAGGCCCCATTCTTTCTGTTGTTATCCTCTTCCCCTTGGTATAACAATTTTTTTTTTTCAGCGGATTCATGTTAATCTTAGCCACCAGTGTTTTATTATGTCCACGTTTTCGCTCTTTTACTTACTTTCTTAAATTGAGCTCTGCACTTTCTGTACTCTTCTAGGGTCTCCATCGATCTGCTGACTTTTTACCTGCTTTAGAAAGCCACTGTTTATTCAATTCTGAATATTTGTGGGCATTCCAGGTTCTCTGGTCTTGTTTTCCTAAATTTCTTCTTGGACGTAACATGTTGGGCGTATACTCTCGTCAATTCCATTTTGAGAATGCACTCCGCTCCCACACCCGACTCTGTTCTGCTACAGCTTTACCCATAATTAACTGTTCCCAAACTACTTGGGCCAGATCCTGTTGTATTTTTCATAAAATATGCCTTCCCAAAATAAAAACCTTCTATTTTAAAGAGCATCTTTTATTTTTCCTTTTCCTTAACAAACTTAAAATGTGTGATGTTACGGTCACTGGTCCTAAAATGCTCTCCCAATACTGCCTTGAATACCGGACGAACTTTGTTTTCCACAATGAGACCCAGCACTGCACCGCCCCTTGTTGTATTTCATACATGTTGATATAAAAGCTCCCTAGTATAAATTTCAGGAAATATGTCCCCACTTAACTACAATAAATCTTTCGAATTGAAATGCAGAATTGGAATTACTATATTATTGTTTTTACACAACTCAGTGAATTGGTTACACATCTGCTGCTGTATTTTCTTTTAATTGAGGGTATACTACATATCCCTGGTAGTGTGTCTGTTGTATTTTTTATCCTAAGATTAACTTACAAAGTATCATTCAAAGACCATCCAAGATATCTTGCCTCCTTATTGTAATAACTGAATCCGTAATTAATAATACAACAGCACCTCCTCTTTTACATTTTCTCCTGGCTTGCCTATTGTTCTTATACCACAGAATATTGCATTGCCAGTTATCACTTACCCCAATTACACCTCTGTGATGTCAAAAATGCCACAATTCCACATGGCGATTCACTCCCTTATCACATCTGTATGAATTCTAATACTCTCGTAATTAAGGTAAAGGACATCCAGCCTGCAATATAACATTTAAAACATTCTGTACCTCATTTACTGTTTGTTGTCAGGCTGCCCAATCTATGACTAAAACTGTAACAAAGGGACTGAAAAAAATCAATAGTTGTTGAATCTTCATTTTTTAAAAAAAATATTTATGAAATGCAACTTTCTAGAACTCAGGAATCACCTCCATATATCATGTGTTTCTGCAATTAATTCATCACTCAGTGTGCAGGAAGGACAGCCCTCATTAATGGGCAGCATTGTTTGTGTCTCTCCAGAAATGCACGTGGTCCAGTGATGCTGCTGGACTGTGCAGGTTTTCGAAGCAAGCCAAGAATCACTTTAATAACTTGATAAAGCCTGTGCTGAGCTTTTGTGAGCAATGATCAATTTCATCTTGGTATTTTAAGCCTCCCTCTCGGCTTGAGATGGAGATTCTGAAAGGAAATTGTTGGTGCCTTCCCATATTTTCCATTCCATAATTCACAGCATATTGTGGACTGTACTTGCCCAGGAAAACAGCACGGTCCCACCCTTCCGACCCCTCCATACAGTCCTAAAATGGAAAGAAGTCAGTCCATGGTTTGAACACGGCATTATGCTTGGATAAGTTGAGCTGAAGCACAAACTCTTTCTCCAGCTTTTGGATTCTCACCAATTGGTGAATGTGTGAGAGAGTGAGTTGTGTGAGAGCAGGAAACTGAGGACGGGCATGAAGCCAAGACTTGCAATTATGGTACAAATTGTTGCATTCAAATGAGTGCCAGTACAATATGTGTGTGGTAACCAACCCCAGACAAAATCCACCACGTTCAGTTATCAAAGTGATTCTTGGCTTGCCGTTCACTGCTGTTTTCTTCAGATGCACTCTGCAAGACAGATCTCTATCTAAACCCACTCAAAACATGTTGGGTGACTCGTGTATTAATTTCTGTTCTTCCACGCAGACGTGCAATTATACGTTGATACTGGTGAGTGTGAAAGTGACACATACTGGATATGATTTTAGAGGGTTCACTGTGAGACACAAGGTGCGATAGAAGACTGGCAAATTATTAACATCTTCATCCATGGTCTGGTCCAGCATACATGTGTATGATATCTGAAAGGCAGGCTAGATGTCATCAACATAACTAACTTGTGCTGTGTGATTCTGGCACTCCATGACCCATTCATATGTTCCTTGGACTGGGCTCTGACTGAAGATTAATTTGCAAGACATGATTGCTTGCCAGTCATTGCTGCATAATTTGGAAAACATTTGTACATACACTGAGACCAGTGCTAGTCTGTTGGGCTAGTTTTCCCCTTGCCCAAGGTAGACTCCAAATTATTTGTTTAAAAGGGATGCTTCAATGACTGCCCTGACCCAGGTTTGAAACTCCCTAGACAGATTTAGGAGAAGGCCTGTGTGTCACTCAGTACTACAGGCCTGTGTGTCACTGTGAGGTCCAGTAGCACTGTGTATGAATTCAAATCTTTTGGAATCCATTTTCAATGTAGGTCACTTTGCAGGGTGATGAGTTTACTGATCCGAACAACAATCACAATTTTAAGATGTTACGTGAATTGGGCAATGATAAGATGTGAACTACGTTTATTTAACTGAACAATAATCACATCATTTCTGAAAACAATTAGGTTGTTAATTTATGTATGGAACTGAAATGTAAACTCATGTCACCATTTTATGACACAAAAATAAAGAATGTACATTTTATTTTATACTGAACAAAGATCATATTGTCTGACTATTCTGGCGATCACAATTACATATTCAAAGCCAATATTCGAATGGATACATTGTCGCTCTAGCATTTCCAAAGTGGTTAGCTTCTGAACAATTATATATTTGCAGCGAGGAAATGATTGAACAATCAAGTCGAGTTGTGATTTTAAAAATAATTAATCAACTTAATTTTTAACTGAAACAGACGAGCTTCAGCTGTTTGCTTACAATTTAGAAATGACAACAGTTGGAAGTGTATTTTGAGTATTAAACTAAATAAATAATAATTAGTGAACAATAATTTAAAAACATACAATATTTAGAATGAATGATATTTAAGCTGCAATGTGATGAGTGAGAAGAAAAGGAGAAACATATGTTCATGTGAGTGGAAAGTCAAAACTTCTCAAAGTGTTTTGTGCCAACAGCAATTAGTTTGTTTGTATCGGTCATTGGGATACAAAATTTGAAATATTCATGTTCTGTGTATTAATAAGATTTTATAATGAAAGTGACCTTGCAATGCCTGCATTTTAAATTGTTACGTTGGCCTAAATATAATCATATATCAGATACAATGGGTAATAATGTGCTACTGGCTTTTATTTTAACATCTGTACATTACAGAGCACAGAATTTTAAAGTACAGAAGGAGAGATTGGGCCGCAGTGTATGCATGGACTCCCGAAATGTCAACCAGCTCATCCCATTTGCCAACCATAACGCCGTTGCCCTTTAAATTCATTACTTTCAAATATGCATCATGTTCTCCTTTGAATCCATATCCACAAACTCCCTAGGCAGGGCATTTTAAATCCGAACAACACTTTGAATAAAGAAATTTCTCTTCATCTCACTGCTAGCTCTTTTGCTATCAGTCTTGAAACCAGTACTCCTGGTGACTGTAATTCCTACTGATGGACACAAAATATATATTTTTTAATCCCTGTAATATTCTTCATAAATTTGAACACCTCAATCAATTCACATCACAGCCTTTACTGCTCCAGGAAGGACAAATCAATTTCTCTCACCATTCTTTGCATTAAAATTCCTCATTCCTGTGTGTGTGTGTGTGTGTGTGTGTGTGTGTGTGCGTGTGTTTGAGATAGAGAGAGGCAGATCCTCTGTAATTAGACTGAAATGAAAAACATGAAGGAATTACATAGTTATATTCTGATAAAACTGAAAAAAATTACGTTATTTACCGAGTAGTCGGATGACAAAAGATTTAAAAATCTCTTTAATTCAATCGTTCATATACATGGATTTAACAATAAAAAAGGCATTTGCTGTAATCATTGGGCGATCAAATATTTAGATATTTCCTGTGAATGTAAATTCAGAATTTTTCAAGTCTGAGTTGTATAAATTTTGATCAATAAGCAATCATCGATGGTGATAAATTGGTGAGAAATTGCTGGAAGATATCAGCAGGTCTGGCAATTTCTAAGGTAAGAAAGCAGAATCAACATTTCTTCAGAAGATGAGTCACTGGTTCAGGGTCCAGGATATGTCTGAGTGTGCTCAGGACAGACTGAAGTGGGAAGGTGCACAGCCAGAGGTTGTGGCATAACATACATACAAATGACATCGGCAGGAAGAGTAACAGGGTCCTGTAAGAAGAGGCCAGGGAGCTAGGTATAAGTTAAAAAGTAGGATCTCCAAAGATAGTAGGAACTGCAGATGCTGGAGAATCTGGGATAACAAGGTGCAGAGCTGGATGAACACAGCAGGCCAAGCAGCATCAGAGGACCAGGAAGGCTGACGTTTCGGGCCTAGACCCTTTTATAAAAAAAAAAAAAAAAAAAAAAAAAAAAAAAAAAATGCCAAAACTGAGGGTAAAAGTAATCTATTCCCAAGTGTGTCATAGTGTTTGTGTCTGGATCCAATCCTGGATGTGATAGCTCCAAACCATTCTAAGGATTGTAGGGTAGAACATGTCGGCATCTCAATAGTATTCCTTATCATTTAATGTTTGTATTGATTGGAAAACCCTGACATTAATACTTTTCACAATTTTCTTTCATTCCTGTGGCATCCAATTATTAAGCAAATGATGACTCAATTCTTCTGTGTTTTGGGAGCAATCACATTTCTAGCCAGTTACAAAAATGTCACCCGAGACAGGTTTTTATTCCAAGTGCC
>NC_063339.1:83010753-83219417 GCF_021869965.1 Rhincodon typus
TTGTTATCTCAGATTCTCCAGCATCTGCAGTTCCTACTATCTCTGAAACAACATGGCAGATGTAGTTTAATGTCGATAAGTGAGAGGTATTCTCTTTTGGCCAGGAGAGTAAAAGGACAAATTATTATTTAAACTGGAAGCACATTTAAAGTGCATCAATGATGAAGGATGTGACCTTTGTGTGCATGAATCTCAAATTCGGTATGCAGGTACAGCATATAATAAGAAAGGCAAATTAAATCCTGGCATTTATTGCAAGAGGACTGGATTATAAATGAAGTGCTGTTAAAATAATATAATGCATTGGTGAGACCACGCCTGGAATATCGTGTCTGGTTTTGGTCTCCTTACTTGGGAAATGATGCGTTGGCAATGAAGACAGTTCAGAGATCGTTCACCAGCTTGATTCCAGTGATGAAAGGGAAGTTGCAAAGGAACCTTTGAACAGCTGGGACTTCTTCTCGCTTGCGTTCAGAAGAATAAAGGGAGTTGTGATTGAAGTATATATAATGCTAATGGAGATTGATAAGGTAGACTTTGGAAAGATGTCCCTTCTTCTGGGACAGTCTCGAACAAGTTGCCACAGATATCGAGTGAGTGGAGGTTCAAAACTGTCAGATGGTTGTAAATCTGTGAAAATCACTGCTCCAGAACGGAGTTGCGGCAGAATCAATCAACAGATTCAAGAAAGAAATAAATATGTTTCTGATGAAAGGTGGGATGGGGGCTATGGGAGCAGGCAGAAGAATGGAGTTAAGACCAGCATAAGATTATCCATTATCATATTAAATAGCACAGAGCTGAATTGCCAAATTCCGCTCTTAATTCCTATGTTCCAATGTTGCTCCAAAAACAGTTCTTTTATTTTTAGTCATCTTTGATGTTTAGATGGCGGGAGTCGTGGGGTTTGGTTGAGCGAGATGCAGGCTTGCATGGTTTGTGGGGAGAAATACATTACTATTAAAATAATACCGTAATTAGGTCTTGCTGTTTACCTGAGCAGCCTGGGAAACGGCTGGCACATTGATGTTTCTAATTCCTGATGCTTAATTGCCTGGAATAAACAAATTAACGTGTTTCAATCAGAAAGACTGTCTTTAATCAACATGCCCATTTCATAATAAGAGGCAAAAAGACCATTTAGATCAGAAGTAAATAAGGTTGCTTTCTTTTAAGATGTAAACACTTCAGCAACTTGATAGTTGCATGGGCATGAAGGAAAAATATTACATCCTTAATTCCACAATTCAAATATTTGGCAAAATAATATGTATTGTGGACGACTGTAAACATTGAAGAGGTTAGAAAGGGAAGATATGAACAGGACACGAGTCTTTAAAGAGGTCCAAAGTGGGTCAATTGAAAGGACAAACATTGGTGTATGGAGATTAGCAGGGAAAATGGGTCTGTGTTCGAACACATTTCCTGGTTGAGTGGAGAAGCTGTGTATTACTTCAATGGAGAATGCAAAACTGAGGCACAGAGGAACAGGCCACCTGGATTTTAAAAAAAGAGTTTGCATGTACATCAAGTATTTAGCGAGGCAATATGAATGTTGAAACTTTTTGAAACTGCATATATTGAGAAATGGTGTAGTGTTTATACTGCTTTACAGAGTAGCTCTGAGATCATATCGAGAGAGCTATGTGCATAATGGCTTGAAAAGCAGACAAGAAAAGATGCACTCATCTTATTCCTGTAAGAAGCGTTTATCTCAGGTAGAAATCTTGACCAGACTGATAGATTGGGCTTTAGGTGAACGACACATTTTAAACCCAGAATGTTACGAGCAGTCTTTCCTAGTTGAATACTGAAACTAAAGTTCAATTTTTGCGAAATATTTCCGCCAGTGGATGGACTGTAAACCTGAAGGAAATCCCAGTTAAAAAGATGGTGATTATTTTTTCAACCTTCTCAAAGGGTCGTGTGTTCGTGGAACTATTTTTCCCGAGAGTGATGGAGGATAAGGCATTGCACAGCCTTAAGAGAGAGACAGACAGGTTCGTTACTCAGAATGACGCACTAACGTAGATGGAGTAGGCAGGAATGTGTGTGTGAGGCCACAATTAGATTGTCCATGATCTTATTGTATGGTGGAGTTGGTCCAATCTCCTACTCCTGATCATAGTTTCTACATTTCTGTTATCTTTAAATACAGAAAAATAAGGTGATCATTCTCATGCGCATGAAGGATCTCTCTTTCAGAATGATGGGTACAACTTCCAAATGTGATATTTAAACAGCACTGGGAAAATACTCGTGAAAGTTTGATGGTTTTGAAGAAAGATCAAAGACATTGTGCAAAGTTAAAGCCTCATTAAAACTGTTTTAGAAAACAGATCGGGTCGAATGGATGCCTTTAATAGTGCAGATTCCTTCCTTTCGTTATTTTGACGTGAGTTTCGTTTGCAAGGTCAGCATTTAATGCCTACCTCTAAATTCTATTCAGAATAAGGTGGTGAACCCCGGGAGTCCTCGTGATGCAGGGACAGTAACAGATATGTTTCAAAGAAACGTGCAGGATTCTGTACAAGAGACAGCAAAGGGACAATGATATCGATCCAAGTCAGGATGCTTTGTGACCTTGGGGATTATATTCCTCTCTATCTGATGAACACAAGCTATGTAAATAATGAGATTGCATTTTCTGTTTTTTTTAAAAATAAAGTCATAGTGTCATATAACATACAAACAGGCCTTCAGCCTATTAGCCAGCCAAAAGTAAAACACCAAACTACATTAAACTCACTAAACTGGATTCCATAGTCTACTATGATGTAGTATTTTAAGCGCCCCTCCAGCTGCTTCTTAATTGCTGCGTTATCTTACACTATCTGCGACCTGAGCTCTCAGTTGGTCTTTACTTTCAATTACGGCACTGACTGAGTTCTGCAAAGAGATCACACAAGTTCAAAGACAGGGACGAGCTCATCGGATCAATTTTAAAAAAAGCAATTGCATTGTTCAATATTTATTATGAAACTGGGCTTTCTTTTTTAATTCATTTGGGATTTTAACATAACCAGTCCAGCATTAGTTGCCTTAGAGAAGTTCCAGTCCAGTTGGTATTGGTGCATCTACAGTGTTGGTGGGAGGGAGACCCAGCAGTATATCTTGTGTGTCAGCGTTGCCGTGAATAAATATTACTGGTGGTGGTTGGAGTGTTAAATAAAACACCTACTTTCTCATTGATAAAAGTTGTTGCAACTGTTCTCATCCAGGTACTAGAGGACCTTCTGTCACTCTCCTGTCTGGTGCCACATAGATTAGGGAATGTTTTGGGGAGCTTTACGAGGCGAGCAACTCGCCACAGAATTGCCAGCATCTGACAGGCTGTTTTAAATAGATAATCCAGTTGAATTTCTAGTCAATGGATATTTGACATTGGAAATTGATTATGTCACTGAATATCAAGGGAAGGCTTTTTCTTTCAGAATGGGAACACAGACTGTGGCAGTACCTGAGGATTGTGAAACAGTGCTGAGGAATGGGTTTGAGTTCAATTGGGTCGCTCGTGTTTTCTTTCTCTTTCAATGTGGTCCGTGAGTTTGCGAACATTCACCATCCTGGCTCAAACACAAATATTTTCTTTGGAGACACATAATGAAGTGGAACCAGATAAAGGAAACGGTCAACAAAATAGTAGGTATGTGGTGGCCGGGTGTGATGATGAACATCTGGAAGGAAAACTGATCAATTCTCAAAGTGAGTTCCTGGGAAGACGGAGTTCATTATTCTTCGTAGAAATAACACGATTACAGTGAGAAGCATCTATTATAACAAAGGAAAAGCTGTGTCCATGTTATTCGTGTAGATAAACTAATAGTGGCGAAAAGCTGGATTAATGTTGGTGCTGTTGTTGGACGAACTTTGCATTAAGCATGTGAATTATCCTGAATATTTTCAGAGTTGGCTAGGCTGTCCTAGACTGAGTAAGTGCTGATACTTCATGGGATGATGCAGAATTGTAATACAGCCACTTAATGAGCACAGATCGATGAAATAAACCAACAAGTGCCATTGGCTAGAGGTTCAGAATATATCAAGGCTTTCATATCTGCCACCACATAGAATCATGCAATAAAGAAGAGGCCTATCGAGTCTGCGCCTCCAAGGGCTTTTTTTAAAGTTTGTGAGATTACCTGCCATCACCCTCCTAGGCAGTGCATTCCAGACACATACCACATTCTGGATTCAAAACAGATTTCAAAAGTCATGTCCTGCCCTCTTGCTTTTCATTTTTAAAGTGTGTCCCCTTGTTCTTGACCCTTTGACTAAGGGGAACAGCTGTTGTCTGTTCACATTATCGATATCCTTCATGTTCTTATCTACCTTTAACAGGCTCGCCTCTCAACCTTCCTTGTCCCGAGGAAAAATCCGAACAAAGCTAAACTTTCTTCATAGATTTAATTAGTTCAAAAGTGCTTCACCTCACATTTATCAGTGTTAAATTTCATTGACCACTGATCTGGTCATCTGAACAATTGTTCATATGATCCTGTGACCTAACACAATCCTCGTCATTGTGAACCACCCGGCTAACCTTTGTCTCATCTACAAAATTATTTTTCATATTCCTCTGCAACCCCATCTCCCACATTCTCATCGTCATTATTTATGAATGCCACAAATAAACCTTGATTTTCTTCCTGTTCTCCAGACGGTATTTACAAAGGAAGAATCGAGAATTCCAGTCTGATATTTTTCTTATTTAGGTGAATTTGCAGTGATGCATTCGAGGTTTTATCGGAAAGATCCACAAATAGAATTTGGGACAGAGTTGAATTCTCATTTTACACTCTGCCCCTCTGCATGTTTTATTCATAATGTTTGGACGTAATTTATGTTGGACTAGGTTTTGGCACGTTGGACTGCAAGACTTGCATTTTACATGGACTTGGATTATGTTCTTTGTATCATTCCAATCAAAATTCAGAGCTGAAAGGTATTTCATTCTCAGCATGGGTACAGACACATTTATTAAGTTTGTTTTATAAAGCAGGAGTGATGAGGATAAAAAAAATCAATTAAAATCAAAATTATAGGCACTCAGTAAGAGATCAAATCATATTCTCGTGTCTTCATTGAACTGGAAGGAATATTTTTGCAACAAATGCTCACTGTACTTCATATTGTTAAAAAGAGAGGACATGTTCAGATAATGCACTGAGATAGGAAAACATGTCGTCTGCTCTTGACTGTGATAGAAAAAATGAAAAGGGAATGGACAATATGAATTCAAATCAAGAGTTAGAAGAAAAAAGTATAAGAAATCTTTTCTTAATTTTCAATGGAAATCAGATTCCAATTTTCCTGAACAGTGATGTTTCATTGCCCAGTAATTTCTCCTCCAATACACGCTTATTCATGTCACTAGTTGTTCATTTACCACACCTCCTCCTTCATCCTACTCTTTCCTTACACTCCTACTCCCTTGAACTTCCCCCTTTGTTGCTACATACTCTGCGACTGACCATCTCCCTTCACACTCCTGTTCTGCCACTCACACTGTATGTCGCAACACTTCCCTGTTACTTTCAGTTCCCCGACCCTTACTTTCCTATTTTGCTGTCCAATGAGGATGATGGGATCTGCTGATTTCCCTGTTGCTACTGGACGCCAGTGAAAGATGATGTTGAAATGATCCATGTCCAATTATAATAGTGAACAATGTTTGTTTGACGTTATCTGATGCATCAGGAAGGGGATGGCTTTGTTTCCCATGGTATCGATTGGAGCTTCTTTCTGACCCTCTGTCACGGCGAATAACCAAAGAGGCTCATCACAAATAGGACAACCTGCATTACGGAATCAGAAGTCCATGCATTAACTTTCTTTTGAATATTATGAGGACAGTTAGAACGTTGCTCAAATAAACCGTGTTCTGGTCTTTTGTTCTTTACTATTATAACTGATGTTCCGATGCCATTTGATGTGATATCAGTACGAATTCCCTTGCCATCAAAGTAATAGTTGACATAGTGTGACATCAAAAACCCTGAGCAAAACTGTGATCAATGTAAATCAGAGACAATTCTGTACCTGTAATGTCCTTGACTGAACAATGGGAAAACAAGTCCTTGCAAGTTTTCTTGCAAGTCACATGCCATCCTGAAAAAGGACTAATTTGTTGTCCCTTCACTATCATTTGTAAACGATTTCAAACAGACTGATGCTGTCCAGCCTTATTGTCATTATTGAGAAAGAAAGAAAGTCATGTAAAATTGCTCAGAAATTATTCACAAGGATTTTTCCAGGTTTGCGCGGCTTGGAATGTAGGGCGGAACTGAATAGTCTGGGCCAAATTTCCCTGCAGCATCGGAGGATGAGAACGTAGAGAAGTTTATAAAGCCATGAGGAATATGAACAGGGTGAATGATCGAGGGCTTTTTTCACCGGGTGCGCGAGTCCAAAGGGCATATTTTTAAGGTGAGAGGGGAAAAATGAAATGGGAGCTGAGGGGCATTTTTCACGCAGAAGGTGGTGCGTGTATGGAATGAACTGACGGAGGAAGTTGTGGAGGCTGGTGAAATTATAAAATTTCAAAGGCATCTGGATGCGTGCTTGAATCGGAAGAGTTTAGAGGGATAAGGGCCAAATGCTGGCAAATGGGGCTAAATTAACTTAGGATATCTGGCCAGCATGGACGAGGTGCACCGAAGTGCCTGTTTTCACACTGTCCATCCGGACGACGCTACAGTTGCTGAGGCCGGGTTTAATTACGTATTTCCAGAGGGCTTCGTGCTTGTCTCTGTGGTGCAATTGGTTAGCGTGTTCGGCTTTTAATCAAATGGCTGGTGGTTCGAACCCACATAAGGAAAAACGAGCTCTTTTGCTTCTCACCACGATGACCATTCCCCCTGACAATTTTGGCTGCAAGAAAATAATGGTGTTAGCCTCTCAGGTCTGGAGGGAATCCCAAAACAGGCAGCCCTTTCCAGGCAACAGAAGCAAAAATGACAAGGCGAACGCAATTTCAGACACACCAAAGAATGAATGCTGTCTGTGGAACACCTCGACTTGTCTCTGTCATGAACCACTCACACAAGTGACAGTGGGGCAATTCCAAACTGCGCTTCCAAGTATACTGCGAGGTTAGTCAAACGCAGCTCATCCCTACCAATCTTCGGCATAACTATCTATTGTCTGCCTGTTTCACGTGTCTCTCTCTAAATGCCACTTAAAAACTTTGTTCACATTTCTGCTTCTGCCACCTACCCAGGCACTTCCTACCCTCTGTGGAAGAAAACTTCCATCGCATGTTTCATTTAAACTTTTCCCCTCTCACCTCAATCCTGTTCCTGCTAGTATTTGACATTTCCACCCTGGTAAAGAAATTCCCATTTTCCACACTATCCATGCCTCTCTTCATTTTATATACCTCGATCAGGTCACCCCTCAGCTTCTGTGCTCTGGCGAAATTAACTCCATATTAGTCTACAATCTCCTTAGAGCTAATACACTACAATCCAGGCAACATCCTGGCAAACGTCCTTTGCACACTGTCCAACGGCTCCACATTTATCCTGAAGTGTGTCCATGAGAAGTGCGCACAATACTCCAAATGTGGTCGAACCGAAGTCTTAAGTAGTTGCAATATGACTTGCAAACTTTATACTCACTTCTTGGAATGAGGAAGGCATGCATGCTGTATGCTTTCTTTCCCACCTCAGCCAATTGTGTTATCACTTTCAGGAAGCAATGGATTTTCACTCAGATCCCTCTGTATATCAATGCTCCTAAGCCTCCTGACATTTACTAGAAACTTTCTTCCTGCATTTGACCTCCAAAAATGCGTCATACGTGTCCGGATTAATTTCAAATTGCCATTTCTGCAGCCAACTTTCCAGTTGGTCTATATCCTGCTTTATACTTTGATATCCTTCCTCACTGTCTACTAATTTGCATTTCATCAACAAACTTACTCAGATTACTGACATTATCATCGAAATTATTTACAAAAACTACAAACAGAGGTCCCAGCATTATCCTTGTGGAACACTACTGGTCACAGACCTCCAGTCAGAAATACACCCCTCCATAACTACCTGCTATCTTCTAAGACCAAGCCAATTTTGTGTCCAATTTGTCAACATTATGGATTCCAAGCGATTTATTCTTCTGGGCCAAACTACCATGAGGAACCTTATCAAATGTTTAAGTAAAGTCCATATGGACAACATCCATTGCCTTAGCCTCAATAATCATCTTTTCCATTTCCTTTGGTTTCCCTTGTGCAAGCATCTGGAACCAGCGGGCATAAAATCACAGCAAGGGCTGACTCATTCAAAACGGAGATTGTCAGTGAATTAAATCTGCCTCAGAGTCTGTCACCGACTTTCGCTTTTGCTCTTTTCACAGAGCCCTGCCTTTACACTGAGAAAATGCTTGGAATACTCACAATCTTGTCCCTCTTTTCCTGAAAAAAAAAAAAAAATCATTGATCAAACTAAGACAGGTCACACAGGAAGAAAAATCTTCACTGTCGTGGAAAACGTTCAGGAGGTGTCCTGTCATTTCCCTGCTGTAGTCTTCGTAAAAAGACCATTCTCGCTTGGATTCTGTTTGTCACAAAGAGTGCAGGGAGAACGCAGAGACACGATGCGATCTTCATTGCACAATACTTTTATTCACTCGATTCAATGACCTGTTTCTTGAAATTCAATATAAGGTGATTTCCAGGTTTCTAACTTTAGACTCACTGTTCTGGCAACAAACACACATGGCATATATTTCCTGGAGACTTTATCTCTAAATCAGACAACAATCAGGAAGGGGACAGCAGCAACCAACACTGGAAATGAACCGATTATTTGCCATGGGATTTAACGACACAGTTTATAAAATTCATCCTCATTTTTAATGCGAGAGGGGCCGTGGGACTGCAGTTTCCTCTCCTGCTGTTGAATAAGGATCATTCTAACTGTAAAAGGAATTATTGTAGTTTGGAAACTTATCTTCCTGAACTCATTGCCACCTGCTTTAACAGGAGAAGCTGGAATATCTTGATAGATTGAAACGTAAAGATGCGTGTTTACAAATTAAATGAGAAGACGTCGGTATAATTTCAGCAATATCACGCTGTCACTGACTGAACGAAGCGGCTTTGTGTTTAAACTCCATGATGAACAGCTTGTGTTGAACACACCACATCCCTGCAACATTGTTCCCATGTAAAACAGGTAGGAGAACATCACGTGTACTTGAACATTGCTGAAAAGGTAAAACATGATCAAGCAGCATCCCCGACACTGACAAAAGCCTGACACATCATACTGCCGCCAAACAACATGAGCCTGACATTGTTTGAACACACAACCCTTCTAATCTGGAAGCAAACACGGTACCGTTGCGCCACAAGCTCTCAGCGGGCAAGCTCCTGCCGCACAGGATTAAGAGAAGTGATCGTATCCCAACAAGAAATCGTTTACCAGCAAAGGAGGTCAAAAGGTCACGCATATTCCATCCAGCATCTCCCCGTGCTCTGCCTGTCTCCAATCATCTTCTGTCATTCTCCAACTTTTTGTCTGTCCCTTTGTCTCCCTCATCCTGCCCTTGATTTTTTCACCCTCTCTCTTCATGCCCTTTAGCTTTCTCGTTGATACATCCTGCCCTGAACTGGGGAGATTGATTCCAGTCAGTATGTCACAGGGCAGATACAGGAATTATTCTTGATCCCCCATGAGACACAACGAGAAAGAAACGATTTGCTTGTTGGATGGGGGTGGGGGCATATTCCAATACAGATACGCTCAGGCATCTTACACCAATATTCTTTCAAGCAAAACGACAAAACAATTGACTAACTGTATTCCTGTACTTGGATCATTAGAAACCAAATGCTCTTGGTTTTGAACAAACCTGATTTGATCTCTTCAGCTCCGTAGTGGGTAGCGTAATAGATAACGCGTCTGTTTCAGGATCAGGAGATTGTAGTTTTCTCTCTGGCTCGATTGCAGTTGGCAAAGTCTTTATACTGCCAAGTCAATATTTCTCATTGGACTGAAGCCATGATAAGGTTTTGTCTTTTTATTGCACATGAACGAGAATCCTTTCACGAGCTCACATTTGTAAACGTCACCAAGAGCATCCGAGTTAATGTCCCAGCAACATCAAAGGAAGGGAAGCTGAAATATTCCCAAAAGCTGCGAGTCGGTACTTTTCCATTTCCTAAACCGACTGACCTAATTATGCGGCTCTTGGCAATGGCAAGGAAACAAAGCAGAAAGAGAGATAGGAGGAACTGCAGATGCTGGAAAATCTGAGATAACAAGGTGCAGAGCTGGATGAACACAGCAGGCCAAGCAGCATCATAGGAGCAGAAAGGCTGACGTTTCGGGCCGAGACCCTTCATCAGAAATGGGAGAGGGGAAGGGGGTTCTGAAATAAATAGGGAGAGAGCGGGAGGCGGATAGAAGATGGGTAGAGGAGAAGATAGGTGGAGAGGAAACAGACAGGTCAAAGAGGCGGGGATGGAGCCATTAAAGGTGAGTGTAAGTGGGGAGTTAGGGAGGGGTTAGGTCAGTCCAGGGAGGACGGACAGGTCAAGGGGGTGGGATGAGGTTAGTAGGTAGGAAATGGGGGTGCGGCTTCAGGTGGGAGGAGGGGATAGGTGGGAGGAAGAACAGGTTAGGGAGGCGGGGACGAGCTGGGCTGGTTTTGGGATGCGGTAGGGGGAGGGGAGATTTTGAAGCTTGTGAAATCCGCATTGATACCATTGGGCTGCAGGGTTCCCAAGCGGAATGTGAGTTGCTGTTCCTGCAACCTTCAGGTGGCATCGTTGTGGCACTGCAGGAGGCCCAGGATGGACATGTCATCTGAGGAATGGGAGGGGGAGTTGAAATGGTTCGCGACTGGGAAACGCAGTTGTTTATTGTGAACCGAACGTAGGTGTTCTGCAAAACGGTTCCCAAGCCTCCGCTTGATTTCCCCGATGTAGAAGAGGCCACAAGGGGTACAGCGGATGCTGTATTGGTGCCACCTCGTGCTCCCACGAGGAGCTCCAACAGTTCATCCACTTCACCAACACCTTCCACCCCAACCTTAAGTTCACCTGGACCATCTCTAACATCTCTCTCTCCTTCCTGGACCTCTCTGTCTCCATCTCGGGCAACCACCTCGAAACTGATATCCATTTCAAGCCCACTGACTCCCACAGCTACCGAGAGTACACTCATCCCACCTACCTTCCTGCAAAAATGCCATCCCCTATTCCCAATTCCTTCGCATCTGCCGCATCTGCTCCCAGGATGGGGCATTCCACTCCCGTACATCTCAGATGTCCTTGTTTTTCAAGGACCGCAACTTCCCCCATCAGTGGTCGAGAACGCCCTCCACCGTGTCTCCCACATTTCCCGCAACTCATCCCTCACACCCCATCCCCGCAATAACAACCAAAAAGAATCCCCTTCGTCCTCACGTATCACCCCACCAACCTCTGGATCCAACTCATCATCCTCCAACACTTCCGCCATCTGCAATACGACCCCACGACCAAAGACATTTTTCCCTCCCCACCCTTATCTGCTTTCCGGAGAGACCACTCTCTCCGTGACTCCCTTGTCCGCTCCACACTCCCCTCCAGCCCCACCACACCCGGCACTTTTCCCTGCAACTGCAGCAAGTGCTACATCTGCCACCACACCTCCTCCCTCACTCCCATCCCAGGACCCAAGAAGACTTTTCACATCAAACAGATGTTCACCTGCACATCTGCTAATGTGGTATACTGCATCCGCTGTACCCGTTGTGGCCTCCTCTACATTGGGGAAACCAAGCGGAGGCTTGGGGACCGCTTTGCAGAACACCTACGCTCGGTTCGCAATAAACAACTGCACCTCCCAGTCGCGAACCATTTCAACTCCCCCTCCCATTCCTCAGATGACATGTCCATCCTGGGCCTCCTGCAGTGCCACAACGATGCCACCCGAAGGTTGCAGGAACAGCAACTCATATTCCACTTGGGAACCCTGCAGCGCAATGGATCAATGTGGATTTCACAAGCTTCAAAATCTCCCCTCCCCCTACCGCATCCCAAAACCAGCCCAGCTCGTCCCCGCCTCCCTCACCTGTTCTTCCTTCCACCTATCCCCTCCTCCCACCTCAAGTCCCACCCCAATTTCCTACCTACTAACCTCATCCCACCCCCTTGACCTGTCCGTCCTCCCTGGTCTGACCTATCTCCTCCCTACTTCCCCACCTACACTCAACTTTACTGGTTCCATCCCCGCCTCTTTGACCTGTCTGTTTCCTCTCCACCTATCTTCTCCTCTACCCATCTTCAATCCGCCTCCCCCTCTGTCCCTATTTACTTCAGGATCCCCTTCCCCGCCCCCATATCTGTAGAAGGGTCATGGCCCGAAACGTCAGCCTTCCTGCTCCTATGATGCTGCTTGGCCTGTTTTGTTCATCCAGTTCTACACCTTGTTATCTCTAACAAAGCAGAAAACCCAGTCTCAGCTTTGTCATTCTTTAGAAATTCTTCGGGAAGTGGAATCAGAGGAGAATGAAAGATGAACTGTTCGACTGAGCAGAGACGGTCAAGGCATCTTCCCCGTCTTTCAGAGCCTCGGGCATTGACTCATTTTCTCGGGAGCATTCGCTGATCCGAGACGTTGAAAGGATTCCTGTCAGAACCGCTCTGCTTCTGCTACGGTTACTATCATGAACAAGGAATGGAAGCCAGGTCGTGGCGGTGAAAGCACTGAATCGGAACCACGAGCGAGAAGGAATCAATTACATGAATATTTATTCTCATTTAATTTCATCAAACTTCCCTTTTTCACGTCTCCGTTTGATCTTAGAATACTAAAGACGCTCATCCATTCACTTGGAAAAGGAACGAAAACACAACTCTGGCAGAAATTGATCCCAGTCGATAAAAGGCACCAGATAAAAGCAGGAATTGCATCTCCGAGAGACGGTTCACTTCCTAATTATTAGGGCATAATTTTCATTTCTAATTAAAAAAATAAACTCAGTTCCATTGATAATGCTTCACGGGGAAACATATGCCACACATTTCAAAACCATGAATTGTTTTTATTGCCAATGCTGTTCAGCTGCATGCGTTCAAAAAATGTATTTAGTTCGAAATTTCCTTTATCTGTTTTTAAAAATCCTGATCAGTTCTGTTGCAATATATAATTGGCCTCACTTTGAATAATATGCCGCACTTTTCAAAACCAAAAGTGTTTTCACAGTCAGTCTTAATCATCTGTTCAAAAAATTTCTTTACATCTAAAGTCATTCAAATTCGAATTGATTTCCCGCCTGGCCCTGCCCCCACCCCTGCCCTGGCACGCGCCATTCGCCCGCAGTACTCCCTCCGCCCCTACCCACGATCCCCGTAAGACGGCCACTGACTCTCTCCACTTGTTAAATTCACTCCTTGTATGTTTGCTCATATGTTTTTTAAAACACTCTGGAATCAGCTTCTACCTTTATTTCTGGAAAATCGTTGCCAACTTAAATAACTCTTTGAGTGAAAGAAACTCTGCTCTAATGTTTTCTTCATCATTCACTGATACTTTTGAATCTCTGATCTCTCTGAACTTGATTCTCACGAAAGAGGGAGTGCTCCTCCTATACAGGCACTCTGAAACTCGCATAATCAGGAACATCTCCGTAAGATTACTTCCCAATTTTCCCAGGTTTAGGCGAAACTTTTCCAACTTTTGCAACATCACGTTAATATAATCCTGCATCCTGTCCCCCATCCCAATATAATCGTCTGTGTCCTTTCTAATCTCTGCATTGTTGGTGAAGACTGATGACAAAGATTGCATACAATGATCCAATTGAGGCTGAAATACAAACATTACAGTTGTACAGTGACCTTTTTGCTTAATTACTGTGATTCCCTACTCCGGGCTAGAAAATCATTACTGTACTGACCTGCATTTGTGTGCTCATTCAAACCAAGCCAGTTGCAGGAAGACTTTTACATCCAGCTTTTGCAAACTGATTCCTTGACCCAACCCCTCATTGTCGTTTGTCTGCGGATGGTAACATTTCCTGAATCGTTTAGAATGACATCCAAATTTGTCTGAACATAACCATTCGCTGTTCTATCTTCATCCCTCTATGTATTTTAACATCACGTAATTTGTCAGTTTGTCTTACTTTTCCAACTTCTTCAAACAATCTCACTCATAGTTACAAAACCGACAGAATGTAGTGGTTTAGTCAATTCGTAAACGCCACAAAAGCAGATGGGAGTGCATTGGTCTCGTAAATCGAAGGTCATATGTTGGTTCCCTACCTGTGCCTCGTAATGCATTGGCTGTTAATTCCAGAGCCAGAATGTTTGTCATTCCCTTTCTGGACCCTAGCCGTTCTTTAGAATGAAGGCGCAACTCGGTAGATGTGATCTTAGTGTGGCTGAGTTTCCCATTTACTTTGAAGGAGTAAAGACGAGCGTTTCAAACCTTAAAAGGGAATGATATCAGTACGAAGTTAGTGCTGAAGTGAAATGGAAAATTAGGTTAAGAATCGGCCCAGTATTGGTGCGATAGCAGAGATTTAAGGAGATATTTCAGAATAGTCAGAAAAATCTTCCATTGTCTTTGTCAGTTTTCTTTCGCATTTGAAGATGAGCACACGTTTTTTGCAATCTAATTCTGGCTTCACAATTCCATTGCATCACACCATCCAGAAGGTAAGAGTCAGGCAAATAGAGACGCAGAATGAGCAAAACGCCTTCAGTGCACGTACAATAACAGATAAAGTGTGGAGGAGACACGCAGCGCGCTGAGATGGAGTGAGATTATTTATGTGAAAAGGCTCCTTATATAACCTCTGTTACATGAAGACTCCCCTCATGTTGGAAAAATGTATTTCCTGAAATGAAACTCTAATGAACAACTACATATTTGCCTCACTTCAGCACAACGCTTAGAAGCAATGACATAATGTCTTCTGCAGCAGCGTGGCCTCGTGAAAGGATGCTAGGACTATCAACCGAATTCAATGCATCAAAGGATACCTAGGCGCCGTACAATATATTTGCTGCTCCTGTAAGCAGATTTCCGTCGCTTTATCCTGTGTCTTCCCCAGTTTCGTGCTTCGAGTAAGCACTTTAAACCCAAAACAATGTATCATGTGTTTCTACTTTCACGCTTTTTAGTAACCACACTCTCTCTGACACTGGCATGACATGAATGGTAATGTGCACTTTGCTTGATCCACAGAACACACTGCAGTAATATCCCACGCTGATTCAGACAGGGCAGCCCTCCCTATGAAATGTGCATGCTGTGCAGATATGCTCCGTTTGTGTAAATATAACCTTTGTCTAACTTCCCAAATTCTGCTGGTCTAATTCTGATTTCACACAGAATCACAAATTTGTCACAGCGCAGACGGAGACTAGGCAGCCCAACTTAGCTGTGCCCATCCTCCACAATGAGTACATGGGGAGACATTTTCGTGTCATTCTCTTGACTTCTCCCTGGAACTCAGTGCTACTTTTAACATAACGATCTAATTCACTTTTCAATAATTTGATTGAGCCTGCTTTTTGTCACAATCAGACAGTGATTACAGATCCGAGGCACTCCCTGTGTGAAAACATTGTTTCTCATGTCACTTTTACTTCTTTTCCCAATCACTTTAATTCTCTGCCTAATTGTCCTCGATCCTTTCATGCATGGGAGCATTTTCTCCTTGCTGACTCTGCGTAGACCCCTCATGACTTGGAAAGCTTTAAATAGACCCACTTTTACCCTTTGGTTCTCCAAGGAGAACTGCCCCAACTTTCCAATCTATCTTCACTGCTGGCATTCCACACATACAGCACCATTCACGTGAACCTGTTCAGCGCTGTCTTCAATCACTTCACGTACCCATTTACTGACGTTATCCGCCCAAATCTTAGTGATAATCCAAGTGGAACATAATTCAATGCGAAACTGCGTGGATAAATAATCTAAATGACTTGTTTTGACTTTCAATACATGCATTGCTGCGCCATGCTCACGACAATGACACCTCTGCTGCAGAAGCTCAATCCTATTTCAAGAAGCCCAACTTCATGAAGTGCTACCCAATTTTCAAAAAGCTGATCAGGCGACCTCGCAAAACTAACATCAAACAACCGGAGGTCATCCGACATTTGAATCCGAGGCCTGTTACATTCTGGTTGACGACAAATGAGCCAGTAAAACGCTTGCATTTCTACCACGGAACCAGGTGTGAAGCAGAAGACCGTTTCAAAAACATCCTCCCATTCTGTCTCCCTGCTCCCGGGCGGTATTGTTACTCCCTTGCCCTGGGACCAGACACTCTCCAGTGGTGGTTTAAACCATTTTCTTCCACTTGCAAACAGTACTCGGAGAGAGAGAGAGGGGCGCGCATCCGGAATTCTGATCCCTCGCAAATACTTGAGGGGGTGGTCAGTGACACGCATGCGCTGGAAATTAGCAACTTTGTTTGGGAAATTCCGACAAATGTCTGTCATCCGAGACAGAGAAAGATGCTGAGCTGTTGGGAAAGAGAGAAAAGGACACCGGAGATTCTTCTCTCAGGTAAATCAGTGTGAATTATTTTTGCGCAGCCTGATTGGTGTTCAGAATTCGTCTTCACACAGCAAACCTGCATAAAGACTTTTGCAACGCGGCCATCGGTTTCTTTGCTGCAACCAGGCAGGAGTTAATATCTGACGCCAACAGTCCCAGATAAAGAGCATTCGAGTAGAACTCACACTCATGGCGTCATGCCCGTGCAAAAAGAAACTGCTCAGCACATCGAGCCCACAGAGAGTTTCTGTCACTTTTATCCCTCTGTGGTTATTCAGGAGCAGCGATATCTGTCCTAATAATGGTCCTTGTGTTGTGATGCTGTCTCCGATAGGCTGATCCATGACTTGATTTAGTATTGTCTTGTTATTCACAACTTTCCATTTCACCGGGAGGACCCTGTTGTCTGAAACAGCATAGGAAATTACTGCAGGGAGTCCAGAGCATCGAGCACACTGCAATTAATGTGTCTCAACTTCATTAACTTTTTATGGAGGTTTCATCCAGTGTCGGATTGCTTGTGCAAACATCCTGAGGTATCTGTTTCCCTTTTCAACAAGTGTTTCCTTTTGCTGTATCATGACTTCAGGAAGTCCAAATTCATTGAACACAGTTTTTTTTGGGGGGGGGGGGGGGGGGGGGTGCGGTAAGCTGATCGGGACATTTGGCAAATTGGCTAGAAGCAATAATGGACAGTGTGGGATTAGAACCGGTGGTTTCTCGCATAGCCATGATAGGCAATCCCCAAAACAGAATCATACCCCTGGACCCATGAGCCCATGTGACCAACAAGCCCTTGTGACAAACCAGCCATTGCCACCAACTTGCGCCCAGCCCTGAACCAGCTGAGACTCACTCACAATGAAGCGCATTCCACGTTGCTCCTGGAATTCAAACGAGCAAAGACTTTCAAGAATATCTTCTCATTCTGTCTCCCTGCTCCTGATACAGTTTATAAAATTCAGGCTCACCGTTAATGTGAAGAAGTGCGGTCAGGCTGTGGTTTCCGCTCCTGCTGTTGGATAAAAATCACTACAGCTGTGTCAGATGAGAGGAAATAAATTGCTGTTGGTTGGAAACATTTCTTTCCCAACTCACTGTCACTCTGCGACAACAGGAGGAGCTGGAAACTGCTGACAAATTGCAAAATAAATTAGGTGTCTATAGGTTAAGTAATAAAAGATCAATGTAATATTATTAAAACGGCGCTGTCACCAAAAGAAAGAAGAGGCTGCCCAGAGGGAGGCGGCTGTGTGTTTAAACCCCATGATGAACAGTCATTGTTTTACTTTGCACACGACGCGAACTGAGCAGTCTCTCCAAAACAACGGGCATGCCACTTCCCGAAACATTGCCCTCGTGTAAAAGTGATAGGAAATTTGAAACCAATCGAAAACAAGACTTTGATCAATCTACGTCGTCGCCAACAACCCCAATCCTTGCATCGACTCCAGGGTGGATCCAGGACTTATTCTCGACTCTCTTTCAGGTACAACGAGAGAGGAAGGATCTGAGTGGGAAGAAACAACTAACGAGATTCCTCTATCGAGTATTGTTCGGTTAATTCAGCCACCAAAACACAATATTTCTCTCATTTCGCCAAAAAAAGTGTCATGAGTATCATTAATAGAAATACAGATTCCCCAGAGGTGCTTAACGTGAGGCCAGACACGAAAGTGCCTGTGATAGTAATGGACGACAAAGACGCTTTGGGATCTCAGACAGACTTCGATTTCACTACGAACCACGCTCACAAGCTCCCGAAGACTTTCGTGAAAAGAAGCCAAACAGCAAGTAGAGCACACCGCTGCAGCTAACAGGGGCTCGTCCAGGATTTGAATATGGGACCTCTCACAAACCTTTTAATAGCCTGAAGCAAGAATCATATCGTTAGACCAAAGAGCCAAACGTAGCCAATTTCACCTTTTACTTGTAATCGAGGTGATACTCATACAGTGATATTTTCCCAAACTCAGATGTCGGAGACTTATTTCAAGGTCCATCTGCTCAAGAGCTGTGTAATAATATCTTTCAACAGGCTGATTATATTTTTAAAAATCCCAGTTCGGGCAGTGAAAACAACAACGAACAATTTCTTCCCATTCTGTCTCCCTGCTCCCGGGCTGCTGCTATTTGCTCCTTTCCCCGAGGACCGGGCTCTCTTCCATGGCAGATGGATTAAACCAGTTCCCTCCACGGGCAGGCAGTGCTTGAGGATGATATACGTTTTGCAGCTCCTTCTTAAACGCTGGAAGGGCGAAGAAGCAGAAGAGGCAGAATCAGATGTCAGGAAATTATTAACGACGATTGGGAACTTTCGTCAAATGACCTTAATCAGGGATAGAAAGAAGGATGCAGAGCTGCTAGAAAAGATAGAAGTCTAAACTGGGGGCTATTCGATTTAGAGGCTTAATATGGGATTTTTCTGTCCAGTCTGCTTGATTTCAGGATTCGACTTCACACAGCAATCTTGCAGAAAAACTTTTACAATGCTGACATCGATTTCTTTGCTGCAACCCGGCAGGAGTTAATTTGTGACACCAATAGTCCGAGATTAAGAGAATCCGAGTGAAACACTTATTCAGTGAGTTTCATCCCCGACGGCCCTGAGTTGTGGGGCTGCAGACAGTTCAACGCGGAACGGAAGGTTAAAATGAGCCATTGTTTCTCCTTCACTCGCCTACTCTGTCACAGAGACAGTGGAAAATGTCAGAAGTCACAGGAGACCAGGTTATGGTCCGACAGGTTTATGTGAAATCACACGCTTTCACAGCACTGCTCCTCCATCAGGTGAAGTGACACTTTCCAGCGGCATCTCCACGTCACAGAGACAGGGAAAGTGAGCCATAAACCCATGACATGATTCCCACGCAGAAAGAAGCCGTTCAACCCATCGAGTCCACGGCTACTCTCTGTCCCTTGTTTCTCTCTGACGTTGTTCACTACCGGTGATGTCTGTCCTAATAATGGTGAACTGTGATTGTACCGTGAAGTTTTCTCCGACATGATGATCCTCTTGTCATTCATTACTTTTCATTTCACCAGGAGGACGCTGCTGTCAAAAAAACAGCGTGGGCAACTACTGGAGGGCGTCCTGCACATGGACTACACCGCAACTGATATGTTTCAAATTCAGCAATTTACTCCTGCAATGTCAGAGAACAGCTTTAACAAATCAGATCATCGCAGACCGACAGAGAATAGGAGAAGACTATTCAGACCTTCACAAGTGTGTCACCTCACCGGTGTAAACTTGGCCCGTATATCAATATGAGATATTTATTTCAGACGCATGACGTTGCCGGAAGAAGATCAAAATGCATCAAAATGATGAGGTCTGATTTCGATGAGATCGAGGTCACTCTGAGATGCCTGAGAGTCTTTGCAGTGAAGATATCTCACATGGAGAAGAGGGAAACAAGATTTAAATAGCCTCTGCCCATAGTCAACAGACATCATCACTGGTGGTGAAAAGTCCGAAATAAATGCAACTCTCTGTATCTTCAATGTTCTAAAATCCTATCCCCCTGTTTACTGGTCCTGATCTAAGGAGACAATTTCTCACTGTCTGCTTCATCCAAACACTAGCGCCATGAAATCTCTATTTCATCATCTTTGCACTAAACAGAACAATCTCGGCCTTTGGAGTCTCTCCACAAAACTAAATTCCCTCATCTTTGGGCATGATGAAGCATGAGAATTGCGTTGCGAATTTGGGAACAAAATTCATATGGTAGGTAGAAACATGGAAGGGAAACAAAACAGAAATCCAATCTCCAGCTACGTGAATCTTTCAAAACTTTTTGTAATCCAAGTGGAAGAAAATGGTATAATAATCTGTCAATGGAGAGAACCCGGTGCCAGCAGAAGGGGCAAACAGAACCATCCCGGGAGCAGGGAGACAGATTGAGAAGAAAATATTCTTGAAACTTTTTTGCTGCTTCGAATTCCCGGAACAATGTGAAATATACCACACTCTGAGCGGGAACAAAGTGACTTTGTGCAGACGGCTCTTTGGTCTAGGCGTATGATCCTTGTGTCGGGTCGTATCCGTTGCTGACATGCGAGAGGTCCGAGTTTTAAATTCTGGATGAGCCCTGTTTTTTTTTAAACTATCACTTTCGCAAAAAAAAACAAAAGTTCCTTCAATGAAGCCGGTCATAGGAATGGAGCAGAGCTACGATTGCAGCGAACACAGCAAAGACAAAGACTTGTTCAAAGTGAAAACGAATGCTGCGGGATGTTCGCCACGCAATCCTACACTGAATGAATCCACAGATAGCAAGAACTGCAAATGCTGGACTCACAAACGCCAGTGTGGAACTGGAGGAACACAGTGGATCAGGCAGTATCAGACTAGTAGGAGAGTTGATGTATCAGGCCTGGGCAATTCATCAGAGTGAATCCTGCAGCTGCATTATTGCTCAATTATAGCCGTGTGAAACTTCAGGAAAATGGGATGGGAAGCAATTTGAGACAGCGCTGAACAGGGTCATGTGAATGGTGACATGCATGAGCAAAGTCAGCAACAAAGAAAGATTGGAAAGTTGAGACAGTTCTCCTCGGAGAACGGAAAGCTGGTTTGATTGAAGCTTCCCACGTCATGAAGGGTATGAGCAGAGGAAATAAGGGGGTGAAAATGCTTCCACGCCTGAAAGGTTCGAGAACGATTAGACAGAGATTTAAAGTCATGAGGAAAACATGTAAGAGTGACATGAGGAAGAGTGTTTTTTCGAACAAGAACTGATGAGGGTCTGCAAATGACTGTCTGACTGCGACAAAGAAGCAGATTCATTCGCCACAAAACGGAATTCGATGGTTATTGTTAAAAGTAACAATATGCTGAGTTACAGGGAGAAGGCAAAAGAGACAGTCATTTACTCATTGTGGAGAGCCGGCACAGCTATGGCTGGCTGTATGACTTCCGTTTGCATTGTGACAAATTTTGTGATTCTGAATGGAATCAGATTTCGACCAACAGAATGTGGGAACTTAAACAACGGTTATATTTACACAACCGTGACATGTCTGTGCAACAGAATAATACAAAACAACAGTGAATATCTCTTGACATCATTATCGAAGGTACATTCCACACACCAGATGAAAAGCTGAATCCTTGTCTGAAGATGGGCACAGTGCCCGATAGCAAAGTGGTGCAACGGGAGTATGCTGGGCCCATAATCCTGAGGTGGAGAGGTCAAAATGATCCTCCCCTATTTGCACCAGATACATCGTGTTTTGTTCTGTGCTTTGATCAATTTTCCGCTTCCCATAGCTTAATATATGTGAAATTAAATACCTCATATTGATACACAGGCCACGCTTGTGAAGGTCTGAAATGTCTTCTGCTGTTCTCTTCGCTCTCCTCTGAACTGAATTATAAAACCTTTTCTCTGAGATGGGAATAAACTGGGAACATCAGTTGCACTTTTTTTCCATGCCCTTTAGTAATTCCCCACGCCATTTCAGTTGTGAATGATAAGAGGGTCAGCGTGTCGGAGACATCATCACGGCACAGACACCACTATTAGTGCCAGATATCACCGATAGCAGCTGCTCTGGAAGCAGCAAAGAAACGGATGCTCGCGTTGCAAAAGACTTTCTGCAGGATTGCTGTTTGAAGACGAATTCTACACATCAAACAGACTGCAGAAAAAGAGAATTTATTTTATTTTACCCGAGTGAATGTATTCCTGTTTCCATTTCTCGCTTTCCTGCCAGCTCACCATCTTGCTATCTCTCGGATAACAGACGTTGAGAGAAAGTTCACAATTTGATAATTACCTGCGTATGCGTTTAACTGACTCACTCACCCCAAGTGATTGAGAGGGAGGAGAAGATCGAAGGGGCAATGCCCTCCCCCAGCACCGCTTGCAGGTTTAATAATCAGCCAACTGAGGGGGCCCGGTCCTGGGGGAATGGACAAACAGCACCGTCCCGGCAGCAGGGAGACAGAATGAGAAGATGATGTCTGGAAGCTGTTTGCTCCGTGGAATTCCTGAAGCAATGTGGGATGTACGTCATGCGAAGCGCGTCTCTGCTGGTTGAGGAGTGGTCTCTGTTGTCTGCAGGTGTCTCATTGATCTAGAAGTATGATTCTTGCTTTGGGTCTTGTATCGTGTAGAAATGCAAGAGGCCCTAATTCACACCCTGAACGACCACTCGTGTTTTGCCAAAATACCCGATGCATTATCTCAAAAAAGCAGCTTTGTGAAATGAGGCTGAACTGCCTGACTTTGGGACAGGGCGGAAGTATCATTGCAGCGAACACGGCAAAGGGATACACATGTTCAAAGGAAGTACAAGAGTTTCAGGATGTTCGTGCAGGCAATCCGACTCTGCATGAATACTTAGGCTGCAGTATTGCTCAGTTATGCATGTGAAACTTCAGGAAGTACTTGTGCAGAGTTACAGAGAGAAGGCATAAGATTGATATTAAAAGAGATAAACATTTGCTTATTGTAGAGAAGCAGCACAGCTAATGTAGAGTGCATGGCCGCCGTCTGAGCTGTGGCAAGTTTTGTGATTCTGAGTGAAATCATACTTCGACCAACAGAATGTGGGAACTTAGACAAAGGTTATATTTGCACAGCTGTAACACGTCAGTGCAACAAAACAGCAGAGAAGACCTTTTGACCACATACTCAAATGTGTATGCTGCACTCCAGATGAAAAGCTGAATACTTGTCTGAGTAGCGTACATGCCAGTGTAGTAGAAGAGCGTTGTCGGAGTGTGCTGGGCCCCTCACCCAGAGATTGATGGGTCGAAACCATCTTCTGCTATTTGATCCCAGTGAGCGTCGTATTTTGCAGTGGCCTTGTAACCATGCATTTTGATCAGCTTTCTGCATCCCTCGGCTTCATGTTTTGGAAATAAATACCTCATTTTGATACAATGGTCAAGTGTACACAGTTGAGGTGATACACTTGTGAAGGTCTGAACGGTCTTATCCTGTTCTCAATCGGTCTGCTCCGAACTGAATCGTGAAACTTCCTCTCTGAGATGGGAACAAAATGGTGAAGTAGAAGCACATTACTTGCAGTTTTTTTCACGAATGACAAAAATTTGCCGCGCTGTTTCACACGCGAATGTCAAAAGGATCAGAATTTCGGAGACGGCATCATGGCAGAGACACAGTTCACCATTATCAGGACAGATATCATTTATTGTGAAAAACCTCAGAGAAATACAAAAGAGAGAGAGTCGCCGTGGACTCGATAGGCTGAGCGGTTTCTTTCTGCACTGGAATAACGTCACTCCCTGTCTCCATGACGGAGCGGGTGAGGGAGTAACAATGGCTCATTATTAACCCTCCCTTCCGCATTGTACTGTCTGCAGCCCCGCAACTCAGGGTCGTTGGGGATGTCTCTCAGTGCGTGAGTGTTTCACCCGGATTCTCTTAATGTGGGACTGTTGGTGTCAAATATTATGTCCAGGTCTGGAGGCAGCAAACGAACGGACGCATTGTGTGCAGACGAATCTTGAATACCAAACAGGCTACACAGAAATATCCATTTTAACTTGCTGAAGGGACTTATCTCTAATTTCAACTTCTCTCTTCCCCAACATCTTTCCATCCTTCTTTCTGTCTCTGATAAAAGTCTTTTGATGAAATTTCCAAATCGCCATTTATAATTTGCTGCACAAGCCTGATTCTACCCCTTCTGTTCCTTCCCTCTTCCAATGATTGTGAGGGAGCTACAGAGCATATACCACCCTCCAGCACTGCCTGCCGATGGAGGGAAATCCATCTATAAGTGGAGAGGGCCCTGTCCCACAGGAAGGGACAAATAACGAGAAGATGTTCTTGCTGTTTTCACTGCCTGAAACAACGGGGCATAGTGTTTTTGTCTAATCAAAATGTTCAGATATGTTATGACATACCTCTGGAGCGGACTGAACTTGAAATCTGGCCTCCTACATCCGAGGTAGTGACACTATCACTACTTGAGTGGCAACTCATTTATTGTTAAGTGGGACTGCACGAGACTGGGTTGTTGGTTTGTCTGATTCGCACTTCAGCTGGAAGTCGGGAGTGCGAGAAGTTGCAGTTTTAATTCCTACATGAACTCTTGTTGTGCTTTTTAAAAGTTTGGGAGAGCATGGAGGTAATTTCTCATGAAATCAGTTTCGGCCTATGATCCCAAAGGTTCTTTTCTTTGAATATATCACATGCATCTAATTCGCCTGATGAAGGAGCCGTGTTCTAAAAGCTAATGATTTCAGATAAACCTGTTGGACTATAACGTGATGTCGCTTGACTTCTGATTTTATATTGCATTTGGAGGAAAACGAATCAAGTTTTAAACGATGTCTGCTCATGGTAAAATGGCTTCCTCACTGGTATTGATAAACGCTATATAAACGCAAATATGTCTCCTTTAAATGTCCTTAAATCTATGTACTCTGTTCACTGATCCTGGTCAGCAGAAAGAATTTCTCATTATCAACCTAATCAAACTACCCAACCCCACCGCCACCCACCTCCAATATTATATATAGCGCCAAAATTGTCAGTTGGTAGGTGGAAGATGGAAAGTAAATAAAACAGATAACCCAGTCTCCAGGTTCGCACATCATTCACAACACTTTGTGAACCAGACTCAGGGGAGAGTAAACAAACAAAGTTGCTGGAAAAGCTCAGCAGGTCTGGCAGCATCTGTGAAGGAGAAAACAGAGTTAGCGTTTTGGGTCCGGTGACCCTTCCTCAGAACTGACGTTGGCTGGGAAAACGTCAGTTCATATGCAGAAAATAGGGAGGTGAATGGGGTAGGGAGTAAACGATAGGGTAGGACCCAAAGGGAGAAACACAGTTGGACAGACAAAGGAGTTGCTCAGGGTCAGTCTGGGAGGGTGAATAGTTGTTAATGGGGACTGTTAGTGACGAACAACAGGGGGTGTGTAATGGCAGGCTATGTGGTAACAAGTCCATGAGATTATCCCTGTAATTAATGAATGGGACTGAAGTTTGAGATGATAAAACTATGTTAAAGCCCCCTTGAAGTAATCATTCTCATGTTAAGCCAAAGAGGGAAATACACAGATATATCCCCCGACAGTGACAGAGGCCTCAGGATTAAATGCACTCCGTCTCCTTCATGTCCACGCTCTGTCGCCGTACACAAGGTTCACTGACAAAAGGCAGCTTTATGTGGAACACAAGGAGTTTCTCCTGACAATAGGAACAGTTGCCATGAGCTGAGATATGAAATGGAGAGTGAGCTGAAATAGTCCCCCACAATGCTTATGTGCACTTTTCAATTTCCAAAACCCAGCGATCTTCAGCTGCTGAAAACAAAAACAGCGCTAGGCACATATTCCGCTTTGGAAGCAACTGCCAATTTTCAAGGGTAGAAAAGCTGTCAACTTCACTCGAGCAAGGGAGGATACAACATTGCTATCTTCCAATCCAACGTCAGACGCCTTATCCATTACACCACTGGCTTAACACTTATGGCTGCAGCTTTTATCCTGTCGACTTGTGATGTTGACAGGGACATCGGTGGAAAAGCATTCACAAAGTGAATAACCAGCAAACAAAATTGCCGTCACTGCTTCACTTCAATGGTATCCACTTTGAGAAGCTGTGAATTTCACTAGTGACCGAAAGGCATTTGCCCTCATATCCCTGCTTCACTGTCACCTGTTCCTCTGCTGGAACTTGCCATCGTTTTCTTGACAGTCACTGCGCAATTTTATATCCCAGTCCTGTGAAATGTACGTTCATATTTGAGTCATGGTTCTGGAATTAGACAAGTTGAACGATGCTGTTCTTGGTGCCGCCCGTTTACTGGACCTCATCGCCTTGGAACAAGCCTGTTAGCGTCAGCCTGTTTTGTCCTTTCCTGCGGGACATTTGCTGAACAACATCAGATTATCACAGCTGCGCTTTCTTCACATTGAATCCCACGGCAATAATATGAATCATTAGGAAACTCGGAGACAGAAACTTTGCTGCTCAAAATAGCTCTGGCGTGAAGAACATGTACACGTGTGTGTACAAATCAGTTCACAAGGGTTACTGCCAAGATCACTGTTTCCCGGTTAACATTCAGAGTTTACATCGCTTAGGCCTGGATGCGTTTTCCAGTCAGCAAATAAAGATTGACTTCTCTTCTTGTGAATTATTCGAATAAGAACAAATTCCTGGTTACACACAGAACACAAACCCTGAATCGGGCAGAAGCAGACCAGTGAAAGTTTGCTTCCATGTTGAAGGACGATGACTGGCGATATACGGGAAAACTACCACTGTAAATTGCTCTCCGAGTTTGTCATCATTCTGAGTTGGAAATATATCGCTGTTCCTTCAATGTCGCTGGGTCTAAATCCTGGAACTCTCTCCTTAACGGCATCATGGCTGTATCTACGTGTTAAGGAGTTCAAGTGTTCAAGAAAGTAACTCATCACCTCCATCTCTGATGTAATTAGGGACGGGCAGTAAATCCTATCCCAGTGAGTGATCTCTATATTCAAGAACAAAGAACAAAGAAAATTACAGCGCAGGAACAGGTCCCTCGGCCTTCCAAGCCTGCGCCGATCTAAACCTGTCGCCTATTTTCCAAGGATCTGTATCGCTCTGCTCCCTGCCCATTCATGTATCTGTCCAGATACATCTTAAATGACGCTATCGTGCCCGCCTCGACCACTTCCACTGTCAACGTGTTTCCAGCACCCACCAACCTCTGCGTAAAGAACTTTCCACGCATATCTCCCTGAAACTTTTCCCCTCTCACCTTGAAATCGTGACCCCTTGTAATTGAGTTCCCCACTCTGGGAAAAAGCTTCCGGCTATCCACCCTGTCTATACCTCTCATGATTTTGTAGACCTCAATCAGGTCCCCCTCAACCTCCATCTTTATAATGTAAATAATCCTAATTTACTCAACCTCTCTTCACAGCTAGCGCCCTCCATACCAGGCAACATCCTGGTGAACCCCCTCTGCACCCTCTCCAAGGCATCCACATCCTTTTGGTAATGTGACGACCAGAACTGTACGCAGTATTCCAAATGTGGTCGAACCAAAGTCCTATACAACTGTAAAATGATCTGCCAACTCTTGTACTCAATACCCCGTCCGATGAATGAAAGCATGCTGTATGCCTTCTTGACCACTCTATCGACCTGCGTTGCCACGTTCAGGGTACAATGACCTGAACACCCAGATCCCTCTGTGTATCAATTTTCCCCAGGGCTTTTCCATTTACCATGTAGTTCATTCTTGAATTGGATCTTCCAAAATGCAACACCTCGCATTTGCCTGTATTGAACTCCATCTGCTATTTCTCCGCCCAACTCTCCAATCTATCTATATTCTGCTGCATTCTCCGACAGTCCCCTTCACTATTTGCTACTCCACCAATCTTTGTGTCATCTGCAAGGCACCCATGTTCAAAAGTTGCATTTTCTAATCGGACGCCTGCAATCGGTTCGGAAACAAGTTCAGAAGCAGAGCAGGGGAGTGAAGTAACAGTGAAAGGTAACGATGGCTGGGAGGTATGAGACAGGAAGCGATCAGGGAGCTGTTGATGCAACGCTCATTGTCGGTGCTAAATAAAAACCGAAAGAACTGCGGATGCTGTAAATCAGGAGCAAAAACAAAGCTGCTGGAAAAGCTCAGCAGGTCTGGCAGCATCTGTGAAGGAAAAACAGAGTTAACACTTCAGGTCCCGAAGGGTCACTGGACCCGAAACGTTAACTCTGTTTTTTTTTCCTTCACAGATGCTGCCAGACCTGCTGAGCGTTTCCAGCAACTTTGTTTTTGTTACTGTTGTTGTCAGTGTCGGTGCTAATGGATCAGACTTTCCTGCCCACTATTTACACTGACTCACCCATCACTCCCGGTCAGTTCACCACAATGACCCTGTTCCACTTCTGAAGCTCCCTCTGTGTGTATTACCGCGGGCCCCAAGAGGATGAACCAACCCTGTTTTGTCGTCAGTTTAAACAGGTGTAATTATTAGTTTGAAACCAATGCATGAGGAGATTGTCTCTTTCTGTGCATTTTCGAGGAGAACGTTCAGCTGTGATCTATCCGTGTGTTTTCAAAAGGTGGCTTGATTGAAATTCTTACATTGCAAAATTGATGCAGAAGAAGTTTTACTGATTGCACGTTTAGGAAAATGCATATATCAATGGGAAAGTTAAGCCCCAATAATCAGGAAGTGAACCGTCTCTCAGAGATGCAGCTACTGAGTTTATCTTGTGCCTTAAATATTTGACCACATTTAACTAGATTTTGTATCCATTTCATACTTATTGATCTCCGCCGAAGAAATCCATCAACTAGACTCTGTATTTTTGTATTTTCAAAGCTCTGTTCTTCAGCAGCAGCACTTGAATTGAATGAATTCCGACAAAAGTTAAAAGCAACATTTAAACGATGCAATGAAATAATTCTAATTCATTTCTTTTATTATTGTCATGGATTCTGCCAGTATGCAGAAAATTGAATAATATGAAACAAACTAAACAACTTTTCTTTTCCCAGAAGGCAACCCAATGCAGGGTCAGCCACGTGTGAAAGGTGATCGAGCTGAAACATCACATTCGGTTCTCTCTCCGCAGATGTTCCCACGCGTGTTGAATACGTGCCAGGTATTTATTGATAATTGAGAAATTTCCAACCCAAAAAAATCGTTTCCCAATCTACAGAAACTGGTATATTCCAATAAAGTCAAAGTTGCTCAACATGACTCTTATTCTTAGCGTACTGTCCCAATGTCAGTAAAAGTTAATCCACGTGAAGCTCCAACACATAACGGGTATTTCACAGGCCTCTACACTGTCATATAATTATCATGCGCAGCCTGATTGCGCCACTGGACCCACGTCTCCCACATTATGTTCGTATTTCAGAATGTAGATAATGAATTTTCCACTGCAGGAATACTTGCCAAATAACGGACGGAGATGTGGGAAGCTCAGAGTGAGGCGAAACTTTGGAATTCGGTGGCCCAGACGCTGTGGGTGGGTCAGTCATTGATTTTGTTCAAGACTCAAATTTCAAAACATCACATGTTTAGTGTGCAGGAACATGTTGAAAGTGCATTTCTCAAAAAGCAATGCAGTTTAACATCGGTTATTTCACAAGTTTCCTCTCACAAGGATGTAACCACTGCTGCAGACGAACATTCATCCCAGTTCCCAGACCCGGAACCAGAGAGACTCAGTTGCGCAGCCGCAAAGATACACCGGAAATGGGGTTGGCAATGAGCGTGCAGGGCTCCTCTGTGGTTCCAGTGACGCAATCAGTGAGCGCGATGTCCTTCTATGACGGTATGGAGGCGCGTGAAATGCCGAGGCTGTGAGCTCCAACCTGACCCGGAGCAGCTTTTATTCACATGTAACAGGGATTATTGGGACATCAGGATGTGGGAAAGCAATTTTAATCTGAAGCAAAATAGTTTTCGGCAGCACAGATGTGGATTCGGGTAGGATCTGTCCGTCAAAATGTCTCAATTTTAGAGAAAAATGCTGCAAATATTCAACTCGTAAAGAGAAATATCTGTGCAGGGAGAAATAGAAGTAATGTTTTCGCTCTCTGAACTTTATCATATGGTTGACTCTGCACAGGGTTAAATTGCAGGAAGGTCCTTTTCCCTCGTTTCATATTATTCAATTTTCTGTAAACACACACAGGTCATTAAAGTAATCTAAACTTCCGAAAAATAACGGGAATATGCAATGTTGTGATTAGCTCGAGTTTTCCCCACGTTATGGAGGAAAAGCAGGAAAGTGGATTTGCGATTTATTAGAACAGTAGTGATCTCATTGAATGGCTGCGCAGATTGGATAGGGTGAACTGCAGCTCTCTGAGGACAAATGTGTTTTCTTTGCCAGTGAAACTCGCCGCATCACAAAGTTGAGGCCATTGAACTGCAGCAGTGACAGTGATTATCTCTGCTGGCTGCTCAGCTTGTGAATGTTACTATTGCTGCTTATGTCCGTGTTAACACCATAACTGCAGTATGTAAAGCTGTAATGTGCAGTTGGTCAGTGGTGCAATGGATGACGCGCCTGATTACAAATCAGGCGATTGTAGGTTTGATTCCTACTTGGCTCTAGCACGTTACAGAAAATTGCTACACCTCCCAATTAATTTTTCTCACTGCTCTGAATCCGAAATGATGTTTGAATTTCTGCAGGAACAAGAATCCTTCTACTGCCCCCTGTCAGTGAATTTAACCAGTCTCATAAGAGAAGAGGAAACTGGAATTGTCTACGAAGCTGCTAATCAGCTCCTTTCAGTCTCCCAAACCCACCGGCCCAATCACTGCAGCTACTGGGAATGACAAGGAAACAAAACAAATCTTCCAATCTCAGCTTTAAGAATCTTTAGAATCTCTTTGGGAAGTGGAATCAGAGGAGAATGACGGGTGACCTGTCTGACTGAATAGAGAGAGTTCAGGTACCATTCCCATCTTTAAGAGGCTGTGGCATTGACTCTCTTGTTCTCAGGGATATTGACTGATCGGAGACATTGAAAGGAATCCAGTCAGAAGTATTGTTTTTGCTACTGTCCCTGTCAGGAACAATCAATTCTGATTCCCTGACCGGGAATCACACCCAGGCTGCAGAGGTGAAAGTGCCAAATCCTAACCACTAGACCACCAGAGATGAGGGCAGAAGCACGTGAATTGTTTCTTAATGATGCAGCTTTTGACTTCTTTTCTCTTCGAAAATGATCGCATCGTCGAGTTTTTTATAGGCCCATCAATCCCCCTTTCCAGCACTTGGCCTGTAGCCTTGTATGCTCTGACGTTTCAAGTGTTCATCTTAATCATATATTCCCTGTGACGTTTTAATCTTAAAAGTTACAATAAATAGGACTGAAGTCTGAGATGGTAAAACTGTGTTCATGTCCCCCTCGGGGAACTGAACCTCATTTTCACCCACAAACGGAAGCAATCAGGCACATTTCTGCAAAAGTGACAGAGGCCTCAGGAGAGACCAACCTGCAGAAAGCAAGGATTTCACCCACCTGGCTTATATTGTTCAGTTTCAGATTACAAAATCAGAGTCTGTTTACAGCAAAGAAAAGATTCATTTGGCCACTTCCCTGTCCGTGTTACTTCCCCACTGTTTCCTCGTCACTCTGCACTATATACTGATCCACCTCATTCTTCCTGCCAAACTGGAGCATTCCTCACATCAGCTGCTTCCGAAAGACCTCTCTCAAATACCTGGAAGGACAAACAGGAATGTGGCATTTCAAACGCATTTCTGGCTGGTGGAGGAAATGACATGGTGGTGTTACCACTGTTGCATCAGAAATAATTTCAAACGACACTTGAAAAGCTCCTTTGGACGTTGGATGCAGCAGGTGGTGAAAATTCTCGCAGACCCCAGAAAGAAATGAACTCACGGCCAGTCAGTGAATCACCAAACGACAGACCCAACACTGCAGACGTAGGTGTCCTCTGAGAGAGGATCTCGTGCATTAGAAACTGCAATATAATAGATGATTGGATAGCCTGTGCAGAATAGACCAAGACAATGTTAAAAAATAGGGTCGGTGGGCCCGCTGTGTTTCTGCGGTGTAGTGGTTATTACATTTGCCTCACATCGCTGCTTCCTCATTATACGAACAAAATGTGTTTTTCCCAATTTTCGTTAAACGTGAACAGAGTTCGTTTTTAAATTGCTGTTCTCATCACAAAATCTTGTCGCTTCTAATTTGGAGACAGGTGTTTGGTTAAAAAGGTTCTAAAGACAGGGAGAACTTGCTGCAGCCCTTGTCAAATTGAACAAAAGCTTTTTCACCTCTTTCACACGAGAAGGACCGCGGAATGAGTTTCTGTAAATTGTGTCCCAGGAATGGGCGGGAAGCCGCTGATTGAAGCTGCCGTGGCCGCTTTCTGCTGGCAGCAGGAAATCGGAGAGAGGGGGTCAAATCCTGCCGCTTGTCTCTGTCTCACTCTGTGTGGAGCAGGGGAAGAGAGAGTCTTTGATGGGTATGTTTTGAATTCAATCTTATCATGGATTTTGCTTGGGTTAAATGGAAGGGCTTGGAGCTCTAATTGCTTGACCCAACGCAACTGAAGCACAGTATCTGCATGGTCTCGAGCCAGCATCTTTTCAATTTACATCCTGATGCTGATCCGTTGACTCACGGAAACGGATGTCAACAAACTGTGCAAAATCCCCTGATGTGGAGGTGCCGGTGTTGGACTGGAGCGGACAAAATCAGAATTCACACGAAACCAGGTTATAGTCCAACAAGTTTATTTGAAAACACAAGCGTTCGGAGACTCACTCCTTCATCAGGTGTTAGTGAGAGAGGTGTCAGAATTTATAACTAAAACATCAAAGGGTCACACCACTCTCTGATTGGAGAGTACGGTGTCATAGCCTACAACTTGTCCCTCTCCCAGTCCCACTCCGAGTGGAGCCGAGGTGAGTCATTGATGGTGCTGTTTAAATCCAAACTCATCACAGAGTTCTCGTGGGTGAAATGTAGGTACGTGGTTGGTATAATTGTTTGATCTGAAACCGCTAAGGCAGTATACCTGGGTGGTCTCAAGCCACAGTTCTTTCAACCACTGGCCAATGGAGATACAGAAACTGGCGCCAACATGGCATGCAAATTCCCCAAGCAGAGATCGGAGGAGGCGCTTTACAGATGGAGCTCTCAATGTTTTCAGTACCTGTTGCCCATTTTACCGCTTTCATCAACGAAATTGTCAGAGGCCCGAGGAACTATGAACACCCAAAGGAAAAGTAAACGTTACAAAATTGACCTTTCCCAGCTTCCGCCTGCGATACATCACAAGCAATACTGGTAACGGTGAGATTCGAAACACGACTTTTTAGAGACTGGAGCTACCACTGGAAATTGAAGCAGCAAAATAGCCATGACTTTTATTAATTAACACTTATTAATCTGATTAGCATGAAGTAACTTCAAGCCTCTTTTTTAAAAAATTCTTCCCCGAGACGTCAGTACTTCAGCATTTATTACAACGTCCCAGCTGCCTCTGAGAAGATGGTGGGGAGCGGTTTGTTGCAATTGGATCAGTCTGGCCAACTGGCCCGATGCTGACTGAAGGAGCAGTTCAATCAACATTTCAATCATCCTCCACTTGATACCGACAGAGAGGCACTCAGATATGCTCACTGCGAGCAGCATGGTGGCTCAGTGGTTAGTACCACTTCCTCACAACACCAGGTATCCGGGTTTCATTCCACCCTCGGTTGACTCTCTGTGTGGAGTTTGAGCATTCTCCCTGTGCCTGCATGGGTGTGCTCCAGTTTCTTCGCACAGTTCCAAGATGTGCAGGCTAGCTGGTTTGGACATGCTAAATAGCCCGTGGAGATCAGTGATGTGTCGATTAGGTGGGTGAAAGAGGTAGGATGCTCCGAGGGCCAGTGTGGACTGGTTAAGCTGAAGGGCCTGTTTCCACACTGTAAGGATTCTATGTAAAGGTCTGAGGAAATCACAATAACCCATACACCAAGGATGTCTCTCACTTGGCGAATAATTGAACCATTTTGGGACAGCAACATTCATTAACGTTTTGATTTGAAGCGAGTTGTAATTGTTAAAGCAGGACTGCTGTGTGAGTCCATTCAAACAGTAGGCAGAAAACCTGACCAATTAGCACCCACAATGAGCCTTCAAGCTCCAACTCTTGAGACAGATCCCATGTGCTGCTTTCCAACATTTCACGTCCCTCACTTTTCCTCCTCTTTCACTCCAAAGCTTCTCTTCCGTGTGTTCCTCGATCTATTGTCTGACTGGGATCTTCAGCTCTGATGTGAAAGTTGAGCTCTCAGTCCACGGATTCTGCCAGAACTACTGTGACCATTTAGTTTTCAGACAATTTACAAATCACATTCCTTCAGAAAATATGCACAAAACAAATAAGAGATTATTCAGTGACCAGGGACGGTATTGTAGTCGAGACGAAGACACTAGAGCATCAGGCACGTAGTTCTGAATTCTTGCAGGTTGCTGAACCATGGGAGTTTCAACATCATTTCACATTAATCACTTGCCCCCCAAGACACAACCAATGACTTACATGATGGAAGTGATGTATCATTATCAAATATGTGGATGGCACAAAAATAAGTAAGAAGCGAAATAGTGAGTCAGAAGTCAATAGTCCAACATGTTTATTTGAAATCAAAAGCATTCGGAGAGCTGCTCCTTCGTCAGGTGACGGAATTCAACTTTAATGTAGCCAATATTTCAAAGAGAATGGACAATTAATGCAGAGAGGGATTGTTATAGTTATACAAGGTACAGCCAGGATACAGTGAACAGCTTTGGAACCCACATCTAAAGAAAAATACATTGGCATTGGATCAGTGCAGTGAAGGTTCATTGCATTCTCTGGTGTGGAGAAGAATGTTGCGTGAGGAGAGATTGAGTAGGTTGGGCCTGTACTCATTAGACTGCAAAAGCATAAGTGAAGACCGCATTAAAACAGTTAATTTTTTAGGGTGATTGACAAGATAAATGTCGGGAGGATGTTTCCTCTGTGTGGAAGAGTTTACGACCAGAGGGCATCATCTCAGTCTGAGGAGTCACCCATTTAAGACAGAGACAAGGAAGATTTATTTTCTCTCAGGGGCTATGAATCTATGGAATTCTTTACTACAGAGGGCTGTCGGGCTGGGTCGATAAGTAACACAAAGCTCAAATGGACATTTTTAATTATTAAGAATGTCAAGGATTAAGTGGACAAGACATGGCAATGGAGTATGCAGATTATCAGATTATCTCTAATCCTGTGGAATGGAGAAGCAGATAGAATGGACCATATGATTTATTTTGGCTCCTGCATCTTATTCAATGCGTCAAGCTATCCGTTCTAATGATTTGTGTTTTTTTTTTTTTCTGGTTGTCATACTTGATATCAATTTACCCACGCTCTGATTCGCTGCCTGCTTCTGTCCCGAATTTAACTCGACATCCCTCTGCCTGTAGAGTTCTCAGATTCATTAGCTGCTTGGTGTAACTTGAGACTGATGGTGAATCCAAGCTTTAACTGGAAAGCAAGGAGTGGGAATGTAAAACAGAAAGTGATAAGCTTACAGAAGGCAATATAAACGACAAAGGGTACTGATCATCCTGCTTCACCAATATATTAGTTACGCGAATGAGCCCAGTGCCCATTATCTTCTTCCACTCTTTCTAGTCTTGTGCACGTTGTCAACGTTTGAAATGCTGCATATTTTAACACATGATTAAACTCTGAAGAAAGGGCTTTATTTTGTTTATTTATTAATAACGCCAATAAGGCTGGACAATATTAATCTATTTTAAATTGAAAAGTAAAACGTGAATGGCTGCGAATTTCAATGCTGTACGAAGGTCAGCGGGCAGAACGGCAGCGAGGTTTGTTTCTGTCATGGAGTGGTTATCACATTCTCCTCACACGCGAAAGATGTCCGGTTTGAAACTGGCTAGAAACAGCAGGGCTGCCCTTTCTTACCAACGATAGGCTTTTGCAGCGACGTAGACGGAGCTTTCCTGCTTGCTGTCCTCGTCAGCCACTCTTATTTTGTATTTATTCAGCCATCTCTGCTGGTGTAGCGAAAACGAATATAATTCCAATTAACTACACTGCCCAGTTTTGTTAAATTTCTATCCGCCCTGGTCCTGAGTATGCGCTGATTTGTACTGCACAGTTGGTCATCAATTTTAAGAGTGCACTTGGCGTGTTCTGATAATTTCTGCAGAGCAATAGCTTCACATTTTTTTTACGTGAGAAGGCGTCCAGGTTCAATGCCATGTAGAAGCCTGATTTGCTGGCGTGACAGTGCAGCACGGATTCCTGGTTTAGCCTCTCCTTCAAATACATCTCAAATTAATCTCTGAAAGGCCTAATTCTGATACAGTCTGCCCTGTCTCAATGTGCATGAATCACTAGACGGGATTGAGGTTCATAAGGAGGAGGTGTTAGCAATTCTGGAAGGTGTGAAAATAGATAAGTCCCCTGGGCCGGATGGGATTTATCCTAGGATTCTCTGGGAAGCGAGAGAGGAGATTGCAGAGCCTTTGGCTTTGATCTTTATGTCGTCATTGTCTTCAGGAATAGTGTCAGAAGACTGGAGACTAGCAAATGTTGTCCCCTTGTTCAAGAAGGGGAGTAGAGACAACCTTGGTAATTATAGACCAGTGAGCCTTGCTTCGGTTGTGGGTAAAGTGTTGGAAAGGATTATAAGAGATAGGATTTATAATCATCTGGAAAGGAATAATTTGATTAGGGATAGTCAACACGGTTTTGTGAAGGGTAGGTCGTGCCTCACAAACCTTATTGAGTTCTTCGAGAAGGTGACCAAACAGGTGGATGAGGGTAAAGCGGTTGATGTGGTGTATTTGGATTTCAGTAAAGCGTTTGATAAGGTTCCCCATGGTAGGCTATTGCAGAAAATATGGAGGCATGGGATTGAGGGTGATTTAGCAGTTTGGATCAGAATTTGGCTAGCTGTAAGAAGACAGAGGGTGGTGGTTGATGGGAAATGTTCATCCTGGAGTTCAGTTACTAGTGGTGTACCTCAAGGATCTGTTTTGGGGCCACTGCTGTTTGTCATTTTTATAAATGAACTGGATGAGAGCGTAGAAGGATGGGTTAGTAAATTTGCGGATGACACCAAAGTCGGTGGAGTTGTGGATAGTGCGGAAGGATGTTGCAGGTTACAGAGGGATTTAGATAAGCTGCAGAGCTGGGCTGAGAGGTGGCAAATGGAGTTTAATGCGGAAAAGTGTGAGGTGATTCACTTTGGAAGGAATAACAGGAATACAGAGTACTGGGCTAATGGTAAGATTCTTGGTAGTGTGGATGAGCAGAAAGATGTCGGTGTCCATGTGCATAGATCACTGAAAGTTGCCACCCAGGTTGATAGCGTTGTTAAGAAGGCGTACAGTATGTTAGGTTTTATTGGTAGAGGGATTGAGTTTCGGAGCCATGAGGTCATGTTGCAGCTGTACAAAACTCTGGTGCGGCCGCACTTGGAGTATTGCGTACAGTTCTGGTCACCGCATTATAGGAAGGATGTGGAAGCATTGGAAAGGGTGCAGAGGAGATTTACCAGGATGTTGCCTGGTATGGAGGGAAGGTCTTGAGGTTGTTTTTGTTAGAGAGAAGAAGGTTAAGAGGTGACTTGATAGAGACATACAAGATGATCAGAGGATTAGATAGGGTGGACAGTGGGAGCCTTTTTCTTCGGATGGTGATGGCTCACACGAGGGGACATAGCTTTAAATTGAGGGGTGATAGATATAGGACAGATGTCAGAGGTAGGTTCTTTACTCAGAGAGTAGTAAGGGCGTGGAATGCCCTGCCTGCAAAAATAGTAGACTCGCCCACTTTAAGGGCATTTAAATGGTCATTGGATAAACGTATGGATGATAATGGAATAGTTTAGGTTAGATGGGCTTCAGATTGGTTTCACAGGTCGGCACAACATCGAGGGCCGAAGGGCCTGTACTGCGCTGTAATGTTCTATGTTCTATGTTCTATGTTCTAAAACTGCAGCAGAGAAACATGTTGGCATTTTGTAGCGCGAGCCACATCAGCGTCTCATTCAGTCATCAACAAGAATGAATGGGTTTACGGACTCTGAAAAACCTCTTGACTCAAGTCTCACAGAGTCACTAATATTAAAGTGTGCTCTGAAATCTAAGCCATGTTGCAATTGAAACTGAGGGAAGGACAGTCAGGCCACCAAATGACGTTGCATCCATTGTTTTTGATACGGCAGAATAGAAAGAAAATCTAAATAGGGAGGAATAAGAAAGCGAGGCATATGCGGCTCTGGTGAAGCAAATTCTATCTTACTTAGTCAGCAGCAAGGGACTCAGAGCTTTTCGCATCAAGAAGAAATAGCAATGACGTGCTGTTAGCACCTCTTTAACGCCTCTGATCGCTATTTACGTTCTGTCAATAGGTTTAGAAACTGCATTTTGTACATCCCCAAATAAACACCGTGGTGTTGAGTAAAATTTAGTGAGTCGCTTTTCTTCATTTCCCACGTAGGTTTCTAACTCAGCGAGCAGCCGTCTGACATTTGCTCATGTCCAGGCATGGAAAGCTCCGCAGACAAAAATTAATGGTTCGTGAGAAGGACAAGGGAAAGGCAACTCATTCCTGCATCGAGGTTCGAACAGCCTCGCAATGTGATTTGTCGTTCTCGGATTCAACTGCTAACTCAGTTTTTCAGATGGAGGACTTTCTTTGAATCGCTTATTCTGCAAAGCAGGCGTGTTAACTGTAAGTATGCTGCATGGTATCATGTAGTACACGACAGCCTGCTCAACTTTGTGCATTTTCCGTGTAGTCAGGTGTTTTTCATGTTACGTGTAAATGTAACAGTTCTTCTGTTTCGAGCAATGGGTGAAATCATTTTCCAAAGCGAAAATCTAAATTCCAGAAATGTCATGCAGTTCATGTTTTCTTTATCGAAGCATAACCGAATACAGTTTCTCACGGATGCATTACATTTGTTGTTCGACCGAGTCTCACGAGGTAGATTAAGCTTTCCTTTGATGCTTGTTTTGATAGATGGGCTATCGGTATCTGGTCGGAAATTAATATTGTAGCCAGGCATAGCCAGCAGCCAAGAAAATGCGCGAGCCGGATAGGGATCCTCAAAGCCTCAAAGATCAAAGATCCTCAAGGCACCCCTGTGTCTTCGCTGTTGTTGTGTTGCAGTAGCAACATCGGAAAATGTCATATCTGAGCTAACGGCTCGTCATGGTCTTAGGCGCTGGATTGAGGTTCCAGTCTCTGAGGAGGCGCGGGTTATCCCAAAGCATGGTCAGGATGAGCTGTGTTTAAGTTGAATGCAACAAAATGTCTTTGCTGCTCGCAAACTGATCTATGATGTTTGAACAGCTCAGAGCCTCCATCGGGTCAGTGTCCAGACTGTGTTTACATGGTGCAATGGCATGGAATGTCTCCAGCATGATATCGGGAACAAGCAGGCTACACTGCTGCTCCATGTTCCAAGCAAGTTGCGTTGTTCACCCTTTTCACTGAAAGAGAATGGAGATCATTATACCACTGCTGCTGAGAAATCAAATGCTGCATTAATTCTAATCGCAGTTATTTGCTGTTGTGGCGAAAAGAAGGGTAATTGCGATGTGAAATTTTGTTAAATTTCTCTCACTTCCTTCACTTCCATCCTGGAGAAGAGAACTGATGAGACGCCTTCTAGATCCGCTGCAATCGTTGCCGCACAGGCCAACCTGCACTGTTGATCAGAAGGGAAACCCAAACTCTTCGGGATTGTGATTGCTAATCTTCAATTTTCGTGGGTCATTCTAATTCTGTTCTCTTTTTTTCCTTATTTGAGCACTTTCTGGAAAGTAGCGTTGGACTGGATTCCCAGTATAATTGGAAGCACAGCTTGGAATTGCCCCGTTGCCACTTGTGCGAATGGTTTGTGACAAAAACAGGTCGAAGGGTCTCACAGAAAGCATTAATGCTTTGGTGTGTCTGCAACTGCGTTCGCCTTGTCATTTTTGCTTCAGTTGCGTGTTAAGAGCTGTCTGATTGGGGGTTCGCTCGAGACCTGAGAAACGAACACAGTTGTCTTCTTGCAGCCAAAATTCCCATTGAAACGTGTCACGGAGAATGGTCATCGCCATTAAAGGCAAAGGAGCCCTTCGTCCCTGCTTGTATTTGACCTACCAACCTTTCGGCGAGCAGCCGAATGTGCCAACTGATTGCACCATAGAGACAAGCGCGAGTGTCGTCTGCAAACAAACAATTAAACTGGGGGTCAGCAATTGTAGCGTCGTCCGGAAGGACAGCGCGAAAACAGACACTTCGGTGCACCTCGTCCATGCCAAATAGATGTCCTAAATTAATCTAGTCCCATTTGGCCCTTATCCCTCTAAAACCTTCTGATTCATGCACGCATCGAGATGCCTTTGAAATGTTGTGATTTCACCAGCCTCCACAACTTCCTCCGTCAGTTCATTCCATACACATACCACATTCTGCATGAAAAATGCCCCTCAGCTCCCATTTCATTTTTCCCCTCTCAACTTAAATATATGTCCTGTAGTTTTGGACTCGCCCACCCGGTGAAAAAACACCTCGACCATTCACCCTGTTCATATCCCTCATGACTTTATAAACTTCTCTAAGTTCTCATCCTCCAACGTTGCAGGTAAATTTCGCCCAGTCGATTTTGCTTCGCCCTAAAGTCCAAACCGCTCAATCCTGGCCAGAACGTGATTCACAGATTTCTACAGTCTGGAAACATCAAAGGCTCAGGAACACTGTAGGAAAATGCTGAAGATGTGTATAGCAGTAATCAATTTTTGCACTCAGTAGTTCAGCAATTTCCTCAAAAAAATTGTGAGTTCAACCCTCTCTTCGAGCAGTTTTATCTTGTCGTGGGTCAAGATAGTCAGGAGGAAAGTCAACTTGGAACAAAGTTTATGGGAAATTGCCAGTTTCTGAAGATTTGGAAATGACTCAACCATCGATAATCATCTTGGAAATGTTTGAAATGTCATGAAATATTTGCGGAGAGAGAACAAAAGATGTTTCTTTTCAGATCACAAACGTTTCTCGTATGGGCTAATTAAAATTGAGGTAAGTTGTGGGAAAAAAAGCTGTTTAACTCGCTTCAATTCCTTCAATTTGCTGCAATCTCCACAGGTCATTGAAATAATCAAAAAGGAATTAGATTTATCTCATTGAAACGTGCGAATGTTACATTCAACTTTGGTCAGGATTTTTATCAGTTTAAAATAACGAGCTGCTGAGAAGAAGGGAGGGATCCAAACACAAAAAGGCAGAACCTTGCTTGTGGATTTCTTGGGTGGAGTTCAGACTGTATGAAATGTACCTAACATCATCGGAATGTGGTCAAATAATTAAGGCACCATTCAAAAGCGGGAATTGCGACACAGAGTGACGGTTTCCTTCCGACTTGACAGGGTCTACTTTTACTTTTTAATTGAAAAAATGTTCAGTTTCATTTAAAATGTAATCTTATTCAGCTGCACGTGTACAATAAATTTCTTTACACGTGAAGTCAAAGAAAATCGAAACTATTCCCCACCCGCCCACAGACTTTGTCTCACTCTTAAGGTGCCTGCTTAGGAGCCTAGGGGTGTAGGGACATAATTCTTTGAAGTTTACGTCACATCTAGACAGGGTGGTTAAACAGGCTTTTGGCGTGCTTGCTTTCATTGATCAGTCGTTTCAGTTCAGGAATTGGGAAGACATGTTGAGGTTGTGCAGGTCGTTGGTGAGGCCCCTTCTGGAATACAGTGTGCAGTTTCGGTCGCACAGTTACAGGAGGCATATTATTAAGCCGGCGAGTGTTAAAAAGAGGTTTACCAGGATATTGCCTGGTATGAAAGGTTTCATTTATAAAGAAGGGTTGGATAGACTTGGACATTTTTCGCTAGTGCTTAGGAGAGGCAACCTGACAGAAGTTTATAAAATAATGAGACTTGTAGATTGTACTAATAGTCGTTGTCTCTTCTCTAGGATGGGAGATTTCAAGACTCTGGGACATTGTTAAGTTGCGAGGAAATATATATATATTTTTTAAATGATACGAGAGGCAGAATATCACAATGACTGTAAATAAAACGATGGCAAGTTCCAGCAGAGAAACGGGTGGCAGTGAAGCAGGCATATGAGGACAAATGTTTCAGAGATAGTATGAACTTCAGATGCTGGAGAATCTGAGATAACAAGGTGTAGAGCTGGATGAACACAGCAGACCAAGCAGCATCAGAGGAGCAGGAAGGCTGACGCTTCTGAAGAAGGGTCTAGGCCCGAAACGTCAGCCTTCCTGCTCCTCTGATGCTGCTTGACCTGCTGTGTGCATCCAGCTCGACACCTTGATGACACCTTGTTATCTGAGGACAAATGTTTTTCGTTTGCCAGTGACATTCACCTCTTCACAAAGTGGAGAACATTGAAGTGATGGCGATTATCTTTGCTGGTTATTCACCTTGCGAATGGTTTTTCTGCTGAGACCCGTGTTAACATCACAAGTCGACAGGATGAAAGCTGCAGCAATACGTGTAGCGAAGGTAGTCTAATTGATACGGCGTCTGACATTGGTTTGGAAGATTCAAATGTTGTATCCTCCCTCGCTCGTGTGAAGTTGGCAGCTTTTCTACCCTTGCAAATTGCCAGATGCTTCCAAAGAGGAATTTATGTCTAGCACTGTTCTTGTCAGATTCCCAGCAGCTGAAGTCATTGGATCGCTGGGTTTTGGAAATTAAATATTGAAATTGAAAGGTAAATGAGTAACATGAGTGTGGGGCTACTTCAGCTCACTGTCTATTTCATATCCCAACTCATGGCAACGGTTCCCATTGTCAGGAGAAACTGCTTCTATTCCACAAAAAGCTGCCTTTTGTCCGGGAACCTTGTGTACGGCGACAGAGCGTGAACATGAAGGAGACGGAGCGCATATAATCCTGAGGCCTCTGTCAATTTCGGGGGATATATCTATGTATCTCCCTCCGTGGCTTAACATGAGGATGAGTACTTCAAGGGGGCTTTAACATAATTTTGACATCTCAAACTTCAGTCCCATTCATTGATTACAGGGATAATCTCACCGAAATTTGCACGCGCAAATTAAGAACACCAAGAGAACCGCTGGAAACTGGGATTGGAACAGATGGTTGCCTGATGACACGCACTGACACGATGACCGAATGTTTTTTCCCCACGGTATAAAAACTCGAAGATGGGGAGAAACTGATCTGCGGCCAAGATGATCAATAAAATGAAAAGGCAAAAGGAACGTCATTGAGAAAAGATGCCAGTTGCCTCTGCGCCTTCCCTGGTAGTTTAGTGGTTATGATTCGGCGCTTTCACCACCGCAGCCCGGGTGTGATTACTGGTCAGGGACCTCAAGCTGTGGTTTGCTCATTTTTCATGACCTAATGTATTTTATCCCAAACGATAATCAAGCTAACATGTCACAAAGAACGACAAATGCTGCAAATCTAACACCAAAAAAAAAAAAAATGAATTGATCGACAATCGCAGAAGTTCTGGCAATTTCTGTGGAGAGAAACAGAGTTAACGCTTTGGATCCACCAAGGCTTCATCAGAACCAGATTAGTTATGCACTTCCATATTATCATGTCGGGGAAATAATCACTTTTATCTGTCGAATCAGCATAATTATCAAAATATCTCTGTAGTTTCCAACCGTCAACATTACAACTTTAAAAGGACTTTATCGGCTCTAATGTTGTTCCTGTTGTCCTAAGGTGGGGAAAAGTTCTGCTAAAATGGTTGCCTTTTCCGTTCATTTTCTGTCAGTTAGCATCCATGTCAAATGAAGAATTGGTTCCTTTCAGTGTCTACCTCAATATGTGTCTCTATTTGTCTCACATTGTCGCTTTGTATCCACCTCAGCCCCTTTCATGTTCTCCCACTCTCCGTCTGTCCATATCCCTCATATCCAATTTCTGCTCTTTGAAAAGTCTAAAATTCGGAGAGTGTTTGAGGATGGAGGTGCTGAGAGAGTTCCCTTCCCCTCTCCCCTCACCCCCGGCCGACTGTAAAGTCCATAACTGGGCTAATATTATTCAGATCATGTGTCTGTCCCTTCGGCCTGAAGAAAGGAGACATTTCTTCAGTCAAAATATGATGGTCTGTTAGACTTTGAAATAGAATTTCAAATCCACCAGCGAAGGACAAAAGCAACTCCACCAGAATCATATGATGACAATGATGTCCCTCCTGTCTGTGTGAGGTGAATGGATATTGACAGCAGAGAATGAGAATGATCAGCTCGTGGTGTCTGTGCCATTTCCACAACCTTCCCCAATAAGGCTGCAGTTTATCTTGCTTCATCATATTATTCTCCCAAACTCCAGGAAGGTATGCTCAGTTCTATCCATCGACATCGCTGATTGGATCAACAATATGGTGTTTGAGAGAAGTTTAAGTGAGGAACGCTGAACGTAAAGCACAGACATCACAGGGATTCGAACCCAGGATCTCCTGTTTACTTACAAGCGTATTAACCATCTAAGGCACGGCGCCACGCCCTGCTTGTTTCCCCAGTCCCTTCACCCCTCCCCTCACCCCCTAGCCCCTCACTGCCTCCCTCCCTCCCCCCACCATCGATGTATGCATTTTTCTAAACATGTAATCAGTAACGCTTTTTCTGCATCAATTTTGCTGAGTGAAAATTTCAAATAAACCCACTTTTGCAAAAAATGGATAGTTCACAGCTGCACATTCTCCTCTAAAAATGCACAGAAAGAGACAATCTCCTGTTGCATTGGTTTAAAACTGATAATTTCACCTGATTGAGGGAAGAAATGTGTCCTTTCACATATTGACGGAAGAAATGTCTCCTTTCCTAAGGCCTAAGGGACAGACACATTATCCGAATCATATTAATCCAGTTCTACAGCCGGCGGGGGGAAAAGCCTCTCAGCCCCTTCACTCTCAAACACTCTCCGAATTTCAGACTTTTCAAACAGGAGAAATGGCAAATACGGGATATGGACAGATGGAGAGTGGGAGAACTCGAAAGCGTCTGAATTGGATACACAAAGACAAAGAGAGACAAATTGAGACACATATTGAGGTAGATATTGAAAGGACAAATGGCTACTAAGGGACAGAAAAGGAAAGGAAAAGATAACAATTTAAGCAGAACCTGTCCCCACCTCAGGGCAATGGGAGCAGCATTAGACCCAATAATTTCCTTTTAAAGTTGTCAAGTTAACGGGTGGAAACTGAGGAGATATTTTGATAAACATGCTGATTCGACAGATAGAAGTGATTATTTCCCCACTTTACAATATAGAAGTGCATAACCAATCTAGTTCTGACGAACGATCAGTGGTTCCGCAGCTTTGCCTCTGTTTCTCTCCACAGATGCTGCCAGACCCGCTGAGGTTGTTTCATCAATTCATGTTTTTGTTTCACATTTCCAGCACCCGCAGTTCTTTGTTACATGTTGGCTTCAATATCGTTTGGGTTGAAAGAGATTACCTCGCAGTCTTTTCCTGCTTCTGAAAATTAGTCAGCAGTGCTGTGATCTCGAAAAACTAACAGACAACAACGTGCATGCGAAAACTGGAAATCGAATCCTGGCCGCGGTGGTGAGGGCACTGAATTCTAACCACTAAACCACCAGGGGACGATGCTGGGTACACGGGGATCTTTTCACAGTGACACTGCTTTTGCCTTTTCTCTTTTTTTGCTCATTTTGACTGCAGATCAGTTTCTCCCTGTGTTCGAGATTTTATGGCATGGAAGGAAGACCATTCGGCTCAATGTGTCAGTGCGTGTCATCAGGCATCTATCTAGTCGCGTCACATTTTCCAGAATTTGGCCCACCATCTTGTGTGATGGTTCGAGGGTATATATCATTGAGATTATCCCTGTAATCAACGAATGGAACTGAGGCTTCTTGGTAGTACAACTGTGTTACAACCCACTTAAGGAACTCATCCTCATTTTTAGCCACACAGGGAGACGCACAGATGCATTCGAGGGTGACAGAGGCCTCAGGACTATACCCGCTTCATGTGCTTCACGTTCACTCTGCAACCCCACACATGTTGCCCCGACAAAAGGCTGCTTTACGTGGAACACAAGCAAGCTCCCCAGGGAATGAGAACTGGTGTTGTGAGCTCGGATTTGAAACGTACTGTGAGCTGAAAAGCTCCCACACGCTGCTCATGTGCAACTTTTAATTTCCAATTACTTCCGCTCCTGGGAATCTGACAACAAAAACGCCTGGCGCACATTCCTCTTTGGGAGCACATGTCGAAAAACTGCCGGCTGCACTCAAGTCAGGTAGGACTTAAACCTGCAGTCGTCTAATCTGAAGTCAGACGCGTTATCCATTATGCCACGGGCCCAATACGCAGCTCCATGCAATACATCTTGTAGTTATGATGTTAACAGGGACCAAAGGAGAAATGTGATTCTCGAGGTGAACATCAGCAAAGGTAATCGCCGTCACTGCTTCCCTCCAATGAAGCCCCGCTTTGTGAAGCTGTGAATTTCATTGGCAAAGGGAACACATTTGTCCTCAGGTGCCTGCTTCGCTGTCACCTGTTTCTCTGCTGGAACTTGCCATCGTTTTATTCACAGTCCTAGTTTATGAACCAATCCAGTGAAACGTACTTTCATGCTTTGAATCATGGTCTCTTCGAGTCAAGACTGTGAACAAATTCAGCGAGAAACCTCTGGTCCTTTCTAGCCTCAGCTCTGGAATCGGGTGAGTTGAATGATGCCTTTAATCGGGTAGCCCTTTCACCGCAGCTCAACGCCTCAAAACAAGTTCCTGTTAGCATCAGCCTGTTTGTACCTCGTTGCAGTACATCTACTGAACAACTTCAGATTATCACAGCTCCGCTTTCTTCACATTGAAACTCAGGGCGATAATACGAACTGTTTCGAAGCTTAGATAGAGAAACGTTTCTGGTGAAGTTGGTTCTGATGTGAAGAATGGACCGAGAACGTGTACAAGTCAGGTCGCAAGGGTTACTGTCAGTACATCTCATGTTCTGGTGGTAAGGATTCAGAGCTTGCATCGCCCAACCCTGGATGCAATTCTTTCAGGAAATAAAAACTTATTTCTCTTGTGTGAATTACCCAAATAAAAAACGATTTCCTGGTCACGCACAGAATACACTCTGAATCGGCCAGAATCAGTCCAGTGAGAGTTTGCTTCTATCTAGAAGGGCAATGACAGCAGATACATGAGAAAACGAACCTCCACATTGCCCCCTCTAAGCATCTCAACATTCTCAGTTGGAAATATAGCACTGTTCCCTCAGTGTCGCTCGGTCTCAATCCTGGAATCCTCTCACAACTGGCATAATGGCTGTCCTTACGTGCCATGAATTACAGGAAAGTGACTCATCACCTCTCTACTGTAGAGTAATTAGAGACGGAGAATTAAATTTCAGATTAAGATTATGATTTGACAAAAATAACCTTTGATCGTTTCAGATTTCCAGGATAAATTCTGGGGCATTCATTGTGGAAACACGGAAACAGTCTGATCCCACCCACTGCTGAAACATCCACGTCACCAGGAACAGGCACCCCTGCAGCCGGGGCCACCTCCTTTCGGGTCTTTCTGCTTTTTGTCTGTTCCCAAGTGTCTGGTTGTGCCAGTTCCAAGATTTTTACATTGAATTCTGGTTATTTCAATGTCTCAGATCAGGTAACGACATCGAGAACATCAGAGCAAATATCCCAGCGAATTAAAGAAGGGAAAGTTGCTTTGACTGACTCTGCTCAATCAGAAACTTCACCCTTCACTCTCCCCTGAGTCTGGTTCACGAAGTGTTTTGAAAGATTTACGAAGCTGGAAACTGGGTTATCTGTTTTATTGGGTCCGGTCACCCTTCCTCAGAACCCTTCCTCAGTGTCACCGGACGCTAAACGTTAACTCTGTTTTCTCCTCCACAGATGCTGCCAGGCCTGCTGAGCTTTTCCAGCAACTTTGTTTTTGTTCCTGATTTACAGCATCTGCAGTTCTTTTGGTTTTTATCTATTTTATTTCCTTTTTATTTTCCAGCTACCAACTGACAAGTTTGGTGCTGTTTATAATGTTGGAGATGGGTAACAGTGGGTTTTGGCAGTTTGATTAAGTTGATAGCAAAAATTCTTTCCACTGACCAGGGTCAGTAAACAGTGTACTTGCATTTAAGGACAGTTAAAGGAGACATGCTTGTATTTATATACCTCTTATCATCACCAGTGAGGAAGCCAGTTTACCATGAGCAGACATCGTTTAAAATTTGATTCATTTTCCTCCGAATGTGATATAAAGTTAGAAGTCACACGACACCAGGATACAGACGAACGGGTCTATCTGAACTCACAAGCTTTCAGAGTACGGCTCCTTCATCAGGTGAATTGGATGCATGTGATATTTTCACAGCAAAGACTGTTTCGAATCATAGACCGAAATCAATTTCTTAATGAACCACCTCCATGTTCTCCCAAAGATAAAAAAAAAACACGTCAAAGGCAACAAAGACTCATACAGGATTCAAACCTGCAACTTCTCGCACTCACGACATCCAACTGAAGTGAAATCAGACCACGAGACCAACGACCCAGTCTGATGAAGTCCTCCTTAACAATAAATCAGATACTGCTCAGGCAGTGATAGTCTCCCTACCGCAGATGTAGGAGACCAGAGTTCCAGGTGCTGCAGAGGTGTGTAATAACAAAACTGAACATGTTGATTAGACAATTATTCCCTTTTGCTTCAGGCAGTGAAAGCAGCAAAAAAAAAATTCTTCTCGTTCTGTCTCTCTGTTCCTGGGGTGGTGCTATTTGTTCCTTCCGCTGGGACAGGGTTCTCTCCATTGGCAAATGCATTAAATCATTTCCATCCACGGTCAGGCAGTGCTGGGAGATGGTATATGCTCTACAGCTCCCTCTCAAGCACTGGAAGATGGAAGGAGCAGAAGCGGTGGAATCAGGCTTGTTCAGCAAATTGGAAATGGCAATTTGACATTTTCGTCGAATGACTTTTATCAGAGACAGACAGCAACCTGGAGAACTGCTGAGAAAGAGAGAAGACGAAACTGGAGATTAGTCTCTTCAGCAACTTAAAATGGGATCTTTCTGTGCAGCCTTTTTGGTATTCAGAATTCATCTGCTCACAGAAACACTGCAAATATTACCTTGGCAACGCGGGTATATGTTCGTTTGCTGCATCCAAAGCAGGAGTTAATATCTGACACCAACAGTCCCAGACTCAGGGAATCTGAGTGAAACACTCACTCACTGAGAGTCATCGCCAGCAGCCCGGAGTTGTGGGGCTGCAGACAGTACAACGCAGAAGGGAGGGTTAAAAATGAGCCATTGTTTCTCCCACATCCGCTCCTTCACAGAGAGCGGGAGGGTGACGTCATCAACCCATGGTGTCATTCCAGTGCAGAAATACGCGGTTCAGCTCATTGAGTTCAAGGTGACTCTCTGTCGTTGTATTTCTCTGTGGTTATTCACAATCGGTGATATCTGTCCTAATAATGATGAACTGTGTCTGTGTCGTGATGCTGTCTCCAACATGATGATCCTCTTGTTATTCATGTCTGAAACAGCGTGTGCAATTACTGCAGGTCTTGGAAAAAAGAAAACTGGAAGTAATGTGTTTCAGATTCGCTAGTTTAGTCCCAACTTAGAGAAGACCAATGGTGAACAGGACAAAACTTTTGTGACCTTGACAAGTGTGTCACCTCGCCCGTCTATCAGTATGCAGAATTTATTTCAGACACATGAAGCAGAAAGCTCATCATAACGGAACGCGTGGAAGAAAATGTCATGTGCCTGCAGCGAATAGCAGAGGATGGCTTTGATCCATCAACTTTTGGGTTATGAGCCCAGCACGCTCTCGCTATACTACTGTGATTGGTGGTGCTGCGTGCTTTTTAGGCTTTTCATTTGGCGTTTGGCATGTACCTTCAAGAATGAATTCAACAAACCTCATTGTTGCTGTGTAATACTCTGTTGCGCAGATGTGTCTCGCCTATGTAAACATAACCTTTGTCTAATTTCCCACATTCTATTAGTCCCACATTCTGATTTCACTCAGAATCACAAAATTAGTTACAACGCAGATGGAAGCCATGCAGTCCACCTTCGCTGTGTCCCTCTCCACAATGAGTAAATGAGTGTCTCTTTTAGTGTAATTATCTTGTCTTCTCCTTGTAACTCTACCCATTGTTATTTGTAACATAACCATCAAATTCCCTTTTGTGTCAATTGAACCTGCGTCTTTAGTACTGTTAGACAGACACTACCACTCTCTGTTCAAAACTTCAAACAAACTAGCTTTCAGCTTTCTGTTCTCCAAGGAAAGTTTTCCCAACTTTCCAATCCATCTTTATTGCCGACATACCACATACGCTGTACCATTCACCTGAATCTGTTCAACGCTGTCTCCAATCACTTCACATCCCCGCTTCCGGAAGTTTCACACCCTGAACTGAGCAATAATGCAGCTAGAAGATTCATTCAGAGTCAGATTGCGTGGGCGAACAACCTGAAACATTTATTTTCGCTTGGAGTAATCTTTTCTCTGGTCGTGTTCACTGCAATGGTTCCTCTGCCCCATCCCCAATTTAGGCAAGCCGAACGCATTTAACGAAGCAGGCTTGACGGAAAGTTCATTGGGCAGTGTGTCAAAAGTGAGTCAAGAAACCTGGGTCCGCTCATTGAACCCCGGACCTCTCGCATGTCATCACTCTACAGTACCCTAAGTGAGAATCGTACGCCTAGACCAACGAGCCATACACTTCAGTGAGAAAGTAGGGGCAAAATAGTGGTACTTTCGCTGGCCTGTTTATCCGGACATCTGGATACTGTTCTGTGGACCCGGGATCGAAACTGTGGCAGATGGTGGAATTTGAATACAATGAATATCTCGAATTAAGAATCTAATGATGACCGTCAATTGATTGTTGGGGAAAACCCCAACTGGTTCAATAATGCCAATTAGGGAAGGAAACTGCCGTCCTTTCTGCTGAGTCTATTTTCACATACCGATTTTGACAAAATGTCAGACAAACATCTGCAATTTAAATGCTTGGCTCTTTTCAAGCGTTCAATGAGAGCTTCCAAGTGTAGCTGAAACGTGATCAACTGAGAGTGACTCTCTTCTCCCAGTGTCTGTCAGTTCTGTTCCAATTATGCCACATTCAAATAGGAAACCTCCGACATGTCCTCCTTTTCCTTCAATCGAGGGGTTGATACCTCTTTACCTCTTATGGTCCGGCCCTTTTCCTGTGACTGTCCCATCTCGTACGCTTCTGCCCTCACCCCTTCCGCCTCCTTTCCAGAAGAATGATAGAAATCCCTTTGTCCATGAATTTCACTGCACTAGTCTCCAGTTTCAAAGAATTATCCTCGGCCACTTCCACCACGTCGAGTAGCACAGTCCGACAGTATGAATAAATACATCTTGCCCCACCCCCCAACCCCCGTCCACTGTCAGCATTTGACAGGGACTGTTCCCTCTGTGAAAGCCTCCATTAACCCGAACACTTGCCCACTCTCCCATAGCACCTACCCATGCAATTGCAGAAGTTGCAACTCTAGCTCATTCACAGTCTTCCCTCCTCACAGTCCAAGACACCAAACACACTTTCCAGATGAAGCAGCATTTCACTTTCACTCTTTCAATCCAGTCTACTGTCATTGCTGCTCACAATGCAGTCTCCTTTCCATTGTCCAGACCAAAAACAGATTGCTTTGAGGAACACTACTATTCTGTCTGTAAGAATAACCCTGAACTTCTAATTACTTCCCATTTCAACAAACGGCCTTGCTCTCATGCCATCATTTTGATCCCGGACTGCTTCAATGTTCCAATGAAGGACAACCCAAGCTCGAATAACACATCATGCTTTGGTACTTTGCAGATTGTAGAGCTTAATGTTCAATTCCATAATTTCACAGCCTGACATAATTATGATTGTTCGCCATTTTTCCTACATTCTCCTTTCCATTCTTCCTTTGACCTTGTGTTGTTTGTGTCTTGTTTATCTTGCACTCAATAGAGAGAACCCACTTTCCCCACTCACGCCTTAATTTACACACATTACGTCTGTTTCTCTTTCACTACAATGAAAAGCCTGTTTGTATTTTGCATTGATCCCCATCTGTTTCCCGTTTCCCCACCACCACCTCTGTCCAGGTATTAAAAAATGTGACAAATTGTAGGCGTGACACCATGGAGAGACGCTCAGAAGAATGACAAGATTAAAATGGAAGTGTTACCACATCTGAAACCAGAGTACAGGGTTGATGGCTGAATGTGTTCTGGTGTGAGCTGGGGGACAGGATGAAGAATAGCATTGCAGGTACTGCAGCTGAAACTCACGCTTTCACGTGGTGCTGTAGAACACAGCAGCAGATGTAGAATTGTATTCAACCAAAGTCTATATCTTTTTGCACCCTCAGTCTACCATTCCATCAACACGATATATGGCTCAGTGACAAATGAGGGTGAACGTGCCAGGGTCAGAATCATCTGCATCTAAAACGGACGACAACTAGTTAAAATACCACACTTGACTGCTTATATTACAAACAGCAGAACTAACATCTGACACATGGGGCAAAATGATCCTAAGACCAACGGATCAGACCTAAGCTCTGCAGTCTTGCAACATCCAGTCATGAATGGTGACGGACGTTTAAAAAAACTCACTAGAGGAGAGTGCTCCACATATATGCCAATCCTACATAATGGAATAGCCCTTCACAACAGTGCAAAAAACATCGATGTAGTATCTGCACCATCCCCAGCCAATAGTCATAATGCCCACAGAATCACAGATGGCAGTCTTCAACCAATTCGATTCGCTGCACGTGACGTTAAGAAACAGCTGAACAAAGCATTACAACAGAGCCAATGGGCCCTGGCACCATTTCTGCATTAGGACTGAAGACTTACCTTGCACAACATGCCATGCCCCTGGGGAAGCTGTTTCAATCCCGCTCCATTAGTGGGTCTGGTGCAGGAGGCCATGAGGCAATGATGGAAGAGCACCAGATTAGTGACAAAGATTGAGCCTGAGGATTGACGACTTCACTGTTGGTTGGGCCCAGTGTAGATGGCGGTGAAGTGGTGGCAGACGGATGTTGGCACAGGCGTCGTTGATGGAGATGAGCTGGCTCAGGACCGATGGACTCCCTTCAAGCTATAACATTGTTTTCATACTCTTAAATTATTTAAAATAGCGCTGTTTTCTGGCGACAACTGAAAGTTTTTCACTGTATTTACTTGTACTTTTTACTGTAAAATACACCTGACAATAAAATCAATGTTAAAAAATCTACTCATTGTTTCCTGTCAGCTGTTCCATTCTAACAACATGTCCATATATTAGCCCCAATTCCATAAGTCTTGATTTTCCACTCAAGGCTTGGGACTTTGTCAACATTTTCCTGAAAATCCAGATGCATTGCATATTGTTCCTTCATAATTTATTTACCGGTTGTATTCTCAAATATGATTTCCATTTCATTAATTTATGTTGACTTTGTTTATGTCCATTACTATTAATCCCAATAATTTCTCCAAAATCATTTATTTCCAAATTGCATTCTATTCCCTTTTTCTCACCAGACTTCGTTTCTTAGTGTTTCTGAGAAGATTCGGTTGTTGTTTCGATTTGTGAAGACAGTAGTTGCTTCATAACTATGCCATTTTCCTGGTCTCCACGCTCTGGTTTCAGTCAATAAGATTGCTGCACTTGTTTTCTCTAACCTTTCCCATTGGCATACTTTTAGAAACGACTACAGCTCACTCCTGTTATCCTTGTTAATATACTCTTCAGAAATTCCTATATTAAGCTGCGCATAGATGACCTTCCACAATCTCACAATTACAGAAGCATAGAATCTGTATCGTCAGAAATACAGCACAATCTCCAATAGTTCACTTTTCTACACGATTCCCTCAGCTATGAATGCTATGACAATTCAAGTGCTTGTCAAAATACCTTTTAATGGTTGTAAGGTTATCCGTTACACCTCTCAGATGGTGTATTCCAGATCCCCAACACTCTCTTGGTAAAAAATAAATCCTCAAATCCTTCTAAACATCTTCATATATAGGGTAATCCAGAAATCCAGCTAAAGTTGTGAGGTCACTGGTTTGAATCCCACCACAGCAGATATTGGAAGTTGAATTCAATAATGAAAAACAAGGTCTGGAAATAAGAATCTGCTGATCACCATGAAATCATAGTCGATTGTTGGAAAAATCCATCTGGTTCACTAATGCCCTTCAAGGAAAGAAATCTACCACCCTCACCTGGTCTGGCTACATGTAATTCCAGACCCACAGCAATGTGGCTGACTCTCAATTGTCCACTGAAATTGTCTAGCAAGCCATTCATTTGTACCAATTGTTACAAAGTCTCAAAGAAGTGAAACTGGACGGATCACCTGGTATCGACCAAGGCACTTGCAAAGACAATGGCAGAAACAGCCCTGTCGCACCTGCAAAGTCCTCCCCACTAACATCTGGGGGTTAGTGCCAAATTTGGGAGAGCTGTCTCACAGATTAGTTAAGCGGCAGCCTGAAATAGTCATACTCACAGAATCATACCTTACAGACATTTTACCAACACCACTATCACAATCGCTGGATATGCCCTGTCCACAAACAGGACAGACCCAACAGAGGTGGTGGAACGTTGGTAAGCAGTCGGGAGAGCGTTGTTGTAGAAGTCCTAAACATTGACTCCGGACCCCATGAAGTTTCATGGCTTTAGGTTAAACACGGGCAAGTTTACCTCCTGCTGATTTCCACATACCGTTCTCCCTCAGCTGACGAATCGGTCCTCCTCCATTTTGGACAACACTTGGAGGAAACACTGAGGATGGCAAGGGCACAAAATGTACTCTGGGTGGGGATTTCAATGTCCCCACCACCAAGAGTGGCTCAGCAGCAGTACTACGGATTGGACGGGTCGGCTCATAAAGGATACAGTTGTTGACTGGGTTGGCAACAGGTGAGGAGGGAACAAACAAGCGGGAATAACATTCTTGATCTCATCCTTAACCATCTGCCAGCTACATCTGTCCGTGGAAGTATTGGAAATAGTGACCATTGCACAGTCCTTGTGGAGAGAAAATCCCACCCTCACATTGAGAATAACGTCCATCGTGCTTTGTGGCACTATCACCGTGCTAAATGGGACAGACTTTGTACAGATATAGCAACTCAAGACTGGGCATCCATGAGGCGCTGTGGGCCATCAACAGCAGCAGAGTTGCACTCTAGTACAATCTGTAACTTCATGGCTGAGCATATCCTCCATTCAACCATTACCAGCAAGTCAGTGGATCAACCCTGGTTCAATGGACAGTGCGAGAGGGCATGCCAGGAGCAACATCAGGCATACCTGAAAATGAGTTAAAAACCTAGTGAAGACGCCAAACAGGACGATTTGCATGCCAAACAGCGAAAGCAGCAAGTGATAGTCAGAACTAAGCAATCCCACAACCAATAGATCAGATCGAAGATCTCTGCAGCCTTGCCACATCCAGTCGTGAATGGTGGTGGACAATTAAACAACTTACTGGAAGAGGAGCTCCCAAAAAGATCCCCATCCTCAATGATGGAAAAGCCCAGCACATTAGTGTAAAAGATAAGGTTGAAGGAGTCGCAGCAATATTCAGCCAGAATTGCCAAATGGATGCCACACTCTGCTCCTCTAATGGTCCCCAGCATTACAGATACCAGTCTTCAGCCAATTCGATTCACTTCATATGATATAAAGAAACGGTTGGAGACACTGGATACTTGCAAAAGCTACGGGCCCTGACAACATTCCGGCAATAGTACTGAAGACTTGGACTTCAGAACTTGCTGCTCCCCTAACCAAGCTCTTCCAGTACAGTTGCAGCACTGGTATCTAAACTGCAAGTTGGAAATTGTCCAAGTATGTCCTGTACACTGAAAGCAGGGCAAATCCAAACCAGCCAATTACCGCTGCAGCAGTCCACTCTCAATCATCAATAAAGTGATGGAAGGTGCCATCAACAGAGCTATCAAGCAACACCTGCTCAGCAATAAACTGCTCAGTGATGCCAGTTTGTGTTCTTCCAGGGCCACTCAGCTCCTGATCTCATTACAGCCGTGGTTCAAACATGGACAAAAGAACTGACTTCAAGAGGGGAGGTGAGAGTGACAGCCTTTGGCATCAATTCTGCATTCGAGTGTGGATTCCAGGAGCCCTAGCAAAACTGAAATCAATGGTTATCAGGGGGAAAACTGCCTGGTGGTTGGAGTCACACCTGACACATAGAAAGATGGTCGTGGTTGTTGGAGGTCAATCATCTCAGCTCCAGAATATCTCTGCAGGAGGTCCTCGGGGTAGTGTCCTCGATCTAACCATCGTTAGCTGCTTCATCAATGACTTTCCCTCCATCATAAGGTCCGAAGTGGGGATGTTCGCCGATGATTGCACAATGTTCAGCACCATTTGTGACTCCCCAGATTCTGAAACAGTCCGTGTTCAAATGCGACAAGATCTGGACAATATCCAGGCTTGTGCTTACAAGTGGCAAGTGACATTCTTGCCACACAAATGCCAGGTTATGACTATCACCAATAAGAGACATTCTAGTCACCACCCCCTTGACATTCAATGGTGTTACCACCACTGAATCCCCCACTAGCAACATCCTGGGGTTGTCATTGACCAGAAACTCAAGTGGACTCAACACATAAATACAGTGGCTACAAGAGCAGGTCAGAAGCTAGGAATACTGTGGCGAGTAACTCATCTCCTGACTCTTCGAAGCCTGTCCACTATTAGTAAGCTCAAGTCAGGAGTGTGATGGAATACTTCCCACTTGCCTGGATGAGTGCATCCTCAATAACGCTGAAGAAGCTTGACACCATTCAGGACGAAGCAGCCCACTTGTTTGGCATTACATCCACAAGCATCCACGTCCTCGACCACCGAAACTCAGTAGCAGCAGTGTGCACTATCTACCAGATGCACTGTAGAAATTCACCAAAAGTCCTCATACAACACCTTCCAAACCCGCGACCACTTCCATCTAGAAGGAGAAGGGCAGCAGACATATGGAAACACCACCACCTTCAAGTTCCCCTCCAAGCCATTCACCATCCTGACTTGGAAATATATCGCCATTCCTTCACTGTCGCTTGATCAAAATCCTGGAATTCCCTCCTTAATGGCATTTTGGGTCAACCTACAGCTGGTGAACTGCCCCGGTTCAAGAAGGCAGCTCACCACTACCTTGTCAAGGACAATTAGGGATGGGCAAGAAATGCTGGCCAAACAGCAACGCCCACATCCCGCAAATGAAAGAAAGTAAATAAAAGAATGCTCCCTTGTTCTTGGCCCTTTGACTAAAATGCTGCTTTCAATCGACACTGTTGATGCCTCATGTAATCTCATACTCCTGAATAATGTCCTCCTCAGCCTCCTCTGCTCCAAAGCAAGCTTGCCCAGCCTCTCCTTTTTCTCCTTTATTCATTCACGGGATGAGGGCGTCGCTGGTTAGGTCAGCATTTATTGCCCGTGCCTAATTGCCCAGAGGGCAGTTATGAGTTAACCACATTGTTGTGGGTCTGGAGTCACATATAGGCTAGACCAGGAAAGGTGGCTGTTTTATTCCCTAAAAGGTATTAGTGAACCAGATGGCTTTTTCCAACAATCAATTCATGGTCACCAGTAGACTCTTAATTCCAGATATTTATTGAATTCAAATTCCACCAGCTGCCTTGACAGGCTTCGAACCCAGGACCTCATGGGACTCACGCGGAAGGAAACCCTGGCACACACCAGTTCATTGATTCTGAGCTTCACAATGCCAGCATTCGATATACTATGAAACTAAAAACCAAAGCCAGGGAAAGATACAGAGGTCCAGAAAGATTCACAATAAAGATAGAAACTGGCAATGAATTAACTGAGGACATGTTGTGTAAACACAGGATAAAGACAGGGGAGTGGGGCTAACTGGTGAAGTTAAACCTGAGAGGGTCCTAATTGCAACAAGGAAAACTTTGAAAAAAGGCATTACCTGATCAGCTGAGATTGTTCGTTGCATCAAATTCTAAATCTGCCTCACAGACCAGCCCAGATATCAAAACTGGGGCAAGATGACAGCCCAGCATGGAGACCTCTGCAGAATATGCCAGTGTATTGCTCAGTAAATTGGACTACCTGCATAGCATGGGGAACATTTCAAAACTTTGCCAGTTTGTTTCTGCTATCCTTGCACTAGATAACTGTTTAGCATAGGGAAGTTTGCAGGCCATGCTGTGAGTGACAGTAAAGAGGGGTCCCACAAAATTATTCTCTATATTACCATTGCACCAGTCCAAGGGTTTTTGTCTGTGTGGTTGGTGTGATGGTGGGGAAGGGTGTTTGAGGGGAAGGGAGGGGGCTAGGTGGTAAATGCAAGAATCATTGTTGGAAAGAGAACACGGATGCAGGAAATTGGTTTAAACTTGAACAACTGGCAGGAGTTTGAGTAATCGACAGAGAGAGACTGAGGAAAGTTTCATGGACAGATGTGATGACGTTCTTGAGTATATTAAAATAAAGGTACTGCCAGATGCGATAACAATATAGGACAGTGTGCACAGGAATGACAGATGGATGGGATTTTACTGAGAGTTCGGATTCGAACCATAGAGTATCGACTAAGATTTGCTAGGAGCGTCAGCAGCAGTTGATTGACATCATTAAGTCTCTATTTCATTGTTCGAATAGAAAATCAGAGGAGACAATGAAGTCTGTTCTGGGGGCGTTCGTAGTTAAAATTAGGAATGATCAGAGCATGGTATCAGGAATCAGTTCACGGCCAAAGAGGTCACAACAGTTGTGACTCATCTTTTTCAGCCTCAGATATTGGCCAGGGATGGGATGGAGCCAGAGGAAGGAAATTGAATTTGTAACCAGAACAAAAGACAGTGACCTCGATGCTCCGAATATTTAAATAATAAGGACAGTACACAACGAATCGTGGTTCACAGCTGAAAATAAGTATGTCAACATAGGGAGGGACACAGCCAGAAGTAAAGAAGGAGAGAGTGAATGAATAAGTTCACTCATGCAGTTAGTAGTGGTTTATACAGTGAATATTTGGATTCAGAGTCTCAGCAGGAGCAAAAACAGAGACAAGGGGTGTAGATTAAATGAAAACAAAACAGTAGTACAGTCATACATGATTACCGAATCAAAAATTGGAAAGTGAGACTTACCAGGGACACCAACGATAGCCAGGATAGGATAATAAAAACATTGAATAATGTAAAGTACGTACATGATCCGGTCTGATAACGTATACCAGTAATAAAATGTAGAAAGAAGCCAAACATAATTGGACAAACCCCTGTCCATTGTTATACCATCCCCGCCTTTTGTTCTCAGATTCTGATCCATTGTTGTAACATTCCAGTCTAATATTCTAATATTCTGATCTCTACTCCCCCTCTCTCTGGAGCTGATGATCCCTGTTAGTGCTGTAGGTGATGTTCCCACTCATGCTGTTAGATAAGACGTTGCACGGAGCCCATTTATCATTAAAGATGGAAACCCTTCGCTGGGATAATTAAAATCAATGGAGGCTTACATTAATGAGAGTCCCTGAACAAGCAGGTTCATTTAACTCATTTTTACATCACTTTTCATATCAAAATTTAAAGGAAAATTTCCTGGGTCTGTATGGAATGGATGAGGGTTGCTGAGGGATGAACCATAAATCTTTCAGTCTTTTAAATCTTTCTTCCTTGAAGGTGGGAGTAGCGCAAGAACATTGTAGGATTGTATATGGTCCAATCTGTTTATAAAAGGAGACGGAGATAATATAACGAGCCAAATGCATGGAATGACTTTTGGGGAAATTTCTGGAGACCATCAGCAAAGATAAAAATACTTATTGCCCATTTACGTTGTGTAATACCGCTCCTATTTGTCAGTGCCCTGTTATCAAATCTTTTCATAATATAGAAACATCATTCACATTTATAAACTTGGACTAGAAATGTTTCTAACAATGCATTTACTATAAACCCAGAACTGACATCTGTTGAGCATGGGTCCCTCAGACTTTGATTGGAGATAGTGCAGATGCATACTTTATTTGGTATATAATCCCATGTTATTCTTGTTCTGGGAATATATGATGGAGACATGTAGAGGATGGCTTAGTCTGTATCTAAACACCTGTTGTCCATGTGCAGCGAGTGTTTGAGACAGACAATATGGGATGGTGAGTCTTATTCAAAATCTAACCCAAATGGCCTGTATATTTGATAAGGGCCAGTGTAGTTGACGATTCAATTTTTATCTAAGCCTGTCTGTTCATACCCTGGCAATGTTTGATGGATACAGGAGAGATGGAGCTTCAATTTACATCTAACCTGGTGGTTAGAACCTATCCTGAGATTGTTTGATGAGCATAGTGCAGAGGGAGATATTAATCTTAAACCCTGTGCTGTACCTCTCTTTCAGTGGGAACAGAGTGTGGGGATGATGGTGAGGGGGAAGTGATTTATTGAATATATAACCCCATGTTGAACATTGGCTAGAAAATTGATAAGGGCTTTACTCTGTAACAAACCACGTTCTGTGCCTGTCCCGGGAATGTCTGATGGGCGACAGTGCAGATGGAGATTTAATCTGCATTAAAACACCTAATGTACCTGTCCTGGGAATATTTGATGGGGAATGTAGAGATGGAGCTTTAATTAATATCTATCCCCATGCTGAACGTGGCTTGGAGATTTGAGCAGTGCTAGTGTAGTGGGATCTTTACATTGTATCTAACCCTATGCTGCATCTGCCCTTCAGTTGTTGACGGGCAGTGCTGTAAATGATTTCATGAATGTCTAAAACCATACTAAAAATGGCCTGGAAATTTGCAAAGGGACATTGTAGGCATACTTTTATTCTGTATGAAACCCCATATTGCTTCTGTCCTGGAGTGATGATGGGACATTGCAATGTGAGAGTTATTTTGCAGCTAACCTTTTGCTATACCCTTCCCATTTTTCTGAACGAGTGCAGCTTCATCCACTAACGCTCAGTAACAGCAATGTGTACCATATAAAAGGTGCTCCGCAGAAATTTACCAAGGCTTCTTAGGCACCAATCACCATAGCATCTTTCAAACTCATGGAAATCTAGAAGGATAAGGGCAACAGGTACATGGGAACACCACCACGTTCAAGGTCTGTTCCAGACCACTCACCATCCTGATTTGGAAATATGCCGCCGCTCATTCAGTGTCGCTGTTTCAAGATTCTCCCTCATCACATTGAAAGTCCTCCTACAACATAGGGACAACAAAAATTCAAGAAGGCAATTCACCAACATCTTCACAAGGGAAGCGAGGGAATGGTTTATGAATATGGGCCGTGACAGAGGAGTCTACATCCCATGAATGAATCAGAATCAAAAACATTGTCCAAACATGATCAATCCTGGACACTGAGTTTTGAGTTTTGTGAGCGCAGCCTTGTAGGGTCCAATTAGTACCTTGCTTGTTGTGAACAGCTGAAGTGATATGCTGTGTGAAACACTCTTGTCAATCTTTCAGAGGCATGGCCTACATACTTAGCATCACACGGACACTGACGTTCATATACCCCACTATTCACTTCTGAATAAGCCAGAATAATTTAAAATGTACTCGTATCAGGACTGTAAAACATTTAGACACAGTTATAGCACTGCCACTAAAATGATCGTGTGTGAATATTAACAAACAGTATTCGTACAAGGGAAAATTAATTGTACGTTTTCAAAGTCCTTGCACATAATAATAATTTGATCTTTGAGGCAGTAACCAGACTTATCTTGTCAATGTCCCTGATTGTGATTTGTACACAGTTTTCATTATACTCTAGTCATAATAAAACAAATGGGTGGGTTCATACTTATTGGGCAATCAAAAAGTTAATATTATGACTTTCAATGACGATAATTTGCTGTTAATGGTTAGAATGATGATGAAAACATTTACAAAGAAGAGTCACACACAGGAATGTCGGGCTGGGATTATGCTGGCCACCAATTTCGCTGCATAATTCTGTTTGTTATGGAACTGACGTACACTGGATATGCCTTATGAGGGATTCAGTGTAAGACGCCATTTGCTGCAGATCATGTCCAGAGTGCAGAATTACAAAGCTTAGATGGTACACCAAAAATCATCAACAGGGATAATCTTTCGAGACATGCTTCTTGGCAGATCGTTTATACAAATGTTAAACTGCATTTGGACTAGCACTGAGACCTGTGCTGTTCCATTGGCCAGTCTGCCCCATGCATTTCATTGCTGTTCAGGGATGTCGCTTACTGGTCTTTTGTGAAGCATTGTGTGAATAACTGCTCACATCCACTTTGGAATCTCGCTTGACGGAATTCGGAAATGTGTAGAGTTTTGGAGGTAGAGGTGAGTGCCAGTAGAACTATGTCTGAATACAGGACTTATGTAAAAGTCTTTTCAGCAGATTTGCTGACTGAAAGATGAGTGTTCACTGATTTGAACGTGAATCAGCTGTTTACTATAATCACTAAATTGTGAAATAAGTGGGTGTGTACTCTGGTATTTTAATTATTGTTCGCTTCAATTATCTTCATTTGAAAAAAAAAGAGCAATGGCGTTTGTTTTATTTTAAAGTTTGTAAGAAATAAAAAGATGTTGACTCTTTATTCTACAAAAAATAAAACTGAACTGCGATATATTTCTCACAGACTAATCAGGCAGCAATCAGACATTGTCTGTAGCACAGCATTCCGTCAGCATGACTGTGTCTCAGGCAGTCATCATCACCATCGCCGGTAGGCCCCGTCCCACTGACAGGACAGGACCAGGTAGAGGTAAGAGCGCTTTGGTATATTGTCAATATAGTGCTCAGCATTCTTGTTGGATCCTATGATGTCTCATGGCATCAGGTTAAATATGGAAACTACTGTTGATTACCATGTACCATATTGCCCGTATGTGAACACAGCATGGAGGGTGGAAAGCCCAGAGAATGTTCTCTAAGTAGGTGGCTTCAATATTCATCACCAACAGAGGATCCCCTGCCGGCTGGGCCACCAGACGCAGGAGGGGGCGTGACCACCGGGGGGCGGGGGATGGGGCCAAGAGGCCGGAGGGACTCGGCTTCCAGGGGCTGGAGAGGACGAGGCTGTAGCAGATTATGACGGAATCAATAAAATGGAAGCATGTACTTAACCGCATCTTTATCAATCTGTAGATACACATTTCCTTTAATATATTGGTAAGGGTGTCCACTACACAGTCCTTATGGGGAGGAACTGCCATATGGACATTTTATAGATCCTCCACCGTGTGGTGTAACAATTCGCCTGTACTAAATGGGGCAGACTTTCAAACCAGTCTGGCAACTGATGACGAGGTGTCCATGAGGTGCTGTGGGCCATCAGCAGTAGAATCATACTTTACACAACTCACACAATTTGCAATCTCATAGCCAGGTATATCTCCCACTCTTGAATAACCATTAAACCAGGGATCCACCTGTTTCAATGAAGAGTGCAGAATGATACGCCGTGAACAGCACCAATCAGGCCTAGATATGAGGTGACAATCTGAAGAAGCTCTTACAATCTTCAGCTACAAACAGGACGATTTGCATGCCAAACAACATAAACAGCAAGAGATGGACAGAGTGAAGTGATCTCACAACCAGCAGATCATCACTCTGCAGTCCTGCCATATTTAATCGTAAAAAGTAGTAGACAATGAAACAGACGAGGAGGAGGCTGCTCTCTAACAACTGAATCCTCAGTTGTGGGACACAGCACATCAGAAAAAAGTAATAAGGCTGAAGCATTTGTAACAATCTTCAGTCAGAAGTGCCGACCTCTCTAGCTGTCCCTAGCACCAAAGAAACCAATCTGTAGACAACTCAAAACACTCCACACGATATCAAGAAATGGCAACAGACATTGGAAACAGCAATGGTTGTGGGGTCTGACAACATCTAACACCAGAAATTCCTACAGCCCTCGCCAAACTGTTCCAGTACAGCAGGAACACTGACATTTACCAACATAATTGGGTTCAATGTCTAAGTATGTCATGTATACAAGATCAGGGAAATTTCTTTGCAGCAAGTCACTGACCTATCGGTATACAGTATGCCATGCAAATGAGAAGGGAGGTATCATTAATAATAGGATCAATCAGCAAGAAACTGCTCAATGACATTTAGTTAGTGTTCCATCATGGTTACCCAGCTCCTGATTTCATTACAAGTTTAGCTCAATATGAGTGGAACTCCGGAATGGAAGTGAGAGTTATTCCTCTTAACATCAAGGCACCATTTGAAAGTATGTGACAATAGGAGCCCAAGTAAAATTATAGTTAATTCACAGCATCAGTCCCGGTCAAAACTAAGCAAAAATTGGACAACAGCCAGGCTTGGTCTGACAAATGACAAGTAACATCTGCCCCAGAAAGGTGCCAGTAATAGCATCCCCAATGAGAGAGAATCTGGCCCCTTGACATTCAATGGTATTGCCATCACTAAATCTCCCACTAACAACATCTTGAGGGTTACCATTGCTCAAAAACTGAACTCGACTCACGATATAAATGTGATGGTTTCAGGACCAGATCAAAGACTAAGAATCCTGCAGTAGTTAGCTGATTTCCCAATTCCCCATATCCTGTCCTCCATCTACACTTCAAGAGTGTGATGGAATTCTCTCCACTTGTCTTGATGTGCACAGCTCCAACAGCACTAAAGAAGTTGGATACCATCCATGACAAAGCAGCACTCTGAATAGGTATCAGATCACAAACACCCATTCCCTCCACCACGATTACACAGTGAAAACAGTGAGCAGCATCTACAAGATGTACTGTATATTTTACCAATTCTCTAAAGAAAGCACATTCCAAACGCGGAATAGCCAACAACCAGAAGCACAAGGGCATTTGATGCATCGGAATATTATCATCTTGACTCGGGGGCAAACTTAAGCAGCAGTAGATAGATAGGGCTAAGCGGATAAAGCAGTCTTGCAATGTCCAGTTGTGAATGATGGAGGACATTTAAAATTTGGAGCCGGAGGATCCACAAATACCCCCATCCTGGATGATGGGAGAAGGCAATCCATTTGTGCAAAAGACAAGATTGAAGCATATGCAATAATCCTCAGCCTGAAGTGTTGAGAGGTTTGTACTGAGCTAGTGAGCAGGCAGCACAGACTCCATGCAGAGTTGGAGAGGGGGACAGAGAAGAGATTAAAGAGAAACAAGAGAAGTTGTGGGAGAAGGAGAACGTGACCCTTGGTGCAGGTTGGTGCAGTAGCAGTGATACATTAAGTGCGAGGCCAAAAGTGCAGATGATGGCCCTTATTCTGGTTGAGTGGAGAAGGTAACTGACCTCCTTCCTAAACTGACGGACGTTCATGCAGAAGACTGGAATCTCAGTGACACAGGGGTCAATCTCGGACCAAACTGGCAGGGTCTGCAGTCGTAGCCTCCCCTGCCAGTCTTGGAGGAAAATAATGTCCAACTTCTGAACCATGTCATCCACCAGAGCCTTATCCACAAAGTTTGACCACAATTCTACCCCCTCTGCCATGTCCAGGGCAGTTTTGCATTGGCAATCTCAGTGTAGGGGTGTAATGCCTTTTTAAAAAATGGCTCAGGGAGGCTCCTCCACTCTGGGATGTCCAGGCAATGAAAAGTTGTCATGGTTATGACGAAAGGGAAAAATCATCGCACTAGTATCTGATGAGAGGAGGACTGTAGGGGCAGGGAAGAGAGTTAAGAAGGTAGATTTGAGATTCCTTTTTTGAAACCATGAGAAAATTCATTTAGGCTTGCAGTGAGAAACCTTCCATAAAACCTGTCGAAAATGAGATTTGAACAAATCATTTTAAAATTCAGGCCCCTGTTTGCCTGCACCAAATTAGGAAGGTATTCAAGACGTTGCAAACTGAGGGAGAGAAATATTATAAAGAAGATTCACATCCTTGTAGGTGGCTAACACAATTTCCCAGGTTATTTTTAAAAAAGCTGTGGAAAATCCCCTGCCTTATTGTTCTGACCATCATTTTCTAATCCTTTTTGGATATAGGTATAGAGCCGGAGGAGTGAAGAACTGGAAGATTCTGGAACAACTTTTATGTTGTCTATCAGTTTTCTCATAATTACTCTTGGTTAGAATTAGAATTCCTACAGTGTGGAAACAGGCCCTTTGGCCCAACAAGTCCACACCGAACCTCAGAGCATCCCACCCAGATCCATCCCCCTATGACCCACCTAATATACACCCTCTACCTCCCTGAACACTACAGGCAATTTAGCATGGCCAATCCACCTAACCTGCACATCTTCGGTCTGTGGGAGGAAACCGGAGGAAACCCATGCAGACACGGGGAGAATGTGCAAACTCCACACATACAGTCGCCCGAGGCTACAATCGAACCCAGGTCCCTGGCGCTGTGAGGCAGCAGTGCTAACCACTGTGCCACCGTGTCGCCCTACCATCTCCCTCTGAAACTTCAGCATTCCTCTTGGTCTTCAATTCTATTCTCTATCTGACATCTATTCTATTGTTTTCATCTTAATCTGTCGTGCTATTGTCGTCCAGGGAGCTTTGGATTTGTTTGTCATGCCTTTCCTCTTTTGAGGGAGCATTCCTCGACAAGACCCAAAACATCTCCTCTTTAAAGGGATCCCATTGTTCAGTTATTTTTTTTCCATTTTTCTTACCAATTTGGTGTTCCACTCAAACCTTCCCAGCTTCATCCTCGCCCCATTGAAATCCACTTTAGCTCATTGAATTTTCTCACTCTAAGTTATTGTATGTCATTTGCTACCATCATCCTGAACATTGCAGTAAAATGATCACTGTGCCCTAAAATGTTCCCCTACTGACACTTGCCCCACCTCTTTTCAAACAGTATATGTTTCGTTGGGCTCGGCACGAATTCCTTTACTAAGCTTTCCTCCGTGCATTCCAGGAGCACTTGTCCCTCACTGCTCTAATACGACCAGTATCCCGTCTATATTTGGATATTTAAGTTTCTCAATGTAACTACTCTATAATGCTGCCATCTTTCTGTAATTTCCTTGCATATTTGTTATCTCTATCCTTTCCACTCGTTCATGGCTTACAGACTATACCTCACAATGTTATTGTACACTTTTTGTTCAATAGCTTTAGCCAAATTCAATCTGTCCTTGGAGAAATCCTCTTTCTCGTGAACTCATTAGCTAACACTATCTTAAACATATACTTCTACCCCTCACCTTTTCCTATTGTTCCTGAATACTTTGTAACCAGTCTTGCCATTGCTTGAGCCAGACGTCCGTTATAACTAAATCATCAGATTTCCACGCACCAATCTGCATCTGTAACTTCCAAATTTGATTTATTGTAATCCCAGTATTGGCATGCATGCAGTGGAACTACAATTTAGACTTTCTTTCTTACCCCACTTTCCACTATTAAACTTGCTATTGTAAACTAGTATCAGCTGCATCTCCGTTTATTTTGTGAATGCTGATAGTCTTCTCTATTATTCTCTTTTGGTTCCCATATCCCCATCAAGGCATTTTAAATCCCTCCCAACAGCACGAGCCAAATGTTCATAAAGAACTCAGTCCCAGCTCTGTCATTTGCTAGCCCATCCACTTGCCTGGATGAGTGCAGCCCCAACAACACTCAGGAAGCTTGACACCATCCAAGACAAAGCAGAAAGGGAGAGGCACAAAGAAAGGGACCATTGTCAGGGATTGATGAGATTATAAAAGTAGAGAGAAGTGCAGAACCTCGAAGAGCTGACACAGGTAAGGAACATGATAAATGCCTAAACGATTTTACTGCATCATTAAACACATCCCAGCCGTTGCTAATCACAGAGATTTAAGGAGGGTTTTGTAGGTTAGAAATATCAGAGAGGAGCCTTGAGTTCTGTGCAAAAATGTGAGGTGATGCATTTTGGAATGTCTAATGCAGGAGGGAAGTGTGCAGCAAATGGCAGAACTCTTAGAAGCATCAGCATACAGAGGGATCTCGGCGTGCAGGTTCACAGTTTCCTGAAAGTGCAACACAAGTGAATAAAGTAGTCAAGAAGGCGTATGACCTTCTTCATCGATTAGAACATAAAGTGTAAACATTGGCAAACATATTGCAGCTGTATAGAACTTCATTCGGTCACATTTGGGTTATTGTGGACAGTACTGGTAGCCACACTACTAAAAGGATGTGGAGGGCTTTGGACAGGTTATAGAAATGGTTTTCCAGGATGTTGCCGAGTTTTGAGGGTATTAGCTATGAGGAGAGATTGGACACAATCACAAGTGGCAAGTGACATTCGCGCCATACAATGCCAGGCTATGACCATCACCAATAAAAGACAATCTAACCACAGACACTTGACATTCAATGGTGTTACCAACATTGAATCCTATCAACATCCTAGGTGTTATCATTGACCAGAAACTCAACTGGATTCATCACATTAACAGAATGGCTACAAGAGCAGGCCAGAAGCTAGGAGTACTGCGGCGAATAACTCACCTCCTAAATGCTCAAAGCCTGTCCGCTATCTACAAGGTACCCGCACACTCCCCACTTGCCTGTATGAGTGCAGCCCCAAAAACACTCAAGAAGCTTGACACCATCCAGGATAAAGCAGCCCGCATGATTGGCAGTACGTTCAGAAGCATTCACTCCCTCCACCAACGATGCCCAATAGCAGCAGTGTGTACAATCTACAAGATGCACTGCAGAAATTCACCAAAGATCCTCAGACAGCACCTTCCAAACCCACGACCACTTCCATCTAGAAGAGCAAGGGCATCAGACATATGGGAACACCACCACCTCCAAGTTGCCCTCCAAGTCACTCACTCTCCTGACTTGGGAATATATCGCTGTTCGTTCATTGTCGCCGGGTCAGCATCCTGGAATTCCCTCCCTAATAGCATTGTGGGTCAACCCACAGCAGATGGACTGTAACAGTTCAAGAAGACAGCTCACCACCACCTTCTCAAACGCAACGAGGGATGGCCAAGAAATGCTGGCCACACAGCAACGCTCACATTCCACAAATGAATAGAAAAAAATGACCTGTAACCCCACCCTCTCACTGATTCCCCCAGCAATGGCCTGCGGACCCACCCCAGTCTGTTCTGCGAGCAAAGGCCTGGTGTACCATAACCACTCTGTTCCCCGAGGATTGACCTATATACCCACTCTGTTCGCTGCAAAGGCTTGTTGTCTGACTCTGACATTGTTTCCCTGGAAATGGCCTTTAGCCCATCCCCACTCTCTACCCCTAGTAAAGGCCATTTATCATCCCCACCACCTGTACCCCGACTCTCTTCTCCTAGAATGGCCAGTGGCCCCACACCCACACTTTTCCCCTGAAACAGCCTGTTGTCTCACAAGCACTCTTTTCCTAGCAACGCCCTGCAGTCCTATTCTCATACTGTTCATCAAGCAACAACTTGCGGCTCCAGGACTGCTCTCTTTCCATTGCAACGGCCGTGGGCACAACCCCACTCTGTGCCTCTAGAAATTGTCTGTTTATGCACTCCTCTGATTCCCTAGCCTCAGCCTGCAGCCCCAATCCCACACTGTTCCCGTAGCAACAGGCAATGGTTGTAACTTCACTCTGTTTCGTAGCCAAAGTCTTTGTGGTTCACCCACTCTGTTCCCCTTGCAATGGTCTTCGGTCCCACCCACAATCTGAACACCTAGCAACAGCCTACAGCTACACATGCACTCTGTTCCCCAGCAACGCCGTGTGGTCCCATTCCCACTCTGTTCCCCTCGATCAAAGAGGTGGCCTCACCACCACTCTGTTCCCCCAGCAATGGTTAGTTATCTTCCCCCAACGTTGCTCCCTAGCAACGGCCTGTGGACACACCACTACTCTGAACACCTAGCAAGAGCCTGTGATCCCCACAGCTACATTGATCCCCTCGCAATCCCCTGTTGTCCTACTCTTGCACTGTTCCCCTAGCAATGGCCTATGAACACATTCCCACTCTTCCCTGGCAACGCTGTGTGCTCCCAATGCCGCTCAGTATTCTGAGCAATGGTCAGTGGTCCCACTCCCTCATTTTTCCTCTCGCAACAGCTAGAGTCTCACATACGCAGTTTTCCACAGAAACAGCCTGTTGACATCTTCTGCACTGTTCCCGATCAATGGCCTGCTGCCCAACCCGACCCTGTATCTCTGGCAGCGCCCAATGGTCTACCATGCACACTTTTCTCCGGGGAACAGCCTGTGAACCTAGTGGCAGACTATTACTCGAGCAATGGCCTATTGGCGTCTGCATGGACTGCAGTAGTTCAAGAAGATGTCTCACCAACAGCTTCTGAAGTGAAACTCCAGATGGGCGATAAAGCTGACCTATATTGCTTCACGCCCTCTGTAGACCCCTTTCCAGTTGTCAAAGGCCCCTATCTGATCTGTCAAAGCATCCTATTTAGCCCACGAAATTTACCATCTCGATCACTTAATATCCCTCTCCTGGTCACCGAATCCAGCTGGCCAGTGTTTGCTGTCTGGTCAGACAAAGGTTCCTCTCCTGTCTGTAAAAGTACAATAAAATTCAGGCTGAAGGCCTCTATCAGCCTGGACTGAGTAGTGGAATATCCCATTATCCATGATGTGTAAACAGGCTCTGATTTTCTGGGGGGGGGGGGGTAGGGAACAAATCTTGGAGCTAGTGAGTGAGTCGATTGGCATACAAGGCTCCGTCCTTCCTATACAGGAGCACTGACCCCCTGAAGCAATACCATCGAGATAGCAGACCGGTTTTCCCAAACCACAGGGCTGTGAGGAATGTGTTAGTGTGACTGAAGAGCAGAGAGAGTGAAGGAGGAAGAAGAAAATGAAATTGAGACAAATCAAGAATCCTCAACCGAGGTTTCCTCAGGTCCATTGTCGACAGGGCCCTCAACCAGGTCCGACCCATCTCCCGCACTTCCACCTTCACCACTTCTCTTCCCTCTCGCAACAGCGATAGGGTTCCCCTTATCCTTACCTACCATCACACCAGCATCCACATCCAGAAGATCATCAGACGCCATTTCCGCCCACTCCAGCGAGATACTACCACGAGACACATATTCCCTTCCCCTCTCTTGTCCGCCTTCCACAGGGACCATTCCCTCTGCGACACCCTGGTCCACAATTCCTTCACCCCCAACACCTCCCCACAGCCCGACGGCACCTTCCCCTGTAACCGGCGAAGGTGCAACACCTGCACTTCCCAGATCTGGTTTACTGCATTCGCTGCTCACAATGTGGTCTCCTCTACACTGGGGAAACGCAGCGTAGACTTGGCGACTGCTTTGTAGAACATCTATGTTCTACTCGCAAAAAAAACCCTGAACTACCCGTTGCCTGCCACTTCAATGCACCACCCTGTTCCCTGGCCAACATCTCTGTCTCTGGCTTGCTACAGTGTTCCAGCGAAGCTCAACGCAAGCTGGAGGAATAACACCTCATTTTTCGCTTGGGGACCCTACAGCCCTACGGACTCAATATTGAGTTCAATAATTTTAGGGCCTAACTCTCCCATGTCCCAGCTTCCACCCGACGCACCAGGCCTTGTTACCACATAGCCGGCCATTATACATCCCCTGTTGTTAGTCACTAACAGTCCCCATTAACAACTACTCACTCTCCCAGCCTGATCGTTAGCAACTCCTTTGTCTGTCCAACTGTCTTTCTCTCTCTTCGGGCTCTATCCTATCGTTTACTCCCTACCCCACCAACTCCCTATTTTCTGCATATAATCTGACGTTTTCCCAGCCACCATCAGTTCAGAGGAAGGGTCACTGGACCCGAAACGTTAACTCTGTTTTCTCCTTCACAGATGCTGCCAGACCTGCTGAGCTGTTCCAGCAAGTTTGTTTTGTTCCTGATTTACAGCATCGCAGTTCTTTTGGTTTTCATGTGGATTTATTGCCTGGGCTACAGAACAGTGAGTCTAAAATCAGAAACCTGAAATTGCTCATATTGAAATTCGAGAAACAATTCATAAAATAGAGTGAATAGAAGTATTGTGCAAACATTTGTCTTCAGCGCGCACGAAAGATTGCATCGGCTCTCCGCGCTCTCTGTGCACTGTCTGTGACAAACAGAATCCAAGCAAGAATGATTTTTTTGCTGAGATTACAGCAGAGAAATGAGAGGAATCCTCCTGAACGTTTTCCACGACAGTGAAGATTTTTCTTCTGTGTAACCTGTCTTAGTTTGATCAATGAAATTCTTATTTTCAGAAGAGGAGGGGCAAGATTGTGAGTATTCCCAGCATTTTCTAAGTGCAAAGGCAGGACTGTGTAAACAGAACAAAAGTGAAAGTCTGTGACAGACTGTGAGGCAGATTTAATTCACTGACACATGGAAGAAGGAACAACACAGAAGAAATGTTGATGAATCAATTTTCACTGTTAAGTTGTACCTTCTTTAATGTTCTCGTTGTTAGGAAGGAGCTTTATCCACTGTGACCTTGATTTAAAATTCAGACAGAGAATGAGTCCGTGTGGCTGTTGTGAGAGTAGTCACAATGGACAGGGCTTCTTAACAAAGATAAACCAGGTCGCTGAGTGTTTGTGGTGTGATACTGGCAGTCAGTCTTACCTTGAATGACTTTTCAGTCCAGTTGGAAGAATCCAAAATGTCGTCGGTGGAAACCAAATGCAAAGGAGGGCGGGGAGTGTGATTGGTCTGTGATGAACTACAAGGCGTGTGAGCGAAACTGACTGAAGAAATGTCAAGGCTGAATGTGGGTGTGGATATGATCAAATTTCTTGTCCCATGATTCATTCTCACCCAATTCTCACTCGGAATGAACCATTCCCAACATCAGTTTCAAAAAAGCGTGATGTTTTCCTGGATTTTACTGATGTTATAATTCTCTTTAAACCAGTATGGATTCAAATCTGCTGAGCGCGCTATAGCTTGAAGAGATCATGTGTCATTCTCTCCTGTGCAATGAAGTAGCTGTGTATGTGACAAGGTGGCCGAACAGTTATGGCGATGGGCTGTTAATCTGTTGTATTCTCCGTGAATGGGTTTGCATCCCCAAATCTCGCTGTTGATATCGCATACCATGATACCTTGCATGGTCACTGATTTGTCAAATGCTTAAGGTACACCAATTGTCTTCAGCAATCACTGCTTGTGCACATAACTATCGAACAGGATATATGTGGCACCAGAGTGCCATTTGCTGCCTCCAGGTCACAGTGCCTTAGTATTTAATAAATTGATTAGTTTAGTTTCTGATCTGTCTGAGGAGGTAAGTAGAGCTTTTCTATCATTGTATCCAATTCTCTCACAATTTTGAATCTACCAATTAATTAGGACCATGTCCTATAGTCTTTCTCTCTCATGCTGGAGGAACCCACTTGTCAATATCTATGCTGTCAAGCCCATTGGGAATATTGAATGTTTATAAAAATGTATGATTATAAATTCCCGTCAGCCTCATTTGTTCCAAGGAGAACAATCCCAGCCTAATCAAACATTCTGCAAGTTTAATCTTATCCGCCCTGGCAACATCCTCATAAATCTCCGCCTCAACCTGCAGAGTTCTTGAATATTTTTAGAGACAGATTGTGTTAAGCAAAGGTTTTCAAGTTTATCAGGAATTGACCGGGACAGGGATTTAGGGTTAGAATCCGATTGACTATGAATATATGGAATGCTAGGGCACTGAGTTTCTCTGATTCCGGGGTTGGGAACTGGGATTATATGACAGTCTGCAGCAGCGGTTACTTCCCTGTATGAGGGAACTGGTGAAGTAACCAATGTAAAACTCGATTGTCAATTGAGAAATACATCCAAGATCGCAGCCCAGAAGAATTATATTATTTCCACCTGAATATGAATTACATTTGCCAAGTGAATATAAGAAAAATATGTTTCCGTTTTGAAACATATGAGATATGATGCAGCCACTCAGCCCATTGAGTCCGCTCGCCAATCAATAAAATCATGACGACCTCCTTCTTCAATTTTTCTCCACTATCCCGTGAGTTCTTGGTGTTTTTAATCTGTAGAAATCTATAAATCTCAGTTTTGTACAGTCTGAATGCTGGACATTCACAACCTCCATAGCCCTGAATTCTGTAGATTTTCTCCAGTCATCTCAGTCTGTTATTTGGCAATTATTTCTGTTGTGTTTCTGATGCTGCTCCTGGCATGCCCTCCAACACTGTGCTTATTTTGCATTTCATGGTGATTCGTTGCGAGGCTCCGAGGTCGTTTATTGGCCAGTTGTAGCCACAGCAATATTGGATCAAATCCAAAGCACGGCAGTATTTAATGTCTCCTTTTTTCCTCTTTCTTAATGTAGGCAATTGTTACACTATTGAATAAGATGATCAATTAATATTGCAAGAAGGCATACAGAGGCGTGTGAAATGCCGAGGTTGTGGTGTACAATGGTTAGAGATTACCTTAATTCAGGAGATAATGGTGTAGAATCTGTTTGGGTAGACAGGAGGAATAGTGAGAGAAAGAAGTCAACAGTGCGTGCAGTTTACAAACCCATTATCAGTAATCACAAAATGAAATAAAACGTGCAAGAAAAAGATATTGTGTGAGAGAGATAAAGGGATGGCAATAATCATGGGTGGCCTTAATTTCTCCCTCTCCCACTCCTGGCTCCATTGCAAATAAAGTTTACAGAACCACAAACAATACATCAAATGTGTCCCATAGAACAATACTCGACATGTTATGCACTTCGAATAATTTACAGCTACTTAGTCTCAGTCTTTTCCTGGGAAACCATCTCTTTCATTTTGAGCATTAGGAATGGAGGCCGATTTTTTGCCAGAAAAAATAAATATGTAACTAACTTTTGTTGGTTTCATGCACAAGAACACCCAGATTACTCTGGACCATACTTTTCTGAAGTTTCTCTCGATTTTAGTAGCAGTCTGCCTTTTGACTCTTCGTACCAAAATGTATGACTTCACTCTCCCACTTGCATCTGCAAAGTTTTTGCCCACTCACTCAACCTATCTGTATCCCTGAGCAGATTCCCACGTCCTCATCGTAAAATGCCTTGCCACCTATTTTGTATCGTCTGCAAAATTGAACACATTACGCTCTGCCACTTCCTCAAAGTCATTAATATTGAGATAAATAATTAAAGAGCTACGACTGACCATTCTGGCATTCCACAAATTGCATCTTTCCAACTTGAAAAATACCCATTAATCCCAATGCTGTGTTTGCTATTAATTAAACAATGGGCAGTTCATGCTCATTTATACCTAACACTGTGAACTCCTACCTTGTGCAGTGACCTTTTATATTGTTACTTATTGACTGCCTCCTAACTATTCTAATGCACTTCATCTACCGGTTCCCTTTATCAACTGTGCAAAGAACTCTGGCAAAATTGTCAAATGTGATTTTCCTTTCAAGAAACGCTGTTGACTCTGTTGGGCTGCAATAACCTTTTCTAAACGACCTTTATTTCTTCCTTTACAATTGTCTCTTGATTTTTTCAAATGACATTTAAGACATTGGAACAGATGGAAGTCATTTGGCCCATCAGGTCAATTGCACCTTTAAATGAGATCATGGCTGATTTGGTAATTCTCAACTCCACTTTTCTGCCTTATCACTGTGGCCCTTGAAAGCCCAAACAACTAAATTTCTGTCTATCTCAGCCTTGAAAACACCCAGCGTTGACAGCACTCTGTTGGAAGAATTCTACAGTTTGTTACTGTCTGAACGGGAGAACATCCTCCTCATTTCTGTCTTAAATAGGCAACGACTTCCCCTGAGATTACGCACCCGGGTATAAATCAGAGCAGAGAAAACCTCTAAAGTTAGGTATGAACCTCACTGGCGTATCCAGCGGCAATTGAGAGTATTTGAAATATTTTAATGTTTGACCTCTGGTTAACTGCCTTATTTTGCACATTAGATTGGCCATGGACGAATCTGCTTCAAAAGTTATTGGCTGTGATTTAGATAGCGGTGAAAGGCACTTTCAAAATACAGGGACATCTTCGTTTCTCGCTCCATTGCTTTGAATGTAAATCTCTTTGCTCACGGAAATGTATCCTTTCCATTCACTCTATTTCTCATCAATGCATGTAGTTCAATTCAATCTCTCAGCAGCCTCCTCCATTCTGATCAAATGCAGGGTGACAAGAGATATTAGGGTCGTGGCACGGACAAGAGAAACCAAATGCTTGCCTTTCCTCATGGAACCATTCCACGAGAAGTATTAACACTTTAATTGACGGTTGTAGTCGTGGCCGAGTGGTTAAAGCGATGAGTTATAAATCCGTTGGGTTTCCCCGCACAGGTTTGAATCTTGACCATCTACGTTTCCTCAACGTGCCGATTTTAAAGAAAAAAGCTTCTTACTATCGCTGAAACTTGAAAGTAGCTGTCGCACGAGCCCACATAAGGATATGATCAATTCTTTGACATTCAGGAAACAGGAATTATGAGCAAGAATCTTAACATACTCAAGACCTTGTTTCTGTTTCTCTTTCCACAGAAGCAGTTAAACGTGTTGAGTTTCTGCAGTATTCTCTGTGTTGATTCTACATAAATGCTGTTTTGCATTAAATACCTTGAATCCCAATTCTCTGGTAATTCACCCTGGTCAGTGGCTACAGGTTCCCTACCCATCCCCGCCGCTCCCTCCCCGACTGTTATAAACAGTCCCAGAAAATCTCCAGTTAAACTTCGTTGCTCCAAAGAGAACATTCCTTCAGGATTCTCTCCTGAAAACTGGATTTCCTCATTCCTAGACGTGGTGCAAGGCGGAGGATTGCGAAGAGATTTTGGAAAAATATTGTCAGTTGGCGGGAGGAAAAATGTTAATGAAGCAAAACATAAAACTCTTTCTCTCGCTTTGTAAATCTTTAGAAACTCTTGGGAACCGGTATTACAGGAGAATGAAGGGTGAACTTTCATCTGAGCACAAACTGTCAAGACACCCGCCCTTTCTTTAAGAGGCCGGGACATTGACTCTGATGTTCTCGTGACATGAACTGTCCGGATACATTGAAAGGATTCTTGTTCTTGCACATCAGGAGTTCAAATCTCATCTCGGCTTCAGGACAATGAGAAAACTCGGGAATAGACAAGACACTGAAAGGTTCCAAGGGAGACGGCACCGGTTGTAGGAGAGCTGATTCCCAGTTACATGGATGTATCTGCAGAGGGTAGGATCAGACTGTTCCCATGTCTCCACAATAAATGTCCCAGGTTTTATTTTGGAAAAGTAAAAGTGACAGAGGATAATTGATCTTTTAAAAGAGGCAGTCTGAAACGTGAATTTAATAATAGCCTGTTTTAGGGGACCGTGCCAGGTCTGGGTACCTCGACTTTGAGGTTCAATTGACCAATGCTTTTGGCTATTGAGCGAGGGGGTTGATTGTTTGAGGCTACCCAGGAAGCAACGATTGCTGTTGTCACTCCACCAGTTCTCTTTGATAGACTATTCTGGGGGTTTAATACGGTCAAAAACGTGTTGCCCAAATTGAAATCTTATCCACTGAGTAACCACAAAATTGTTTCAATGCTGCTTCAATTGCTAATATAAAGAGCTGTGGATGTTGGGAATCCTGAACAAAAACAGAAAAAGTCTGGAGAAACCGAACAGGTTTGGCAGTAGCTGTGGGAGAAAGCAGAGTTCTGAAACGCTGACCCTGATTCTCTGCCCACAGATGCTGCCAGATCTGCTAAGCTTTCCCTGAAATTATGTTTTTGTTTTAAAGGAATGCCTATCACATCTACTTGGATGAAACAACCAGACCCACCATTTACCGAATTTAAGCCTTTTGAAAGCTGAGAAGTGATTGGATTCAAAAGCAAATCTCGTGACGATTCACTCTTCCTCAGAACCGGAGGGAGAGAGACCTGGAATGATCAGGAGGGGCTGTGCTTCTACGTTCGTGGCCGAGTGGTTAAAGCGGTGGACTTGAATTCCTGCAGACTGCGGTTGAAAAATTGAGGAACTATCTTCCCTGTCCTCTTCTTTGCGAGAGGAATCACAGAAGGTGGGGAAGAAAACGTTTTACCCAGAAAGCAAATGGCGAGCATATGCAACTCACCGCCTGTCAGAGATCAAGAAGCAACAACACTCTTACGAGTAAAGATGCATTTTGATGAATACTTGCATTGCTACCTTGGCAAGGCTTTAAGCAAAGTGCTGGGAAATGAGACTGCAACAGTCAGGGACTTGAGTTTAACCGGCTCAGACCTGATGGGCAGAAAAGTCTTTTTTTTTTTTTTTCTGTGCTGGAGAACTCTATGACCAGCTGTGGTCAGTTCAGTTTGTGAAGTGACAATGTTTGTGAAATGCACCCGAACCAGGAAGGGGTCGAACCGATTCTCCCCTGATCTGTCTGTCAGACACGTCATCCATTGAGACAGTGTGGATTGGGGATAACTGGCACTGTGCATAATCCTGGAATCAGTATCTGGAGAATCAGGAAAATTCGTTCCTGGTGCCTCTTTACCCATCGCTTCTTAATCCCTTCGTTGTGCCTTTCATTCCGTGGCACTGCTCAGGTAAAGATTTGCTTCACGAATTGGCCGAGTTGGTATCAAGTAGCTCATTGACCTCGGAGCTGGGTGGTCAGAGGGAGCTGGAGGTGAGACAGGGACAGAGGCAGAAAGAGATGCGACACGAAAGTGTTTAGAGTTTGTCATGTGTCAGTTGATATTAGTGAAGGGATGTCTGCCGGGCGCTGACTTGTCAGATTCCCAGGAGCTCAAGAGATTGGTTCAGTGAGTTTTCGAAATTGAAAGTTGCACGTGAGCAGCCTGTGGGATTATTTCAGCTCACAGTCCATTTCAAATCCCAGCTCACGGAAACAGTTCTTATTGTCTAGAGAAGTCGCTTATGATCCACCTAAAGCTGTTTTTTTATCTCAGAAACTTGTGTGCAGGGACGGAGAGCGGAAATGAAGCATATTGAGCGGGGATAATCCTGAGTTCTCTGTCGCTCTCGGCGATGTGTCTGTGTGTCTCCCTCTTTGGGTGAAAATGGGGATGCGATCCTCAAAGGGATATAAGCACAGTTTTACCATCTCAAACTTCAGTCCCATTTGTTGTGTTATTTGAGATTACAGGGGTAAACTCATTGACATTTGCCTTCGTAACTTCAGAGCACACAAAGCTGTGGGCCAAATGTTGGAAACTAGGACTAGAATGGATGGAGGTTTAATGACCTGCGCTGAAACGATGGGCTGAATGGTCTTCTTCCACGCTGTAAAAAAAACGGAGACGGAGAAACCGATCTGCAGCAAAAGTGATCACAAATGAAAACGCAAAAGCAGTGTCATTACAAAAAGACGCAAGCCATGTTGCCATTTTCCCTAGTGGTCTAGTGGTTAATATTTGGTGTTTTCACCGACGCAGCCCAGGTTCCATTCCCGGTCAGGGAAGTGAAGTTCTATTGTACTAATTTATTGTGGTGACAGTGATTCCGACCGATTTTTCAGGCGTTGACAGTTAACCTGTTTTATCCCATAAATTATTCAATTAACATAAAACAAAGAACGGGGACAATCTGACATAAAAGCAGTAATTGACAGAAGAACTCAGCAGGCCTGGTAGCACCTGTAGAGAGAAACAGAGTTAACGTTTCAGATCCACTGACCATTCGTCACTACCAGGTTAATTATGTATTTCTATAGTATAATGGCGAAGAAATTATTAGCTTTATCTGCCGAATCAGTGTATTTATCAAAATCGCTCTCTCTCATTAGCTGACGAACGTCAACTTTTCAACTTTGAAGGGACTTCATCAGCTCTAATGCTGCTTCTGTTGCCCTTAGGTGGTGAAATCCTCTGCTTTTTTTCTTTTCTTTTCTGTCAGTTAGCAGCCATGTCGAATGGAGAATTGGTCCTTTCAGTGTCTACCACAATATGTGTCTCTATTTGTCTCTCTTTGTCTCTGTGTATCCACCTCGCCCCATTTCACATTCTCCGATACTCCATCTGTATATATCCCTCATTTCCCATTTATGCTCTGTGTAAAGTCTGAAATTCGAAGAGACTCTTTGAGAGTGGCATGCCTAGTACTGGGCTCACATAATGTGTCTGTCAGTTATGACTGAGGTAAGAAGACATTTCTTCTCTCAAAAGATTGTGAATTTTCTGAATTCAAAACAGAGTTCCGAATCCACCAGAGGAAAAAAAAATGTTACCTCAATTATAGGATCATAGCGATGTCTTTACTGTTGGTGTAAAAATGAATGAATAATGACAGCAGAGAATGAGGGTGATTAGCTGGTGTTGTCTGTGCCATTACCACAACATTCCCCGGTAAGGCTGCAGTTTATCCTGCCTCACCTCGTTATTCCTACCAAACTGGGATTTAAGGGATGAGAATACAAGAAAAGGAGACGCAGAAGTGCTTGAGGAACAGCAGAAAGGAATTCCATGATGAATCCAGCAGAAAAAGAGCAGACAGCGAAGCAGCCCCCTGACGACAAATGTGTTTTCTTTGCCATTGAAACTCACTGCTTCACTAGGCGGGGACCATTGAAGTGAAGCGGTGACGGTGATTATCTTTTCTGGTTGTTCACACTCTGAATGTTACCATTGTTGCTCATGTCCATGCTAACACTACAACTCTACTGAATGTAAGCATCGCACATAAACCGAAGATAGGGTCTGAAAACTGAGAGACCTCTAGCTGCACAATGAGGCTGACTCCCTGCGTCAGGAGCTTTTGCAGAGCCTCATGATAATAGCTTCTGTTTTGAAACTTGTCAGTGCATTCGGTTATTGATGGAAAGATTGGTGTTTCAACACTGCCCAAGAGCACAGCCTGTTTCGTTTTAGTACCCTTTGACGTTTCCAGTGACATAGAAGATTGTCAATCGGGATTGTGCCTTCAGGAAATAGCTTCGAAACTTTGTCAGCTCCACTGTTATCCAGCCAGACCCCAGACATACAGGTTTTAATGCAACATTGTGATCTAACAATTGAACCGGCTTATGCACCTGCGTTTAATTCATAGAAGTTTATGAAGAGATTTTAATCAAACAAACCCATCAATGATTCTCTCTTCTCCAGCTCCACACTGAGTGAGACAGGGACCAGCAGTAGGATTTGACATCATATTGAGAAATCTCAACTGATACAACTGGTGGAAACCTGTTCCTTCTGAACGGTTCTTCCCTTGGGAAAAAGGACGAAAAGCCTTTTACATTTCACAATGGCTGCAGAAAATTCTTCTTGCCCTTCGAATCTGTTTTTAACCGAACTGTGAAAATCCAGTCATCAGATGTGGAGCGGCAGAAGTTGCTGATGTACTGAGCAGACAGATTGCTGAAAGCGTTGAGTGAGACTCGTTAGACAAATACATGTCTCACACAGTCTGTAATAGAAATGACTGCGTTTTTGAAGCAGATTCACCGTATCTCAGAGTGACTGGCAATCACATGGGCAGCTAAGTGATGAGGGCGCCGACATTAAAATATGAATTTTGAATGTTAAATCCCGGAACAAATGCTGAAAATGGATTATAATGGTCTGAAGGACTAACAGCTGAAAAGTGGAAGATGTAAATGATGTTATTTGTGATTGAGAGGGATCACCTGGAAACTTAAGATTTTCTAGGTGGATCATCTTTGGCCCGTTGAAATTCGGTTGCAGTGGATTTGGCTCAGTGTGAAATGGGAAAATGAGGAACACTACTGGGAGCCTGGCGAGCTCAATCGGTAGAGCATGAGACCCTTAATCTCAGGGATGTGGGTTTGAACCATATGCTGTGCATCTTAGTTTCTCACAAGTTAACCTTGTGAGGTGAAGCCGAGCTCTTTGTTCCTCCAGCACAATCACTGAAACCAACAGCTTCAATAATGCCTGAAACATGGTGTCTTCTCTGCTGCTTTGATACAGTTACCAGGTACCTATGTTAGAGTGAAAACTGTTTCCATTTCACTGGAAGTCCCAGAGATCAGTTTGTGGGTGCAGCCACTTGTATAATAAATGACAAGACTTTCAAAGGGCCAAACCCAGCTCTAATCCTGCACCAAGACTGTTCAGAGACACAGAATGAGAATGGTCACTTCCTGGGCGGCTCCAAGTCAAATGCAGCTGAAACAGAATTAACTAATTCTGAGGATTCCACGGAAAACGTCAGTGAAGTCTCCCTGAACGTTACCCAATTCACAAGGAAAATTACCTTCTTTTGTGACCATGTGAGTTTATTCAACAAAATATTCATTCTCGGTAACAGCAGGGGAAAATTGAGTTTTCAGTGTGTGACAGAAGTGATCTGGGTGAAGCCGGAAATGTGTGCAGTCGTGTGTTCTTTATCGAAGCATAACCGAATATACTTTCTCACAGGCACATTACATTTGTTGCTTAACCGAATCTCACAAGATGCGTTCAGCTTTGCGTTGATATTTATTTTGATTGAAGGGCTATCGGCACCTGTTGCAAATTGATATTGTAGCCGAGCATTGCCAAGCAGCGAAGAAAATGGACGAGGAGGATTGGGTTCCTCGAAGACTCTCCTGGTGCCTTTGCTTCAATTGTGCACAGTAGCAACATTGGAAAATGTCATATTTAAACTCCTAGTCCGCAAAGTGGTGTTGTGGCTGAGCGGTTTAAGGTGCTGGATTAAAATTCCAGTTTCTGAGGAGACGTGGTTTGGAGCCCCACTGCTGCCAACTGTTATACCGGAGCTACGTAGAATGGGCTGCATTCAGCTTGTCTTTCTTTTGCCCAATGCAATCTTTGATGTGGGAGATCACAAAGAATTCATTGGGTCAGCGTCCACGGTGTTTTTCCATGGTGCAGTAGTTAACACATGCGGAATTCCCCCAGCATGGCAGCGGGAACAAGCAGGCTGCGCTGCTGCTTCACGTTCCAGGCAAGTTGCGTTGCTCATCCTTTCGCTGCAAGTGAATGCAGATCATTATTTCGCTGCTGGTGTGAAACAAAATCCTGCATTGAACCGACTCACAGTTATTTGCTTTTTTTTGTTGAAAAGGAGGGTAATTGAGATGTGAAATTTCTTTCACTTCCTTCAAGAAGGGAGCTGATGAGGGTTATATTGTCCAATTTCACACTTCAAATCGTTGCGGTGCAGGCATACCCGCATTGCTGACCAGAAGGGACACCTAATCTAGTCGAGACTGTGATTGCTCGCATTCACTTTTCGTGGGTCATTCTTACGCTGTTCTTTTATTTCCTGACTTGAGCAGTTTCCAGTAAGTGGCATTGCACTAAACCTCTAGCGCATTTGGAGGAGCAGTTTGGAATTGCCCCGATGCCAATTGTGTAAGTAGCTCGTGACGCTGAGAACTGGAGGTGTTTCACAGAAAGCATTCGTGCTTCGGTGTGTGTGGAAATGCGTTCGCCTTGTCATTTTTGCGTCTGTTGCACATTAAGATCTGTGTGTTTGGGGATTCGCTCGAGACCTGAGGTGCAAACGCGGTTTGTGAGGAATCTTCCTGAATCCAAAATCCTCACTGAGAACCTGGGAAGATGTCACAGTGAATGGTCATTTTTGGCAAAAATGAACGAGCACTTCGCCTGTGGGAGGCTGTCATTCCTCTTAGCCCAACCGATTCATACACACATTCAGGTGCCTTTGAAATGTTGTAATTTTTACGAGCCTCCACCACTTCCTCTGGCAGTTCACTCCATACAAGCACCACCTACAGCGTGAAAAAACGTCCCTCAGAACTCTTTTAATTTGTTCCCCTCTCATCTTAAATATATGCCCTCTCGTTTTGCGCTCGGGCCCATTCTGGGAAAATGACATTGACTATTCACCCTATCCATATCTCTCATGATTTTACAAATTACTATAAGGTCGTTCCTCAGCTTCTGATGCTCCAGGAAAATTTGCCCCAGTTGGTTCAGTCTCAACCAACAGTCCAAACCCTGCAACTCTGGCAACATCGTCTTGAACATTTTCTGGGCAATTTTACGTGGTATCTTTTAAATTTATTAATGTCAATAACGCTGGACAGCATCGATCTATTTAAAACAGAGAAATCAAGCGTTGGACGGCTGCAAATTTCAATGCTGTTCGAAGGACAACGGATAGACAGCTACAGCACCGCGTTTCTGTAGTCTAGTGGTTACTATGTTCATCAAACGCGCGAAAAGTCCCTGGTTCGAAACTGGGCGGAAACAATGGTACTCCATTTATATACAGCGACAGGTTTCTGCATTTCTGTAGACAGAGCTGCCTTGCCTTGGTCTTGTCGTCAGCTAGCCTTTCATTCTGTTAAGTCACCCAATCTGCTGCTGTCATGACACTTTTGTTGTGGAAAGGAGGGTAATTCCAATGCATTGCAGTAGAAAGCTTTGTTAAATTTCTCTCCTTCCTGCTCCTGAATACGGGCCGATTTGTAGAGGACGGATGCTCAAACTTTTTATGAGTGCATTTGGCGTGCCCGTATTTTTTTCTGTAGTGCAGTCATGTCGCTTTTGCTTTAGGTGCGAAAGCATCCCGTTCATAGTCAAGGAGAAGCCTGATGTGCTGGTGTCGCAGTGCACCACTCATTCATGATTTATCCTCTCTGTCAAATGCATCTCAAATTAGTCTCTGAGAGGCTTAGAGATAACAAGGTGTGGAGCTGGATGAACACAGCAATCCAAGCAGCATCAGAGGAGCAGGAAAGCTTACGTTTTGGGCCTAGACCCTTGTTCAGAAATGACCCTTCTTCATGTCTGACACAGCTTCTGGCATTTTTTTGTTCCCCACTAGTGTTGTTTCTCCTCCGAAATGATTGAATCATTGCGTGTTTACAATACAAAAAGAGGCTCATCATCCCTGTTTCCAGCAATTGGCCAACACCCTTTTGTGGTCTGACGCAACAAATGAGGCGGAGTGGAGAAGGTGATGGATCTGCCGTTTGAGATGCTCACGTTCCTTTGGGGAACTGAACCACATTTTCACCCACAGAGGGTAAAACACAGACACATTTCCCAGGAAGTGACAGAGGCCTCAGCAGAGACAACCCCCGGAAAGTAGGATTTGACCTATTTGGTTTCTATTGTCCAATTTCACACTTCAGCACCAGAATCTGATTACAGCAAAGAAAGAAAGCATTCGGCCGCTCCCCTCTCTGTGTTACTCCCCCATTGTTTCCTTGTCAATCTGCAGTTTATAAAACCTCACCTCACCTACCTTCTGGCCTGTGGAGGAAATGACGTTGTCATAATTTCAGTTGATATTGAAAGTGCTCCTTTGGATGTTGGAAGCATCAGTTGTAGAAAATTTCTCATATGCTCCATTTAGAAGTAAACTTATGACCGCTGCTTGACAAGAACATTGCTTTAGCTACTGGGCTACAGAGCGAAGACTGTGTCCTATAAGGAAGGGTTTCATGCATTAGAACCTGCAATGTAATAGATGACGGGATAGCTTGTGCATTATAAACCAAGACAATGTGACAAAACCGAGATAGAGCCGAGGGGGATCATGTGCAGAAGGTTGAGAGAATGCAATACTGAATCAGATAGTGACCGGGGTGATACAGACAGAAGTCTTCCCTAGTAGTCTACTGATAAAGATTCAGTGCCTTCACTGCCATGGCTTGTTAATGGTTAACATTTCCAGTCACAAATCTGCAATATTCACTGATCTCTAGAAGAAGAATTATGTAGTGGAGCAGTCAGAATCGGTTCACTCCATGCTACAGTTCCACATCAACAATGTCAGCTGCAATTGCATGACATGCAATTGGTTTAAAAGAACAGAGGGGAGGTCAGGAAAAGTGAAGGGCATTGGTGGTTTGTGAGAGTTGACTGTAGGCCGAGTGGAGCCAGGCTCAATGTGGGCACTGAAGACTGGTTTTTCCTGTAACCCTGGTATACAGATCACTCCGGATCAATAACCATAATGGCTGCCCCTTTGTTTGTTGCCCTTTGCGCATTTCACCTCGGTTCAGTGCCCCGAGGGGGATCTACGCATTTTTAAATTGGCAAATTTCACTCGGGTCAGTTTTGCAGCCTCATATTAAGAAACGTATTGGCATTTCTTTGCGCCGGACACATTAGCGGCTCATTCAGTCAACAACGAGAATGGATGCATTGTCGGACTCAGATTGAACTCTTGACTCATGCTCTCATAAAGTCACTCATATTAAGTGTGCTCTGAAATCTAAGCCACGTTGGAATTGAAACTCAGGAAAAGACAGTGTGGCTACCAAGTGACATTGTATCTATTTCTTGATATCACAGAGGAGTAAGAAAATCTTAATAGGGAGGAATAAGAAAGCGAGGCACATGCGGCTTTGCAGAAACAAATTCAATCTTATTTCGTCAGAAACAAGGGACGTGATGGTGACTCAGAGCTTTTCGCATCTAGAAGAAAGAGCGATCACGTGCTGTTAGCACCTCTTTAACATCTCTGATCGCCGTTTACGTTCTGTCAATACGTTTAGAAACTTCCTTTTGTTCATCTCCAAATAAGCACCGTGGAGTTTAATAAAATTTAGTGAGTCGCTTTCCTTCGTTTCCCACGCAGGTTTCCAACTCAGCGGGCAGCCGTCTGATATTTGCTCATGTCCAGGTCTGGAAAGCTCTGCAGACAAAAATGCCGATTAAAGAGAAGGACAAGGGAAATAACAACTCATTCTTGCATCGTGGCTCGAACAGCCTGGCAATGTCATCTGTCGTTCTCGGAATCTAATGCGAACTCAACTTTTCAGGTGAAGGACTTTCTTTGAGTCACTAATTCTGAAAAGCAGGCATGATAACTTTAAGTATGCTGCACGGGATCATGTAGTACATGACGGCCTGCTCAGCTTTGTGCATTTTCCCTGTAGTCCGATGCTTTTCATGTTACGTGTAAACGCGACAGTTCTTCCTTTTTGAGCAATGAGTGAAATCATTTTCCAAAGCGAAAATCTAAATTCCAGATGTGTCGTACAATTCACGTTTTCTTTATCGAAGCAGAACCGAATACAGTCACTCACAGACGCGTTATATTTGTTGGCGAACGAGTTTCACGAGGTAGATTCAGCTTTGCGTTGATGTTTGTTTTGATTGTTGGGCTATCGGTATCTGGTGGGAAATTGATATTGTAACCATGCATTTCCCGCAGCAAAGAAAATGTGCGAGTGGTATACAGATCCTCGAAGCCTTTCCCTGCGCCTTCGCTGTTGCCGTGTTGCAATAACAACGTCAGAAAATGTCATATCTGAGCTAACGGCTCGTCGTGGTCTTGGGCACTGGATTTAAATTCTAGTCTCTGAGGAGGCATAAGTTATGCTGAAGCATGGTCAGGATGAGCTGCGTTTAAGTTGAACGTAACAAAATGTCTTTACTGCTCGCAAACTGCTCTACGATGTGGGACAGCACAGAGCCTCCATCGGGTCAGTTTACATGGTGCAGTGGCATGGAATGTCTCCACATGATATTGGGCAGAAGCCGGCTGCGCTGCTTCTTCATGTTGCAGGCAAGTTGCGTTGTTCACCCTTTTCAATGAAAGCGAATGGAGATCGTTATACCACTTGCTTTTTTGTTAAATCAAATCCTGCATAAATTCTAATCGCAGTTATTTGCTGTTGTGGCGAAAAGGAGAGTGCTTGCGATGTTAAATTTTGTTAAGTTTCTCTAGTTTCCTTCATTTCTGTCCTGGAGAAGACAACTGATGAGCCGCCTTCTCGATTCGCTGCAATCGTTGCCGTGCAGGCACACCTGAATTGTTGATCAGAAGGGAAACCCAGCCTCTTCGAAACTGTGATTGCTAATCGTCACTTTTTATGGGTCATTCTTATTCTGTTCTTTTATTTTCCTTATTTGAGCACTTTCCAGAAAGCGGTGTTGGACTCAACTCTCAGTATAATTAGGAGTGCAGTTTGGAATTGCCCCGCTGCCACTTGTTTGAGTGGTTCGTGACACAGACAAGTCGAGGTGTCTCACAAACAGCATTCATGCTTTGGTGTGTCTGGAACTGTGTTCACCTTGTCATTTTAGCTCCTGTTGCGCGTTAAGAGCTATCTGTTTGGTGATTTTTTGACACCTGAAGAGCAAATCACTGAAAGTTGCCACATAGGTTGATAGCGTTGTTAAGAAGGCGTATGGTATGTTGGGTTTTATTGGTAGAGGGATTGAGTTTCGCAGCCATGAGGTCATGTTGCAGCTGTACAAAACTTTGGTGCGGCCGCACTTGGAATATTGCGTACAGTTCTGGTCACCACATTATAGGAAGGATGTGGAAGCGCTGGAAAGGGTGCAGAGGAGATTTACCAGGATGTTGCCTGATATGGAGGGAAGGTCTTATGAGGAAAGGCTGAGGGACTGGAGGCTGTTTTCGTTAGAGAGAAGAAGGTTAAGAGGTGACTTGATAGAGACATACAAGATGATCAGAGGATTAGATAGGGTGGACAGTGAGAGCCTTTTTCCTCGGATGGTGATGGCTAGCACGACGGGACATAGCTTTAAATTGAGGGGTGATAGATATAGGACAGATGTCAGAGGTAGGTTCTTTACTCAGAGAGTAGTAAGGGCATGGAATGCCCTGCCTGCAAAAGTAGTAGACTCGCCAACTTTAAGGGCATTTAAATGGTCATTTGATAAACATATGGATGATAATGAAATAGTTTAGGTTAGATGGGCTTCAGATTGGTTTCACAGGTCGGCGCAACATCGAGGGCCGAAGGGCCTGTACTGCGCTGTAATGTTCTATGTTCTATGTTCTAACACGGTTATCTTCTTGCAGTCAAAATTCTCACTGAGAAGCTGAGAACGTGTCACGGAGAATGGTCATCGGAGTGAAAAGCAAAGTAAGATATGGTCCCTGGGTAGGCTCAAACCACCAGCCTTTCGGTTAAAGCTGATCACGCTAACCGATTGCACCACAGAGACATGCTGGAATGTTGCCTGCAAACAAATCATTAAATCGGGGGTCAGCAACTGTAGTGTCATCCAGATGGACAGCGCGAAAATAGACACTTCAGTGCACATCGTTCATGCCGGCCAGATATCCAAAATTAATTTAGCCCCATTTGCCAGGATTTGTCCCTTATCCCTCTAAGCGTTTCTGATTCATGCACCCATCCAGAAGCCTTTGAAATGGTGTCATTTCACCAGCCTCCACAACTTCCTCCGTTCATTCCATACATGCACCACCTTCTGCGTGAAAAATGCCGCTCACCTCCCATTTCATTTTTCCCCTCTCACCTTAAATTTCTCCCCTGTAGTTTTGGACTCACCCACCCGGTGAGAAAAGGCATCGACCATTCACCCTGTTCGTATCCCTCATGACTTTATAAACTTTTCTAAGTTCTCATCCTCCGTCGTTGCAGGGAAATTTCGTCCAGCCTGTTCAGCTTAGCCTGACAATCCTCGCCGCGCAACCCTAGCAAGAACGTGATTGACAGATTTCTACTGACTGGAAACATCAAAGGCTCAGGGAACAGTGGAAGAAAATGCTGAAAATGTGCTTAACAGTAATCAAACCAGTTTAGCACTCTGAGGTTCAGCAATTTCCTCAAAAAAGTGAAGAACCACTTGTGAAGACGATCATATAATCCCAGTTCACAGCCAATTTGCCAACCGATAAGGGATAATTGGAAGTATAGAGCCTTTTCAGTGTATGTCCCTCCAGTGGTACAGTCAGTTAATGTGCGCTACTTAAATTATAGTATAGAGGCATGTGCAATGCCGAAGTTGTGCGTTGGGGCCTTCACTGGCGCAGTTTTGATTTGCCGTGGGTAAGACGATAAGGAGGAAAGTCAAACTTGATCAAAATTTAAGGGAAATTGCCAGTTTCTGAGGACTTGGAAATGAGTCATCGATCCACAAACGTCTTGGAAATGTTCGAAATGTCAAGAAATATTTGCGGAGAGAGAATAAAAGATGATTTTTTTTTCAGATCGCAAACATTTCCAGTATGGTCAATTAAAATTGAGTTTACTTGTGGGAAAAAACGCTGTTTAACTCGCTTCAATTCATTCAATTTGCTGCAAACTCCACAGGCCATCGAATTGATCAAAAAGGAATTAGATTTATCTCAATGAAACGTTCGAATATTACATTCAAGTTTGTTCAGAATTTTTATCAGCTTATCGTAAAGAGCTACTGAGAAGAAGGGAGGGTTCAAAACGCAAAAAGTCGGAGCCTTGTATGTGGATTTCTTGGGTGGAGTTCAGACAGTATGAAATGTACCTAACATCATTGGAATGTGGTCAAATAATTAAGGCACTATTTAAAAGCGGGAATTGCGACTCTGAGCGACGGTTTCCTTTCAACTCGACAGGGTCTACCTTTACTTTTTAATTGAAAAAAATGTTCAATTTCATTTAAAATGCAATTTTATTCAACTGCACGTGTACAATAAATTTCTTTACATGTGAAGTCAAAGAAAATCGGAACTATTCCCCACCCACAGACTTTGTCTAACTGTTAAGGTGCCTCCTTTGGGACGTAAGGGTGTAGGTCCATGATTCTTTGAAGTTTACGTCACATATAGACAGGGTGGTTAAACAGGCTTTTGACACGCTTGTGTTCATTGCTTAGTCGTTTGAGTTTGGGAGCTGGGAAGTCATGTTGAGGTTGTACAAGACGTTGATGAGGCCTCTTCTGGAATACAGTGCGCAGTTTCGGTCGCACTGTTACAGGAGGCATATTATTAAGCTGGCGAGTGTTACGAAGAGGTTTACCAGGCTGTTGCCTTGTATGAAAGATTTGATTTATAAAGAAAGGTTGGATTGATTTGGACTTTTTTCACTGGTGCTTAGGAGGTTGAGAGGTGACCTGATAAAGTTTATAAAATAATGAGACATGTAGATAGTACTAGTGGTAGTTGTCGTTTCACTATGATGGGAGATTTCAAGACGAGGAGGCATTTTTAAGTTGCGAGGAGATAATTTAAAAAAAAGATAGGAGAGGCAGAACTTCGCAATGACTGTGAATAAAACGATGGCAAGTTCCAGCAGAGAAACAGGTGGTAGAGAAACGGGTGACAGTGAAGCAGGCATATAAGGACAAATGTGTTTCGTTTGCCAGTGAAATTCACCGCTTCACAAAGTGGAGAACATTGAAGTGTAGCAGTGACAGCGATTATCTTTGCTGGTTATTCACCTTGCGAATGCTTTTTCCGCTGATATCCCTGTTAACATCACAAGTGGACAGGATGAAAGCTGCAGCAATACGTGTGGAGCCAGTGGTATAATTGATACGGCGTCTGACTTTGGTTTGGAAGATTGGAATGTTGTATCCTCCCTCGCTCGAGTGAAGTTCACAGCTTTTCTACACTTGCAAATTGACATTTGCTTCCGAAGAACTATGTGTGCCTAGTGCTGTTTTTGTCAGATTACCAGCAGCTGAAGTGATTGGATCGTTGGGTTTTGGAAATTGAAAGTTGCACATGAGCAACATGAGTGTGGAACTATTTCAGCTCACTGTCCATTTCATATCCCAGCTCATGGCAACGGTTCCCATTGTCAGGACAAACTGTTCGTCTTCCACAGAAAGCTGCCTTTTGTCTGGGAACCTTGTGTAAGGCGACAGAGCGTGGACATGAAGGAGATGGAGTGCTTATAATCCTGAGGCCTCTGCCACTCTCGGGGGATATATCTGTGTATCTCCCTCCGTGGCTTAACATGAGGATGATTACTTCAACGGGGCTTTAACATAGTTTTATCATCTCGAACCTCAGTCCCATTCATTGATTACAGGGATAAACTCATTGAAATTTGCCCTCAAAAATTAAGAACACCAAGGGCGGTGGGCCAAATGCTGGAAACTGGAACTAGAATAGATGGATGCCTGATGACATGCACTGACACGATGTCCGACTGGTCTTTTTCCACGCTATAGAAACTCGAAGACAGGGAGAAACTGATCTGTCGCCAAAAGGAGCAATAACATGAAAAGGCAAAAGCAATGCCATTGAGAAAGGATGCCACTGCTCCCTCACTGCCTTCCCTGGTGGTCTAGTGGTAAGGATTCGGCGCTTTCGCTATCACGGTCTCGATTCAATTCCTGCTGAGAGACCTCAAGCTGTGGTTTGCTAGTTTTTCATGACCTAGTGCACTTTATCCCAAACGATAATCCAGTGAGCATGTAACAAATAACTACAGATGCTGGAAATCTGAAACCAACAAAAAATGAATCGATCAGCAATTGCAGAAGCTCTGGCATTTTCTGTGGAGAGAAACAGTGTTAACGCTTTGGATCCACTGAGGCTTCGCAAGAAGCAGGTTAGTTATGCACTTCCATATTATAATGTCGAGGAAATGATCACTTTTATCTGTCGAATCAGCATAATTATCAAAATAGCTCTGTAGTTTCCAACCGTCAACATTACAACTTTAAAGGGACTTTTTCGTCTCTAATGCTGCTTTTTTTGTCCCGAGGTGGGGAAAGTTTCTGCTTAAATGGTTGTCTTTTCATTTTCTTTTCTGTCAGTTAGCAGCCGTGTCGAATGAAGAATTGGTTCCTTTCAGTGTCTGCCTCAATATGTGTCTCTATTTGTCTAAGATTGTGTCTTTGTATCCACCTCAGCCCCTTTCATGTTCTTCCATTCTCCGTCTGTCCATATCCCTCATTTGCGATTTCTGCTCTTTGAAAAGTCTTAAAGTCGGAGAGTGTTTCAGGGTGGAGGTGCAGAGAGAGTTCCCCTACCCTACCCACTCCGACCCCAGCCGGAAGTAATCTAGAACTGGGCTAATATTATTCGGCTAATGTGTCTGTCCCTTAGGCCTGAGGAAAGGAGACATTTCTTCCCTCAAAATATGATGATCTGTTAGACTTGGAAACATAATGCCCAATCCACTAGCGAAGGAAAAAAAGAAACTCCACCACAAACATATGATTACGTTGATGTGTGTCCTGTCGGTATAAGGTAAATGAATGTTGACAGCAGAGAATGAGGATGATCAGCTCGTCGTGTCTATGCCATTACCATTACATTCCCCAAAATGGCAGCAGTTTATCTTGACTCTTCATGTTTTTAAGTTACCAAACTCCAGGAAGATAGGCTCGGTTCTACCCATTGATATCGCTGATTAGCTCAACAAAATGACATTTGAGAGAAGTTTAAGCAAGGAACAGCAGATATAAAGCACAGGCACCGCTGGCATTCGAACCCACGACCTGCTGTTTATTTGCAAGCACTTGACCCAACTGAGGCACGGCGCCACGGCCTGCTTCCTATTTTCCTACATTGATATATGCATTTTTCTAAAAATGCAATCAGTAACGCTTTTTCTGCATCAATTTTGCTGAGTGAAAATTTCAAATAAACCCACTTTTGCAAAAAACGGTTCGTTCACAGCTGAACGTTCTCCTCTGAAAATGCACAGAAAGAGACAACCTCCTGTTGCATTGGTTTAAAACGGATAATTTCACCTGATTGAGGGAAGAAATGTGTCCTTTCACATATTGAGGGAAGAACTGTCTCCTTTCCTCAGGCCTAAGGGACAGACACTTTATCTGAATAATATTAGCCCAGTTCTACAGCCGGCGGGGGGAAAAGCCTCTCAGCACCTTCACTCTCAAACACTCTCCGAATTTTAGACTTTTCAAAGAGCAGAAGTGAGAAATGCGGGATATGGACAGACGGAGAGTGGGAGAATTCGAAAGGGGCTGAAGTGGATAGACAAAGACAAAGAGAGATAAATTGAGACACATAATGAGGTAGACATTGAAAGGACCAATTCTTCATTCGACATGGGTACGAGGGGACAAAAAAAAAGAAATGAAAAGACAACAATTTAAGAAGGACTTATCCCCACCTCAGGGCAATGGAAGCAGCATCAGAGCCAATAACTTCCTTCTAAAGTTGTGAAGTTAACGGTTGGAAACTAAGTAGATATTTTGATAAATAAGTGAATTCGACAGGTAACGGTGATTATTTCCCTGCCATTACAATGTAGAAGTGCATAACTAACCTAGTTGTGACGAATGATCAGTGGATCCGAAGAGTTAACTCTGTTTCTCTCCACAGATGTTACCAAACTTGCTGTGGTTGTCTATCAATTCCTGTTTTTGTTTCAGAATTCCAGCATCCACAGTTCTTTGTTATATGTTATACGAACTGTTTTGAAGCTTAGATAGAGAAACATTTCTGCTGAAGGTGTTTCTGATGTGAAGAATGGATAGAGAAAATGTACAAATCAGGCCGCAAGGGTCACTGTCAACGCATCTCGTGTTCCAGTGGTTCGGATTGAGAGCTTGCAATGCCCAGCCCTGGATATAATTCTCAGTCAGGAAACGAAAATTTCTTCCTCTTGTGTGAATTACCCAAAAGAAAACGATTTCCTGGTCACACACAGAATACACTGTTAATAGGCCAGAATCAATCCAATGAGAGTTTGCTTCCATCCAGGATGAAAATGACAGCAGATACATGAGAAAACTACCATCCACATTGCCCCCTCTAAGCATCTCACTATTCTCAGTTGGAAATATAGCACTGTTCCCTCACTGTCGCTGGGTCTAAATTCTGGAATCTCCTCACAAGTGGCAGAATGGCAGTACTTACGTGCCATGAATTACAGGAAAGTGACTCATCACCTCCACCTATGGAGTAATTAGAGATGGGGAATGAAATTTCAGGTTGAGATTGTAATTTCACAAGAAGAACAATTGTCCTTTCCTAGGTTTACTTTTCAAAAATAAAGTCTGGGACATTCATTGTGGAGACACAAAAACAGTCTGATCCCACCCACTGAAGAGACATCCGTGTCATCAGGAACAGGCTCCCGTGCACCCGGGGCCACCTCCCTTCGAGCCTCTCCGCTTTGTGTCTGTTCCCAAGTATCTGATTGTGCCAGAGGCCAGATTTTACCATTGCATTCTGGTTATTTCAATGTCTCAGATCAGGTAATGACACCCAGAGCATCAGAGTCAATGTCCCAGCGTCTTGAAGAAGGGAAAGAGCCTTGACTGGCTCTGCTCAATCAGGAATTTCGCCCTTCACTCTCCCCTGAGTCTGGTTCACAAAGTGTGTTGCAAGATTTACGACGATGGAGAATGGGTTATCTGTTTTATTTCCTTTCCATGTTCCACCTACCAACTGACAATTTTGGTGTTCTTTGTAATGTTGGAGTTGGGTAGCGGTAGGGTTGGCCGGTTTGATTAAGCTGTTAGTGAGTAATCCTTTCCACTGACTAGGTTCAGTATACAGCATGGCTCTCAGGACATTTAGAGGAGATATACTTGCATTAATGCAGCGCTTATCAACACCAGCGAGGAAGCCAGTTTACCGATCGCAGATATCATTTAAAGCTTGATTCCTTTTCCTCCGAATGTGATATAAAATCAGGAGTCACATGACATCAGGTTATCGTCCAAAAGTTTATCCGAAATCACAAGCATTCAGAGCACGGCTCCTTTCTCAGGCAACAAGGTGTCGACCTGGATGAACACAGCAGGCCAAGACCTCATCCAAAGGCCAGCCCCCATCTCGTCCCCGCCTCCTTGACGGATTTGTCTTCCCTCCCTCCTCACTGACCAATCCCCATCCCAACTCCCGATCTACACTCACTTTTACTCGCTTCAAACCCGCCTCCTTCATCGGCCTGTCTTTCCCCAGCTATCTGCTCCTCTATCCACCTTCTACCATCGCCTCCCCTCTCTCTATTTATTTCAGAGTCCTCTTCCCCTCCCCCATTTCTGAAGAAGGGTCCAGACCTGAAAAGTCAGCTTTCCTGCTCCTCTGATGCTGCCTGGCCTGCTGTGTTCATCCAGCTCTACACCTTGTTATCTCAGACTCCAGCATCGGCAGTTCCTACTATTTCCTTCCTCAGGTAAAGTGGATGCATGCGATATATTCACAGCAAAGATTCTTTGGGATCATACACCAAAACTGATTTCATAAAGAACCACCTCCGTGCTCGCCCGAAGATTTAGAAAAAAAAAACACATGTCAAAGGCCACAATGGCTCATGCAGGATTCTAACCTGAAAATTCTTGCACCTCCGACATCTACTTGAAGTGAGAAGCAAACCGCGACACCAATGACTCAGTCTGGTATTACCCTATTTAACAATAAACCAGGTGTCACTCAGGCAGCGACAGAGTCACAACCTCGGATGTACGAGACCAGAGTTCAAGTTCTTTTTGCTCCATAGGTGTGTAATAACAGATCTGAACATATTGATTAGACAAAAGCACTACTCCCCGTTGCTTCAGGTAGTAAAAACAGCAACGAACATCTTCTTGTTCTGTCTCCCTGCTCCCGGGACTGTGCTATTTGTCCCTTCAGCTGGGACAGGGCTCTCTGCATTGGCAGAGGCATTAAATAATTTCCCTCAGCGCGCAGGCAGAGCTAGCAGATGGGACACGCTATATAGCTCCCTCTCAAGCACTGGAAGAGGGAAGGAGCAGAAGGGGTGGAGCAGGCTAGTGCAGCAAATTATAAACAGTGATTTGGAACTTTCGTCAAATGACATTTATCAGAGAGAGAGAATGATGGAAAGCTGCTGAGAAAGAGAGAAGACAAAACTGGAGATTAGTCTCTTCAGCAACTTATAAGGGGATCTTTCTTGGCAGCCTGTTTCGTATTCAAGATTATTCTGCACACAGGGCGTCCGTTTGTTTTCTGCCTCCAGAGTGAATTTCTGACAACAGTCCCAGATTAAGAGAATCTGAGTGAAACGCTCACTCACTCAGAGACATCCCTAACGGCCCTAAATTGCGGGGTTGCAGACAGTACAACGCGGTAGGGTGGGTTAAAAATGAGCCATTGTTTCTCCCTCACCCGCTCCGTCACAGAGACAGGGAGAATAACGTCATCAACCCATGGGGTCATTCCTGGGCAGAAAGAAGCCATTCAGCCCATCGAGTCCAAGACGGCTCTCTGTTGCTTGTATTTCTCTGATGTTACTCACAACCGGTGATATCTGTCCCTAATAATGGTGAACTATGTTTGTGTCATGATTCTGTCACCGACATGATAATCCTCTTGTCACTCACGTCTGAAATTGCGTGGGCATTTATTGAAGGGCATGGAAATGGCTGGACGTAATGTGTTTCAACTTCCCCAGTTTAGACCCGCTCAGAGAAAATGTTTTACGACTCAGTTCAGAGCAGATCAATAGGGAACAGAAGACTATTGCGACATTGACAAGCGTGTCACCTCACCTGTGTAAACTCGGCCTGTGTATCAATATGAAGGATTTATTTCAGATGCATGAAGCAGAAAGCTGATCATCATGCAAGTTGCAGAACAAAATGTCATGTATCAATCGCAAATAGCAGAGGATGGCTTTCATCCATCGGTCTCTTGGTTGTGGGCCCATCACTCTCCGGCTGCGCTACTATGCTAACTGGTAAAGTGGTCTTTTTTAAGGCCAGGATTCAGGTTTTCATTTGGCATGTGGCATGTGGCATGTATCTTCAAGGATGAATTCAAAAGACTTTATTGTTGTAATGTAATATTCCATTGTGCAGATGTGTTTCACCTGTGTAAACATAACCTTTGTCTAATTTCCCACATTCTGTTGGTTGAACTCTGATTTCACTCAGAATCACAACATTTGTCACAACACAGACCAAGGCCATACAGCCCACCTTCGCTGTGCCGCTCTCCACAATTAGTAAATGAGTGTCTCTTTTCATGTTATTCTCTCGCCTTCTCCGTGTAACTCTGTCCATTGTTATCTGTAACGTAACCATCGAATTGCCTTTTGTGTCGATTGAATCTGCGTCTTTCGTACTATCAGACAGTGATTTACAGACCCTACCCACTCTCTGTCAAAGCTTCAAACAGACGAGCTTTCAGCTTTCTGTTCTCGATGGAGAGCTTTCCCAACTTTCCCATCTACCATCATTGCTGACATTCCTCATAGACGGCACCATTCATATGAATCTGTTCAATGATGTCCCCAATCACTTCACATTCCCGCATTCCTGAAGTTTCACACCCAGAACTGAGCAATAATGCAGCTGGAAGATTCATTCAGAGTCGGATTGTATGGGCGAACAAGCTGAAACACTTGTTTTCGCTTTGAACAAGTATTTCCTTTTGCCATGTTCACTGCAATGTTACCTGTACCCCATTCCCACTGCAGGCAACCCGATCTCATTTAACGAAGCTGGTTATTCGGAAAGCTTATTGGGCACTGTGACAAAAGCCAAGCTAGAAACGAGGGCTTGTCTGAGAGTTGAACCCGGGAGCTCTCGCATATCAACATGGTACATACCCGAAGTGAGAATCGCACCCCTAGACCATCGAGGCGTGCACCTGGGTACTTTTCCAGCGCTTAACCAGCTGAGACTCGCTCAGAGCGAAGTTTCTTCCACGTTGCTCCAGTAATTCAAAGCAGCAAAGAGTTTCAAGATCATTTTCCTCTCATTCTCTCTCCCTGCTCACAGGCCGGTGCCATTTGTCGCTCCCCCGGTACTGTGTTCTCTCCATTGGTCTATTACACTATTTTCTTCCACTTAGATCACAAAAAGTGTTGAAAGATTCACGAAACTGGAGATTGAGTTTCTGTTTCGTTTCCTTTCTATGTTTTCACCTACCTACTGAGATTTTCCCCCAAAATCTCGTCGTAATCCTCAGGCTTCGTAATGCCCAGGGACGAGAGAATTCAGTTTTATGGGGAGATTCCAGAGGCCGGGATTGTTCTGTTCGGAGCAAAGAAGGTTAAATGGAGACTTCATGGCGCTAGTGTTTGCATGATGCAGACAGTGAGAAACTGTTTCCACCACTCAGGATCAGTAAATAGGGGGCTGGGATTTTACCACATTGAAGATAAAGTGAGTTGTGTTTATGTCGGACTTTTCACCACCAGTGGGCAGAAGTTCTTTAAAACTTGATTTCCTACGGTAGTGGGGAGGAGATGGCCTAATGGTATCATCGCTAGGCTGTTAATCCTTCTGGGAACCCAGGTTTGAACAGTGGCATTTGAATTCAATAATCATCTGGAATTAAGCTTGCTGTGACGAAAACCCATCTTGTTCACTAATGCCCTGTGGGAAAGGAAACTGCCTACAATGCTACTCCAGACCCACGGCAATGTTGCTGACTCTTAATGGCTGAATGGCCTGGACAGAGTGGATGTTGGGAAGATGTTTCCATTAGTAGGAGAGACTAGGACCCGAGGGCACAGCCTTGGAGTAAAGGGAAGACCTTTGAAAACTGAGATAAGGAGAAACTTCTTCAGCCAGGAGCGGTGAATCTGTGGAATTCACTGCCACAGAAGTCTGTGGAGGCCAAGTCATTGAGTACATTTAAGACTGAGACAGACAGATTCTTGATTTTCAAGGGGATCAAGGGTTACGGAGAGAAAGCAGGACAATAGGATTGAGGAACTTATCAGCCATAATTGAATGGTGGAGCAGACTCGATGAGCCGAATGGCCTAATTTCTGCTCCTATGGTCTTATGGTCTTAACTGCACTAGGGACAATAAATGCTGCCTCTCCAGCGATGCCCTTATCATGTGAACGAATTTAAGAAAAAATACTCTCCACAGATGTCAGGCTGAATTCGATCTCATCAAAAAACAGACTTCACCAGTGAAGAATGGAGTGAGATAGGTGATCGCCCGGCGATGCAAAGACGAGAGTTGTTCCTATTTACTCCATCCACGCGAAACAGGAATCACACCCCTAGACCAATGAACCAGCAACAGCTCAGAACTGTTAACACTAAAGCAGCACTGAGTTTTAATAACAGCTTCTTCCCATTCTGAACACCTGATCCAGGGGGCTCTATTAGCTCCCTTCTGCTGGGACCACGCTGTCTCCATTGCCCGTGGAATAAATGATCTTCCACTGGCAGGCCACGCTGGAGGAGAACAGCATGAATGCGCTCTTCAGCTCCCTATCAACCAGGGACTCGTAGAACAGGGGAGGGGTGTGATGGGGGTGGGAGGGATGGAAAGTGTGGAAGGCTGTGCAAAAGGGAGATCGCCCATGCACAGAAACTAACAATATGTTGGGAACCTTGTCCAAATTACTGCATCTGAGCCAGTGCGAAAAATGCAGAGTTGCTGGGAAAAAGGGAATCTCTCCTAATAATGGGGATCTGTGTCTGTGTCCTTCTCAATCTCACAGGGAGGGTGCAGCTGTCTGATTCAGCGTCGGGTATTACTGAAGGGAGTTCTGTGTGTCAGACAAAATGCACCTGATATATATAAACTTCAGCACATTGTTCCCAGCTCAGAGAATAGATTTTACTATTCAAATAATCTCAGAGTGACAGAGAACAGGATAAGGCAATTCAGGCCATCATCTTGACACCTCCTGGAGAGACGTGGGATGTGTGAAAGCAGACAGTCTCGACTTGTGCATAGTGTCAGCATTTACAACTTTGACCCGTGTGACAATAACATCAATTTGAGAAGCTGATTCAGTTACAGATAGCAGGAAACAGTTGAGACAGTTTATAGTGTTTCTGAAACCCAGCAAACCCTATTTGTGTCCTTCCTAATGACTTCATGTCCCAGTAAATCCAGTCCGTGTCTTTTATGATGTCTTCATATCCAAGTAAACGCTGTCCATGTTCGTTCTAATGTCTAATATCCCAGTAAACCTTGACTTGTGAACGGATGCTGGGCCCCTCAACTCAAATTCAATGCATCAAATCTCTTCTCAAGTTTTAAAGAGCGCCTGACCGTTGACAAACCGGCTTCGTCGCTGCTTTGGGAAAGCACTATCTGAACACAAATATGTCTTCATTAAATCCAAGTGCTCTGTTTACTCACTTTGTTCAGTGGAAATAATTTCTCACGATTAGCTCAAACAAACTGCCCAAGCCTACTGCTGCCCATTCCCAACATTATAAGCAGCACCAAAATTGTCAGTTGGTCGTTCGAAACTTGGAAAGGAAACAAAACAGAAAACCCACTCTCCAGCTTCTTGAATCTTTCAAAGCTTTTTGTGAAGCAGACTTAGGATGGGGTGAAGGATGAACGATCTGATTGAGCAGAGCCAGTCAAGGCACTTTGCCGTTCTTTAATAACAAGGTGTGGAGCTGGAGGAAGACAACAGGCCAGGCAGCATCAGAGAAGCAGGAAAGTTGACGTTTCTGGTCTGGAATCTTCTTCAGAAATTTCCCTTCTTTAAGTCACTGGAACATTGACCCTGATGTTCTCAGTGTCATTACCTGATCTGAGACATTGAAATAATCAGGATTCTTAGAAAAGATTAGGAATCCAAACTGAATATCTACTGCAGCAGAATCAGATATTTGGGAACAGACAAGGAGTTGAAAGACGCAAAGGGAGATGACCCGGGGTTCAGGACAGCTGGTTCCCGGTGGCACAGATTTCTCTGCAAGGGATGGGATCAGACTGTTTCCGTGTCTCCACAATGAATGTTCCAGACTTTATTGTGTAAGAGGGAAACTGGCAAAGGACAGTTGGTGTTGTAAAAGTACAATCAATCTGAAACTCACAGGATCATATCTTACAGACAATGTCCCAGATTCACCATCACCATCCCTGGATATGTCCTGTGTTACCTTCATGACAGACTCAACATAGGTGGCGGTACATTGCGACAAAGTCGGGAGGAAGTTGACTTGGAGCACTCAACATGCACTCTGGATCATATTAAGTCTCAGGGCCACTGGTTAAACATGGACAAGGAAAGACCTTGCTGATTGCCGCGCACTGTTCTCTCTCAGCTGATGAATCAGTAGTCCTCCATGTTGAACAGTACTTCGACGGAACTCTGAGGCTGGTAAAAGCACAGAATTTCTCAGGTTTTGGAGTAGATTTGTAGCTCGGGTTGTGGTTGTTGAGGTTGGTTGGCTTGCCGAGCTAGTTTCTTGTATTGCAGACGTTTCGTTACCATGCTTGGTAACATCCTCAGTGCAGCCTCCGATGAAGCGTCGGTGTGTTTTCCCGCCTGGTTTTCAAACTCTGGGGTCCGTTGAGATGGATTGCCTCACTTCTGGTTTCCTTCATAGTGGAATGTATATGGGGTAGAGTTCGATATGTTTATTGATAGCATGCTTCGTGGAGTGCCATGCTTCTAGGAATTCTCGTGCCTGTCTCTGCCTAGCCTGTCCCAGGACCTTGGTGTTGTCCCAGTGGAAGTGGCGGTTCTCCTTGTCCATGTGGATTGAGATGAGTGAGCATTGGTCGTGTCTTTTTGTAGCCAGTTGGTGTTCATGTACTCTTGTTGTTCGTTTCCTTCCTGTTTGTCCGATGTAGTGTTTCTCACAGTTTCTGCAGGGGGTCTTGTAGATGACATTGGTCCTGTCCATGGCGGGGAGTGGGTCCTTGGTTCGGGTGAGCAGTTGTCGTAGGGTTGACGTGGGCTTGCGTGCCACTCTGATGCCCAGAGCAGAATGTACTGGCGATGTCAATGATCATAATCCAGACTGGCTCAGCAGCAGTTGGTCGGTTGTTAGAGGACATAGTTGTTTGACTGTGTATGCAGGTGGTGAGAGAACCAAGAAGAAATAAGACGTGCTTGACCCCATCCTCACCAATCTGTCCTCAGCAGACGCATCTGTCGCTGACAGTGACCACACAAAGTGACCAGTATATAATTCTTGTGGCGACAAAGTCTCGCCTTCATTTTATGGATATCATCCTTTGTGTTATTTGGCACTATCACATTGCTAAATGGGTCAGACTGCGAACAGATCAAAAACTCAGATGTAGGCATTCGTGAGGAGGTGTGGAGGATCAGAAGCAGCAGAATGGGACTTCAAAGGAGCCGTAGTTGTTGCTTGTTGCTAGATTATTAATATTAATCTCCCTGATCATGGAAATGAATCTTCTGTATTTCTCATCAATGTATGGCGTTCAATTCAATCTCCAAGCAGCCTCCTCCATTCTGATCAAATACACTGTGACAAGATATATTAGGATCGCGCCACAGATAAAACAAGCTGAAAGCCCGCCTTTCCTGTTGAAACAATTCCATGACAAATAAGAAGCTATTTCTTGCTCTTCTAGTCGTGGCTGAGTGGTTAAGGCGATAGATGGAAACTTAATGGGGTTTTCTGCGCCAGTTCAAATTCTGCTGACTACATTTTCTCAAGTCGCAATTTTATGCTGGATGAGTTGAAATATCCGTCTCACAAGCCCGCCTGAGAGTCGAGTCATTTGTTGACATTCAGGAAACCCGAGTTCTGAACAAGAATCTTAACATACTCTAAACTTTAATTGTATTTATCTTTCCACAAATACTGCTGAACGTGTTGCGTTTCTGCAGTATTCTCTGTATTTATTCTATATAAATGCTGTTTTGCATTAAATATCTCGAATCCCAGTCCTCTGGTAACTGACCCTGATCAGTGGCTACAGTTTCTCCCCACCATCAACCCGCCCATCCCTACCACTCACCTCCCCCACCGCACACTATTATAAACTGGCCCAGCAAATCTCCAGTTAAACTTGTTTGATCCAAAGAGAACATTCCCTCCAGATTTTGTCCTCCAAACGTGACTTCCTCATCCCTAGACATGGTGCAAGGCAGAGGACTGAGAAGAGATTTTCTGAAAATATTGTCAGTTGGCAAGCTGATAATAAGAGAAAACCCTGTCTCCAGCTTTAGGAATCTTCAGAAAGTCTTGGGAACCGGAATCCCAGGAGAATGAAGGGTGAATTGTCTGACTGAGCACAAACAGCCAAGGCACCTGCCCCTTCTTTAAGAGGCCGTGACATTGACTCTGATGTTCTCGGGACATGAGCTGTCCTGACAGGATTTAAAGGATTCTCGTTGCAGCACATCAGGAATTCAAATCTCATCTTGGCTACGGGACAATCAGAAAACTTGGGAATAGACAAGTCACTGAAAAGTTCCAAGGGAGATGGCCCTGGTTGTAGGAGAGTTGATTCCCAGTGACATGGATATGTCTGCAGAGTGTAGGATCAGACTGTTCCCATGTCTCCACAGTAAATGTCCCAGGGTTTATTTTGGAAATCAAAAGTGATAGAAGGCAATTGGTTTTTGACGCGAGGCAGTCTGAAACTTTAATTCACTCATAGTCTGTTTTAAGGGACGTGCAAGTTCTGGGGAGCTAGACTCTGAGGCTCAATCGACCCGCGCGTTTGGCTATTGAGAGAGAGGTCGATGGTTTGAGGCTACCCAGGAAGCAGCAATTGTTGTTCTCACTCCACCAGTTCTCTTTGCTGGACTATTCTGGGATTTTAATACGCTCAAAAATGTGTTGCTCAAATGAGAATCTTATCCCGTGAGTAACCACAAAGGTGTTTCAATGCTGCTTTAATTGCTAACGTAAAGAGCTGTGAATGTGGGGAATCTGAAACAAAAACAGAAACTACTGTTTAAGCCGAACAGTTTTGACAGTAGTTGTGGGAGAAAACAGTGCCCTGAAATGTTCCCCCTGATTCTCTGTCCACAGATGCTGCCAGATCTGCTGAGCTTTCCCTGAAATTTATGTTTTCTTTTTGTTTTTAAATGAATGTTTATCCCATCTGTTGGGATGAAACAACCAGACCCACCATGTACCGAATTTAACCCTTTTAAAATCAGAGAAATGATTGGATTAAAAAAAACACCTCGTAACAATTCACGCTTCCTCAGCTCCACAGCGAGAGAGACCTGGAAAGGCAAGGAGAGTTTATCCTTCCGTAGCTGTGGCCGAGTGGTTAAGGCGACAAATTTAAAACTTTTTGGGATGATCCTGCGCAGTTTCGAATCCTGCCGACGACGGTTCAGAGCTGAAAGCAGTTTGTCTTCTTGTTTGCGAGAGGAATCACACAGGGTTGGGAGTAAAAAAAAAACATTTCACCCAGATCACCAGTGGTGGGCATATGCAACTCACCGCCTGTCAGAGTGGAAGAAGTAATAGCCCTTGTACGAGTTAAGATGCATTTATATGCACACTTGCATTGCTACCTTGCTGAGGCTAAAAGCCAAGTGCTGGGAAGTGAGACTGGAACAGTCAGGGGCTTGAGTTCAACCGGCGCAGACCTGATGGGCTGAAGGGTATTCTTCTATGCTGGAGAACTCTATGACCAGCTGTGGTCAGCTCAGTTTGTGAAGTGACATCGTTTGTAAAATACATTCGAACCCACTTTCCCCTGATCTGTCTGTCAGACACGTTATCCATTGAGACAGTGGGATCGGGGATAACTGGCACTGTACATATTCCTGGAATCAGTATCTGGAGCATCAGGAGGATGCGTTCCTGGTGCCTCTTTACCCAGCCGTGTGCAAACCCATCTCTTCTTCATCCCTTCGTTGTGCCTTTCATTCCGTGGCGCTGCTTTCCAGGTAAAGATTTGCTTCACGATGTGGCTGAGTTGGTATCAAACAGCTCATTGACCTCGGAGCTGGGCGGTCAGAGAGAGCTGGAGGTGAGACAGGGACACAGGCAGGAAGAGATGCGACATGAAAGTGTTTAGAGTTTGTCGTGTGTCAGTTGTTTTTAGTGAGGGATGTCTGCCAGTCGCTGTCCTGTCAGATTCCCTGGAGTTGTAGTGATTGGGTCAGTGAGTTTTCTAAATTGAAAGTTGCACGTGAGCAGTCTGTGGGACTATTTCAGCTCAACTGTCCATTTTATATCCCAGCTCACGGAAACAGTTCTCATTGTCTGAAGAAGTCACTTGTGATCCACCGAAAGCTGCCTTTTATCACAGAAAATTGTGTGTGGAGATGGAGAGTGGACGTGAAGTACATGGAGCGGGTGTAATGCTGAGGTCACTGTCACTCTCGGGGTGTGTCTGTGTGTCTCCCTCTGTGGGTGAAAACGAGCACGAGTTCCTCAGGGAGGTATTAACACAGTTTTACCATCTTAAACTTCAGTCCCATTTGTTGTGCGAGAGATAAACTCATTGACATTTGCATTCGTAACGTCTGAGCACACAAGGCTATGGGCCAAATGCTGGAAACTAGGACTAGAATGGCTGGAGTTTCGATGACCTGCACTGAAACGAAGGGCCGAATCGTCATCGTCCAAGCTGTAAAATAATTCGGAGATGGAGAAACCGATCTGCAGCGAAAGTGGTCACAAATGAAAACACAATAGCAGTATCGATGAGAAAAGACACAACTGCTTAGGTCGTGTCCCTTGGTGCTCCAGTGGTTAGGGTTCGGTGCTTTCATCGCTGCGGGACGCGTTCGGTTCACGGTCGAAGGACTTCTGTTGTACTAATCTGTCGTGGTGACCACATTTTGGAATGGCTTTTCAGGAGCTGACAGCTAATCTGTTTTATCCCAAAAGTTATCAATTAACATAAAACAAAGAAGTGCGGAAATCTGACACAAAACCAAGAATTGATAGAAAAACTCAGCAGGCCTGGCAGCATCTGCAGAGAGAAACAGAATCAACGTTTCGGATCCACTGACCGTTCGTCACTACCAGGTTAACTATGCATTTCTATAGTATAATGCTGGGAGAAATTATTAGTTTTATCTGTCGAATCAGCGTATTTATAAAACTTGCCCTCTCTCATTAGCTTACACATGTCAACTTTTCAACTTTAAAGGGACTTGATCAGCACTAATGTTCCTTCCGTTGCCCTGAGGTGGTGAAATCCTCTGCTTTTTTCTTTTCTTTTCTGTCAGTTAGCTGCCATGTCGCATGGAGAACTGGGCCTTACCGTGTCTACCACAATATGTGCTCCTGTTTGTCTCTCTTTGTCCCTGTGTATCCAGCTCGCCCCATTTAGCATTCTCCGACACTCCATCTGTAAATACCCCTCATTTCCCGTTTATGCTCTGTGTAAAGTCTGAAAGTCGGAGACACTTTGAGAGTGGAGTGTCTGGTCTAGACTCCCATTCCCAGCATAATGTGTCTGTCAGTTATGACTGAGGTAAGGAGACATTTCTTGTCTCAAAAGATTGTAAATCTTCAGAATTCAAAATAGAATTCCTAATTCACGAGAAAAGAAAAACAATGCTACCACAATTATTAGATTATAGCGATGTCTTTATTGTTGGTGTAAAAATGAATGAATGATGACAGCAGAGAATGAGAGTGCCATTACCACAACTTTCCCCGGTAAGGCTGCAGTTTATCCTGCCTCGCCTCGTTATTCCGACCAAACTGGGAATGAAGGGATGAGATTACAAGAAAAGGAGAAGCAGAAGTGATTGTGGAAGAGCAGAAAGGAACTTCATGATGAATCCAGCAGAAAAACAGGAGACACTGAAGCAGCCGCCTGATGATAAATGTGTTTTTTTTTGCCAGTAAAACTCACCACCTCACAAAGCGTGGACTATTGAAGCGAAGCTGTCACGGTGATTACCTTTGCTGGTTGTTCACGCTGTGAATGTTACCGTTGTTGCTCATGTCCGTGCTAATACTACAACTCTGCCGCATGTAAGCATCATGCATAAACTGGAGATAGGCTCTGCAAACTGAGAAACCTCCGGCTGCGCAACAAGGCTGACTTCCTGCGTTCGGAACTTTTGCAGAACTTCATGTTAATCTGTCATGCTTCTGCTTCTGCCTTGCAATTGGTCAGTGCATTCGGTTATTGATAGAAAGAATGGCATTTCGAAACTGCCCAACAGCGCATGCTATTTTGTTTTACTACTCTTTGACGTTTCCGGTGACACAAAAGAAATTTTCTGATGAAGGGTCTAGGCCCGAAACGTCAGCCTTCCTGCTCCTATGATGCTGCTTGGCCTGCTGTGTTCATCCAGCTCTGCACCTTGTTATCTCAGATTCTCCAGCATCTGCAGTTCCTACTATCTCTGATACAAAAGATTGTCAGTCGGGGTTGTGCCTTCAAGAGCGAACTTCCAAATTTTGTCAGCTCCACTGTTATCTATTCAGACCACAGACATACAGGTTTTAATACAGTCATTATCAACATTGTGATGGAACAATTAAACCAGCTAAGTACCTGCATTTAATTCATAAAAGTTTATGAAGAGATTGGAATCAAACAAACCCAATAATTATTGTCTCTTCCCCAGCTCCACGCTGAGTGAGACAGGGACAAGCAGTAGGGTTTGACATCACATTCTGCAATCCTCCGCTGTCAGCAGAAAATGACCACTGCAGCTTCAATCAGCCACTTGTTGCACATCCTGGGAGGCAAGACCCTACAACCAGGGCCAAACTTCCCCATCCACCGAGCACACGCTCAAGGAAACATAGGGAGATTACATCCTGCTGAGTAAACCTCAGAGCAGCATTGACACAGTCTCCGAGTGAGTGGAACTTTATCTGAGCCTCACTTTGGAAACCTCAACTGATACAATGAGTGGAAACCAGTTCCGTGTGAAAAAGGGCGAAAATCCTTTTACATTTCACAACGGCTGCAGCAAATTCATCTTGACCTTCGAATCTTTTTAACTGAACTCTGAAAATACAGTCCCCAAATGCGGAGAGGCAGAAGTTGTTGATGTACTGAGCAAACAAAGTACTGAAAGCGTTGAGTGAGTCTCGGCAGAAAGATACGCATTTCACACAGTTTGTACCAGAAATAACTTGGTATATTGAAGCACTGTCTCTCAGAGTGACTGGCAGTCAAATAGGCAGCCAAGGGAGGAGGGCACCGACATTAAAATATGAATTTTGAATGTTAAATCTCGGAGCAAACGCCAAAAATGGATTATAATGATCTGAAGGAGTACCAGCTGAAAAGTGGAAGATGCAAATGATGTTATCTGTGATTGAGAGGAATGAACTGGAAACTTGGGATTTTCTCGGTGGATCCCGGTGCCTTGAAATTAGGTTGCAGGGGATTTGGCTCAGTGTGAAAATGGAAAGTAAGTCGCCACGAGTCGAGCCCGGCTAGGTCAGTTGGTAGAGTATGAAATGTTTAATCCCAGGGTCGTGGGTTCGAGTTCTACTGTGGGTGGTTTTTGTTTCTTACAACTTCACTTCTTGAGGTGAAGCCCAGGTCGTCATTCCTCCAGTAGTGTCACTTGCCAAAGCGTGGGTTCCCTGATGCTGCTTTTATTCTGATACCGGTTTCCAGTTTCTGCTGAAAACTGTCTCCGTTTTACTGGAAGTCCCAGAGATCAGATTGAAGGTGCAGCTGCGTGTACAACAAATGTTATTTCAAAGGGGCAAGCGCTACTCCAATCCTGCACCAACAAAACTGTTCAGAGTCACAGAATGAGAATGGCCTCTTCCTCAGCAGCTCCGTGTCAAATCGAACTGAACCAGTATTAACTGAATCAGAGGATTCTGCGCAAAACGTCAATCAAGTCTCCCTGAACGTTACCCAAATCATAAGGAAAATTATCTTCTTTTTGGCCGTGTGGGTTTACTCAATGAAATCTTCATTTGTGGTAACAGAGGGGAAACATTGTAAGTTTTCAGTATGACAGAAGTGATCTGGGTGAAAGCAGAAGTAAAACATTCTCAGAGCAGAGAGAGCTGATTGGTCGAGGATGGCTCTCCCATCTTCTGTATAACAAAAACATAAATTGCTGGAAAAACTCAGCAGGTCTAGCTGTATATGTGGAGAGAGAGAAGAGTTAACATTTTAGGTCCAGTGAAAGTTCTTCAGAACTTCTGTTTTTTTTCCCTTGTTCCATCCACCTCTCCCTCTGCCTCTCAGCACCTTCTCTCTCTCTTTTTTTTTTATTGAATCCCTCCTGCCTTCCACAATTTCACGGTGCTTCTCTTTTGTTATTTCCTCTTCTCTCTCTTTTCCTGACTACAGATTTGATTCAAACCTATTCCATCTCTCACTTTGCCCAGTTCTGATGCTGAACAATCAACACTGTTTCTTCCATCGATACCGGAAGAAAATAGACTGTCGGATACAGGAGCAGAATTAGGCCTTTCGGTCCAACTAATCTTCTCTGCCATTCGATTATGGGTGATTTGGTTCTCAACCCCATTCTCTAGCCTTCTCCCGTTACACTTGATCCTCTTGGATTTAGGATCCAGTGTCTTTTACAGTGTGTGTTTGAATCCCGCCGCCTCCACGAGTGCTGGTAGCTTGTTATGTTGTACCTTTGTGTGACTGATCTAGATCTAAGTCGCGCACGACAAAACTGACCTGTTTTAAACAAAATAATTCACGATGAGTGACACCATAAAGCCTCAGAAGCCATGCTGTGTTTCTGCAGTATAATGGCTATGGCTTTTGTCTCACAAGTGAAAAGTGTGCAGTCCTATACCAAGCAGAAAGAGGGCTGCTGCCTCATTATCCAGGAAAGGTGCATTGCCCCAGACTTCGTTAGATGTGACCACAGTCTGTTATGTAACTGCTATTCTCGTCCTCTCGCAAATATTGCGTTGAATCCACTTGCAAATATTAGCTGTGGTAGAAAACAAAACATAACAATTCTAATGAGGGGTAGTAAGAACTGCCGATGCTGGAGTCAGAGATAACACAGTATAGAGCTGGAGGAACACAGAGGCCAGGCAGCATCAGAGGAGCAGGAAAGTTGACGGTTCGTGTCGGGGTTCTGAATAAGGATCCCGACCTGAAACAACAATTCTAATTAATAGCAGTGAGAAATTTTTAAATCGAATTTCTGTTCTTTTTTCAGTCAAATTATACTGTCCAGATCATCATTGTAACTAAGGCGCTTGGCTGTTTAAATCATTGTTGTTTGTACTTATAGCTTTGCATCGTACTCTCGTCGCCATTTCCGTAAATGCTCACCTCATAGCTCTGGCTGTCTGCCCTTTTCGTACCAGGTTACCTCACGAGACAGCCGCACTGTCTGTCCTTCATTCATATATAGATCAAGAAATGGAAATGTTATCATGTTATCTAACATCACCAACATTTATTGCAGTGTAGGTTCCTTTGCATTCATGGAAAGGGGCAAGCATTTCCCCGTATCCGTCCCTCCTTTCTGACAACGATGGCTTTCTTTGGAATTACATCCAACGAAAGAGGAATGTGAAAATAAATACTGAGAGACGGGAAACACGGGATTACTTTGCGGAATATGCTAACTTTTCTTCACAGATTCAATACTGCGAGATTTGCTTTGACATTCATGTTCAGAATTAATTTCTATATTTCAAATTGTGCGGGCGTTGTGGTCTTTACAAGTAATTTTTACACATTCCTTTTTGTCCTGGAGAGGGGGCTGGTGAGCTACCTAGTCGAAACCATTGCATTTCTTGCCGTGCAAACGCCCACAGAATTAGAAACTTCATCTAATGTAGAATGTGATCAACAAACTTAACTTTAGTTTGTTCTTTCTGGTTCTGTTCGGTTCCTAGAACATTTTCCAGAAAGGAAGGCAGTGGACTAAGAATCCAGTCCGTTTGGGAGATGGCGCAGATTGGAACCCCACCACATAACCACCTCCCTACCCCTCCCCTTTCCCAGATGTGTGACTAGTTCATCATTCAGTCTCCACCGAACGTCTAAAAGAGATGATACGTTTATTCTTCACTGCATCTAAAAGGTTTTTCCTTTACTTTCTGCACTTGTGCATTGAAAACTGACTGCTTGGGAACTGACTGCATATCTCAGAAGCTGGGAAGATTTAGTAGGAACAGTCTTGCAACTAAATTCAGCAATTTCAATTCGAAAATGCAGATCAGACAAAAGTAAGGAGACCATGACAACCTTCCAGACAATAAACAAAACCGCTGGCTCTGTGAGACACAGGGACTGCACTCCTGAGAAAACTGACAAAAACGGGAGTCAGCTGTTTTCTGTCAATTACTTTCTCACTATCCAGAAGCTGAGATAATATTAAGAATAGACAGCGCAGAACCATTGCAGCAGAGTGGACTGCTTCCTGGGAAATTGGCAAAAACGAGGGTCCGCTGCTTTCTGTGAGTTATTCTCTTTTCGATACTGCCAACAATCCCGGCTACAAATGGATCTATTTCAACAAAAATAAAATGTAAAACGATGAACAGCTGCGAAGTGTAGTGTAGTAGTTATCACGTTTGCCTGATATACGAAAGGTTTCCTGCTTTGATCCCGGGCAGAAACACTAAAACCACCTTCCTTATCTGGGCGAGACATCCCGCGCCTGCTTGCTGATGGAAACGAACAGACTGCATTATTTTACTGCTGTTCTCCACAAAAAAATCTTGCATTGAATCTACTCGCCAATATTTGCTGTTATGGCAAAAAAGAAGTCAATTTGAATTAATTGCCGTGTGAAACTTTGTTGTATTTCTCTCTCTGCTGATTCTGAATGCGAGCGGAATTGTACTGAAGAGCTTTACGTTCCAAAAGTGTCCTAGTTCAAAGCCAAGCAGAAGTGTGAATTGCCTGTCCTACAGCGGCTAACCGATTCCTGACTTACCCTCTCTCTCTAATGTAATCTCACAGCAGCCTCTGAGAGGCATACTTCAGCTGTTGTCTGCCACATATCAAAATTTACGAATCATAAACCAGAAGGCCGCAATCATCATTTTCAGCTGAGAAATATATTCGCAAGTCGAAGCACTGGCCTTATTAACGGCTCATTCAGTCAACACCAGAAATGAATGGATTTACAGACACAAACGAACCTCTTGACTGGTGCTCACGTAGAATCACTAACATTAAGGTATGCTCCGAAAGACAAAGCCAAGCCATATTCTAACTCAAACTGAGGAAATGACAGACAGGCTACAGAATGCAGCAGATCTTTTCAGACGGCACGGTGGCTCAGTGGTTAGCACGGCTGCCGCATATCGCCAGGGACCTAGGTTTGATTCCACCCTCGGGCAACTGTCTGTGTAGAGTTTGCATACTCTCCCGCTGTCTGTGTGGGTTCATTCTGCGTGCTCTGGTTTCCACGCACAGTCCAAAGATGTGCAGTTTAGGTGGATTGGCCATGCCAAGTTGCTCGTTGTGTGCATGAATGTGTAGCTTAGGTGGGATTTGGGGGATGGGCTTGGGTGGGATGCTCCAAGGGTCGGTCTGGACTTGTTGGGTCGAAGGGCCTATTTCCACACTGTAGGGATACTACAATTTTTGTCTTTATCTCACAGAGGCAGTGGAAAAATAAACTGGGAGGCAGACGAAAGCTAGGACTGTGCAGCCCTGGTAGAGAAACGAAGCCTCCTTCCTCAATCAGTCACCAAAAAGACACAAGAAGGTGACTCGGGCGCTGGAGGTCTTCACAGCTACAACGAACATCGATCACGTACAGTTAGCAACTCACTGACATCTCTGATGGCCTTTTATGGTCTGATGTGGATTTCTAAATAAGCACCGTGGAATTTAATAGAATCTAATGAGTAGCTTTCCTTCATTTTCAACATGGGTTTCCAACTCAGTTTAAAGCCATGTGACTTTGCTGTTGATGTGGAGGCGCCGGTGTTGGACTGGGGTGGACAAAGTCAGAAGTCAAGTCCAACTGATTTACTTGAAATCACAAGCTTTCGGAGTGGTGCTCCTTCCTCAGGCGAACGTCAGGTGGAACCTGTTGGAATAAAACCTGGTGCCATGCGACCTCTGGCATTTGCTATTTCTCAAGCGTGGAAAGCTTCGCCAGAAAACGCACGGCAATGGACAAAGACAAGGACAGTGAAAGGAATCGAGATAAGGCAGCTCGTACCTGCACTGACTTTGGAATATTTTCACAATGGGATCTGCCTTTATCGGATTCTAAATCTGCTTATCTTTTGAGACGAAGGATTTTTTTTTTTTTCCCGGACTACTTATTTCGAATATAAGATTAGTCACTGAAAGTATGCTGTATGGTATCATCTTGTACGCGGGTCATTTGTCTTTGTGCAATGCTGATCATGTTAGACTTACACCGGAAAGTTACTCTGTTTTGAACAAGGGACCAAATCCTATTCCAACGTGAAAATCTAAATCCCAGAAATGTGCAGTTCGTATTTTCTGTATCGAAACACACATTCTAACAGACACATAGCATTTGTTAATCACCGAGTCTCAAAATATACATTCATTTTCCTTTTGATTGAACGTCTGTAGTTATTTGGTGATAAATGAATGTTGTTGCAGCGCATGTCACACCCACGTCGGGAGAGGAGGAGTGTATGGGAATCGATATACAGCAGTGACCACTCTCTCCAACAGCCTGATATGAAACAGTGAGACACTCCAACCGTCATAAACCCGCATTTATCAAAGCTTAACTACAACAGAAATTGCTGGAAAAGCTCAGCAGGTCTGGCAGCATCCGTGAAGAAAAAAATCGGCGTTAACTTTCGGGTCCGGTAACCTTTCCTCAGAATTTTCCAGCTGACTCCACTTCTCCTCATGGGACAGTTCTGCCATCCCCACTATCAGCCTACTGACCTTTTTCCGCAGCACTCTCACTGTAGCAAAGGCATCCTGCCTTCGGTAGGGAGACCCAAACTGCAGGCAATCCGCCATGTCTGGTCTCACTGAGGCCACAGTATCACTGCAGGAAGACATCCCTAATTCTGAACTCGACTCGTCTCGTACTGAATGCCAACATAGCGTCTGTCTTGCGAATTGCTTGCTGGATCTGCCCTGTTTCCCTGGACCGGTTTACAAGGACACCCAGGTGGATGGGATGTGAGCAGATTCAGGGGGATCTCGCAGTCCGGTGAAATGGACAGACACGCGGCAGCTCACTCAAACGCTGAGAAAGGTGCAGCAATTCATTGTGGATGAAAGTCTGAGGAGAAGCAGAATAAACGGAACGGTACCAATGTTAAAATGGGCACATGGCCAGAGAGACCTGGGCTTTCATCTCGTTGGTGACTTTTTCGGTCAGTGTGAGTCTCAGAATTTGCCAGTTGTACTTACATTTAACAGCCTGAAAATTTTAGAAAATTGCATGGTATTTGAATCTGCATGTAGTGATATAATTCATCAGGGAGCTTTTCAGCTTATGAGCCCTCACAGTCCTCCGTTTCAGTCCCTGCCTGTTGTTTTTGTCTCCCTCTGTCCTTCTGTATCTCATTCTGCTCATCTCTGTTTTCCTCACTATGTCTCCCACTGTCCCCAACTCTGACAGTTCTCTGACTGTATACTAAAACATGGTAATGTTAAGGCAGACTACATACTAAATGTAACAGTGTTTGCTGCGTCCTGGAGGGGATACTGGCTCGGGGACAGTAAAAAGGGTCATTTCCAGCTTGGTGACCTGGTACTAGTGGGGGTGCCAGAGGATCACTGCTAGAGTCACAGCCATTTAAAATCGATATCAATGATTTAGACGAAGGGAACAAGTGTAATGTCTCCAGGTTCACTGACAAGACCACAATGGTCGGGAAAGAAAGCTGTGGGGACAAGCAAAGAGGCTGTAAACAGATATGGAGATAGCAATAACTGCAGAGGCTGGAGTCAGAGCCAAAATAGTGTGGAGCTCGAGGAACACAGCAGGTCAGGAATCATCAGAGGAACAGGAAAGTCGCTGTTACATCTCCACACTGTAAACAGCTGTGGACAGGTTCACTGAGTGGGCAAGTAATTGGCATTTAGAATATAATGTGGAGAAAAGACCATGTGTGGCAGAGATTTACACACTTAGAACATAGAACATAGAACAGTACAACAAGTACAGGCTCTTCAGCCCACGATGTTGTGCCGACGTATTATCCTACTAAGGTCAATCTACCCTGCATACCCCACATTTTACTATCCTTCATGTGCCTATCCAAGAGTCGCTTAAATGCCTTTAACGTATCTGACTCCACTACCACTGCTGGCAGCGCATTCCACACGCCCACCACTCTCTGTGTGAAGAACCTACCTCTGACATATCACCTGTACCTTCCTCCAATCACCTTAAAATTATGCCTCCCCGTAATAGTCATTTCTGCCCTGGGAAAAGGTCTCTGACGATCTACTCCATCTATGCCTCTCATCATCTTGTAAACCTCTATCTAGTCACCTCTCCTTATTTTTCGCTCCAATGACAAAAGCCCTAGCTCCCTCAACCTTTCTTCATGAGACCTGCCCTCCAGTCCAGGCAGCATCCTGGTAAATCTCCTCTGCACCATCTCTAAAGCTTCCACATCTTTCCTATAATGAGGTGACCAGAACTGAACACAATACTCCAAGTGTGGTCTAACCAGAGTTTTATAGGGCTGCAGCATGACCTCACGGCTCTTGAACTCAATTTCCATGTCAATGAAATTCAACACACCAAACGCCATCTTTACAACCCTATCAACTTCGGTAGCAACTTTGAGGGATTTATGGCCGTGTACCCCAAGATCCCTCTGTTCCTCCACATTGCCCAGAATCCTGCCATTAACTCTGTATTCTGCATTTAAATTCGATCTTCCAAAATGAATCACTTCACATTTGTCTGGGATGAATTCCATCTGCCACTTCTTTGCCCAGCTCTGCGTCCTGTCAATGTCCCTTTGCAACCTGCAACAGCCCTCCATGCTGTCCACAACTCCACCAACCTTCGTGTAATCGGCAAACCTACTACCCAACACTTCCGTTTCCTCATCCAAGTCATTTATCAAGATCACAAAGAGCACTGGTCCCAGAACAGATCCCTGTGGAACACCACTGGTCACCGAGCTCCAGGGTGAAAACTTTCCATCTACTAACACCCTCTGTCTTCTTTTGGACTGTCAGTGCGATATTAAAATCCCCATTCCTCGCTCAGTCCACGTTCCCAGAGCCAGTGAGGTTTTAACCCTGAGGGAGGGCAGTTTTCTGACTGGATTTTATAACATTGTTACACTCAGTACCTTCAGGTTGCAATGTTCGCTACATCCCATCACATCGTCTACTTTGCTCTCTCTACCGTTTTATACTTAAAACGTTGGCAGATGAAAATTAACGTGGTGAAATGTGATTCACGCTGGACAATGTCTACAAATTTGAGAGACGTAGATATTTTGGAAGTGTCAACTACAAAAGGGCACAGCTTCAGGGTGAGAGGGGCAAAGTTTAGGGGAGAATTGCAGTGAAAATGCACCCCGCAGAGGGTGGTGGGTGCCTGGAATACACCACCAGTGAAGGTGATGCAAGCAGGCACATTAACAATGTTGAAGACATTTCTTGATTGACATGTGAATGGGAGGCGAACAGAGAGACAGACACTGCACATAGGCAATGTACACAAATAAGAGAAAGTTGTCGAGCCAACGATTAAAAAGCCTGGTGGCACCAACTCACAGTGTTACTCCGAGCTATGACCCGTGAACTTACCCCTACACTGTTGCCCTCACAACGGCCTGATCCCCTACAACAAGCTGTGAACCCATCTCCACTATGTTCTCTGAGCAATGGCCTGTAAACCTGTCTCCAAAAAGTTGCCCTAGCAATGGCCTTTGAATCCATCACTACTCAGTTCCCCGAGCTATGGTCTGTGAACACGTCCTTACTTTGTTCCCCTTGAAATGTGTTGTGAACCCATCCCCACTCTGTTCTCCTAACACAGGCCTTTGAACATTTTCCCAATCTGTTCCCCGAGCAAGACCTATGACTCCATCACAACTCAGTTTCCCTAGCTATGGCGTATGAACCCATTTCCATTCTGTTCCCGTAGCAACAGCCTGTGAGCCCATCCCCACTCTGTTCTCGTAGCTTGACTCTAAATCCATCGCCACGAGCTGTGAACCCATCCCTACTCTATTCCCGTAGCAATGGCCTGAGAATCCATGCCCCAAACTGTTCTCCGATCAACGGCCTGTGAATCTAACTCCATTCTGTGCCCATAGCAATGACCTTAAAACGTGTTCGAACTATGTTCCCCTATCAATGGCCTGCGAAAGCTTCCACACTCTGTTCCTCGAGCAATGGTCCATGAACCTGTCTGTACGCTGTTTCCCTAAGAAACGGCCTGTGAAATCTTCCTCAATGGTTCTCATTGCAACCACATGTGAACACACCCCCATTCTGATACCTCAGCCAAGGCCTGTGAACCCATTCACACTGTGTTCCCCTTGTAATGGACTATGAACCCATATCCACTCTGTTCTACAAGCAGCGTCCTGTCAACCCAACATATTTTATTCTCCTAGCAAGGCTTGTAAACCTGTTCCCACACCATTCCCCAAGCAAAGTCCTGTGAACCAATCACCAATCATTTCGCCTATCAAGGGCTGTGAACCCATCCCCACACTCTTCCACTAGCAATGGCCTGTGAACCCATCCCCACTTTGTTCCCCGGACAACAGCCTTTGAACCCATCGCTTCTGATTTCCAAGCAACAACCTGTTGCTTCACCTATCTGTTCACCTAACAATGGCCTATGATCCCAACCCCACTCTGTTCTCCTAGCAACGTCCCGTGAATCCCTTACAATGTGCACTGCTCGCAACAGTCTGTGAACCCTGCCCCATTCCGTTCTCCTCTGAATAGTCTGTGATCACATCCCCACTCTTTATGCCAAGCAATCACCTGTGAACTCATCTCCACTCTGTTGTTCCAGAAACCGCCTGTGAATCCATACCCACTGTGATCCCCTGGAACTGGCCTGTGAAACTACCCCACCCCGCCGTCCACCTCACACTGTTCACCTAGCAATGGCCCATGAACCCACCCTCACACTGTTCCCCCAGCAACCGTTGTAAAACAATCCCCACTCTTTTCTCCTAGTACCGGCCTGTGAACCCTTCCCCATTTTGTTCCCTTAGCAATGGCCTGGCAGCCATTCTTAATCTGTTCTCCTAGCAAGGCCCTGTTAAGACATCCCCATTCTGTTACGGTAGCCACGGCCTGCGAACCCATTCCTATTCTGATCTATGAGCAACAGCCTGTTAACCCATCACCCATCTGCTTGCCTAGCAACAATATGTGACCACATCCCCACTCTCTACCCCGAGCAATGCTTTGTGAACCCATTCCCATTTTGTTCTAACAACAGCTTGTGAACCCATACCCAATCTTCATGCCTATCAATGCCCTATAAACCCATTCCCACTCTGATCCCATCACAACAGCTTGTGAACCCATCCCCATTTTCTTCCCTTAGCAACGACTTGTGAACGTATTCCTAAGGCCCCATGAACTCATCTACACTCTGTTCCCGTAGCAATGGCCCCTGAACCCATCCCAATTCACTCCCCACTAGCAATGCCCTGTGAACCTATCCCCATTTTGTTCTCATTGCAACGGTCTGTGAAGCTATCCCCACTTCCTTGCTCCCCAGCAACTGCTTGTGACCCCTTCCCCACTCAGTTCCTCCAGCAAAAGCCTGTAAACCCATCCAGTTCTGTTGCCCTGCCAACGGCCTGTCAACCCATGCTAACTCTGTTTCACTAGCAATGGCCTGTGACTACACCTCCACTGTGTTCGCCAATAATGACCTGTGAAATCATTTCCACTGTCTTCTCCTAGAAACTGCCTGTGAACACAACACCACTCTGTTTATTAGCAACATCCTGAGAGCCCACCCTCACACTATTCCCGCAGCAGAGGCCTGTGAACCCATCCCCATTTTGTTGTCCTATGAGTGGCCTGTGAACCATTCCCCATTGTGTTCCCACGGAAATGGCCTGTCAACTCTACACCACACCAATCTGACAAGGGGCCGTGAGTCCATCTCCACATTGTTCCCCTAGCAACGGCTTGTGAACTCGTTCCTATTCTGTTCTCTTCTCACCAACCTTGGAACCCATCCGCACCCGTTGTCTGAAGAACAGCCTGTGAACCCATCCCCGGTCTGTTCCCCTGGCAAGAGCCTGTGAATGCATTCCCATTTTTTTTTTCTCGTAGCAGAGGGCTGTGAATCCACACACACTCTGATCTCCTTGCAGCGGCCTTATGTCCCTATTCTGTTTTCATAGCAACGGCCTGTGAACCCGTTCTACTCTGTTCCCATGGAAACAGTCTGTGATTCCCAACCCCACTCTGATGCCCTAACAAGGGGCTGTGAACTCATCCCCACTCTGATTCCCAACAACAGCCTGTGTTCCCTTCCCGGCTCTGTTCTCCAGCAAGAGCCTGCGAACCCATATGCGTTCTGTTCCCTTAGCAATGGCCTGTGAACGCATCACAGATTTGTTCTCCTAGCACGGGACCATGAACCCATCATCACTCTGTTCCCTAGCAACGGCCTGTCAACTCAACATCACTCCGATCTGACAAGGGCTTGTGGCCCATCCCAACACTGTTGTCAACACTGTATTCACCTGAAAACGGCCTGCGAACTCATCTCCACTCTGATCTTCTCGCACAGGCCTTTTGAACCCGGCCCCATTCTTTTATTTTCCGTAGCAATGGCCGATACATTCATCCCCACTATGTTCCCCGAGAAACTGTCTGTGAACCCATTCCGACTCTGTTCCCACAGCAATGGCCTATAAACCCATCACCACTCTTCCCGAAGCAACTGTTGTGAACTCATTCCCGTGATTTTCCCCGAGCAACGGCCTGTGAAAATATGCCTAATCTGTTCCCCAGCAATGGCCTGTGATCCCATCCAAACTCTGTTCTCCAAGCAATGGTTTTGAACCCATCCCCACTGTTCCCCTGCAACAGCCTGTGAAAACATCCCGATTCTGATCTCCTTGCAACGGCATATTGAAACCATCATCCATCTGTTCGCCTAGCCACGGCCTATGAACACATTCCCACTCTGTTCTCCTAGCAACATCCTGTGAACCCATCTCCACTCTCTTGGCCTAACAACGCCCTGTGAAGCAATCCCCAATTTGTACTCCTAACAACGGCCTATGAGCCCATCCCCAGTCGGTACACTGAGCAACAGTCTGTGAACCCAAGCCCACTCTGTACCCCAAGAAATGGGATGTGAACACACCCCCAATCTGTTTGCTTAGCAGTAGCCCATGAACCCACCCTCACACAATTCCCCTAGCAACGGTTGTGAACTCATCCCAACTTTGCTCCACTAGCAGCAACCTGTGAAACCGTCCCCGCTCTTTTCTCCGAGCCCTTCCCCATTTTGTTCGTTTGTAAAAACCTGTCAACATATCCCTAATCTGTTCTCCTAGCAAGGTCCTTGGAACCGATCCACAATCTGTTCTCCGAACAACATCCTGTGAACCTATCCCCATTCCGTACCCCTCGCAGTGGCCTTTGAACCCATCCAAACTCTGTTCACCTCGTAATGACTTTGATCTCCTCGCAACTGCCTGTGAACACACCACTCTGTTTATTAGCAACATCCTGTGAGCCCACCCTCACACTGTTCCCGTAGCAGAAGCCTGTGAACCCATCCCCATTTTGTTGTCCTATGAACGCATGCCCACCCTGTTCCCCTAGCAATGGCCTATGGTACCACCCCAAATCTCTTCCTGTGCAAAAGTCTGTGAACCTATTCATATTCTGATCTCCTTGCAATGGCCTTTAGAACCCATCACCCGTCTGCTCGCCTGGCAACGGCCTATGAACCCATCCCCACTCTGTTCTCCTTGTACGTCCTGTGAGCCCATCTCCAACCTTTTCTGCCAGCAATGGCCTATGAACCCATCCCCACTCTGAACACCAAGCAACGGCCTGTGAACCCATACCCACTCTGTTCCCCTAGAAACCGCCTGTGAACCCATACCCATTTTTCCTCCCGGCAACGGCCTGTGAACCTACCCCAAATCTATTCTCCTAGCAATGGCTTAGAACCTATCCCCTGTTCTGAGCTTAGAGCAATAGACTGTTAACCCATCACCTGTCAGCTCGCCTAGTAATGTCATGTGAACCTATACCCATTTTGTTTTCCCAACAACAGCTTATGAACGAATCCCTTGTCTGTATCCCCGAACAACAGTCTGTGAATGCATTCCCATTCTGTTGTCCTAGAAACAGTCTTTTGAACCCATTCCCAGTCTGTTGCCTAATCATGGCCTGTCAACTCAACCCCACTCTGGTATTGTAACAAGGGGCTATGAGGCGGTTCCCACGCTGTTCCTCTAACAATGGCCTTTTGAACTCACCCCAATCTGTTGACCTTTCAACGACCTGTGAACCAAAATGTACTCTGTTGTCCTAGCAACGGAAGATATGCAGGGTGTGAGGCAAGTGGAACACGGGTAGTTTGGCAGGTAGAGAATCTGCAGGAGTGAGGGACTGTGGAGAAGAATGGTGGAGGGAAGGACATTGTAAAAAGCACAAACAATGGAGGAGGAATGAGAGACAGGGACATTATGAGAGTGGGAGGGAGAGGTAACGAGAGAGAAAGATGGATTCTGCATAGGCTGGGTCAGAGTGGGTTACCCAGAGGTGAATGCAAGAATAGAGTGAATCAAACCCAACTCTTGAGCTCAGCCCCAGTCCACTCCCCTTCCCTGAGGACTAAGACTTGGGGCCGAGTCTGTATCTCTGCCGCTCAGCTTATCCCACACAAAGACAAACAACAATATAGTTCACTCTGCTTCTTGACACTTTTTAATGAACATTTTTATTATTTACAAATTGAAGTTATACATATCGTCAGTGGAATGGTGCATTTCCTCACTGCTGCCTGAGTTGAGAGGAAGATTGAAATGTGTTCCTTTAACCCTGTGGAGAATAAGGGTGGACAAAGCAGCTTCATCCTCAGTCTGTTGCATTAGTGACCGGCTGCTTAATTGCTGAGACGTTGAACTGAAATGAGAACATGCTGAATGGATTGTTTAATGAGTGAATTTGATTGATTGATGAATTTGGGTAAGGGGATGTTTCAGCACATTCTTCAGCTGCTGTCTGAACTTAATCTGGGTCACAGCATAAATCGCAGTGTTTGTGCAGCAACTGAAGAGCTGCAGCATGAATCCCAAATCCTGCACAGACCAATCTAGATTCACAGACTGATACCCAATATTCCACATCCGATACCAAATAGAAAATACCATTAACGTCGACCACAACAGGATGAAATTGGCCGAGATCACAAACAGTAAAATAACGGACTTTTTTCGATTTTGCACTTCTGTGTCAAACTGAAAGTCCCCATTGGTGTGAGCCCGGAGTCTCCTGCGGGCTCTGCTGGTCACTAAAATGTGCCTGACGGTGAAAACATTGAGTGGCAGAATCAGGAGAAATGGGAGAGCCGGGTTTAGAATGTGGTGGAGGAACTCGATTGTGACCCAAAACAGAGAGAAATAAATGTCGTATGTTGCATCACAAAACCAAGGGACGTTCTCCAGCCGATACTTATCTGTGAGCATAAAATACCAGAAAATGTTCTTTAAACAGCTCAACACAGTCACTGTTCCCAGAACTACAGTTGCCGTTTTCTCACTGCAGTATTTACTTTTCAGCTTCGGGCAACAAATACTGACATATCGATCAAAGGTGAAAGCGACGGTGAACCAGACAGAACAGTCAGTGGCTGCATAAAGCAGGACAGCGTGGATCTTACACACGGGGATGTACCCCAGGAAATAAAACTGTTCCCGATAAACAAGGGGAATGTGTCTCAATATCAGATCGATGATAATCCGGAGGGCTTAAATGGGACATGAGATAACTTTGGCAGATTAGGTTAAGGATAATGCAAAGAGATTCTACTACGATATTAAGGGCAAAATAGTGACTAGGAAGAAAATAGGGATGCATAGAGACCAATGAAGCCAGCGATATAGAACATAGAACAGTACAGCACAGTACAGGCCCTTCGGCCCGCAATGTTATGCCGACCTATTAACCTATTAAGATCAATCTACCCTGCATACCCCACATTTTACTATCCTCCACGTGCCTTTCCAAGAGTCGCCTAAAAGTCTCTAAAGTATCTGACTCCACTACCACTGCCGGCAGCGCATTCCACACGCCCACCACTCTCTGTGTGAAGAACCTACCTCTGACATCTCCCCATATGTCTTCCTCCAATCAGCTTAAAATTATGCCCCTTGTAATAGTCATTTCTGCCTTGGGAAAAAGTCTCTGACTATCCACTCTATCTATGCCTCTCATCATCTTGCACACCTCTATCAAGTCACCTCTCATCCTTCTTCACTCCAATGAAAATAGCCCCAGCTCCCTCAATCCTTCATTATAAGACCTGCCCTCCAGTCCAGGCAGCATCCTGGTAAATCTCCTCTGCATCCTCTCTAAAGCTTCCACATCTTTCCTCTAATGAGGTGACCAGAACTGGACATAATATTCCAAGTGTGGTCTAACCAGAGTTTTATAGAGCTGCAGCATAACCTCACGACTCTTAAACTCAATCGCCCTGCCAATGAAAGCCGACACACCATACGCCTTCTTTACAACCCTATCAACTTGGGTAGCAACTTTGAGGGATCTATGGACGTGGAACCCAAGATCCCTCTGTTCCTCCACACTGCTGAGAATCCTGCCAGTAACCCTGTATTCTGCATTCAAATTCGACCTTCCAAAATGAATCACTTCACACTTTTCTGGTTGAATTCCATCTGCGACTTCTTTTCCCAGTTCTGCATCCTGTCAATGTCCCGTTCAACCTAAACAGCCCTCCACGCTGTCCACAACTCCACCAACCTTCGTGTCATTGGCAAACTCAGTAACCCACCTGTCCATTGCCTCATCGTAGTCACTCATAAAGATCACAAAGAGCAGAGGTCCCAGAACAGATATGGAGAAGCACAGGTGTTTGAGATCCTAAACAGTATTTCACGTCAGTACTTACTGTGGAGAAAGACTAGTAAATTCAGGGAAATAAACAGCAATGTCTTGAAAAGAGTCCACACTACAGAAGAGTGATATTAGAGGTCTTGAAAAGCTTGCTCAAATGTATCTGAGGACGTTTGGGAAACCAGGGATTAATTTGCGGGACCCTGAGCAGAGATATTTCCCTCAAGCATAGGAGGTTGTGGGGTGACGTTTTAGAGGTTTATGAATGCCTGAGCAACATATATAAGATGAATAGACAACGCCTTTGCTCCCAGGGTAAGAGAGTCCAAAAGTAGAGAGCATAGGTTTGAGGTGACAGGGGAAAGCTTTAAAACAGACCTGAGGGATAACGTTTTCCACACAAAGAATGAAATGGCAGAGGAAGTGGTGGAGATAAGTACAATTACAACATTGAAAAGACATTGGGGCAAGTACACAGACAGGAAAGGTTTGAAAGGATACAGGCCAAACGCAGGCAATTGAGACTTGTTCAGTTCGGGAAACCTGGTCGGCATGGACGAGTTGGGCCAAAGGATCTCTTTCCGTGCTTCACAATTCTATGACTCCAGTTACTGGAGGAGGAGACTACCGAGATAAGGCATGTTGCAGAGACTGAAGCAAATTACAGAGATAGGGATGGTGTCAGGATTGGAGTACGTTTCAAATATATGGAGGGATTGTAGAGAGGGGAGGTGGTGACAGAAATAGGAGCAGTTATAAGAGTTAGAATGATTGAAGACACTGGGCCACGAGACATGACACAGATACAGCCATGGAGGTTGAACACAGAACAGAAAGATCAGAGACAGCATTACCGCCCTGTCGTGGGAGATTTGCTTTCACTTCTGTTGTGCTGTTCCTCACAAAGACAGCACAGGCCTGGATTGCTAACTGTGAACTTCCTCTGCTGTCTTCGGAAGGTACAGTATCACAAAGCTTAATGGCTTGCTGTGCCAAAGCTTAAAGTAGGCCTCCCATGACGACTAGTGATTGAGTCTGACTCAGTAATTAGGGAAGAAAATCTGCCATCTTCACTTGATCAGGCCTACACATGTCTTCAGACACACAGGAACATGGTTGACTCACAACTACCCTCTGAAATGGCACAGCAAGCCATTCAGTTCAAGGGTAGCTAGGGGCGCGTAATAAATGCTGGCCAGCCAGAGAAAATCACATCTCATGAGTGAATAAATAATAACTGGAACTGTGCTGGGACCAGTGTCCTGGCCAAGCATGTCAGTAGGTTTTTGGACAGGGCTTTAAACTGACAGAGAGGGTGTAGGGACAGGGTTCAGGGGAAAGGAGATTTCCAAATCCAAACAGAAAATGTGACCGGAACAGCATGATGATGTGGCTGAAGACAAGCAGAAAGGGACAGGAAGCACAGAGTTTCACGAAACCTATACATCAGTCTGTGACAGGAAATCGTGGTACAAAGTAAAAATAATGTTACTTTTTGGAATGGACAAAGTATGCGCAATAAAATAGTGACATTCGAAGAGGAGCTCGGAGAATGTTTTTGTCAGTATTTCTTTGAATAACATGCTGTGCAACTGGCTAAGGATGTAACTATCCCAGATCGACTGTTGTGTGATGAAGCTGAGTGAATGAGTAATGTCACACTGAGAGATCCTCCAGAAAATTGTGAAAAAGTGGAATTCCAAGGGATAATGAAGTTTTAATGTGATCATACAAAGAACAAGCAACAACTAGAAACAGAAACAAAGCCAATTGTATGACATTGAGAGGAGAATTGACAATTGTAAACAGGGTAATCTGACTGAAATGTATGGCCGTAAATGTACAGTGGAAAACATTTGAAGGAACAGTGTAAAATATCCAACAAAAGGACATTCCATTGAAACTGACAAAAGCTCAGCAGGAAATTCCTACATGTGTCTCACTCAGGATGTAAAGGAACATATTCAATTGAAAGAGTCTTAGAAGACCACAAAAAAAATCCAAACAAATCAGAAGAAAGAGCCTGCTTAGCAAAAGAGGATTACCAAAGTATGGACGTAGATATTAAAGGATTGCAAGGGATTTCCTAGCAGAGGAATGCAGTAGGAAGAGGAAACATTGTCGGGATTTATTGAGATGATAGGAACAGGGAGAGTTGAAGGTGCTGGAGGTGTTGAGAGTGTTACGGAAATTGGCAAGGGCCTGAACGATGTTACAAATCCAGGAGGAATTGCTGAGCTGGAGGTGTCTGTAGAGGTAGGGAGGGAAACATGCACTTTTATTTATTCATTCATGGCATGAGGATGTCACCAGCTGGTCCAACAATCATTGCCCATCACTAATTGCCAGAGTGCAGCTCAGAGTCAGCCATATTGCTGTGGGTCTGAAATCACATGTCAGTTAGAGCAGCTAAGAATGTCAGATGTCCTTCCCTAAAGGACACAAGTGAACCAGATAAGTTTTTCCTGATAATCAAGGATGCTTTTATGGTGGTCTCATCAATGTCCTGTACAGCCACAGCATGACGTCCCCATCTCTTATTCTCAGTGCTCTGACCAATGAAGGCAAACATGCCAAATATCGCCTTCATCACCCAGTCTACCTGTGATGCCACTTTCAGGGAACTATGTATCTGCACCCCTAAGCCTCTCTGTTTGACAACACCATCCAGGGCCCAACCATTAGCTGTTTGCGTTCTGCCCTGGTTTGTCTTTCCAAGATTCAATACTTCACATTTATCCACCTTAACCTCCATCTGCTATTCCTCAGCCCATCAGCCCGATAGAGCAAGATCTCGTTGAATTCTTAGATAACCTTCTTCACTGTCCACTATACCACCAATTTTACTGTCACCCACAAACTTACTAAGCATGACTCCTATATTCTCATTTAAATCATCAATATAAATGACACACAACATAACCGAACCTGGCAACACACGCATAGACCTCCAGTAAGAACAACAAACCTCTGCCAGCACCCACTGTCTCCCAATGTCAAGCCAATCTTGTACCCAATTGGCAAGCTTTCGCAGGAGCCCATGTGATCTAACCTCATTAAGCAGTCTACCATGCAGAACCTTGTTGAAGGCCTTGCTAAGAGCCATGTACCACTCTGCCTTCATCTATCTCCTGTCTACCTCCTCAAAACAAAATCAATCAAGTTTCTGAGCCACGATTTTCCACACACAAAGCCGTGCTGACTAGCTCTAATCAATCCTTGCTTTTCCAAATGCATGAAGATCCGGTCTCTCAGGATCTCCTCCAACAACGTACCCTCCACTGACGTCAGTGTCACTGGTTTGTAGTTTCCAGGCTTTCGTGGCTGTCGATGATATTAATATCTCTGCGAGAGCACCTCACAATTTCTTACCTAGATTTCCACAATGTCCTGGGATAAACCTGATCAAGGCCTGAGGATATATCTGCCTTTGTGCATTTTAAGAGTCCCAGCACCTCATGTTCTCAATTGTGGACTCTTTTCTAGACATCACTATTTATTTCACCAAGTTCCTGAGGTGCTCTGTTTTTCTCCACAGTAAATACTGAAGCAAAATATATGTTTAGGACTGCATCCATCTCTCGTTGTCCCACATACAACGGCTTTGTTGATCTTTAATAGGCCCTCTTCACTCCCTAGTTACTCTCCAGCCCCTGTTCAAACTTGTCAAAATGATTCTGAAAATTCAAATTAACCATATCCCCCTACTACCAATCCCGTCCCTCACCTTATTTATTCTGCAATTTACACCCACACCAAAAAAATGAAATCGAACAGGCTCATCAAAAAAAAATCCCTTTCATAAAATCATGCATCTTCTGTTGTTTCGAAGGGTGCAATTATTGTTTATTGTCATATCCTTTATAATACAGTCAAGCGCATTTCCAACTTACTGTCAGGCTTGCACTATTTGGTTTCAGACTGACTGCACAAAGGGTTTCGGGATTCTGTGTGTATCAATCTGAAAAAGGTAGTTTACAGGTTCAGAGGTAATAGAGAAGGCAAATCAAATGCTGACAATTACTACAAAGGGAATGAAGTTTAAAAATAGGGAGTCCTTGCTAAAATAAATAAGTTGAGTCAGACTACACCAAGAATATTATGAACAGTATGACAGCCCTTAGGAAAGATATTCTTGAATTAGCGACAGGCCAGAGAAGGTTCACTGGGCTGATCTTGGGAATGGAGGGATTTTCTAATGAAGAGAGGTTAAGTAGTTTGAATTTGTCTCATTGTCGTTTAGAAGAATGAGAGAGAAATTTAATGAAGTATCTAAGATTCTTCGTGCTTTTTTCAACGGGGTTAAAAAATAAAACAGTACAGCTCAGCACTAGGCCCTTCGGCCTCCCATGGCTGTGCCTACCACAATGTTATTCTAAACTAATACCATCTGCCTGCACATAGTCCATGTCTCTCGATCCTCTGCCTGTTCATTGCATTTGTCACAATCCTACGCAAAAGCTTCGCTAATGTGCCTCACAGATCTCATTTAAAATTTCCTCCATCCTGGCCACCCAAGTATTTGACATTTTTACACCGGAAAAACAGATTCTGACTATCCGCATTATCTGCTAGGGCAATTCTTTTCTTTTCTCTTTCCTCTGCTTTTAACCGGAATTCAGACTGCTTGAGTTCCTTTTCCTGTTCAAGCTGCTTCATCTGCAATTGAATCCTAGCCATTTCCAAAGAGTGAGTACCTCTCCTTTCCTCACAGACAAGGGTAACCCCAACTCCAGCTTGTCTGCCAATTCCAACAGCTTTGCCTTGGTCACTTTTTGCAAAGCCCCCGAAGTCACTGCTTCCACCCCCAGAAAACTCTGAGTGAAGACTGAAAGAACCATTCCTACACAAGGCACGCCCTGTTTAAACCAAGCGAATGCAACACCCGAAACAAAAGACACTAACAACTACGACTCACCACCTTTGAGTCAATTCACCCTAAACACAAAGTGGAAATGTAGAATTATTGCGACAAGAGCCCCCAATCTGTTATGGGCCGGGCAAGAATTTCCTCACAAGATTTTAAGAAAGTAGCCTAGACCCTAACTTTGAGATAGTCAGGAGGGTCCCGAACTGAAATGTCAACTTTTCTGCTCCGCTGATGTTGCCTGGCCTGCTGTGTTCTTCCAGCTCCACACTGTTATCTTTAGACCCTAACTTTCTTATTTTAGAGGCAGATGTCAAGTGGGTGTTCCAGATATGATGCACTTGGTTTGAAGCAAAACACAATTTATTTAAAAACTACAGTTAAAACATGAACAGAAGAAAGTGGAATTTAGAATAACAAATATCGGAAAACTTAACCGATCCAATACAGTAACTATTACGAATTAACTGTTCCAGTATAGTCACATCCCATAAACACACCCCTTGGCAAAATGGTAATTTCAATCACAGATTCTTAAAGGCAGGAAGGAACAACATCCAGAGAGAGATTTCAGAGAAAGCCAGTTAGGAATTATTTATTGAAGCTTGCAAACCTTCTGGACGCACAAATCTTGCGACTGCTACAGCTAAAATATAACTAGAAAGCCTGAACTGGCCACTCCTCTTCCATTGTTAAGTTGTTTTTGAACAAAAAAACCCAAAGGCCTCCTAAAACCTGGACACTTGAGCACCTCTGCCTTTACAAGTGATCTTCAAAAAAAAGGACAAAATAACCTTTTTACAGTGACAGTTTCATCACACACTACACCCACTTACCACGAGCTGAGACCCTCGTAAAAGCGGAAACAGCTTCAGTTCATCTAGTCTGATCCTACACTCTGTACACACCCATAAAAGACCGACGCATCCCCTGAGACCCACAGTAAATACTGATGCAATTCCCAGGACACCATGGGACCCACCCTAAATACTAACACATTCCCTATGGTCCCTTTTACATACTGGCCTGCTCCTTGGGGCCCCTAAACATACGTAAGAACATGAATATGAATGAGGAGCAAAAGTAGAATATATCTCCCCACTCAATCTTGTGCTACCAATAACTATGACCATGGCTGGTCATCGAACTCAGTCCTCTGATCTAGCTGACTCCCTATATCATGTGCTCTCTTTAATCCTAAGAACTCGATTAAACTTCTTCTTGGAAACATTCAATGGTTTGGCCTCAACCACTTTCTGTGGCAGTAAATTGCACAGATTCAGAGGCGATGGCCGAGTAGCATTATCAGTGGACTGTTAATCCAAAGACACCAATAATGTTCTGGCGACCTGGGTTCGAATCCTAACATAGCAGATGGTGGAATTTGATTTCAATAAATATCTGGAATTAGGAGTTTAATAATGACCATGAATCCAATGTCGATTGTTGAAAAAACCCATCGGGTTCACTTATGTCGTTTAGGAAAGGAAACTGCTGTTCTGGCCGACATGTGATTCCAGAGCCACGAAAATGTGATGAACTCTTAACTGCCCTCTGGGAAATTAGGGATGAGCAATAAATGCTGCCTCGCCAGCGACGTCCTCATCCCATGAATGAATGAAATAAAAATAAAATCTCTGGCGAAGATGTTTTTCCTCATCTCAGTCCTAAATGACTTATCCTGTATCTGAGACTGTAAGCCCTGCTTCCAGATTCTTTAGTCATCGGGAATATTGTTCTTACTTTTACTATGTCTAGACCTGTTAGAATTTTATAGATTTCCATGAGATCCACCCTCATTTTCCTATACTACAGTGAATACTCTTCTAATCAATCCAATGTCTCTTCATATGTCAGTCCAACCTGGTATCAGACTAGTAAGCCTTTGCAGCATTCCCTCTATGGTCAGAACATCCTTCTTCAGATAAAGAAGACCAAAACTGCACATAATACTCCAGATACGGTCTCACAATGGCCCTGTACAAATACAGCAAGATATCTCTGAATCCTCTGTCTATGAAGGCCAACATACCATTTGCCTTCTTCAACCCCTGCTGCACCTGCACCCACTGTGTAAATACTAACACACTCACTGGGGAATCTCAATAAATATTGACTCATTCCCCACAAATCCCTTATAATTATGAACACACTCCCAAAGGCACAAAATCCTGACACTGTCCTTGGGCACACCTGAAAATTGCGGTCAGTCACTGGAGACTCACTGTGGTGTCTTTATGGAAGTCTGTTACACGGACACACTACCCGCAGACCCATGTAAACGTGGACAACATCTTATGTAAATGATGACACACTGCCAGCAGCATTCTGTTAAATATGCCCTGTGAGAATCGTGGCAAATACTAACAATTTCCTTGTGAGAAGCCTCTAAAAACTGACACACTTCTTGGTGATTCCTTGGAAACTCTAGCACATTATATTGGAACACTTTTTAAATACTGACACGCGCACAGAGATACCCTGGAAACACTGACAGTCCCACTGAACTCAAGTAAACATCATCAGAGTCACCTTGGACTGGCTGTAAATGCTGACAGACTTCCCCGGAGACCCACTGTAAATATTCTTGTATTCCCTCTGGAACACCCAGTAATTATTGACACATTCCCCTTGGATTCTCTGCAGATACTGATATACTGTCCACAGACTCCGGAAAATTAGAACACATCGTGCATGAATTCCCTGTCAACATTACTCACTCCCCAGACCCTCCCGTAAATACTGAAACACTCCCAGTCAGGTTCCCAGAAATTGTTAACGCACTCCCGATGGATTTGTTGTAAATATTGATGCACTCCCCTGAGATTTCCTGTAAAGGTTTGTTACACTTCTCAGGAATGCCCTTTAAATATTGATGCCCTCCACAGAAACACCCAGTAAATGCTGAAAATCATCCCCTGGGACATGCTGTAAATACTGATGCATCCCCTCTGGAACCCCTGTTAATATTAACACACTCACCTTGGATTCCCTGTGGATACTGCTTTTAGAGATACAGAGCCACAGAGCTCAGAATCAGATCCTTCAGTCCAACCAGTCAGTGCCAACCGTGAACCCAAACTGAACTGGGACCAAGCACAGGCAGGTGGGACATGTCCTCCGAATATTTCTTATTCATGTACTTACCCAACTGCCTTTTAAATGCTGTAATTGTACCCGCACCCAATATTTCCTCTGGAAGTCAATCCCATACATGAACTCTGTGTAAACAAAAATAAAATTCCATGCAGTTTTTGTTAAAATCTTTCTCCTCTCACCTGAAAAGTATGACCCAGCCTTGAAATCCCCACCCTCTTGAACTGAAATCTGCCATTCACCTTATCGATACCCCTCATGATTTTTAAACTTCTGTAAAGTTACCCCTCAATCTCCTCTGCATGGGATCCAACAAAATGCTGTAACGATTCCCTGTAAATACTGACGCACTCCCCAAGGACACCTTATTAATATCAGCATTCTTCCTGAACACCCCCTGTAAATAGTGATACACTACCAGGGACCCCCAAGTAAATAATGACAAAGTCCCCCTGGACCCATTGTAAATACTGAATGAATATCCCAGACACACTGCCAATACTGTCACATTCCCCAAGGACACCTTAAATACCGTTCACTCACTGCAGTGAGGACAAACTCCCCAGCAAATTCCTGGAGTACTGAGATAGTTCCGAGTGATCATTCTGTAAATAGCACTCCACACAATCACTGGAAAAATTCTATAGATACTGACTCATTAATCACAGGCTCACTGTGAATACTGACACACTCACTGTGAAACCTGCACAAATACTTATTCATGCAGGGCCCAGTAAAAATCGCCAAAAGTAAAACATTTTGACGAACCCTGCGTTTTTGAGCAGAATCCTGCACTTACAAAACTTTTCAAGGAGACAGCTGGACTGAGTCTGCGAGAAATACACAACACAATAATCATGCCTGGGAATGGTGATTGCTGTGTGGGATTATTGAGATAACAAGGTGTAGAGCTGGATGAACACAGAAGGCCAAGCATCATCAGAGGAGCAGGAAAGCTGACGTTTCGGGCCTAGACCCTTCTTCAGAAAATTATTGTTCGGCCTGGAATCCCATTTTGCACCTCCTCTCTTAACGGACAATTGACCGAAACCAACAGACCCTGATCCAAGAGATAGTAGGAATTGATCCAAGACAGCTTTTACACCTCAGACTATGCAGCACAGACAGTATGGCGCCTACAGAGATACTTGACATTCCAATCCATTCATTCACACACGCTGTAACCATTGGAAAGCTAATTAACCTCAGAGGAGAACATCAAGGACACAATGAAAACTACAGATCTGGTGTGAAAATAATGGGACCCACAGTCAGTATAACTGCCAGCCCCGATCTTAGGGGAGGAGGAATTTGAACAAAGAGCTTCCGAACACAAGTCTTTCTGAACCGAGAACACCGAAAGCAAGAACCTGACCCAGACCATCCGAACCAGACACCGACAACACGATCAATCACTGACTTCACCGAAGCCACGAGTCCTCAGTCACAACCTGAGGGGAAAACCCGCTCGCAAAACCCAAAGGTGAAGAGAATCGGGATCTCACCAAAACACACCTGAGCGCATCAGCTGACTCAACCCACTCTTAAAATCCCACACTGTCCAAAGTCTTCATCCAGGCTCCAGGTATGGTGATCCAGAATGACCATTGGGACTTCAAAACCACATTCTGGGATAGAAGCATAAACCCCGAGATCCCAAATTCCAACATAGGGTGCATTGCATTGGGACCCTATTGAGAGGAATTCAGGCAGACAGTGTAACTGTTTGTTTTCTGTGTGTCAGTAAATAATGTCTAATAGTGGTAATCTCTTTTCATAGTGTATTGTATTAACTTCTTAGAATTTACTGAGGTACCCATTTCTTAAATTATAATTAACTTTATGCACCTAAGTAAATAGAGATTCCTTTGCCCTTAAATACCTGTCTAAAGTCTCCTCATTCACATCCCATAAATAAGTCCAGTGTTCAGAATCACAGGTCTGGGAGCCGCTTAAAAGTCAGGAAAGTAACTGCAAACCAGAATCCTATACTCATTCCCCACAGGCACTCTGTAAATACACACACACTCACTGTGGACCCTCAATACACACTGATACATTCCCGCAGGCGTCCCCTGTAAACACTGACACCTTCCCCCAGGCACACCCCCATCCTCCCCGTAAACACTGACGCATTCTCCCAAGCACACCCCCATCCTCCCCGTAAACACTGACACCTTCCCCCAGGTGCCCCCCTTTAAACACTGATAGATTCCCCCAGGCGCCCCCCTGTAAACACTTATACCTTCACCCAGGACCTCCGCCGTAAACAGTGACACCTTTCCCAAGGTACACCCCCACCCTCCCCGTAAACCCCGACACCCTCCCCCCAGGGCCATCCCGACCCTCCCCGTAAACACTGATACATTTCCCCCCCAGAGCCCCCAGTAAACACTGACACATTTCCCAAGGAGCACCCTGTAAACACTAGACAACTCTCCTCGGAGCCCCCTGTAAACACTGACATGTTCCCTCAGAAACACCTCGAAGGACTGATACATTCCAGCTCCCACTTGGAATGAAAACTACAGGCACATCCATAAATGATTAAAATGAACAATCCAAATAACACGGTTCAATTCCGTCTGTGAGAACAGTGACTACACTTCAAGCAGTCTAGATTTCCAGTGATTTTACCTGTTCCAGCAATTCACTATAACTAAATATTGTGTCGGGAATGTGTTCTGAGGGAAAATGTGGATTGTCCAATATATAGGAAATGTTTCTACATCGAGATCCTCTGACTCAGAATCATGAAGCTGGAGCGTGGGGAAAGACAGGACTGTATGAGTACAGTATGCCACATCTAACTGTGTTAGTCACAAAAATAAACCTCTTGGTTTGAGTCCTGTCATGGTCAGTGAGGATCAGTGATCGCGATCTGATTCCCTGTGTAGGAGAAAGTCTTCCTGATCTTCAAAAAACAGCATTTTAATTTGAATATTCCAGTGTATCAGAATTCCCCTCCAGTCTCAGCGATGAACAATAAGCACCAGTTTATAGCCAGACATCAACGAGGCACAGGAAGAGTCCTTTATGTTTCAACAGAGCAATCTCAGTGCCACTATCAAACAAATGGGGAGATCGTTTCTCTGAAAAAGAACTTGGGTCAGATTTACATCATTTAGCACCTGGAGCCTGACTTGCAGTTTATCAACATTGTTTGTTCTGAAGAAGAGTCACATCAGATGTGAAACTTTAACTCTGTTTCTCTCTCCACATGTGCTGCCAGATTGGCTAGGTTTCTGCAGCATTTTCTGTTTTGTTTCAATTTTCCAGCGTTCACAGTTCATTTTAGTGACATCATTGTTGACTTCTCAGCACTCATCCAGTTTTTGCAACATTTTTTGATCCCCTTAGCATCGCAAACATTGCAAACCATTTTCTGGAATATAGTCAGCGATTTAGTTCTTGAGGTGGAAATGATCACAGATTCACAGGTATTTGAGTGAAGACATTTCTGCTTATCCCAGTCAATCAGGCTGTTCTACCATTCTGAGACTGATTCATTATTCTAGATTCCTATCAGCAAAGATAGCTGCCAACATTTATCCTGTCAATGTCTTTAGTAGATAACGCCTCTTTATTCACATGCAATATAGGATATCTAAATCTAGCCTACTTAGTCGCACCTCATGAAAATCTCCAGTCCTCAGAATAAGTCTGGTGCCCCTGTGTTACAATCACTCGAATGCTAATGTGTGCTTCCTTAAGTGAGGAAAACAAATCTGCACACATTTGTGTATTTCTGGCTTCAGAAGGTTCCACAAAGTGCATTGATGGAAATCACATTGAAACGAACACGTCCTTTTTCCAGGTGTTCAAGTAACTTCATGCGTAATTTGTAGACAAAAGAAATCTGTGTTCCAGGGAACATAATCCCATTAATGACAGGGCTGTTGCACACAGCAACATGACCCTCTCACAAATACAAGCCATCGTCTTATGTTTTAAATCAAAATATTAAGCAGAAAAAAAGTCATGTAAAAAACTCACTCCTTGCCCCTTTAATAAAAGAATTTGCTGATAAGATAATGCTAAAAAAATGTATAATACATTGAGACAGGGGTAACTTAGTGTGGCTAACTGGTGAAACTGGCTCATAACGACTCTTAGACTCCACAGAGTGAAGCAGTAGATTTACCAAATCATTGACAAAAATAGCTCAGAAACAAAGGGTTGAATTCTCATAAAACTGACAAGCAAGATGTACCATCAGATTGACAGATAGAGATCGGAATTGTTCTGATGAAGGGTCTAGGCCCGAAACGTCAGCCATTCTGCTCCTCTGATGCTGCTTGGCCTGCTGTGTTCATCCAGCTCTGCACCTTGTTGACACTGATTGGTGGTGCATGCTAGAAACTATTGTGAGTGAAATAACTTTGTGATCTACCACTCATTCACTAAGAAATGAATCTCTGTTTCACCTAAGAAAAACAGGTGTTTCGTTCACTGGCCTCCTGACTTGCAGACAAAGGAAAACTGATCCCAGGACTCTCAGGGAAATTACACTGTTAGTGACAGTCCATCACACACAACAAGAGCCTCTTACACTGAGAACAGAACAGATTATAGTTAAACAGACATGCATCCCAACATGAAAATCTGTCACTAATTCTGAAGTCATCTGCAAACCTACCTCCTATATTCACATCCAAATCATTTATGGACATGACAAAAAGCAGCGTACTTTTATCCCCTACTGTCCGTCCAAGGTTTAACTTTGATCCACATGTTGCTTATTTGAACAACATGAACATGTAGCCAATATATTTAGACTTTTAAACTGTCAGATATAACTATGGAATCTTTCTCAATTCAATGATCATTTGGCTTCTAGGTATTTTTGAAGCTACTTTGAGCTGCGTATGTATAATTAGTTCCTGGAGAAAAAATCTCTTGTGAATTCTGTTGAATAAACACATTTACAATCTGTATGTTCCTTGGTCCAATTATCTTAGCAAAATGTAAAAATTTTTAGCCAATTACAGTAATTACCTTTTAAGTGGCCGATTTATAATCACAATTAATTTCTAATTATTCCTAGTACAGAACACCTTGTAAACCAAATTATTTTTCCCATCAGAGCCGATATTATATATCTAACAGTTTACAGTGCAGTCATCCAACTGTATGTCCAATTATTGTATTGGTCCATTATCACAGTAAAGCTAAAATTAAAGTCTATTTTTTACTGACATCATTTCGATACTGTATTCTTGAATTATAATGAACAGCGTAATATTTTACAAGCATTAAACAAGATTGAATTTTCAATACAAGAATAAGTGCAAATAATCGTATTGCTTATCTCATTAATTGTAGTTAGTACCCTAGTGATTCATTTGCTGTGATCATATTAATATCACTTCAATAATCACGGTCTACTTTTCAGCTCTATAGACAGAGAAAATGAATGTCAAGTTATTATTAAGTGAAGTTTAAAAAGTCACACTTTGTTCTTCTGTATTCTAATAATCACAAAATATGTTTCCTTATTATCGAATCCATGAATCAAAGTAAATATATTTCACTGTACAGTTTAATAGGCACCATGAATATCGAATCATTGTCTCAAGACCCCTCTTTAATATTTCTCCTCCAACAATCTGCTCTGCGAGCAGAATACTGAACCGGTCAGTTATCAGCCGTGTGGATCCTGATCATGTAAGTATGTTTAATATTTACTACACTTTAAGGAGACAGTAAACCCCGCAGTCGCTCTTGGCAGTATAAAAAGAACAAAGAGGGAGAAGGGAGTTGTGCTGAATTCAGTGGACAATTGATAGACCTAGTCCGCACCTGGGAGGGGTTGAGCCAAACAGCAGGACATCATGGTGGAAAAGTGGAGCACGGGGGGAGGCATAAGCCCAAGGCAGCCAAAATGGGTTCTGAATGGATCGTATCTGGGGACGACGATAAAAAAATGAGGCCCAGGGGGGTGGTTGTTACAAATTGTACTGGATTGCAAAAAGAAACTGATCACGAAAATAATCAGGAAGGTTTATGACCTGGATGCCCCAAAACCAGAGCAGAGACCCTGGTGGAATGGACAAGAAAAAAATGTAAATATCAGAAGGCGGCTGTAACTCTGACAGCCTCCATCAGAAATATGGCCAATGAGAAATGGGAACAAGCAAAGGTAGCGGCACTCACACGAGGGCTTAAAGCCAAAGAGCATGATGATAATTACAGTAGGGGAGGCACCTAGTGCCTTACTCTACTCAGAAGGCAGTGAGGACGATGACACTGACTTGAATGGGTTAGATGACAAAACACTTATGGGCAGAGGGACAACAATGGGTCGGATGACCTGTAAGTATGAGAAGGCAGTGTCTATCGCACCGTTGTGGGTCAAAGTTAAACCTTGGACAGACAGTAGGGACAAAAGGACGTTGCTTTTTGTCATTTACATAAATGATTTGGATGTGAATATAGGAGGTAGGTTTGTAGATGATTTCAGAAGTAGTGGCGCAGTGGACAGCGAAGAAGGTTATCTCGAGGGTACAACGGGACCTTGATCGCATGTGTCAATGAGCTGAGGAGTGGCAGATGGAGTTTAATTTAGATTAATGTGAGGTGTTGCATTTTAGGAAGGCAAATCAGGGCAGAAGTTATCGACTTAATGGTAAGGTCCTGGGAGTGTTGCCACACGAAGAGATCTTCGAGTGCAAGTTCATAGTTTCTTGAAAGTGGAGTCGGAGGTCGACAAAGTGGTGAACAAGGCATTTGGTATGTTTTCCTTTATTGGTCAGTGTATTGAATATAGGAGTTGGCATGTCCTGTTGCAGACATACAGGACATTGGTTCGGCCACTTTTAGAATAGTGCATTCAGTTCTGCACCTCCCCCTCCACAACCCCACCCCCCCACCCCCCAACCCACGACCCCTGTTATAGGAAGGATGTTGTGAAACTTGAAATGGTTCAGAAAAGATTTACAAGTTGTTGCCGTGATTGGAGGGTTTGAGCTGAAGGGAGAAGCTGAATACGGTGACGCTGTTTTCCTTGGAATGTTGGATGTTTATACAATGACGATGGGCATGTATTGGGTGAATAATCAAGATCTTTTTCCCAGCGTTGGGGAGTCCAAAACTGGAGGGCATAGGTTTTAGTTGAGAGGGAAAGATTTAAAAGGGAACTGAGGAGCAACGTTTTCACACAGACAGTGAAGTATGTATGTCATGAGTTGCCAGTGGTAAAGATTGGTACAATTACAATATTTAAAGGGCACCCGGATGGGTACATGAATAGAAAGGGCTTAGAGCGATATGGACCAAATGCTGGCACGTGGGACTGGATTAATTTAGGATTTCGGCTTAGCATGGACGATTTGGACTGAAGGGTCTACTTCCATTCTACACATCTCCATGACTCTCTGACAATTGACAGAAACTAAACCAACGTACCCATATGGATTTGCCCCTCATCACCCCAACTACCGAAATTAAAGGAGTTGGAGGAGGAACAGAGGCAGCTGGATGAAGTGAGCCTGTCCCGATGCAGATTGGGAATGTGACATGTATTCAGATAGGGACGTCTGAAAATGAGGTAAGGACAATTCTGGAAGTTGATCTTTGAAAATAATGAAAAGCAATTATTGATGCATACACCTGAACTATGACAGGGGTACCCTCCGGCCAGGACAGGGACAGGAAGAAAAAGACAGGTTATATCTCCAGAGCAGCTACATTGCAGGGAGACTGGGACAATCAGACAATCTGGGGAGTTATAACTGGAACCCATTCTGCAGTGTTTGCAACTCAAACAGGAATGTGGGTTATTATCTGTTGACCCTGTAAAGATCGAGGGCCTTCTCATTCCCCCACACCAACAGTATCCTAGGGCGAAAATGACAAATTCTCTGGGCCAGAGAGTTAAGGTGAGAGGGGGAAAGTTTAAAGGAGTTGTGTGAGGCACGTTTCTTATACAGAAGGTAATAGGTGGCCACAATGTACTCTCCTGGGAGGTGGTAGAAGCAGAAACAATCACAACATTTAAGAGGCATTTGGATAGACATACGAACAGGCAGGGAATGGAGGGATATAGATCATGTACAGGCAGATTGTATTACTTTAGAATGGCATCATGATTAGCACAGACATGGTTGCCTAAAGGGCTTCTTCTGTGCTGTACTGTTCTGTTTTCTACAGGGCAGGAATTGTGGAGCCACAATTAATATTTTGAGTAGAATACGTCTCTTCTTTAGAACACACAGTGAGTTGATGCATTTTGAGAGAAACAACGTGGAAAGGGAATTTATATTTGAATGGCACAGATGCAAAGAGCCAGGAGTGGGGAGTATCTGTGTACAAAACTTTAAAAGAGAGAGAACATAATCAAAGTGCATTTAGCAAATTGTTTGGGATCTTGGGCTTCATTAATTGAGATAATGAGAACACACTCACGGAAAAGATGCTGAACCTTGATAAAGGTCTGGTGAGGTCACAGTCAATCATTGCATCCAACTCCGGTCAGGAAGGATATGAAAGCCCCGAGCGTTTGGAATACAGATTTATTGTAGCGGCTCATTGACAAAGAAAACGTTTCCTATCCCAGGTCCTCAATGCAAAACAGTGACCATTCTGTCCTAAACACCCAGGACATTGGCCTCAATAAAGATGTTAGCAGTAGCTGGAGGATTGTAGCTCATTTGCCGTTTACTGCAAAAGTCATGAGCAAGATGTCCTATTTCAGATCTACAGTTTCACACAAGTGGTGATAAAACCTCCCGGACCACACTAACCTTCATTATTTCCCCGATGTCCTTTTCTCTTACCCCTTTACCCGCTTCTACAAAACCCACATTCACCCTACTCCGTCATGCACAATGCCACTGCGCCTGCATGCAAACACTGGCCAGAACATTCCAATTTTGAGGAAGGGTCACCGGACCCGAAACGTTAACTCTGATTATTTTTCTTCACAGCTGGTGCTGGACCTGCTGAGCTTTTCCAGCAACTTCTGTTTTTGTTCCTGGTTTCCAGCGTCTGCGGTTCTGTCGGTTCAGATTGATCACGTGTTGCCGCACAGTCCCGCCCCTCGCTGTTTCCGATTGGTTGGAGGACCGAGTGGGTGAGGCTGGTCCTCCAACCAATCGGAAAACAAACAGCAAACCAGTCAGAGAGAAGGGAGGTGTCGAGCTGGATGAGAAGGGTGGGGCGGGTAAGAGGGACGGAAGACGGACAGGTCAAGGAGGCTGGGATGAGGCGAGTAGAGGTGAGGTGAGTGGAGGTAGGAAGTGGGCGTGGGGAGATTTTGAAGCTTGTAACGTGTTGCCGCACAGCCCCGCCCCTCGCTGTTTCCGATTGGTTTGAGGACCAGTTCCTCCCCCTCGGTTCTCCAATCCTGTCCCTTCCCTCTTATTGGGCAGAACCCGCCGTCAATCATGCGTGCGCATGGTGATCTGGAGAATGCGCAGTATTTCCTGTATCCCCTGCTGTTGCTCAGCTTCAGGGGTGAGGGATGGTAGGAACTGCCAATGCTGGAGTCTGAGATAACAAGGTGTGGGAGCTGGAGGAACACAGCACGCCAGGCAGCATCAGAGGAGCAGGAAAGCTGACGTTTCAGGTCTGGACCCTTCCTCAGAAATGGGGGAGGGGAAGGGGACTCTGAAATAAATAGAGAGGGGGGGAGGCAATGATGGAAGGTGGATAAAGGAGCAGATAGGTGGAGAGAAGACGGACAGATCAAGGAGATGGGGATGCAGCCAGTAAAGGTGCGTGTAGGTAAGGAGGTGGGATGGTAGGTGGGAGAAAAGATGGACAGGTCAAGGAGGCGGGAACGAGCTGGTTTGGTCTTGGGATGACGTTGTGGGTGAAGAGATTTTGAAGCTTGTGAAGTCCACATTGAAACCATTGGGATATAGTGTTCCAAGGCGGCATATGAGATGCTGTTCCACCAGTTTCCAGGTGGCATCATTGTGATACTGGAGGAGGCCCAGGATAGACATGTCGTCCAGGGAGTGGGAGGGGGGAGTTGAAGTGGTTCGCGACTGGGAATTGTTGTTGTTTGTTGCGAACCGAGCGTAGGTGTTCCACAAAGCGGTCTCCAAGCCTCCGCTTGGTCTCCCCGATATAGAGGAGGCCACATCGGGAACAGCGGATACAATAGGTCACATTAGCGGATGTGCAGGTGAATATCTGTTTAATGTGGAAGGTTTTCTTGGGGCCTGGGATGGAGGAGAGGGGTGAGGTGTAGGGGCAGGTGTAGCACCCCCTGTTGTTGCAGGAAAAGGTGCCAGGGGTGGTGGGGCTAGTGGGGAGTGTGGAGCGGACAAGGGAGTCATGGAGAGCGCAGTCCCTCTGGAAGGCAGATAAGGGTTGGGAGGGAAAAATATCCTTCGTAATGTGGTCAGATTGCAGGTGGCGGAAGTGGTGGAGAATGATGCGTTGAATCCAGAGGTTAATGGGGTGATACGTGAGGACAAGAGGAGTTCTGTCTTTGTTTACATTGCGGGGAAGGAGTGTGAAGGCTGAGGTGCGGGAAATGCAAGAGATGTGGTCGAGGGCATCGTCAACGTTGTGGGGGGGGGAAATTGTGGTCCTTGAAAAACGAGGATATCTGGGATGTTCGGGAGTGGAATGCCTCATCTTTGGAGCAGATGCGGCGGAGTGGAGGAGTTGGGAATGGGGGATCGCATCCTTGCAGAAAGGTGGGTGTAAGGAGGTGTAGTCTAGGTAGCTGTAGGAGTCGGTGGGTTTGAAACAGATATCAGTTTCCAGGTAGTTACCAGAGATGGAGACAGAGAGGTCCAGGAAGGAGAGAGAGGTATTAGAGATGGTTTTCCAGGTGAACTTAAGGTTGGGGTGGAAAGTATTAGTAAAGTAGATGAACTGTTCGAGCTCCTCGTGGGATGGTGTGGATGTGTGGATGATGCTTACATTGATCATTTGCCCATGACAGATAAGAGGACATTCACACCATGAAGAAAACATGGACATGTGGTTACTGTGTGAAAAGATTTAATTTCCTATCCCAGCTGAAATCCATCAATGCAATCATACTGGAGAGAGGCTGTTCACCTGCTCCATGTTTGAGAAGGGATTCACAGGGTTATCCAGTCTCGGGAAATACCTGCTTATTCAGACTGAGAAGCTGTTCAGCTGTAGTTCCTGTAGAAAGTTTCAGGCACCAGCAAGTTCACACTGGAGAGAAACTGTTTACCTGCTCTGATGTGGGAATGGATTCACACAGTCCCACAGCCTGCTGACACACCAACACATTCGTACTGTCGAGAATATAGAAAAGGATTCACTCAGTCCATTCATCTGCAGGCTTAGCTGCCTCTGCCAGTGCAACTTTCTGCTGTTCTGCTCCAATCAATGCTCCAGGCAATGTATTGATTCCCTCCTTTAATTCTCACACCTCCCGAGACAACATACACAGGCTGGTCAACAGAATCCACACTTTGGGATACAGTCTTGGCTTGCTTGGAAAATCTACTGCCTCCAGACAGATCCCCGGGAGTGAGTTACAGATTGGAATCTAATCAAGGGGCTCGGGGCGGTTTACATAGAGAATAACAGATAGCCAAGAGTGAGTTACAGACTGGAATCTAATCAAGGGGATTGGGGTAGTTTAAATGTAGAATAACAGACACAGTGAAGTTAAAAGAAGCCTTTTGTGAAAATTGGATTGTGTTTGTACAGTGTTCCTGTGACAGTTACAATGAAAACATTCCTAACATTTGACTGAAATCAATGTTAAAACAAGGAGTAGTCCGAAAACATCAAAAGACTTTCAAATCTAATTTAATTGAAAAGTTTAAAAAATGTTCTTTTTTAAACCACTGTAGAAAAGATGTGGGAATAAAAATAAAAAGCTTAGCTTATTCTCAAAACAGAGAGAAACATTTTCAGAGAACAACCAATTGAACCCGAATTTAGAATAAATGTTTTTTCTATATGCTATTTTTTTTTCAAAGTGGCCTTAAAAGAAGGGACTAGAAAGATATTCTTGAAACAATAGACATTTAATATGCCTGTTTGAGATTATCGGAAGACTGTTGCCAGTCTTTTTTAAATGGAATACGTGCAAGTACAACATGATGTGTCCTAATGACTTAGGCTGTGCCCTGTCTAAGACGAGCAGAGTGAATTCTCAATGCTGACTGTTTTAAATCTTCTCTCTCACCTTCTGTGGGGTGGTTTGTGTTCTTTGAATATGATTAGCATACTGGGCTTCTTCCAGAGCCACAGTGGATTGTGATTTGTTTTTGTTTGGTTGTATTTTGAACATGTTTCAAGAAACAGAGAGGGAGTTGGAAGTCTTGAGGAGACAGTTTTTGAAAACAGGAGAACCTTGAACTGACTACAATCATTTGAAACTTTAATAGAAGGACACAAATTAAAACCACTTAGCCTATATATAATTATTTCTAAAACTGGGATTGATAAAGTTAGTTGATACAAATTGCGAGTTCAAATACACAATGGGAAATTCAATTGAATTTTGAAGGGCAAATATATTTAAATCTTTAAACTTTAATTTAAAACAAGAGCCAATGGATACAGTCAAGGTGGTTTCAATTTGTTTCAGAATAAAATGGGATAGATTGTTTGTTTGTTTGGGAAGAAATTAATTGACCACTAATGAAACCTGTTAGCCCAACATCACTGCTGAGGCTGGACACAACAGAAACGTTTGAGTCTGTTGTTGTTAATTTGAATTTGGAATAATTTTGAAAGAAGGAAAGGCGAGTATAATCTCGCAAGTTACATTTGAGAAAATTGTTAAGTATCTTATTGTAAGAAAGATTAAACAAGCAAAGTAATGCTTAAAAACACACAGTACTAATATTTGTTTCTCTCTTTTATATAGCTGTCGTGAAAACACATTTTGTTGTTTACTGTGGATAGTAAAGCTTTCTCCAGAATTCCTGAATCAGCTAAGTCATTAGTAACTAAGTCATTGGTCACTATACCAATTTATTCCGACTCTATGCATTCTGCCTATTAACCAGTCTTCAGTCCATCCTAGTATATTGCTCTCAATTCACTGCAACTTCATTTTATAATCTCCTGTGTGAAATATTACCAACAGCCTTCTGAAAGTGTAAGTACTCCACACTCACTGGTTCCCACTTCTTGATTCTGCTAGCAACATCCTTAAAAAACACATCAGGTTTCTCAAATATAACTTCCCCTCAATAAGTCATCTGTTCTGCCCAATTGGACATTTATTTTCTAAACATCCAGTAATCACATCCTTTCCAGTAGTTATGGAAAAGGACAGACTGATCTAAAAGTTAAATTTCTAAATTGCTGGAAGGCCAATTTCGACAGTATTAGGCAAGAGCTTTCAAGCAATGATTGGGAGAGGCGATTCGCAGGTAAAGGGATTGTTGAAAAGTGGAAGGACTTCAAAAATGACATAACGAGAGTCCAGAGGCAGTACGTACCTGTTAGTGTGAGGCTGGTAGATGTAGAGAATGCTGGATGACTGACGAAATTGAGGCTCTGGTCAAGAAAAAGGAGAAGGCAAATAGCAGGTATCGACAGCTGGGATTGAGTGAATCACTTCAGGAGTAAAAGAGCAGTAGAAGTACACTAAAGGGAAATTAGGAGGGTAAAAAGAGAACATGGGAAAGCTTTGGCAAATAGGATTAAGGAGAATCCAAAGAGATTCTACAAATACATAAAGGCCAAAAGGGTGACTAGGGAGAGAATAGGGTCGCTTAAAGTTCAACAAGGCTGCCTATGTTTGGGACCACAGGAGATGGGTGAGATACTAAATGAGTCTTTTGCCTCAGCATTTACTGTGGAGAAGGATAGGGAAGCCAGAGAACTTGGAGAATAAACTGTGATACCTCAAAACGCATAACTGCAAAAATAACTTCCTTGGGATGTGACCAGGTGGGTCATAGAACTTTGTAGGAAGCCAGTGAAGTGATTGCTGGAACCCTTGCTGAGTTATTTTCATCATCGATGGTCATGGGTGAGAGGTTGGAAGACAGGAGGGTGATTAATGTGGTGCCATTATTTAAGAAAGGTGATAAGGAAAAGTCAGGGAACTATAGACCAATAAGTCTGACATCAGTAGTCGGAAAATTGTTGGAAGGAATTCTGTGGGACAGGATTTACATATATTTGGAAAGGCAAAGATTGATTATGGGTAGTCAACATGGCTGTGTGTGTAGGAAATAGGGTTTCACTAATTTGATTGAGTTTTGTTTTTGAAGAAGTGACAGAGAAGACTAATGAAGGCAGAGTGGTGGATGTTGTCTGTATGTAGTTCAGCAAGACATTCGATAAGTTTCCATATGGTAGTCTGGTTAACAAGGTTCGATCACATGGAATATTGGGAGAGCTAACTATTTGGATAGAAAATTGGCTTGTAAGTTGGAGATAGAGGGTGGTAATAGTGGAGGGTTGTTTTTCAGACTGGAGGACTGCAACCAGCAAGGATTGGTGATGGGGTCGCTGATTTTTGTCATTTATATAAATGATTTGGACATGAATATACGAGATATGAAAAGTAAGTTTGCAGATGACTGCAAAATTGGAGGTGTAGTGGACAATGAAGAAGGTTACCTCAGAGTTCAATGGGATCTTGATCAGCTGGGCTGATGGGCTGAGAAGTTACAGATGGAGTTTAATTTAGATAATTGCGAAAAGCTAGATTTCGGAAAGGCAAATCAGGGCAGCACTTACACACTTAATGGTAAGGTCCTGGCAAGTGTTGCTGAACAAAGAGAATTTGGAGTACAAGTTCATAGCCTTGAAAGTGGAGTCGTAGTTAGACAGGGTAGTGAAGAAGGCATTTAGTGTGCTTGTCTTTATTAGTCAGTGCATTAAGTGTAGTAATTGGGTGTCTTGTTGTGACTGTACAGGTTGTTGGTTAGGCCACTTTTGGAATACTGTGTTCAGTTCTGGTCTCCCTGCTTTAGAAAAAATGCTGTTAAACTGCAAAGGTTGCAGAAAAGATTTACCAGGATGTTGCTGGGGTTGGAGGGTTCGAGCTATAGGGAGAGGCTGAATAGGCTGGGGTTAATTTCTCGGACTGTTGGAGGCTGAGGATTGACCTTAGAGGTTTGTACAATCGTGAGGGACATGATGAATAGCCAAGGTGATTACCCCGGGGTGGGGGAGACCAAGTTAGATGGTATTGTTTGAGGTGAGAGGGGAAAGATGTAAAAGGGACCTAAGGGACAACTTTTTCACGCAGAGGGTGGTGCGTGTATGGAATGTGCTGCCAGGCTAGGCTGGGACAATTACAACATTTAAAAGGCATCTGGATGGATACATGAACAGGAAGGATTAGAGGTATATGTGCCAAATGTTGGCAAAAGTGACGAGATTAATTTAGGATATTTGTTCGGCATGGTCTTCCAATCCAAGATAACTTCTTGCTATTGTTCTTATTCCATCTTGTACTAACATAACTACCTCCCTTTCCTTTACTTCCTGCAGTAACTCTTGAAGACACTCCAAACAGCATCTTCCAAACCCATGACCTTCCCTGCGAGAAGGAGAAGGGCAGCAGCTACAAAACAGATGCCACCAGTTACGAGTTCACCTCCAAGATACACACCATTCTGTCTTGGAGATGTATTGCTGTTCTTTCAGAGTCCCTGGGTCAAAAATCCCAGAACTCCCTTCCTAACAGCATTGTGGATGAACTCACATCTCCAAAGACTGTTGTAGTTCAAGAAAGCAGCTCACTACCACCTTCTCCAGGGCAATACATGCTGGCATTGCTAGTGACAGCCTATTTCCGCAAATGGATTTTTTTAAAAAACTGACTATGAATAAGAATTCCCCTCCCTTCCAGTGCATGTCTCTCCGCTTTTCAAAACCTAACGATCTATATATTCAACCAAGCTTTTGTCAGGCCTCCTAAGATCCCCTTTGACACAACATTTAATTTGGTCAGATTCATACGTTTATGTTTCTGAGATGTATCTTGGGCCACTTGCCGAACTGAAGGTGTGATGTCAGAGAAGGTTCTCTGTAAATCAAATTGTGACAGACTGGGAAAGCCAGTATTAAAATAAATACACGGGTAAATGGAGTTGAGTCACAGATCAATGACCCTCAATGAATGATTCATTTTCTTTCTTTTTCTCTTTTGTATTTTTGTTTATCATTCTCTTCTTCTCTCTCTCAGCCTCCGAACTCCGGGCCTCGGACCTTGTGGCTTCAGACTTCCCAGCCTTGGAGCTTACTGCCTCTGGCTCGCAGCCACGGAACTCTCAGCCTCTGAATTTCCACCCTCAGCACAGATCCGACGAGGCGTCCTCTCAGCCTGTTATGACGTTCTGCCGGCCCAGCATGGCTTCGATGTGGACTTCCGTCTCATGCTGATTCCAGAGCATTCTCTTGGCCTCGCGAACCCTGAGCTGAAGCCAGGTGTCGTCTGGAGTCAAGGCCCGGTGCAAACTGGAGGCTAAGTGCCAGCGTGGACTGGGTAGGAAGACCGTTGTCCTGAACTTTTTTCTCCATTTTATAATTTAATTCTATAATCTGCATGGCTGGGCTTTGTTTTTTAATCTCTATTCTTCCAAAGAACTGTAACTGCAAAAGCTCTACTTTGGGACCTTTGTACCTAAGATGGCGCTGTAAGCGGCGATGTCATGAGAGGTCGAACGACTGGTTAAGAGGAAGAAGAATGTTTCTGTAAGGTTTCGGAAACAAGGAACAGAAAAGGCTCCAGAGGGATACAAGTTATCCAGGAAGAAGCTGAAGAAAGGGCTTAGGAGAGCTATAAGGGGGCATGAGAAAACCTTGACAGATAGGATCATGGAAAACTCCAAGGTTTTTCATATACGTGAGGAATAAGAGAATGCCCAGAGAAAGGGTAGGGCCGATCAAGGATTGTAAAGGGTATTTGTGCACGGAGCCTAAAGAGATAGGACAGGTCCGTAATGGATACTTTTCTTCAGTATTCACAACTGAGAGAGATCTAGTTGTGGAAGAGGGCAGTGTGAAACAGGCTGGTAGGCTAGAGGAGGTCGATGTTAGGAAGGAAAATGTGCAAGGGATTTTGAGGAAATTGAAGATAGATAAGTCCCCCGGGCCTGATGGAATTTATCCACGAATTCTGTGGGAAGTGAGAGAAGAGATCGCAGGGCCTTTGGTGATGATCTCCTCGTCCTCACTGTCAACGGGTATAGTGCTGGAAGATTGGAGAGAGGCAAACGTCAATTCCTTGTTCAAAAAAGGGAATCGGGATAACTCTGGAAATTACAGGCCAGTTAGTTTTACGTCAGTGGTGGGCAAATTATTGGAAAGGGCTCTGAGAGATAGGATTTTGATCACTTGGAAAGGCACAGTTTGATTCGTGACAGTCAGCATGGATTTGTGAGGGGTAGAACATGCCTCACAAACCTTATTGAATTCTTTGAAGAGGTGACCAAACACGTGGATGAAGGTAGAACAGTGGATGTGGTATACATGGATTTAAGTAAGGCGTTTGATAAGGTTCCCCATGGTAGGCTCATGCAGAAGGTAAGGAGGCATGGGATAGGGGGAAATGTGGCAGATTGGATTCAGAATTGGCTGACCCTTAGAAGACAAAGGGTGGTAGTGGACGGAAAATATTCAACATGGTGCTCAGGTACGAGTGGTGTATCACAAGGATCTGTTCTGGGTTCTCTTCTATTTGTGGTTGTTGTAAATGATTTGGATGAAGGCGTGGAAGGGTGGATTAGCAAGTTCGCGGATGATACGAAGGTGGTTCGCGTTGTGGACAGTGCAGAGGGCTGTTCTGGGTTACAAAGGGACATTGATAGGATGCAGAGCTGGGCTGAGAAAAGGCAAATGGAGTTTAACCATGAAAAGTGTGAGGTGATTCATTTTGGAAGGACAAACTTGAAAGCAGAATACAGGGTTAGCGGAAAGATTCTTGGCAGTGTGGAGGAGTAGAGGGATCTTGGGGCTCCTATTCACAGTTCCCTGAAAGCTGCCACCCAGGTGGATAGAGTTGTTAAGAACGCGTATTTTGTGTTAGCTTTCATTAATAGAAGGATTGAGTTCAAGAGCCGTGAAGTTATGCTCCAGCTATACAAAAGCCTGGTTCAGCCACATCTGGAGTATTGTGTCCAGTTCTGGTCGCCTCATTACAGGAAAGAAGTGGAATCATTGGAAAAGTTGCAGAGGAGATTTACCAGGATATTGCCTGGAATGGAGGGAAGGCCTTACGAGGAAAGGTTGAGACAGCTAGGGCTTTTATCTTCAGAACGACGAAGGATGAGAGGTGACTTGATAGAGGTGCACAAAATGATCAGAGATATAGATAGAGTGGACAGCCAGAGACTTTTTCCTAGGGTGGAGGTAGCTATTACGAGGGGGCATAGTTTTAAAGTGAGTGGAGGTAGATGTAGGGGAATCGTCGGAGGTAGGTTCTTTACTCAGAGAGTGGTCGGGGCGTGGACTGCATTGCCGGAGAGGGTAGTGGAGTTGACCTCATTAGGGGCATTTAAGTATCTACTAGATAGGCACATGGATGATAGTATAAGGTAGGGGTGGAGGTTAGATAGACCTTAGGATTAGGGTAAAAGTTCGGCACAACATCGTGGGCCGAAGGGCCTGTACTGTGTTATACTCTTCTATGTTCTATGGTAAATTTAAGGGTCACCAGACCCAAAACGTTAACTCTTCACGCATGCTGCCAGACTGTCTGAACGTTTCTGGCAACTTCTGTTGTGGTGTCTGATTACAGCATCCATATTTCTTTTGGCTTTTATTTCGTATTTCACTGTATTCATTTGACTACATGGGATAATAGAACTAATTCTAATTCTGATGGAAAAGATCTGAATGATTCAATGGCCCCTTCCTGTTCCTATATTCCAAATAAACCAGGACCCAAACACAACTGATGAACAGAAAGGCATGGAAGAGTTGGAGACAAGACACAACAACAGGAAACTAGACCTTGTGCAAAGTATGTGAGCGGAGGAAGTCTGGGGAGAATGTACAGAACAACTGGAATAGGTCATTCAACCCCTTTTGAGAATGCTCAGCATTTCAGTTAGACCCAGACTAAAGGACAAATAGTCTCCTCTTTTCGGGCTGGAGTACCTTTCCCCATATCCTTACCCCACCACCATACACCAGGCCTTACACTTAGCCTTGTCATCACATAGGCTGCTATCATAAACAACCCGTTGTCTGTGACTAATGGCCCCCATTCGTAGCTGTTTTATTTCACTCCTTCATCACTGAACAACACTGATTGCTCATAGCTAATTGTTCTTGAGAAGGTAGCGGTGAGCTGTCTTCTTTAACTGTTGAAAGTGATATATTCTCTCCAAAGTATTACATTATAGGACCCTCCTCTTCCAGGACCTCAGCAGTTTATTAGTGCAAGCGCTTCAGTTTGTGATAAGCCAGATAAACGGTGAAAGAAAAACAGCAATTGCTGGAAAATTGCAGCAGGTTTAGCAGCAGCTGTAGTCAGGGTCTGGAAGTCACTATCTGAAAGGGAAGTGGAAGCAGAAACCCTGAACTCATTTAAAACGTGTCTGGATCTGCAGCTCTGGTGCTGGAACCTGCAGGGCCACAGACCCAATGTCAGAAGGTGGGTGAGGCTGGGTAGATGTTTGTTTTTTGGCCAGTGCAGACACAACGGGGCAAGTTGTCTCCTCCTGCGCTGTAAACTTTCTATGATTCTCTGAACGGATTCACGGATTAAAAAGAATACTTTAGAATATTCTGAGTGTCAGAGTGAGGAGTGACTTTTGGATTACTCTCCACAGGAAGACAGAATTTGGTGCTCAGCCCCTCATTTAACATCAACGTGTTCACATATGGAAAGAATTTCACTAAGTTATGAACTCTGCTGAGACACCACTGAGTTTGCACTGTGGAGAGAGAGCATTCAGCAACTGTGTGTGTGGGAAAGGAATCACTTGTTTAACCTGCTTCACTTCACACCAACTTGTTCACATTGATTAAAGACCTTTTCAATGTTCTGGCTGTGAGAAGTGTACTAAAAACACATAAATTGCTGCACCATAAACACACTCACAATGAGGAATAAGACAACCACTTGATGCGGGTGCAACAAAACAAAGCCTGCTGAGAAACCAGTGAGTTTACACTGGGGAGAGCGCATTCATCTGCTCTCTGTGTGAAAAGGGATTCACCCAGACATCTCACCTGCGATACATCAGTTTATAAGTGATGACAAGAATTGGATTCTGCTGTTGTTGCTGCAGATAATCAGATTCAGAACTGAAACAGATCAATTCAGAGAATTTGAGGGTTTTTAAAAATTTATTTCTGAGGTTAATGACACTGTGATGTGACTGGAAGCCGTTATTTCAATTCATCAAATAAATCAGCTCTGTTTCAAACACACCGTTTTGTGTCCTCGGTTTCTCGAAGATGTCAGGAGCATGTTCACTGAAATCTACTCAGGAAACGCGTTTAGCAGATATTCAACAATTGAGCACGTCACATCAAATAGTTTTGAGAAATGCAGGAGAGAGAGACTTTACTCAGGCAGTTATTGCAATCTGTAATTCCCTGCCTGAAAAAGGGTGGAAACAAATTCAAATAATAACTTTTAGCAGTGAATCAGATCTCTATTTTAAAGGAAGAGTCAGGGGAGATGTGAGGAGAGTGGGACTGACTGATAGCTCTTTCAAAGATGGTCATGTCACTATCATGCAGGAAAAGGGGTGATGCACAACTCCCAAAGAAAATCAAGGAAGTTATGATTAACCTGTATCAGACACAGGTCACCTTCTAACGGAACATCGTGTCCAATTCAGGGAACTGCACTTTAGGACGGAGGTGATCGATTTGCAGATGTTTCAAAAAAGAAAAATTGTACAAGGCTGTAGGGCAAAAGTAGGGGATAGGACAATCATTGGCAATAACACATTGTGCTGAATGGCCTATGTAGCAATGTAACTATTCCATTATTCTAATCAAAACTCTGGGGCAAGGACAGGGGAGAGGACACATTGGCAGCTTCTTCACGGATGGTTCTGAGCCATCATGGCAGCTCTGTGTTAACTGGTCCAAAGCTCTGAAGAAGAGTCATACTGGACTCAATGTTAATTCCATTTCTCTCGCCACAGAGACTGCCTGACCTACTGAGTTTCTCCAACACTAACTGATTATACCTCAGATTTCCAGCATCCGCAGTATTTTGCTTCCATGTTAACTGTTGTTTGATACCCAGTTTTCTAACAGGGAGGCAATGGCCTAATAGTATTATCGCTGGACTGTTAATCCAGACACCAAGATAACATTCTGGGTTTGAATTTTGCCAAGGCAGATGGTGGAATTTCAATTCAATAAAAAAAACCCCTGGAATTAGGAACCTCGTGATAACCATGAATCCATGGCCAATTGTTGGGGAAAAAAATAATCTGGTTCACTGATGTCCTTTAGGGAACGAAACCGCCATCCTTACCTGGTCTGGTCGACATATGACTCCAGAACCACAGCAATATGGTTGACTCTCAACTGCTCTCTGGGCAACTGGGATGGGTAATAAGTGCTGCCTAAAAGGTACGCCCACATCCTGTGAATGAATAAAAGAGATCTTGAGTACCATTTTTTTTTGTAAATACCTTTCCAATACCCTAAGGAATTTCTGAATGTGTCAGTGGAACATTTGGAACAGAAGGAGGCCATTCAGTCCCTTAAGTCTCCTCAAACATTCAATTCAATCAGGACTGACCTTTATTTCATATACCTTTACCTTTGTTAATCTCTTAACAAAAATCTAACAACTCAGTTTTAAAATATTCAATTGGCTCTCAGTATCCAAAACCTTGTTGTGGCCGGGAATTTTACATTTCTCATTCTCCATCTTGCTCTCACGCTGACATTTCTGTCGTCGGCTCACTGCACTTTTCCAGTGACACTAAACGTATGCTTCAAATGCACCTCCTTGTTCAATTCAGCACTTAAAAGCTTTCTGGACTCACCACTGAGACCAACATTTTCAGACTCTGAACTCTGCCCCCAATTTTGTCTTCATTTCTCTCTTTTCAATTTGTTTCTTTCTCAGCTGCACACCTGCTCCAGGCTTTTGTTTCTTTGTTTCATTTCCATCCCCAACTTCATTACCTGTGGCCTTGAGGTAAGAAAGTTTCTGTAATTTAGGCTTTTTTGTCTTCTCCCTTGTCACAGACCATCTTTTTGTACGAGTCTAACCCAAACCTTACTCAAAACCTATTACATTTCTTATGTTTCCCAGTCCTGATGAAAATTCACATGTCTGAAATATATTTCTTTCTGCACGTATATTGTCCAAACTTCTAAGATTTTCCAACATGTTCTGTTTTCATTCCCAATTTTTGCTATCCTTTGTATGAAGAATTGTTTGGATGAAGATTTATCATCTCCAAATAATGTCCCTATGTTCTCAATTCCCCGACGAGAGGAAATAGTTTCTATATCTATCCAATTAACACATCCGACAGATTTTGGTGAATTCATCTTAATCTGGAGAAGTATCAATTTACATTTACATTCTAGGGTGAAGAAGCGCTGTTGGATTGGTTTATAACAAGGCTTTCAGAGACTCACTCCAAGCCTTGTTTCATTTTTTCATCAGCAAGTTTTCCGGTTATAATTCAGTTTAACTAACTGGAGTGTTTAATATGAGATTTGGATGAGTAATAGCTGCTGGATACTAGACATGGAAAGACACGTGAGGTTGCTAGGAGAACTGTACATTACATGACAGGTAGGTGCAGGAATGATTATTCCCACAAATCACCAGTTTCTTTCAACTCAATTTCACATACTGCCTTTATCTTTTTGTGGGTTCACACTCATTCCTTCTGTTTAAATCGATTTCACAGAGTATTCAAGGGTGAGGATTTGCAGTCGTGAAACTTGAACCAAACATCTCAACAAGATTTGACAAATTACTCAATTTATTGTAACCAGAACATCATTGGATTTTGACTATGGAAGAAGAAAACACCTCTCAGAGTGGGGAGAAACCATACACATGTTCTGTGTGTGGTTGCAGCGTCAGCCAATCATCTGGCCTGTCTAAACGCAAGCACAGTCATGTCAGGGAGAAGCTGTGTAAATGTGGGGACTATGGGAAGGCATTTAATTTCCCCTGTGAGTTGGAAATTCATCAGTGCCGTCACACTGGGGAGAGGCTGTTCCTGTTCTCTGTGTGTGAGAAGGGCTTCACTTGGTCAGCACACTTGCTGCAACACCAGCGGGTTCACAGTGGGGAGAGGCCGTTCACTTGCTCTGTTTGTGAAAAGGGTTTTACTAATTTGTCCAACCTGCTGAGACACAAGCAAGTTCATACTACCGAGAGACGTTTTAAATGTGCCAACTGTGGGAAGTGCTATATAAGTTCCAGGGAACTGACACGCCATCGAAGTGTTCACACAGATGAGAGACCATTCAAGTGTTCTCACTGAGACTGGGTTCTAGCATTCATCTGAACTCACTCTACATCAATGCACTCACACTGGACAGAAGCCATTCACCTCCTCCATGTGTCAGAAGAAGTCCACTCAATCATTTCATCTTCGGTCACACCAGTGAGTTCACACTGGGGAGAGACCAGATGCCTGCTCCAATTGTGAGAAGAAATTTGCTCATTCATCCCATTTGGTGAGACACCAGCGATGTCACAAGTAGTTCTGGTGTTGGAATTTTCCTGTTAATCACATCCAGAACTGATCCATGTATATCAGGCTCTTATTCTGTTGATGTTGTTAAAATCCAATCAAGTTAAATGTGCTTGTTTTCTGGGTGTCAAATAAATCAGGTCTGTATCAACTACACAGTGTAGTGAGCTTTTTTTTTTAATAAAGAACACAAGTTTGTTATTTTTGAAGAGCTCTCCCTCTCTCTTGCCTCCTCCATCCTCATTTCCAACAATAAGTACAAGGAATACATGGAGCTTCATTGTCACTAAGATTGAGACAATCTGATCAGTTCCCTGTCCCGTTTCCCTCTCTCTCATTCGCTCTCTCGGACAAACTGGCTCAAAAGTTTTTTTTTCTTTTTCCATGTCCGAGCCCTGGAAATGTACGTGTCTTCACTCTCCCTCCATTTCCTGTCATGCCATGTTAGAGCTCACCTTGTCCAAAACTCTCATTTCTTGCTCCAATGGCCCTATTCCCATGAAATGTCTGACAACTGAACATCTTTATTTTCTGCATTTGTTAATAGTTCTCTTGCTGGTACTGTCCCTTTTGCTATAAACCCGCCATATTCAAGTTCCAACCTGACTATCCCTGCAAGTTACTTTCTGATTTTGAACCTACCTTTCTCGTCCAAATTGCTGGAATGAACATTTTCCTCCCAAATCCATGTCACCTCTCCCAGAAGGCAATGTTTTAATTCTTAGACAAATTTCCGTTCCTGCAACATTCAGGAAAAGCCGCACTTGTGGTCACATTCACTGTTTGATGGAGCAACACGCACTTGTGTGGAAAATTGGCACGTTGCTTCGAGTTTGATGTACAAATAACGACAAAAGTTTCCACAATAATGGGAATCTAGTGCGTTGGAATGATTGCTCATTCCTGATAATATCCATAAAGAGAACATCTATTCTGTATTAAATGCAGAAGCTTTCTGCCAATTGTAGGGGCTTCCACCATGTATTAAAAACACTGCCACCCACAAGGTGTTGGTGCAGGAGTAGGCCATTCGTCCCATTGAATCTACGCCACCATTCAATGAGATCATGGCAGATCTGATAACCCTCAAGTCCGCCGTGCTTCCATTTCACTTACCCGTTAATTTCTCTACAGATTATAAAGAAAAATCTGTCAGTCTAAATCTAGTGGGTACAGGCCCTTCAGAGAATGAACTGGGAAATTAATAATGGGGAACCAGGAAATGGCAGAAGAGTTGAATAAATACTTTACAGCAGTCTTCAAAGTAGAAGCCACTCATAGCATTTCAAACTTGCTTAATAGCCAAAAGGCAAAAAAAAAAAGGACAGGTAATAAATGCAATATCATTGGAGATGAAATGTTTGGAAAACTATTGAAGCTAAAGACCAATTAGACCTCTGGATCTGGTGGGCTGCATCCTAGGATATGAAAGGAACTCACTGCAAAAATCGTAGATTCACTCGTAACCATCTTACAAGAATCTTTAGAGTTTGGAAGAGTCTCAGAGGATTAGAAAATTGCCAATTTAGTACCTTTATGTGAAAAAAAAAACTAACTGGAGACGGTTAGCATAACATCTGTTATTGGATAAATCTTAGAGTCTATTATAATAAAAGGTGTAACAGCAGAGTCAAGGATAGGTCCTTGAGGGACAACCAAGTCCAGGGAATTTCGAGAGGAACATAAGAAGTGGGAGCAAGAGCAGGCCATCTGCTCCGTCGAGCATGCTCTGCCATTCGATCAGATCATGGCTGATCTTTTCGTGGATTCAGCTCCACTTAACTGCCCACTCAATGTAACCGTCATTTCCTTTACTGTTCAACAATCTTTGCCTTAAAATTATTCAATGAGGTAGCGTCAAATGCTGCACTGAGCAGGGAATTCCACAGATTCACAATCCAATGGGAGAAGAAGTTCCTTCTCAACTCAATCCTAAATCTGCTCTCCCTTTTTTGAGACAATGCCCCCTAGTTCTAGTTCGACCCACCCAACATCCCTGCTTCTATCTTATCTAATCCATTCATAATTTTATTCACTCCCCGTCATTTTTCTAAATTTCAATGAGAATAGTCCCAGTCTACTCAATCTCTCCTCATCAGCCATCTCAATTCTGGAATTAACCTAGTGAACCTCCTCTGTACGCCCTCCAGTGCCAGTATATCCTTTCTCAAGACAGGAGACCAAAACTGTACACAGTACTCTAGGTGTGGCCTCACCAGCAATGTATGCAGCTACTGCATAACCTCCCTATTTTTAAATTCCATTCCTTTACCAATGAAAGTCAGTATTCCATTTATCTTCTTAATTACCTGCTGCATCTGCATACTGAATTTTTTTGTTCGTGCTCAAGGACACCCAGGTCCCTCTGCGCAGCAGAACGGTGCAATGTTTCACAATTTAAATTGCAGTCAATGTTGCTGTTATTCATACCAAAATGGATAACGTCAACATTATACTCTGTCTACCAGACCCTGACCCACTCTCGTAAACTATCTATATCCATCCGTAGACATTCAGTGTCCTCTGCACACTTTGCTCGACCACTCATCTTGGTGTCATCTGCGAACTTTGACACACTACACTTGGTCCCCAACTCTTAATCATCTCTGAAAGGGAGATTGGAGATGGACAGTTTGCAAAGATGGCAGATGAAGAGTCAGTCTTTCTCAAGAAGGCCGATGATGGTCGAATTATCAGTGAGAGGGACTGAACCAAAGGAGATAGAGAGAATTGTTAAAAATATCCAGCACACAGGGAGAAGTGGATGGTCAGAAGTTTAGTGGAACCATTGTAGAGGGACTAGGAGTTGGGTCCCATGAACAGGATCTCTCGCAGGTTAAACTCATCACCAGTCACCTCTCTTTCTCTCTAGTGAAAACACAGCCCTATGGTTGTCTGGGACTATGGAAACTATTACGGCAGGAGAGATGCAATGCACGGGCAAAGGGAACGAATTTTAATTGAACTATTACCAAATGATCATAACATATAGGAACTGAATTAAACCATTCAGTCCATTAAATTTGCTCTGCCATGCAATCATTGCTAATATGTTTCTGAAAACCATTCTCCTGCCTTTTCCCCATAACCCTTCAGCCCCTCACTAATCTGGAAAATATCCACTGCTGTCTGAAATACGCTCAATGACTCGGCCTCGACAGCTCTCTTTGTCAATTAATTTTACAGATTCACCACTCTCTGAAGAAATTCCTCCTTCTCTCAGTTCTAAAATGTCATCCCTTCACTCTGAGGTGGTGCCCCCGTGTCCTGGACTCTCCTGTAGTGGAAACATCTTCTCCATGTCCACTCGATCCAGGCCCCTCAGTATTCTGTAACTTTCAAACAGATTCCACCCCCCACCGCATCCTTCTAAACTCAATCAAGAACAGAGAGTCCTCAACCAATCCTCATATGACAAGTCCTTCATCCCTGTGATTATTCTTGTAAACGACCTCTGGACACCCTCCAACACCAGCACATCTTTTCTTAGATACTGGGCCAAACTGCTCACGGTATTCCATATGCAGTATGACCAGACCCTAGTTTAGCCTCGACAGTACATCTCTGCTCCTGTTTTCCAGCTCTCTTGAAATGAATGCCTACATTGCATTTGCCTTCCTAACCACCAACTGAACCTGCACACTAACTGTAAGAGAATCCTGAACTAGAACTGTCAAATCCCTTTGTGCTTCGGATTTCTAAAGCCTTTTCCTATTTCGAAAATTGTCTGTGCCTCTAGTCTTCTGACCAAATTGTATAACCTCACATTTTCCCTTATTGTATTCCACCTGCCACTTCTTTGTCCACTCTCCTAGCCTGTCCGTAGTCATTCTGCAGTCATCCTGCTTCCTGAATATGACCTATCCCTCCACCTATCGTTGTGTCATCTGCAAACCTGGCAACAATGCCCTCAATTCCTTTGTCCAGATTGTTAATGAATAATGTGAATAATTGTGGTCCCTACACTGACCCCTGCTGAATGCCACTAGTCACTGGCTGTCATCCTGAAAAAAGAGCCCTGCCAGTCACTCAATCCTCAAGATTTGTCAGTACCTTAGCCCCAAAATCACGGGCTCCTTTCTTATTTAGCAGCTTCCCATGTGGCACCTTGTCAAATGTCATGTGGAAGTCCAAACAGGTCACTTCCACTAGCTCTTCTTTACCTAACTTGCTCAGTACCTCCTCAAAGAATTATAAGATTTGTCAGGTATGGCTTCCCCTTGATGAAGCCATGCCAACTCTACCAAGTACTCCGTGATCACATCCTTACAGTGTCCTGCCACACTGTTTTTGACATAAAGCTGGCTGACGTGAGTTTTATCCAAAATATTAAAACTTTACTTTCAGTCCTGAATGTGATGAACTGCAAAATCCAATCGCTGTTGAGATGTGTGAACTCTTTTTTTTTCCACAGTCTGGGCATTTAAAAGGTCTGTCTGCAGTATGAACACATCGAAGGCATAATAGTCCCAGAACTTTTACAGCACCTTCCACAGTCCAGGCATTGAAATAATCTCTCCTCAGTGTGAACGAGGTGGTGTTGCAGCAGGTTAAATGACTGCGTGAGTCTCTTCCCACACACTGAGCAGGTGAATGGCCTGTTACTGGCGTGACAGCGTCGACAGCATTTCCGGCTCAGGTGGGGAAATTAATTCCTCCCCAGAATCGCCACATTTTCACTGTTTCTCCCCAGTGTGACTGCATTTGTGGTTTGTGAAGCCTGATAATTGGCTGAAGCCTTGTCCACACACACAAAATATGTACGTTTCTCTCCAGGGCTGTTTCCTTCCAGGTTCAACATCGGATCACGTCCCATTTGTGATAAAACTGGCGAATCCATTCGATCATGCTGTAATGGTTAGTTTGTAAATTTTCCCCTTCTAATATCCTGTGAAATTGATGTTAAACTAACAACAATCGAGTGAGAGAGAATCTCTCACAAGACTCTGGCTTCTATGTGAAAAAAGGGACTGAAGGAGGGGGATTTTCAACACATACAATTTACCATAACCATATCAGAATCTTCCAAACACTCAGCCTCCACGACTGGAAAGCAGCAGAGTAGCAGGGAATGTGAACACCATCACCTCCAAGTTCCCTCCGGGTCATGCACCATCCTGACTTGTCTGACAGCCACCCTGGTGGGGCAGAAATTTCCACCAATTAGATAATGGCAAAACTGATGTCTTTGTCTTCAGTCCCCAACACAAACTCCACTGCCTCACGACTGACTCCATCCCTGTCCCTGACAACTGTCTGAGTCTGAACCAAACACGTCATAACCATGTTGAAATATTTGGCCCCAAGATGACTTTTCAATCACATATCCCCACCATCACAAAGACTGCCCACTTCCACCCCAGTAACATCACCCGACTCCTTTTAGTCTCTGCTCATCTGCTGCTGAACGTCTCATCCGTTCCTTTGGTCCCTCTGGGCTGAACTATCCTAAAGCACTCCTCACCTTCCTCTCACATCTCCCTCCCTGCACTTGTCTAACTTCCTCTGCCTCTATTAATGGATGTACTTGAGCTCTGTTTAGTGCTTTATTCTTCCTTCCATTCACTGTATCCGATTAAGATTTTTACCTCCATCCATTCTCACAAGCATGCACTGCTGCCTTAGGAGCTTTATCTTTCCCACAATGTTGTCAGGGAAGGAGATACAGGTTATTCATCCAGTGATGTAATCCTGAGGTCATCCAAAACTCTGCTGCCTGTGTGACTATTTGCTTCACCCACCACCATGTTCTTGCGCAGCTAAACTTTAAGCTTTTCTTCCTTCTATTCAATCTCTTGATCGTGTTCTTTTTTTCTTTCTCACAATGCCCTCCAGCCCTCTCAAGGGCAATTAGGGATCAAGGGCAATCAGCGAAGCCCACATCCTAAGAATGAATTTTAACAAATGCCCTCCGAGATATCGACATTACCTCTAATTCCGTTCTCCTGATAATGCTCGATTTCAACTGTTTCACATTTGGTGCCTTCGACCGTCACATGCCAAGGCCGTCAACTGTGAAATTTCCTCACTAAACTTCTTGCTCTCTCAACCTAACTTTTCTACTTCAGAGCACTCCTTGAAAACTACATATTTGACAATAAAACATTTTCTCACCTTTGATATCTTGTAACGTGACTGTAATAAAAAAAAATGCCTCATAATCACTCCTGAGGAATAGCTTGGAAGTTTCCATTATGTGAAAGGCACTATATTGATGTAAATTAATTGCCATTGATTTAGACACGTATCCCAGACCCTTCAACATCACTTAGTGAATAACTCCTTATCTTACAGCATCGTGGGAGCTACCAATGGAAGATAATTGTCAGCAGCATATGGTCAGGAGATGTTCAGCTGTAAAAACCTCATTTAGAGAGTCAATGGAAGTAACAATAAAACACCTAAGGCAGTTGTACCCATTACTGGAGTTGCAGAAGGTTAGACAATGACAGAGAATTGATCAGGGAGAGCAGAGATGAACTAGAGTAATGGATGGATATTGATTCAGATCCACATTAAAGGGGTCACACCAGCCCCAGAGCCATGTCAAGCTTTCACAGATAACTAAGAACAGCACCAAAAGCTGAATCATGCAGGTTACTGGTTAAAAATACTGAAACAATTTCAGTGTTTTCAAATTTAAAATCAAATGCCAAAGTCTGCAGCTCTAAAGAAATCAGAAGATATTGGGTAAGCGTTACTGGGAGATGTAAGGAAGGAAATTTATGTAACTTTCATTTCACTCAATACTTTCATTCAAAGGTCAATAATATCCAGTGCTGAATGAATAAAGGATAACGTGGCACGATCAGATCTTGGTATATCATTTGGTTTAAGTTTCCAATCAGCAAATCCTTTTCCAGCATGCTGTAAAATAAGTTTACAAAAGCCATCTCAGTCAGTCCGGGACAGAATTTCAGAGGAAACAAACATTTCTGTGATTTTGAGTTTGCTGCGTGTAACTACTTCCCTCCTCAGTCCCTGTAAAAGTAATTTATAAATTCCATCCCTATTCGTCCAGGAGACACATTCACAACATTCTGTCAGCGATAGTAAGAACTGCCAATTCTGGAGTCAGAGATAACACAGTGTGGAGCTGGAGGAACACAGCAGGCCAGGCAGCATCAGGGGAGCAGGAAAGTTGACGTTTCGGGTCCCGACCCGAAGCACAACATTCTTTCCCCGAGCCCAGGGTGATCGCACATGCGCCCAGCTGCCTTTTGCCCCGTACAAAGATGGCGGACAATAACGGGGTGCAGCGATTTGTCCAGTTTCGTGAAACGAGGACAATATTGTCTTTATACGAACCCTAGCGCATCCACAAAGTGGTTAGGAAACCCTGCCCGTCGACCGGCCGACCCATCGCCTGCTCCGATCCGCCTCATTGTTACCTTTTGTGGAGCCGAGGGAAAATACAACTGCTTCTCAGGAACGCTCCGAGTGCGCATCCGCGGAGAGTCTGTGCATGCGCAGCGATGAGGAACCCGTTCGTAGGGGACGTTAACCAGCGCTCGGAATTCTCGGTTAACGCAGCCGCCATTGCAGATTTTTAAATTTATAAGTTACTACGTGTACAAGCAATCTTTCCGTTTATCTCTTACAAGCACAAATGACCTATATAATGCATGCAAAAAAAGAATCCCTGTGACTCCCATGTGTACAATATTACAAAATCTGACACTGAGCCACGCATTAAAAGCTAATGTTGCCATACTTGTTCTGGGCTATTGTGAGAGAGAGAAAAGTGATGGTGATTTAACCTGAGGAACAACACTCCTCGCGTGAGCAGAGAGTTTGAAAACCAGACGGATATAATCTCAAACTAATGGCATCATGAGGAAAACTGGCAAATGGCTCTGAGGAAAAGTTTGGTTTTCGGAACTGTCTTCAAGGAGGAAATTATAGATTTTGTGTTCCAGCAAACAGTAATGTTTCCTGTCATTGGTAGAAGGGCTGTTTTTGTCCCATTGAAGCCCACAAGACATCGAATACCTATTTAGATGAGCACTTAAAACGTCAGAACACAGAAAACCAAGTGCCAGAAACTGGATTTACAAGTGAGGTGTTTAATGACTGGCATTAATATAATATCATAGAATAATCTCTGTCATTTTGCAAAATGATAAAATTCAAAAGCATTGCCAGCAAGAGAAGTTGCAAGTACTGTATGCACCTTCGTTGGTGCTCTAGTAGTTGTGATTCAGCACTCTGACTGCCGTTTCCTGGATTGATTTCCAGTCAGGGAGTGAGGATTTATTGTACCTGTACAAACTCTTAACATGAACATGAATTTCTGGCATTAAAACAAGCAAAGAGAGCATCTCTATAAGAATCAGTGAGAGTTTCACATCAGAGATGAATTAAATGGGAAGAAGCACTGAATCCATTGCTTTCATCTGCTCAGAAACAGTCCTACAAAAATGCTCCTTGTTGAAACATACAGGTGTTTTTGGTGATGTAACGGATTGGATGCAGAAACGTTAGTTCCCTTTTGGGGCCGTCAAGGAATGGAGTGTCTAATATCAGAATGGAGGTCGCACATTTAAAGCAGAAACGAGGTAAAATTTATTCTCTCACATGGTTGTGAATCGGTGGATTCCTTTACAGCAGAGGGTTGTCGAGCCTGGGTCATTAAGCATTTTTAAGGCTGAGATCGAAAGATTTTTAGCAGCAAGGGTCTGAAAGGTTATGGAGAAATCCAAGAAAGTGCAGTTCAGGATTATCAAATCAGGATTATCTGCTCATTTAATAGCGGAGCAGACTTGATGGGCTGAGCTGTCTCTTTCTACTCCTAAAATGCATGATGTTAATATAAGGCTGCAAAACTGACCAGAGTAAAATTTGTCAACTTAAAAATGTATGGATCCCATCAGGGCACTGAACCGAGGTGAGATGTGCAAAGGGCAGCAAACGAAGGGGCAGTCATTGTGGTTGGTTGTTCCGGAGTAATCTGTATACCAGGGTAAACAGGAAAAACCAGTTTTCAGTGCCCACATTGAGCCTGGCTCCATTAGGCCGACAGTCAACCCTCACAAACCACCATTGCCCTTCACTTTTCCTGACCTCCCCTGTTCTTGTCTTAAACAAATTGCACGTCAGGCAATTGCAGCTGACATTGCTGATGTAGAACTGTAATATGGAGTGAAGAGATACTGACTGGTCCACGACATAATTCGGCTTCTAAAGATCAGTAAATATTTCATATTTATTATTGTAAATTTTAACCATGAACACGTCATGGTAGTGAAGGCACTGAATCCTAATCAGTAGACTACTAGGGAAGACTTCTATCTGTACCACCCTGGTCACTGTCTGATTCAGCATTGCATCTCTCATCCTTCTGCACATGAACCCTCGGCTGTATCTCGGTTTTGTCACATTGTCTTGGTTTATAATGCACAGACTATCCCGTCATCTATTATGTTGCAGTTTCTAATGCATGAAACCCTACCTTACAGGGCACAGTCTTTGCTCTGTAGCGCAGTATTGAAAGCAATGTTCTTGTCAAGCAGCGGTCATGCGTTTACTTCTAACTCGAGCATATGAGAATGTTTGTACAGCTGCTGCATCCAACATCCAAAGGAGCACTTTCAATATCGTCTGAAATTATGACAATGTCATTTCCTCCACAGGAGCAGTTAGGTGAGGTGAGGTATTATAAACTGTAGGTTGACAAGGAAACAATGGGGGACCAACACGGGGAGGGGAGCGGCCGAATGCTTTTTTTCTTTGCTGTAATCAGATTCTGGTTTTGAAGTGTGAAATGGGACAATATAACCCAAATGGGTGAAATCCTACTTTCTCGGCGTTGGTCTCTGCTGAGGCCTCTGTCACCTTCTGACAAATGTGTTTGCGTGTTACCCTCTGAGGGTGAAAATGTGGTCCAGTTCCCCAAGGGAACATGAACATCTCAAACGGCCGGTCCATCGCCTCGTAGCACACAAGGCTATGGGCAAAGGCTGGAAACTGAGATGTTGAGCCGCTTTCCGTGCTGTGAAAACACGATGATTCAATCATTTTGGAGGAGAAACACCTGTCGTAGAAAGAAAATGTCAGAAGCTGTATCATGAAGAAACGATGCACTTACACCTGCTACCATCCATGGTGGTCTAGTGGTTAGGATTCGGTGTTTTCAGCGCCGCAGCCCGGTTTCGATTCCCGGTCAGGGAATCAGGTTTTATTGTTCCTGATGGTGGCAACAGCAAAGGCAGTGCAGCTCTGTCCGCAATCCTTTCAATGTCAGTTAATGTCCCAGAAAACATCAGAGTCCGTATTCCAGCTGCTTAAAGAGGGGAAAGGTGCCTTGGCCGTCACTGCTCAGTCAGGCTATTCACCTTTGTGTTGTGTTGATAGCAGGGACATGAGCAGTAATAGTAACATTCACAAGATAAACAACCAGCAAAGATAATCACCGTCGCTACTTCAATTCAATTCAATTGTCTCCACTTTATGATGCGGTGAGTTTCACTGCCATTTGTCGTCAGGAAGCTGCAATTCACCCTATCGCTTCTGCTCAGCCATTCAATGAGATCACTGCTGATCTGATAAATCTCAACTCTGCTTTCTTGCTTTCCCTCCATAACGGGAGGTAAACTCGAGCCTAATCACACCATCGTATGTTACCGTTATTTTTTGGAAGTTTAGATTACTTCAATGACCTGTGCATGTTTGCATGAAATTGAATAATATGAAACGAGCTAAAAGAGCCTTTCCCGCAATTCAACCCAGTGCAGGGTCAGCCATATGACAAAAGTAAGAGAGCGAAAACGTTACCTCCATTTCTCTCAGTATAGATTTTTCTCTTGACGAGTTGAATATTTGCAGCATTTGTCTTTATAATTGTGACATTTTCACGGACAGATTCTCCCTCAATCCACGAACATCTGTGCTGCCAAAAACTATTTTGCCTCAGATTAAAATTGCTGAGTATCTTTTCATACAGCTTGATGCCCCAATAATCCCTGCTCCATTCAGTAAAAGCTGCTCCGGGCGAGGTTGGAGCTCACAGCCTCGGCATTTTACGCGCCCCTCTACTGTCATAGAAGGACCGCACGCTCACCGATTGCGTCACTTCTATCTGTATCACCCTGGTCACGGTCTGATTCAGCTTTGCATTCTCTCATCCTTCTGCACATGATCCCCTCGGCTCTATCTCGGTTTTGTCACATTGTCTTGGTTTATAATGCACAGACTATCCCGTCATCTATTATCACAGAGTAGCTCCGCGCACTCATTGCCATCCCCATTTCTGGTTATATCTTCGTGGCTGGGCCATTGAGTTTCTCTGGTTCCGAGCCTGGGAACTGGGATTATATGGTCGTATGCAGCAATGGTTACTTTCTTGTGTGAAGGAACTGGTGAAGTATCCGATGTTAAACTAGATGGTTATTGAAAAATACATTTCAACAAGAGCCTGCACTATCCCCCGAGTCTTTGATATTTTGTAGAAATCTATCAATCTTAGTCTTTAATATACTCATTGATGGAATCTTCACTGGTTGCATCATAATGACAGATTCCAGCCTTCTGTGAATCCCCACATTACACTGCACTGCTTAGAAGGAATTTCTATTGTGGATCTGGTGCTGTTCCTAACATATCCTCTGCCACTGCAGTTATTGTTCATTACAAGCAGGATATTCCGCATGGTGCCGTGATCGTATAGTGGTTAGTACTCGGCTTTGTGGCCGCAGTAACCTCGGTTCGAGGCCGAGTCACGGCAGTAGATGATTGCTGTAATGTCTTTTTATTCCTTGTGACACAGGCTATAGAAATGCGGCAAGTATCAAATATTTTTACGTGAAAATATTCTTTGAGGTGGTGACAATCATCTCTCAACCCTCGCTCTCTCACATATCTGCGTTTGATACATCAAATTTCAAACCCACCAGTTTGATATTTCTCTCCCTCCCACAATCACGAACTCTCCTTTACGTCCCTCCTTCCACTTCATTGAAACACTGCACAATCTAACATCCATTTTCACATTGACATCGTTCACTCTGTCCTGTTGCCGTCAGTGTTGCTGTGTGAACGTGCCCTGTCTCACCACCGGGAACTTTAAACCAGTTGATCCATTTAGATACTGCGGTTGTGAGATCAAAACACATGCAGCAGCTTTTACGGACACGGACCAGTGATTATTGGAGCATCAGACTTAGGAAAACGACAGACGGCAATATTGAGCAAAATAGACTTCATCGGAAACGACCAGTTTCTGTCGATTTCTGCATCATTTACTTCATTTGTTCATTCGAATATAACTAGAGTATTGTGTGCAGTTCTGTAATTCACATTATTACGGGGATGGGATAGCACTAAAACGTGCAGGAATATTACCAGGATATTGTCTGGGCTGAAGAAGTCCAATTATAAAGAGAGATTGAACAGACTGTGCTTGTTTTCCTTAGAGAAGAGGAGATGTACAAAATAATGAATGATATTGATAGGGTAGACTCAAATACATGGTTCCCCTTAATGGAGGGATCGATCTCCAGAGGTCTTAGATTTAATGTAAGAGATAGGAATGTAAGAGTAAATGTGCGGAAAAACGTTTTCAGCCAGCGGTTGTTTCGAATCTGGAACCACTGCCTGTAAGTGTTCCAGAGGCAGATATCCTGATGACTTTAAGAAGCATTCAGATGTGAATGTGTGATGCTGTGACATTGATGTCTTTGGGCGAAGCGATAGAAATGGAATTTGGATATTTAAGCGATTGTATTTGATTGGTGCACACGTAAAGGGCTTCCGGGGCCTTTGCGCTCAAGGTCCTCCATAGTTTAATGGCCTATCTTACAAGCGACAAGGATCGATTCCCCGTGGGGGAAAACCAAAATTTTCTGGGGCCTTTCAGCAAAAGGGACCCAGCTTCGATTTCAGCTTCAGCTGATGTGCATGGAGTTTGCATGTTCTCGCCATGTTTACATCGGAGTGCTCCAGTTTCTTCCCACAGTCCAACTAAACATATGCAGAAGAGGTGAATTGGCTGTGGGAAATTGCCCCGTTGTGTGCAGGGATGTGCAGGCCAGGTAGTTCGGCCATGATAAATGCGGGTTTACGAGAATTGATGGGTGTCACTGTTCTGTACTGGGCTCTGGGCCAGAATGGTCACTGCTTCATATCAGGCTCTGGGGTATAACGTTCACTCTTTTATGTTGGGCTCTGCGAGAGAATGTTCACTGTTTTATATCGATTCTGTGAGAGAATATTCACTGGTTTATATTGGGCTGTGGGGGAGATTGGTCATAGTTTTCTATCGGGCGCTGGGGCCGAATGTTCACAGTTGTAAATCGGGCTCTGCGGGAGATTTATATTGATCTCCATTCTACTCGTCCTATGCCTTCGCGGGTATAATAGGCGCTGCATCAAATAACTACAGCAAGGTGACAGACATGTAGAGGTTATCAGAGCCGTGGGAGGCTACAGAGATGGAGAGGAGTGTAGGTGCTGCAGAAAATCGTAGAAATAGGGAGAGTTGAAGTGGCTGGAGGAGATACAGAGTAGATGCTGAAGGAGTTTACTGAGAGAGGGATGGGACAGGGGAAGAAGGCGATGACAAAATTGGGAGCAGTATAGCTGATGAATGAGGTTACAGTGATAGGAAGGAGTGAAAGCTGGAGGAAGTTCGAGGTTTCATGGGCTGGAGGAATTTACAGAAATGAGAATGTGGGCCGAGAGGCATTACAGAGATAGTGAGGCCTGTGCATGCCGGAACAGGTTACAGAGATTTTTTTCTTCATTCATTCACAGTATAAGGGGAGAGGTGTAGCAGCTGGAGGTTAGAGAGATAGGGAGGGGTGTACCAGCAGGAGGAAGCTGGATAGAAAGGGAGGAGTGAAGCGGCCGGAGGAGGTTCAAGAGATACAGAGGGTTGTAGGGGCTGAAGGAGGTTAGAAAGACAGGGAAAGTGAGTGAGGATGGTGGAAGTTAGAGAGATATGGAGGACTGGAGGAGGTGAAAGACATAGGGAGTGTGAATGGGGCTGGCACAGCTTAGAGAAATCAGGAGGCTGAATGGGGCGGGAGGTTAGAGAGCGAGGGAGAGTGAGTGGGGCTGGAGGTGTTTAGAGAGATAGGTAGGGCGAAGGGGCTGTCGGAGGCAAGAGAGATCAGGAGGCTAAATGTGGCTGGTGGAGGTCACAGAGATAGGGAGGGCGAGTGGGACTGGAGAAGGCTGGAGAGATAGGGAGGGACGCAGAAGGAAATGGATGCAACAGCTGGAGGTGATGGCAAGGACAATTAGAGTCACAGCTGGACAGTTTAAAAACACAGAATTACACATTAATGGAGAACAAATTGTAGAAATCTTTGCCATAGACAAGGGGCTGGGAGTAACTGAAGGTTTAATCGCAAGAGCCATGGAGTCAGTGTCATACAGGACAGCAAAGGCCCTTCGGCCCCTTCAGTTGACAGCCGCAAAAATAAGAAGCCCTGTAGACACGGCAAAGTTGTCCTTGCTAGTGTCTGGGGACTAGTGACAAAATTGGGAGAGCCATCCGACAGACCAGTCAAGCAACAATGTGACATAACGAAGCCTCATGCTGTCAGATCAGACTTTGACACAGAAACTTCCGGCTGAATCATCTCGGTGAACTGGTGGATCAGCGTTGCTCCACATTGAGCAGCACTTGGAGGAAGCACTGAGAGAGTGGGAAAGATGGGGAACGTATACTGGGTGCTCCATTTCAAAACCACGAACAAGAGAGGACCGGCAGCACATAGCTGCTGGGCTGGGGCAGCAGCTGGTGGGGAAGGACCGACTAAGAGGGAGAAACGTACTGGACCTCATCTTCACCAATCTGCCAGATACAGATACATGGATCCATGACCATATCAGTCACAGTGACTACTGCACACACTATTTCGAGAGATGAAGTCCCAGTTTTACATTGGGAATACCCTCCATCATGTGTATGACACTACTACTGTGCTAAATGGGTTGGATTTCAAGTAAATTTGGCAACTCAACGCTGGGCTTTGAGAGGTGATATGGGTCACCAACAACAGCAGAATTTTACTCCAGCACGATTTTGAATAGCATTGCCCAGCATATCCCACATTTTATTATGACTATCAAGCCAGGGATAAACCCTTCTTCAATGAACAACACAGGAGAGCCTGCCGATAGCAGCAGCAACCCCATCTATAAATGACGTGAAGACCACTTCCTCAGCAAAAAGAACAAGCAGCAAATGATGGACAGATCTAAGTGAACCCAGAGCCAACGAATCAGACCTAATCTCTGCAATGCTGTGACATCAAGTCCTGAATGGTGTTGGACAATCAAAGAACTCACTGGAGGAGGACGCTCCACAAATACCACCTTCCTCAATGATGGAAGAACCCAACACAACAGTAGAAAAGATAATAAAAACAGTGGTTGATGGAAAAGCTCAGCAGGTCTGGCAGCATCTGTGAAGAAAAAAAATACAGAGTGAACGTTTCGGGTCCAGTGACCCTTCCTCAGAACAGTCGAAAACATGATGCTGAAATACTCACAACAATGTTCAGACAGAAGTGTCGATGGGATGATCTAATTCAGCCTCCTCCAAAGACTCCCAGCATTACACGTGGCAGTCTTCAACTACTTCCATTCGTTTTCTGTAATATGAACAAACAGCTGGACGGACTGCATAATTCAAAGGATGATCCACCAGCTAAGACAGGCAATTCAGCAGAAGGTTTCCTCGTCAAAGTTTGGTCTGACACCATGACATTGTTGCCATGAAAATAATTGTGTGTAAATATTAGCACATATATAAGTACAAGGGAAAAATAATTGTATATTTTCAAAGTCCTTGCACTTAATAATCATTTGATCTTGGGTGTGGTAAAAAGTCTTATCATTTCAAAGTCCTTTACTGTGATTTGTGCACTGTTCTCATCGTATTGTTATCATAAAATTGAACTGAATAAATGGGTAGATGTGTACTTTTTGGACAATCAGAAAGTGGGTATTATCGAAGGATGTCGGCCTTCAGTAATGTGATTTTGCTGTTGATAGTTAGAGTTGCTGAGAACATTTCCAGAGAAATTTCTATCTCCAGTCACACACAAGAATGTTGGGTTGGGAATATGCTGACCATCTTTGTCGCTGGACAATTCTGTTTGGACACTGACGTGTGGAGTAACATGCACTGGATATGGTAAATGAGGGATTCAATGTAAGGCAACACGTGCTGCAGGACTCCATCACCGTTATAACACCTTCATTCAGGATCGGGTCCAAGATGCACAATTACAGAGGTGAGGTGGCACAGCAGAAGTCATCAACAGAGATAAACTTATGAGACGTGATTGTTGGCAGGTCATTTTTTACAAATGTTGAGCTGCATTTGGACCAGCAATGAGCCCAGTGCTAGTTCATTGGCCAATCTGCCCCATGAACTTTCTTGTTGTTTGGGGATGCCTCTAACAGGTCTGTTGTGAGGGATTGTGTGAGTATCAGTCCAAGTCTAGTTTAGATACTCTCTGGACAGATTTAGGAGACGGCCAATGAGTTGAAGGTAGTGGTGAGGCCCGGTAGCACTGCGGCTGAATTCATGGTTTTGTTTTAAGTTTATTTTTAACAGATTTGCTGACTGCCAGATGATGTGTTCACTGATCTGAACATGATTCAGCTGTTTACGAGAGTCACTAAATTCTGCAATAATTAGGTGCGTACTCTGGTAATTTAATTATTTTCACTTTAGTTGGTTTAAGCGGAAAAACAATGCGTTTGGTTTATTTTAAAACATATAAGAATTAAAGTGATATTAACTCTTTGCTGTACAAAATGTAAAAGTGTGCTGCATTATATTTCTCATGGACTAATCAAGCAACAGTCAGACTTTGACTGTAAAGCAGGATTCTGTGAGCAGGATTCTGTCCCAGGCAACATCACCACACTATCTGCTAGTTCCTGTCCAACTGAACGGATAGACCCAGGCGGAGGGTCAGCTTCTTGGTATCACGTCACTATAGTGCTCAGCATTCTTGTCTGAAAGCAACTGATTGAAAACGATGGGGATTGTTACCCCATTGTCATGCCGTGCTCCTGATGTCACTCATCCAGCAAAGTCTTACCTTTCTGAGACTTTAGACTAAGCTGTGAAAACATTAAAATATCTTGATATTTTAAGTAGGACACTTTTATCCATTGATTTTAGCAGGCAGTAGCAAGGGCAGACTTTATTTGTCATCACCAATAGCTCTGCACAAGGTGACACAGAGCTGCCTTCCTGAAACTCTTCTCATTCAAGTGATACAGGTGTATGCACAGAGCTGTTCGTAAGGATTTCCCAAGTTTTTTTTTTACCACTTTATCGTAAAGTAACAGCAATTTATTCCCTATCCAGGATGATATTTGACTTGAATGCTAACTTGCAGAGATTGATATTTCCATTGTTCAGCTGAGGACATTACCGGCGCAGGATTCTCTTGAATTCCCATTGTTCACATTTTGTTCTGGGTCCTTGATGCAGCAAAGAGTCAAGTACGACTGGTGGCATGGGAAGTTACTCTGATCTCACTTCAAGTGACATTAGAACGTCAGCTGAAACAATAAAGAGCGAAAGTACAGAACACAGTATTTTTGAACAATATGCTCACTGACCTCATAATATTCCGAAGAAATTTTCGGCATGGACTTCCGATTCTGTCAGGAGATGTTTGTCCTGTTCTTGATGAGGCTGTTTGGTTAAATGCCCTGTCAGAGGGCCAGAACGAAGCTTCACTCTGTCCGATGGCGAACAAAACTAGTCCATTTCCAGCGCATCAGACAGTGGCAAACACACATAACTGTCTGCTCCTATTGGACATTGATTATTTCAACCTTAGCATTCACTGATGACGAATAGCAACATGGAAATCAGCAGCTTCTATCATCCTAGTTGGAGGATAAAAAGGGAAAGGGAGAGATGGGGAGGTGGGACAAACCACGACAGAGGTATGACATGCAGTGGGGGGTGGTAGAAGAGGAGTGTGAAGGGAGATGGTCGGTGGAAGGGTAGGTAGCAGCAGAAGGGGCAGTGCAAGGGAAGCAGAAGTGTAAGGACGGAGGAAGAGGACCGGCAGGTGAAGTATGAGTGACCAGGAAAAGCGTGTATTTGAAGAAGAGAGATTGATGGGCGATCAAACATTGCTGTTCAGGAAAATCGGGTTCTGGTTTCCTTTGATAATTAAGAAAATATTTCTCATGTTTCCTTTCCAACACTTGATTTTTGTTCAGATTTTACACTGACTCGGCATTTCTGCATTTCCATCAAGTGCAGATGAAATGTTTTTCTCCCCTCGTGCATTGCCTTAACAATTTTTTCAAGGTAGACATGAGAATATGGTTTGATTGCCTACAATGTGCCCATAATATAGAATTTAATTGTATCTTTATCTTCATTACTCCAGCTCTCTCAAACAATCTTCATGAATGAGGCTGTGTCCATCCTGCAGTTGAAAAATTCCTTCAGCTCTGACTATTGCAGGGACTGTTACGAAGAACATGCTCCAGGCCCATGTAAAATATAAAAGTTTCAGTGCAAGATACCAAAACCTAGCCCAGCATTAATGACATTAAAGCCTTAAGAGTATATCATGCAGAGGGGCAGAATGTAAGAGGAGAATTCAACTCCATGTCCAAAATACTATTTGTGTCTCCCTCATAAAAGAACTCAACTGCATCACGGTGTAAATTCACCAAAATAATAGAAACAAGAGTCTGGAATTTTCAATTCTTCCTCTACGAATAACATCTGGAGAACAGGAAGAAAATCAAGGTCTGTTTGTGATGTTCATAAATAATGATGATGAGAATGTGGGAGATGGTGTTTGGAGAGGATATGATAAATAATTTTGTGGATGTCACAAAGATTAGCCGGGTGTTTCACAGTGAGGAGGACAGGACAATATAAACAGATTGTTCAGATGGCCAGATCAGTGGTTGATGAAATTTAACACTGATAAATGTGAGTTGATGCATTTCAGAAGTAGCAAGACAAAAAAAGTACTCAAACTGTGAAGAGAGGCTAAATTTGTTCGTGATTATCTTTGGAGCAGAGAAAGTTGAGGGGGGAGGCTGATCAAGGTGTGCAAGATCATGAGAGGTACGGGCAGGGTGAACAGAAAGCAGCTGTTCACCTTCCACGAAGGGTCAAGAACAAGGGGACACACTTTTAAAGTGGAAGGTAAGAGGTTAAGAAAGGATTTCTGCAATTTGTGTTGAATCCAGAAGGTGGTATGTGTCTGAAATGCATTGCTTAGGAGGGTGGTTGAGGCAGGTAACATCACAAACTTTAAAAAGCACTTGGATCAGCACCTGGTGGTGCAGACTCGATGGGCCTTTTCTCAATGATATGATTCGGTGTGGTGGCAGCCATAAAAGCTCTGATGTATTCTGAAGTACCAGCCAACGACACTTGTTTTTCAGTTTCATCAACTGTGCTCAGTAAATGGTTATTTTACAAATCAGCATCATCTCATGGAATATTGGCATTTACTCAACCTAGGACATCCCAGCTATGTCTGAAAACATCCAGGATTTTTCAAATGGTCAGTGCAAGATTATTCCAGCTGTTTGCCACTATCATTTTAACAAAACCAATGACATGGATGCAGCTTTTCCTACATTATAATGAATACTTCTGGCTTTCTCAAAAGAAGAATAAGCTCCTTCTTCCCACGTACGCACTTTGAGAATGTACATGTTTTCCTGCCAATTGCCAACTCCCATTCGCCTCCAGCGCTCACGAACTTGTTGACTGTTTCCATGATCTGGTTTCATGTTCCTGTGAGTCGAAGATGCATTTCGAAAGACAATGTTTCTGTTTTTGCCAGGATTGTGAATGCTCGAAAAATAACAGACCATATTGACAGGGGAGGAAAACACCAGCCACCCAACTAATTCCTCAGCACCGTTTCACAATCCTCATTTCCTGCAGCAGTCTATAACCCTATTCCAAAATATGTGGACACCATTCAGGTTTAGCTGATGAATGGCTAACAAGAATAGTTCTTCAAACCTGCTAGACAGGAATCACATCCAACAGGGGGTAATCCAAAAGCCCTTCTTTGATATCCAGCGAGAAGATCAAATTCCCACGACAAATATCCTATGCGTAACTGCTGATCAGAATTCAACTGGTTCAGCCATGTAAAATAGCATATCTGATGCTGGAAATTCTGTGGCGAGTAACTCACCTCCTAAAGCTCTCCAAAGCCTATCCACTATCTACAAGGAACCAGGCTGGAGTGTGATGGAAGATCCTCAGGTACCTGGATGAGCACAGCTGCAGCAACTCTATCGCGGAAAAAGTAGGCGGTTTCTTTAATACTCCAAATACCTCCAGTAATACTCAGTGTCGGCAACACTGACACACAAGATACACTGCTGAGACTTCCTCCCAACAGCACTATGTATGCACCAAAACCAAATCATAAAGCCGTTGAGTTGTAATGAACAGAAAGAGACCTTTCAGTTCAGCTCCTCCATGCCAACCACATAACATTCACTGGATGTGGGCATCACTGGCTGGGCCCATCACTAATTGTCCAGAGGGCAGGTAAAAGTCAATAATATTGCAGTGGGTCTGGAATCACATGTAGGCCAGACCAAATAAGGATGGCAGTTTCCTTTCTGACAGGACATTTGCAAACCACTTGAGTTTTTTCCTGACAATTGATTCATGGCCAGTATTGGTCTATTAATTCTAGATTCGAATTCAAACTCCACCATCTGTCACAGCAGGCTTCTAATCCAGGTCCCCAGACCATTATCTGAGTCACGTAATTAAAAGTCCAGTGATAATACCACGCGAGCACTGCCTCCCCGAATCCTCCAAAGAGTGACTAACTTGTGCAGTATGATATATCTAAGTTTTTGTCTTCATGTTTTCATTGACTTCCTTGTCAAGCCATGGATAATTTTTCTCACCTTTATACAATTCCTCTTCCTCTCAGACAATTACTTTAATGGAGAGGTATTTAGCATTTTCCTAAATATTTGCCTATATTCTTCAACTGTCCAGTCCTTTAATGTTTTTGTCCGGTCTCCTCGGGACAACTCCTTCCTCAGACTTGTATTGTTATCTTTGACCAACACCGAAACTCTCGTGTGCGACTCTTGTGTTCCGGCTTTCAATCCGAATTTGCAGCTCTCGCATGTTGTGGTTACTCCTCCAAGCATGTCCTTAATGACAAGACCATTTATCAATGCTTCCTCGTTACATAACACCAAAACCAAAGTAAACAGTCCTGTGGTTGTTCCTGTGGCATGTTGCTGTAAGAAACAATCCCTCATACACTCTATGAATTGTTCTCCGTGCCAAATTGATTAATCCCATTAATATGCATATTCAAACTACCCATAATTACAATTGTGTTCTTCTCTCAAGCACTTGTTATTTCTGGGTTTATACTATGACCTATGCTTCGGAAGGAATGTGGAGTGGGGCTGAAAATTAGTCCTACCAAGAGGTTTCTTCATTGACTTTCCATTTCTACCCAGACTGATTTATCGTTTTGTCCCCTCATGCCAATATAATTTACTAATACAGCCTTGATATCATCCTTGAGCAATACAGCAACGCCACCTCCTGCTCCTTTTTGTCCATCCTTTCGGAATACCGAGTATCCATGGGCATTAAATCCCAAGTCTTTATCCTCCTGTAACCATGTTTCAGTGATCCCTACCAGGTCATTCCGAATTATTTCTGTTTGTCCTGTCAGCTTATCAATTTATTCCAAATGCCATGTGCATTTAGGTATCAGGTTTTAAAATAATTTCTATTGTCTTGCTTTTCTTTTTTTAATACGTTCTTGTCCACTGCAGTTTCTACACTCTCTATCCTTATTTATTAATTCCTGACAATACTGAGCCTCATCTGTATTGTTCACTCCAATTCCAAAGTGTTTCCGTACTGTCATTTCAGTCACTCGCTCTGCCTTATTAGCCAAGAGAAGGTCAAATTTTGCTCCTTCTCGAGTAGGAACATTTACATAGTCATATAACATGGAAATAGTCCCCTTGGTCAAACCAGTCCATGCCGAACATAATCCCAAACTAAACTAATTCCACCTGCCTGCTACTGGCCCATATCCCTTCAAACATTTCCTATTCATGTATTTAGCCAATTGTCTTTTAAGTGTTGTAATTGTGCCCACATCCGCCACTTCATCAGGAAATTCATTTTACATGCAAACCACCCTCTTTGTGAAAAAACCCCTCATGTATTTTTAAAATTTCTCTCCTCTCACTTTGAAAATGTGTTTCCTCGTCTTGAATCCCCTATCCAATGGAAAAGACAATCTCATTAACCCCATCGAGACCCTCATTTTTTTTTAGAAACTCCTATCAGATCTCCTCTCAACCTCCTACGCTCCAGTAAAAGAAGTCCCAGCCTATCCAGTCTTTCTTTATAACTCAAGGCTTCCATACCCAGCAACATCCTAATAAATCTCTTCTGAACATTTTTCAGCTTAAAAATATCCTTCTAAAAACTGGAGAACCATAATTGGATACAATATTCCAGAAGTGGCCTCCCAAATGTCCTGTACAAGCTCAATATAACATCCCAACTCCTATATACGAAGGACTGAGCAATGAAAGCAAGTGTGCCAGATATCTTTTTACTACCCTGTCTCCATGTGACACAATCTTCAAAGAATTACGTACCTGCACCCCTCGGTCCCTCTGTTCTACAATACTACCCCAAACCACTGCCATGAATTGTATAAGCCTAGTTTGTTGTACCAAAATGCAATACCTTGCATTTATCCAGATTGAAATCCATCTGCCGTTTTTTCATCCATTGACCCATTCGATCAAGTTCACTTTGTAATCGTAGAAAACTTTCTTCACTGTCTACTATGCCACCAGTTTTGGTGTCGTCCACAATCTTATTATCTTTCTGTATTCTCATCCAAATCATTGATATAAATGACAAACAAAAGAAGACCCAGGATGGATCCCTGTGGAACACCCCTGGTGACAGGCCTCCAGTCCAAAAATAATTTCTCCAGCATATTTTAAAAAAATATTCACATCCTAACATTTGACACTATGGTAGTGCCAGTCAATGTTGGGAAAATTAAAATCACCCAATACTACAGCCTTATTTTTCTTACATACACACCTTAGTTATGTCATTCACCAGGGCTTTGGCCCCTGCATGATTCAGGTGGAGTCTGTCCTATCAGAACAGCTACATCCTTCCCCAGTACTGATGTCAATGTCCAATGAAATTGAGCCCATGTCTCCCACGCCAATCTCAGTCATGTATTTACCTCTTTAACCTTGCTGACCTTGTTCCTGTCTGCTTATGGATCAGGTAATAATCCAGACGTTATTACCTTTTTGGTTGTACTCTTTAATTTAGCCCTGACCTGGACGTATTACTTCAGCAGAATCTCATTCCTCTTTTCTATCTACGCTGATAATACGATTGTTCCTCTCCCACTCCAAGTTCCTCTGCAGCACAGATGAGATATCCTGATCACAGGCACCACGTAGGCCACACAGCCTTTTGGAGTCCCATTTCTGGCAACAGAGAAGAGTGTCTATTTACCTGACGATACTATCCCCAATTACAGCTACACTTCTTTTATTTTCCCCCCTCTTGAGTGACCCCCTCTACCACAGTGCTGTAATCAGTTTGCTCATCCTCCCTGCAGCTCCTGCTCTCATCGACACAGGGAGCAAGAATCCCGAGCCCGTTCGACAAGTTCAAGCGCTGAGGCTCCATCAGCACTCCCTTTGTTTTCATCTAACTGTCTCACTCATGGTCACACCTTTTTGTTCCTGACAACTGACTGAATTTGAACTAATTAATCTGAAGGGTCTGACTGCTTCCTGTAGCAGAGCATCCAGGTAACTCCCGTCCCTGATGTTGTTTTTAATTCATTAACAGGATGAGTGCGACACTGGCTAGGCAGCATTTATTACCAATCCCTAATTGCCCAGAGGGCAGATAAGAATCAATTACAATGCTGTGGATCTGGAGTTACATGTAGGCCAGACCAGGTGAGGACAGCAGTTTCCTTCCCTAAAGGACATTAGTGAGCCAGATGGGGTTTTTTGACAATCGACAATGGATTCAAGGTCATCATTAGATTCTTAATTCCAGTGATTTATTGTATTCAAATTCCACCAACTACTATGGCCGGATTCAAATCTGAGTCCCCAGTACGTTACCTAGGTTTCTGGATTAACAGTCCAGTGATAATACCACTAGGCCATCGCCTCCCCCATCTTGCTTGTTTCCACCTGAAAATATTTTAATTACCTTGTCAGCTATGATTTCCCCTTCAGGAAACCATGCTGACTCTGCTTGATTATGTAATGTTTTTCTAAATTATCTGCTATTCCAACTTTAATGGACTTTAACATGTTCCCAATGACGGAGCAGGTTGTGAAATTGAGCTGAATTTGTGCATTTCTGCTCTCAGAGAAGGGGACTATGCAAGCTACCAATTGTCATAAAAAAACCAAATGGTGCACAAATGTCCTTCTGGGGAAAAGAAAGAAAAGTGACATGTGATGTATCATGTGACATCCCACTTGCCAAACTATCATCCATTGAATTAACCTGTCGATATCCATTAACAGACACGTTGTCTTGATCATTTAATTTCCCGTTTATCTTGGTGTCATCGCCAAATGTAGTTACAGCACATTTGTTCCATTCCTCCAAATCATTGTTCTGGATTGTATACAGGATCCAGCACTGGTCACAATGTGTCTCCACTTGTGACATTCAATCAAACTGATCAAGACTGATTTATCCCGAATGTCTGCTTCCTGTTGATAACCAGTCCTCCCTCATTCTTGTATGGCACATTCGAAGGGCTGAATAAGAACAATGACCATCAGCCAGCAATTCAGCCCCTACAGCATTTAATGCGATCATGGCCTCAGTGCTAGTTTCCTGCCTGCTCTCCATAATCCTTCATTTACTCAATGTCCCAGCATCCACTGCATTCTGGGGTCGTGAATTACACACATTCACAATCCTTTCAGAGAAGTAAGTTCTCTTCATCCCAACTTTTAATCTGCTCTGCCTTATATGAAAACTATGGCTTCTTGTTCCAGATTGGCCCACATGAGGAAATATCCACTCCACATCTACAAGCTCAATCACGTTTAGCTTCTTACAGATCTCAATAATATCTCCTCTCATTCCGTTAAACTCCAGAGAATATAGACCGGGACTGCTCAATCTCTCTCCATAAGACAAACTCCTCATCTCTGGAATCAATCTAGTGAACCTCTTCTTAACCACTTCCAATGCAACTTCATCCCTACTTCAGTCAGGACACCAAAACTGTACACAGTACTCCAGTTGAACAATCACTAAAGGCTTGCATAATTGTAGCAACACATCCCAACTTTTATAAACTCTATTCGTTTTTTGAAGAAATAGATGCTGAAATTGCGCTTGCTTTGCTGATTACCTGCTGGACTTGTATGTGGGTTTTCTTTGATACATACAATGATGCTCAGAACCCTCTGCACCGAAACACTCTGAAGTTTCTCTCCATTTCGATAATAAATTGCCTTTCCATTCCTCTGGCTAAAATGGATAACGCCATACTTATGCACGTTAAATTTCATCTGCCAAATGTTGGTCTATTTCCTGCACTGATCCCAATCCATTTGCACATTTCATACATGTTCGTAGCATCCTACTTTTCCACCGATTTTCGTGTCTTCTAACAAGTGGCTATAACATTTTCTATCCCCTTATACAGGAAATAACATAGATTGCAAATTGTTTGGGACTGGGAACTGAAAAAGACTGGGAACCTCAAAAGTTGTCAACCAGAAAACGACCCTCTGTTCCATCTCTGTCTATTTTGTTGGTTCACCAATCCACTATCAAAGCTAAAAGATTACTCCTTACCCCATGCACACTTATTTTGTGGATTAATCATTTGTCTGGCACTTTATTCAATGCCTTTTGCAAGTCCACATGTATTACATCTCCAGGAGCCCCATTATCCACCTTGCTTGCAGTGTTAAACACCGAGCCACCGTGCCGCGATCTTTAAAGGACTCGAGCAAATAATTCAAACTCAAGCGAATGTTTATCCTTCATGAAACCATGCTGACTGTGATGGATTGTGGTCTGACTTTGCAAATCTCCTATTATTAATTCCTTGACAGTGGATTCTGACAATTTACTTTGAATCCCAAGACTTTGCTCACTACTTTTCATTCCCTCGTGAAGAATTCGAACTTCTTCCCTTTCTTTAACCTCTATCTCAATTTCTGTGTCATGGGCACACAGCTGTAAAAGGTCACTTCTGATTGTTGTACAAGGGGCATGAGTGGCTGAATGGACACATTCTATGTAAAAATAAGTTTATCTTTCAATCTTGTAAACTCCAATGTATTTTGGGTTAACCTGATCATCCTTTCCTTATTGGTGTTGTGAAGTTAGGTAGAGTATTTGTGGACTGGTAGGTAGGGCGTTGGAATTTGATGTTTGTAAAATATTGGTGTTCGCAAAGTGCTGGGGGAAGGGCAAAACAGTATGTGGTCCTTTTAAAAGATCGTGTGCTTTTTCTCCATGCTTCGAGCTTCAAAATGGACGTCTTTGGGCAGCAGCGTGTGTGTTTGCAGGTGCACAGAGCACCTGAATGGAAACATTTGTGTCAAAGGGCTGAGTAAATTAGCAGGCCAAGTAGCACTTTTATTTTGTTATCAAGACAACAAGTTTTGAATTTAGGCAATTAATTTGATCCAGGCACTAAGATACCAAAACAAAAACAATTAAATTTAAATCTCATGATTTTGACAACATAGGGATAATCCTGTTGCAAGAAATTGATATGTCATCATCAAAGAAGAGGGCAGTTGGAAAAAAGACAGGACAGCTAACTGCCATCTGCCCAAGTTAACAGCCCTCAGTTACAAAGAGAGAATCACTGGCTCTCACAGAATTCTCTCATCCTTAGAGAAAGCACTATCTAAATCAAAGGTACCTAAGGCACAACTAGTTCATATTTGTGACAGAATACTCGACGCAGAAAGCATTCCTGAAAGAGCATTCGACAGAGAAGGCACAGAGCATTCCAGAAGATGTAACCTGCCTGTAAGTTCGAAAGACTAAATTCTATTTTTCAATCTTTTTTATATAAGTGGAACTTATATTTATTGGAACAATGTGCCATTAGAATTTGTTTTGATTGGGAATTGTTAGTAGTTAGAAGGCGTTCATTTGGGTTGTTAATAGTTCAGTTAATTTGTTCAGGATTAGAGTTAAATAAATAAATTGTTACTAGTTGATCATAACGTGAGTGTCAGGAATTTATTTCATTTAACCATTAAAAGCTGCCGAATAAAAAGATTGCACCACTTTCCACACTGCTTTTTAGCAGATTATAGGGCGAGGCACTCCTCTCTGGGTGTTTCAGTTTTATTTCTCAAACAGGGGTCCACTTCTGCTTTATAACACATTAATTGAAGGAATCAGTTGAGGGAACTATCTCTGACTGCTTCCAATGCAACAATATCCTTTCTTCAGTGAGGAGACTAAATCTGTACACACTACTTTAGATATGATCTCACTAAATCCTGTACATTAGAAGCAACATTTTGTCAGTCTGCTGTAAAGTTTCCCAACCCAGATTAGAACAGTGTCAGCTGTCTGGAGGAAGGCACAGCATTGTTGAAATATCATTGTCATTCTCTACGAGAGATCTGGTGAAAATGTCACAATGACACTTGAGAAGAATGAATAATATGTGGTGAGATGATCTCAACGTTGAGATAGGCCCTGCAAAATATCCTGACTGTATCTACCATTAATCTCCCCAGAGCCCACATCATTCAGATTCGTTAATCTGGTAAAATAGAGCTGAGAAACAGCAAGGAGAAACAAATATTTATGAGAGTTATATTTCAAAGTCAAAACTGCAATATAAACATTGGTTATGTTATAAAACAGGAAATTAGACATGTAAGTTTGTGGGTACTACAATAATAATGGACAGATTCAATTGTCCTCTAAACTGTGTTTGTCCATATAAATGCTAATTCTGGGAAAAATGCACTTCATGAGTGCCTGTGAGATGGTTTGCTTTAACAATATGTTCAGTGCCAAGCGAGAGATCAGACTATTTAGGAACTGGCATTGTGTGATCAGAACAGCAAATTGAAAACCTTGCTGTAAAGGAGCTTTTAGGAGTAGTGTTGATCTTGAATTTTACATGAAATCTGAAAACATTTTTTTTTTAAAATTACAATTATAAACCTGTTTCAGGCAAACCATGAAGATATGAGGAGCAAGATGACTTCAGTGAGTTGGAAAAGTACATGTATAAAGTCTTAATGCAAGACAGGCAATATCTGTGATTCACAGAAACATTGTAAGGTGTACAATATACATATACCCCCCGAGTGCAAACAGCAAAAGGGAAAGATGACTGAGTGATTGTTAATGAAAGAAGTTAAAGATTACATTAGATCAAAGGAAGTAGATTGTGAAAATGTCGGGTATAGTGGTAAACCAATGGATTCAGAGACATTTAACCAAGAAACAGATTTTTAAAAATCGAAAGGAGAACAAGAATGTAAACTAACAAGAAATATAAAGTCATCTAGAAAGCAAAAATGAAAACAAGGTCAAATATGGAACAGTGAATGTACGGACAGTATCATTTATTGCAGAGAATAGAGACATTAGAGGGAAACTAAATAGTAACTTTGTGCCTGTGTTCATGGAGGAAGATCCAGAAAATCTCCCAAACATATTAAAGTGACCGTGGGGCTTGTGTAACTAAAGACTAAAATCATTCATAACAGCGATGTGGTAGTATTTGAAAATATAGCTGGACTGAACATTGATAAGTCTGACCAGATACCTCATCATAGAATTTCGGAGGAAGCAACAGTAGACATATTGATTGAATTGGGGATCACTGTGTTATTTTCCTCTACTTTCTGCAAAGGCAGGAAGCCAATCTGGATATCTGGAAGGTTATAAAAATAATCAAACAGTTTAAGAAGAGAAGAAGGGGGAGACTGGCCAACTACAGACCAGTTAACTTGTAATTCACAGGAGGGAATCTGTCAGAATCTATTATAAAAGATGTGACATTGGATATTTAGAAAGTAATAGCAAAATTAGAGAGAATACGAATGAATTTATGAAATGAAAATTATAATTGATGAGCTTTCTTTTTCAAACTGTTTGAAGATATTTCTTATAGACATAGATAATGGAGAACTAGTGAATGTGGTACATATGGATATTCAGAAGGATTTTCCAAGAGATCACACAGTGAGTTAGTAAATTAAAACAAAGTGTGTAGGGAGGAACATATGCAAATGGAAAGGTAAAAGCTCGGTTTACCTTCATTTAAATGGAATCGGAATACAGAAGTAAAGACGTTCTGCAGCAGTTAATGGAGTGTTGGTGATACTGTACCTGAAGTATTGCGTACAGTTTTCCAAGAAAGAATATACTGAACGAAGAGGAAATGCAGTGCGTATTCTCGAGATTACTCCCACAAATGTCAAGATTGTCTGATCAGAAAACTCGTTCTGTGTTCTCCAGAGTTTAAAAGACTGAGAGTAATCACAGCGAAACTTAGAAAATTCACACAGACGGGACTGACTAACACAGGGGCATGGAGAATAGCAAGCAGGTGAGATGAGGGAGAATCCGAAAATATTCTGCATGTGCATCAAGTGGAATAGAATAACCAGGGAACAATTAGGGCCTATCAGAAACAAAGGGACAATCTATGTGAAGCTGGAGAACAATGATAGATGAGTATTTCGCGTCTGTTTTAATTGGGAGAAGGAGGATTCGGGGACAGAATTCGAGAAGATGGACTGTGAAGCCCTTGAGCAGATGGATATCCGATGCAAGCAGGGATTGATGGTTTTGGCTGGTATAAAATTGGACAAATCCCCTAGTCTGGCTGATTTGCATCATAGGAAGCTGTTGGAGACAGGAGAGGGAAATCCCTGATTCAAATTTATAAGAATTGCGACAGGGGAGGTGCCAGAGGATTCGAGAACAGCTAGTGTAATACCTCTTTACAGGAAGGGGTGCAGAGATAGACCGGGCAACGATAGACCAGTGAATATCAGATCAGTGTTAGGAAAACAGTGGGAGAAAAAAGAAAAGAAAAAGATTGTTCTGCATTTGGAGAGACAAAATTTGATCAGGGATAGTCAGGATGACTTTATTAGAGGGAAGTCATGCCAAACAAATTTCATTGATTTCTTTCAAGATGGTCACTTAAATGGTTTTTCAGCAAGGCCTTTTGACAAAGTCCCATGTGGGAAACTGATAAGGAAAATAAAACGCAATTGTATCAATAGTAATTTGACAAGTCACATTCAAAATTGTCTTAACGGCAGGAGACAGAGGGTCGTGTTAGAAGGCTGTTTATGTTACTGGAGACCAGGTCCTTGATGAGACCATACCTCGAACATTGTGCAGTATTATGTGCAGTTTTGATCTCCTTACCTGATATTGAGGGAGTGCAGCGAAGGATGACCAGACTGATCTCTGGGATGACAGGCTTATTGTTTGAGCAGAGTTCAAGTCAACTGGGCTGAAATTCCATGAGGTTTAGGAAAATGAGTTAAAATCTCAGTGTAATATATAAAATTCTCACTGAGTAAGATAGTGTGGAAGCAGGGAGAATAATGCCATTGACTGGGATGTCTAGAATAAGGGGCCACAGTATTAGGTACAGGCAGGCCACTGTGCATTGAGATGAGAATTAATGTCTGCACACAGAGACTGGTAAACCTGGGGACGAGTCTGTCACACAAGGCTGTGGAAGCCAGGCAGTGAATATAAATAAGGATTTCTAGACACTAAATGGATGGGCAGAGGACAGGTGTATGGGATGGGGATAAAGGATCAGCATCATTATGTTGAGTGGTGGAGGAAAATCAATGGACCGAAGGAACTACTGCAGTTCCTATTTTGTACTTTTTTTCCCAATGATTATTCACAATAAGGGATATGTACACTGTGTGGGAGAGGTGCATTGAAGAGATGTTCAGCCATGAACTAGAATGGGGAACGCTAAATGGGTTGAATGGCCTTCTCCTTTCCCGATATTTCTGTGCCATTTGTGAGAAAGCTCTTTAAATGTTCTCACAATCTCTCAGGTGTTAGGAAGGAGGCCGCTGTATGTTCGACACGACTGTGTTTCATTTTCCCTTTTCCAATACCGAGGCTGGGTGTTCCATCCGGTTTTACCCTTTAAGACGTCAGAGCAGTTTGATACAATTGATTGTCTTGCCTGGCTGTTTCAGAGAACATTGAAGAGTTCATCACATGTCTGTGTGTCTGGAGAGGCTTTTCGGTCAGACCACGACAGCACGGTAGATTTGCATCCTGAAAGTATGTTGGTGAAGCAAATTGATGTTTACAATCGATATTGGCTTCAAGGTCACTTTTACTGACACCAGATTTGAGATTTCGATATTTTATTAATTGTTTTTCACATCCCCCAGCCGCCAAAGCATTAGTCTGGATTAGAAATCCAATGATATTTCCACAACAGCACCATCTCCACATGGGGAACTATGAGAAACCACACCGAGCAGGTTATTTCTGTGCTGATTGACAGCTCTGTCAAAAACAACTTCCAACAATTCAACAATCGTGATGAGACGAAGGGCATGACAATTGGTCAGATTGCAATTATGCTCCTCTTAGGAAACTGCGCATAGCTGATTAATTTTCCACATTGCCAGGTAGATGTCAAAGTTGGCGCTGGAATGAAACAGCTTCCCCCAGAGACACAGCTTGTTGTGCAGCACAAGTCTTCAATCCTATTGTAGGAATGGAATCAGGGCCAGTTATCTTTTTCGTATCTTTACTATATCGTTATCTTTTTCTTGGTATCATGTGCAGCTAATCTAATTGGTTGAAGACTGGCATCTGTGATTTTGTGGACGTCATGATGACGGTGAGGTGAATCATCAACTCGATACTTCTGGCTGAGGATGGTGCGGATACTACATCCTTGAAGTTGTACTGATGTACAGAGCTGTTCCATTGTTTAGGATGGGGATATTTCTGGAACCCTCTCCTCCAGGGAGTTGTTTAACTGACCATGCAGATGGCCTAAAAGCCCTCTGCTTCATCCTCTCCTGCAGGCCCGACCAGTCCCCCTCCACCAACACCCTTATCCACCTAACCAAAATCGTCCTTACCCTTAAAAACTTCTCCTTAACACGTCCTACGGACGAAAGGGGTGGCCATAGGTACCCACATGGGCCCAAGCTATGCCTGCCTCTTTGTAGGATACGTGGAAGATTCCCTCTTCCACAGCTACACTGCAATATCCCCAACCTCTTCCTCCGTTACATCGATAACTGTATCAGCGCTGCCTTGTGCTCCCACAAGGAGATTGAACAGTTCATCCACTTTACTAATACCTTTCACCCCAACCTTAAGTTCACCTGGACCATCTCTAATACCTCTCTCTCCTTCCTGGAGCTCGCTGTCTCCATCTCTGGTAACCGCCTGGAAACTGATATCTATTTCAAGGCCACCGACTCCCACAGCTATCTAGGCTACACCTCCTCTCACCCACCTTCCTGCAAGAATGTGATCCCCTATTCCCAATTCCTTCGCCTCCGCCGCATTTGCTCCCAAGAAGAAGCGTTCCACTCCCAGACATCCCAGATGTCCTCGGTTTTCAAGAGTCGCAATTTCCCCCCAGCAATAGTTGAAAACGCCCTCGACCGCATCTCTTGCATTTCCCGCACCTCAGCCCTCACACCCCATCCCCGTAACAAAAACAAAGACAGTATTCCCCTTGTCCCCACATATCATCAGATCAACCTCCTGATTCAATGCATCATTCTCCACCATTTCCGCCACCTGCAATCTGACCCCATTATGAAGGATATATTTCCCTCCCCACCCTTATCTGCCTTCCGGAGGGACAGCTCTCTCTGTGACTCCCTTGTCCGCTCCACACTTTCCACCAGCCCCACCACCCCCAGCACTTTTCCTTACAACCGCAGAAGGTGCTACACCTGCCCCTACACCTCCCCCCTCACCCCCATCCCAGGCCCCAAGATAACCTTCCACATTAAACAGATGTTCACCTGCACATCCAATAATGTGGTATACTGTATCTGCTGTTGCCGATGTGGCCTCCTGTACATTAGAGAAACCAAGCGGAGTTTCGGAGACAGCTTTGTGGAGCATCTACGCTCGGTTCGTGACAAACAACAACACCTCCCAGTCGCGATCCACTTCAACTCCCTCTCCCACTCCTTGGACGACATGTCTATCCTGGGCCTCCTCCAGTGCCACAACGATGCCACCCGAAAATTGGAGGAACAGCACCTCATACTCCCCCTGGGAACCCTACTACCCAATGGTCTCAATGTGGACTTTGCAAGCTTCAAAATCACCCCACCCCGACCTCATCCCAAGACCAGCTCTTCCTCTCGTCCCCGCCTCCTCGACCTGTCCGTCTTCCCTCCCACTTACCAGCCCAACCCTCCTCACTGACCAACCCCCGTCTCATCTCCGTACCTACACTCACCTTTACTTGCTTCATCCCCGCCTCCTTGACCTGTCCGTCCTCTCTCCACCTATCTGCTCCACTATCCACCTTCCATTCATCTCCCCTCTCTCTCTATTTATTTCAGAATCCCCTTCCCCTCCCCCATTTCTGAAGAAGAGTCCAGACCCGAAACGTCAGCTTTCCTGCTCCTCTGATGCTGCCTGGCCTGCTGTGTTCATCCAGCTCCACACCTTGTTATCTTAGACTCCAGCATCGGCAGTTCCTACTGCTCCCATCACCATTTATGACTGGTTCTCGCAGGATTGTTGGTCTGTTGATCTTGCAATCATTTTGCCCTGTCTGTAATGCGTTAGTTCTGCTGTTTGTAATGCGAGCAGTTGAATGCGGTAGCTATAACGGGTTGCCATCAGTTTCAGGTACACAAGGTTCTGACCCCGGCATGTTTGCCTGCACTCGTCACTGAACCATTGATCAGCTTCATGGTAATCATAGAGTGAGGGATTATCCGGGACAAAAAGTCATAGATTCTGGTGGAATACAATTTTGCTTCTGCTGCTGCTGCTGTGGTTTACATCACCACATGAATGCCCAGTTTTGAGCTGCAATGAGTGCAATGTAATTCAGCTGTCTGTCCCCCAGTTCGGACTGAGTCCCCGTCGCCCTTGTACACAGTGACCTACTCTGTTTTCTGATGTGGTAACACTTCCATTTTAATATTCTCATTCTTCTGAGGGTCTTGCCATGGTGTCACTCCTCCAATTTGTCACATTCCTCAAAACCCTTTAAAATATTCATCTGAATCTTTTCCCTTCCAGTAGGGGCATCTTCGGGTGGCACGGTGGCTCAGTGTTTAACACTTCTGCTTCACAGCGCCTGGGATGTAGGTTCAATTCCACCCTCAGGCGACTGTCTGCGTGGAGTTAGTATATTCTCCCCGTGTCTGCATGGGTTTCCTCCAGGTGGTCCGGTTTCCACCCACAGTCCAAAGATGTGCGGGCTAGGTGAATTGGCCATGCTAAATTGCCCATCGTGTTGAGGAATGTGTAGTTTAGGTGGGTAATAGGGGGATGGGTCTGGATGGGATGCTCTGAGGTCGGTGTGGATTTGTTAGGCTGGAGGACTTGTTTCCACACTGTAGGAAGGTTTTTAAAGTGAATGTTTCTCTCCCTGACCATGATTAAGAGCTCTGTGATGTCAGTGATGCCAGAGTTATGTAGTTTCAGAACCAATTAATTTGTTCACCTTGCGCTGTCATTCACTTCTCAGTGGATGGTGATCCATGTTGGACAGGGCGTTTGAGCAGCTTTGACGCACATTTTTGGAATTTATTCAAAAACACAAATTGCTGAAGAAACTAACCAGGTCTGGCAGCATCTGTAGAGTGAAAGCAAAGTTAAGCTGTTGGATCCAGTGATCCCTTTTCAAAGCTCCCAGTTTCTCCAGCAATTTTTCTTTTTGCAGATTTCCAGCATGCACGTTTCTTTGTTTTGTTGAAAATTCAGTTAGTGCTGATTCATTTCTGGAGAAACTCAGCAGGTCTAGACACATCTGTGGAGACAGAGAAACAGAGTTAAGGTTTCAATTCCAGCGAGACCCTTCTTCAGAACTGAAAAGGGTTGGAAAATGGTCTTTTTAATAACTTGACAGAGGTGGAGGAGGGCTGACAGAAAACAGAGGGTGTGGGGGTGCAGTGCAAAATACAAACGGGCTTTTAATTGTGGTGAAAGAGAAGCAGATGTACAATGGGAGTAAATAAAGGTGTCAATGGGGAGATGGGTTCTCTCTATTGAGTGCAATGTTAACAAGAAACAAACAAGACAAGATCACATCGTCTGCATCATATTGTATCAACCATGTCTCCATTAATAACTCTGAATGTCTTGCGCATATATGAACAATCTTATCGATCTGCACACACACACACTGATTAAACAGTGTGTGTAAAATCATTTCTCCTCCGTTCCATTTCAAACTGTCGTGTTTTGTTTACATTGTCACTCACCATTCCTTCAGCCCAATTTATTCTGTTTCTTTGTCTGCATTTTGTTTCATTCCGTCTATGAAGAAGATATTGGCTACTGGGCGATATCACTTTATTCCTGTCCAGCCTGCACAGCCACTGTCTACTCTTCCTTACTGTTTCTTAATCAATCACATAGATACTGTCTCTGACACTTTACTCCCAATAATCAAAGCAATTGGAAATGTAATGTTTACTTTTGGGCTAAGGCCAAAAAATCGGTAAAGAAAAGTTGTATAAACTGCAAAAAAAAAGATGTTTGCAACTTTAGAAGCAAATTATTGAAAGTATTGTGTTAAAGATAAAATGTTGCCTTATTAGAGCAGTGAGAGGAAAATTCAGCGAAATCCACATTTCCTGTCTTTCTCCAGGCAGTTATGACCAGAGACCATTTTTAGATTGGCAGTTGTTGTGGTGGAGGAGACTTCAGTGCAGTAACAAACTCTCGATTGGCTCTTAGGAAAACGGTTACATATGGCATTGCATGTGGATAACACAGCAGAATCATCGAGCTTGTGAAGAGAAAGCATCACCTTTCTCCTTTACCAATAGCAGGCGATGTCAGCATCCCACCCAGAACAGGTATTGTTGTTACATTAACAGTGTCAGAGTGGAAGGGGTTAACAGGAGCTGTTTGTTCCGTGACTCGAATTATGTCAGTCACCATGGATACTAACTTTGTCACTGGAGGATTTCCCTCTTCTATTAATAAGGCGTTTCTTTCAATGCGTTATCCCATAGTGTCAGTGGCTGTGTCATCCTCAACACGATTGGGATCAACAGATCCAGAGAGAGGGAGAGATCCGAATCTGTGAAGAGCAGATTGGAATGTTCCAATAATGGATCAGAATCTCAGAACCATAGACGGGAATGTTACAACAATGTACAAGAATCTGAAAGTAACAGATTGGAATGTTCCATCAATGAACAGGAGTTTATCCGATGGCCTTTACTGGCTTTCTTTCGATCAGATACCATTAACATGGCGGATAGAAGCTGTACTGATGATTATTCAAGCAGGTTACTATCCCATCCTCGCTATTGTTGGCGGTCCTGGTAAGTCTCTCTATCTCTGTCCATTCATTTATTCTGTAAAATTTTGTGAACAGCATCTCAATTTCTATGATCTATATTTGGCAAAGATGTAAACTGTTGTATTCACTTTCAATTACAAACTCTATTCTTATTCCATGGTTTTTTTCACCTTCACTTACAAACACCCGAGGAGGAACAAAAGTGTTCATAACCACCATTGGCCCATTTTGTCCTGAGCTGATTTATATCACAATATTCCCTTTATCACCAATAATATTCACAGTCTTCACTTCTGCCTCAGTGTTCTTTCTGAATAAATTAAAATCTTCTCCTTTCCAGTTGCAGTTCTCTTCTGGCCACACTTGCAGTTACTAATATTTTGGTTGTATACTTATTCTTATCTCTACCTGGTCCTATGCCAGTTACAAAGTGTGAAGCCAGTTTGATTCTAAAAAGAGGTGGTTACAGCTTTGTGTCACCGGTTTCAGCATAACCCGTCGATGGCAATGAAATGACAGTTTCATTGAGCTGTTTAGATTCTGGAACTCTCCGAGCAGGAGTGGGTGCCATGTCCATCATCTCCTAAGTGCAGTGCTCCGATGTATTCTCTTGTTGACAGAGGCCATCTGTCTTCACCTCCCCCCACCCCCACCCCCACACACCCACTGCTGAGTGGAATGCATTACTTCTGTCTCCACAGAAGAGGATACAGAATATCTTCCGGAAATTCTACAGGACAGAGTGGCTGTGAAAATAAGAAACTGTGGGAGATTCGAATTAATAAAGAGGAATTGCTCAAAACTAATTGAACTGAAGTTTGGTACATTGCTGTGGTACGTCCCAGAGTATACATGGAGGTGGCAATAGAGCTGGTGAAAGAGTTACAGGGTCATACAGCTCTTCAGTCCAACCAGTCCATGTCAAACATTATCCCAAACAATCCTAGTCCCGCCTGCCTGGGCTTGGCCCATATCCCTCCAACTGGTTCGTATTCATGTATAAACGTCGTTTAAAACTTGTAACTGCAAGAAATAATTATTGGTTACCATTCAAAATTCTTAAGATTGTGGAATTTCCGGTTCCTGCAGAATGGAAAATAGCTGTTGTAACCCAGATAAAATCTGGAGTGGGAGGGAAATCAAAAAGAAAACCTAAAATTTGGACAACTTGATGCCAGTTATGAGGAAAATATTGGAATCTTTTTTGAGGACTGTGAAAACTAGACACTTGGGGAATCATAATATGACTTGGCAAAGTCAACTTAGATCAGGAAAGGGAAATCATCTTTGATAATCCTGTGGAGTTTGTGTTAATTAAAGCATCCACAAATTTCGGATCTGCGTCCAAATTATCCCCAGAAACGTTTTCCATTGCTGCTTCACAGTCTTCCCTGGTAAGGTTCTATTCCTGTTAACTTTGGCCAGTTCCTCCCTCATGTCTTTGTAGTTTCATTTCTCAATTATAATTGTATCACATCCAAATGTGAGCAATATATTTAAACTGAAAGATGGAGGTTTGAGAGATAAGACATGGAGAAAGATTGGAGTACTTATTAACTCAATATATGTAATGCATTTATGAGAGAGAGAGAAAGTGAGAGAGAATATGGATGATGAGATGTAAAAATAAAGAAAACTAGATTATCAACAGAAGTAGATGTACTTTCCTATTTGTTTTGGCAATTCCTGTTTGTTGTGATCCTTTGTCCAGTGCATGTACGACTGAGTAATATATGTATAATTGTTGAAGCATCCACAAATGAGAACCAGTGGGAGTGGTGTATTTGAATTTCCAGAATACTATCGATATGGCTGCACACAGGTGAATGAATAAAATTGGAGTCCAAGGGTAAGGGGAAATATACTACATACTACATACAGACAGTCGAGCCCTTTTCCAGACTGAACGCTGTTACTTTCGGAGTATCACATGTATCAGTGTTTGGACCACAGTAATTTGAAAGGCATACAAACAATTTGGATGTGGCCAGCAAGAGCATACATCTCATTTTGTATTGATTAAATGGTGCGAGGTTGGGAAGTCTTGTTGTCCAAAACGACCTGCATGTTCTTGATCATAGGTCGCCAAAAATAGTACATATAGGGGTATCAGTAATGAGGGAAGTAAATGGTATACTGTCCTTCATTGTAAACGATTCAAGTACATAAATAAAACCAACTTTCTGCAGTTGTAGACACTTGATCAGACAGTATTCAGGGTCATTGTGTACAGATTTGGTCTCTTTTGTAAGGAAAGATCTCCTTGTCACAGGCACGGTGCAAACGAGTATCACCAGTCTAATCCCTGAGATGATGGTACCATGAGGAAACTGCGTGTTTAATCTGTAGCACTGTGAAAGAATAACAGATAATTCCATTAAAACTTAGGGTTGGCGGTGAGCACTTATGTCCAAAAAACACATTGATAGGATGAGAAATTCCATAATTTACCTATGTAAGTACATGTAGAATTTACATGTAGAATTACATAGAGCCCCAAGTCGATTGAGAGAGAAATGCAGACTCTGAATGAAATCTCCCCACATTGATGTGTGACCCTACACTGAACGTCATGTTGTTCATAATCCCGACATTAGCCATAATACCTCACTTCTGAAACAGAAAGCCATTCCAACCACATTCTGATCTTCATAGAGAGCACAAGTCTGTCTTCTCGGAGGATGCCACCTTGAGCTTTTGCACAAAACATTAGGCTTCCCACCTCACTGCCAGAAAACCGCTTTAAAGTACCACGAGCAATGTACACACGAGGAACTATGTGGAGCAGACTATCTGTGCAGCCTCTGCTCCATTTGCTTGTCATGTTGGAGCATCAGTTACCTCACTCTGTTTCCATGTAAGTGACTGTAGGGGCTGACTGGCCTCCTCCTGTTCATATGTCAGTGACTCAAGGGGCTGTACTGCAGGCCCAAGTGCCTAATTGGGCTTCCCCCGTGTTCCTGTGTAACAGCTCAATGTGCGAACTAGTGTGACAATGCTGTAACTGTATGAGGTTATTTTGTTCTGGATTCTTTTAAGAGAGAGATTGAACAAGAGGCACAAAGCTGTCTCGTTAATAAAACTTGAGTAAACAGCTTGAGATGCTTTGGTTTTTTTCACAACATCTGTCAACTACTTCACTAATGTAGCTCTGAATAAATGTAAACAGAAAGGCACCACAGACTTCTGGGGAAGAGAATTTCCATTCGAAATGCCCTTTTAGAATTTCTTCTCATCCATCGTATAGAATCAGAAACTCACACAGCACAGATACAGACCCTTTAGTCCAACTTGTCCACGCTGACCAGACATGTAATCTGATCTATTCCCATTTTCCAGTATTTGGCCGATATCTATCTAAACCCTTCCTATTCATTTACCAATCCAGGTGCCCTTTAACTGTGTAAATGCACCCGTCTCCATCAGTTCTGACTGCACTTTTTGTACACGCACCACTCTCTGCATGAAAATGTTGCCCCACGTTCCCTTCTATATCTTTCCCCTTTCACCTTCAACATAGGCACTTTACTTTTTGACTCCTGGGAAACAGATCTTGGCTATTCAGACTATTCATGCTCCTCATGATTTTATAATACTCTGTAATGTCACCCCTCAGCCTCCAACACTCCAGGGGAAAAAGCTTCAAACTATTCAGCGTCTGCCTATAGCTCAAACCCTCCAATCCAGGAGCATGCTTGTCAATCTTTTCTGCTCCTCTCAAGGTTAACAACATCCTTCCTTTAGGAGAGCCATCTGAAATGTCTGCAATATTCTTAACGTGGCCTCATCAACGTCCTGTACAGGAGCAACATGCCATCTCAACTCCTATACCCAATGCTCTGACTGATTAAGGCAAGCATGACAAACGTGTTCTTCAGCATCCTGTCTATCTGCTACTCCACTTTCAAGGAACTAAGTGCCTGCACCCAAGGTCTCTTTATTCGGCAACACTCCCAAGGGCCCTCGCATTAACTGTATAAGTCCTGCCTTGCTTCACCTTACCAAATACAAAACCTCTCATTTATCTAAATTAAACTCCAACAGCCACACCTTGGCCCACTGGCCCATCTGATCAATGTCCCATTGCCCTCTGAGATAATCTTCACCACTGACCACTGCACCACTTTTTGATGTCATCTGTAAACTTACTAACCATGTCTCTGATATTCACATCCAAATCCTTTATATTAATGACGGAAAGCAGTGAACTCAGCACTGATACTTGCTGCACACCACTGGTCACTGGTCTCCAGTCTGTAAAACAATCCTCTGCCTTCAAGCCAATTTTGAATTCAATTGGCTATCTCCCCCGGATCCCATATGTCCTACCATTAATAATCTGTCTACCATTCGGAACGTTACCAAACACCTTCCTCAAGTCCATATAGACAATGTCTGCCACACTGCCTTCATCAACATTCTTTATCACCTCTTCAAAATAATCAAGTTAGTGAGACATGTTTTCCACCACGCAAAGCCATGTTGACTATCTCTAATCAATGCTTGCCTTTCCAATTGCATGTAAATCCTATCCCTCAGAATCCCCTCCAACAACTTACCCAGCACTCATGTCAGGCTCACTGGTCTATGGTTCCCTAACTTGGCTGGTCATTGTTTCCTTTTCCAGTCCCACTCCTCCACTGGTCACAACAATTTTTAAATGTAACCAGGTTGGTGATGTGGTCGATGATATAGGTTTCAGACTGGGTCAGGGCTGGTGTTAGAAACAAGTCAGGCAGCTTTCTTTAATCTGCTGAAAAGCACGTTTATGAGCAAAATGAAGTTACTCAAGCTATGATGGAAAGAAGAATGTAAAACAGTTTGGATCTACAAATGTGTACATTGATATTTTCCCTTTCTAAAAGTAATGACACACACACACACACACACACACACACACACACACACACACACACACAGGTACGTACGTACGTTTGATGACAAACTTAAATGTTAATTTGAAATAACTTTGTCCACATAATAGTTGAACTCATGATAAAAGGAGAAATGTGAGATTGGCCGAAATGTTATTCTGCTTCCAAATGTGTTCTGTTCGCACAAGTTGTTGGCAATGGGATTACTTCCTGGAACAGTTCGATTTGGCTGAATTCCCTTTGCTTCAGGCAGTGGGAGATTCCAGTGGATCCTAGTCATGAATCCTCCACGACTGATAAAGATGACTGACCGGTGTTTAGCTCTCATACATTGCTGTGATGAGGAAGAAGGAAAGAGAGAGGGAGCTATAGACCGTTGCTAAACAGGGAGGTTACATTACTTTTCCCTCTCTGAGTTGGATCACACAATAATGTTAATCAACACCCAAACTGGAACATGTGAGGTCTCCTTGAACTTTGTCCGAACGATATGTTTCCACCACATTTCTTGCTCCATGTCGGTGCATCATTGCTGCTGTCGTACACAGAGCCATTTCCTTAGCAACAAATGGGCCTACTTGATTTAAAGATATGTTGAGATGTGCCTGCGTAATTTAAAAATAAAATGTTTAATGTCTTCACAATATCTGTGTTAAAATGAATGTGTCTTATTTCTAAATAAATACAGAAATTACTAGAAAAGCTCAGCAGGCTAGGAGCATCTATGAAGAGAAATTAGAGTTAATGTTTCAGGCGCAGTGAACCTTCCTCAGAACCTGTTTTATTTTTTAAATTACTTCCTCAGTTTTATTCTCCCATACACGAGGAAATATCCATCAGGTATTCACCAGCTACACTCGCTTCAAAATCTTATATAGTCAAGAAGAACATTTCTCGTGCTCAGGTCTGAGCTGTTAATCCTCCATAACATAATGCCTTCATCCAAGGACAGCGTATAGAGAACTATCTTTGAAAATTTTCAAACACAGTTGTGTTTTTTTTTTCAGTTTAGGGCATCAAAACTACACAAAGAGCATCGAAAATGTGGTCTCAGCAATGCCCTGTACAGATGCAGGGAAACATGCTTAAGATCATACCCGGCACCCTTTGCAAGAAACAACATCATTCAATTCACTTTCCAAATCACTTGCAACATCTTCAGAATAATATTATATGATTTATGTACCAGGACACACAAATCCCTCTGTAACACCGACCTCTGCGTTCCTTCTCCAGTCATACAATTTACTGCTGTTTTATCCTTTCCCCAAAACACAAACTTCCCATAACCCACACTGTACTGTTTTATTTGCAATGCCGAAAGTTTGCTCATTATCATCCCCTGTCTGCAGCCCGTTGTGGATGCTCTGCCTCCGCTTGACATCTTATTGGACGACTGTGCTGGTGTACTAGCAAATTGTGCTCCAATCCTATCAGCCCTTGATCCAAACCGGTAATCTAGTTTGTAAACTGTTGATGAACTCACACTGATCCCTGAGGAATTCTAGTAGTTGCAGCTTTCCAAACTGAAAATAAATAATTATCTCTACTCTGCATTTCCTGTTAGCTAACCAGGGCTCGCTGTGTAGCAGCCGAGAAAGGTTGCAGGGCCTCTCCTGTGGTGTGTAGCTGGTTGTCGAGGTGTTTCTGACCTCAGCAATACACCATCAGGGCTATTTGTTGTCAGATCATCAGGTAGAGGTTGTACTTCAATGATTCTGATCCTTGAGCATTTAAAAAAACAAGCACAGAATATAGACTGACATTTGAGTAGAATGTTGCATGGTCAAAATGCTGTCTTTCAGATGCAGCAATAAATCTAGTCTGCCCTCTCAATCAGGTGCTCAATTTTCCACGGGCACGTATTGAGGAGGAGGGGAGATTTCCTGTCAGTCTGGTAAACATTTGTCCCTTTAACAACACCACGAATACAGGTAATCTTAATGATTAATTTCAGTTTTGGCTGTGGGTGCTGTGTGGAAAAATTGCCACAACTGGTACACAATAAAATAAAATAAAATGTCTTTGACGAGTGACCGTACAGACGTTTGCAAAGTCACAAGGGGCACAGATGTGTAAACAGCCAAGGTCTTTTACCCGAAGTGGGGGAGTCCAAGACTAGAGGGCATAGCCTTAAGGAGAGAGGGGAAAGATTTAAAAGGGACTTAAGGGGCAACATTTTCATGCAGAGGTGGTGTGTTTATCGAATGAGCTGCCAGAGGAAGTGGTAGAGGCTGGTACAATTACAAAATTAAAATGGCATCAGGGTGAGTATATGTTTGGGAAGGGTTTAGAGAGGTATGAACCAAATGCTGGCAAATGGGCCTAGATTTATTTTGGATATCTGGGCGGCGTGGACGAGTTGGACCGAAGGGTCTGTTTGCATGCTGTATATCTCTATGTCTCTATGGCTCTATGTCTGAATGCTTTATTCTAGTCCTGCGTAACTCCTGAGAGAGGAAGAATGATCTCCTATCTCATTGTCACAACCACGACTGTTTGAATGGGGATTTCCTTTCCCTCTGAAACAGCTTCGAGGGTTGGAGTGAGAGAGCAACACACAGGATAGGAGATGCAGTTGGCCATTTGGACCCTCGAGCCTGCTGCTCAATTTAGAAAGATCAAAGCTGACCTGTTTGTTGCTGAACACCCCTTTCCTGTTTATTCCCAATAATGCTCTCTCTTGTCCATTAACGGTCAGTTGAGTTCCGCCTTGAATATCTTTACTAACCCAGTCTTCACTGTTCCCTGGGGATGAGAACACTACAGATAGCACAATATTAAAGAGAAAGAAATATTCTTATCTCAATCTTAATTGGGAGACTCCTTGAAGTGTGTTAACCTCACAGCAAGTTACCTCCTCTTTAAAGAGCACAACAAATATGTACAGATATAGACCATTCATCCCCTCAAACCTATTCCATATTCCGATTTACTCTGTTTGGTACAGTATCAAACAATCTCAGTCATCACTGTTCTCTTGGGAAAATATTCCCGATACCTTCCGACCAGACAGTATAAGAAGTTGGAGCAGAATTAGCCATTTGGCCCATCAAGTCTGCTCTGCTGTTCGATTATGCTTGACATGTTTCTCAAAGCAATTCTCTTGTCTTCTCACCGTAGCCCTTGATCTGCTTATTGATCAAAACGTATCTATCTCTGTCTTAAAGACATGACTGTGTCTGTGTCTCTATATGCGTGTGTGTGTGTGTGTGTGCGTGTGTGTGCGTGTATTTCTACTCAGGATTCAGAAGACAGGGTGGTCACGAAGGATTGTTCATCAGACTGGAAGCCTGTGACCAGCGGTGATCCACAGGGATCCGTGCTGGATTTACTTTTGTTTGTCATTTAAATAAATGATTTACATGAAAATTAAAGAAGGCATGATTAGCAAGTTTACAGAGGACACTGAGATTATTTGAACGTAGACTGGGAAGGGTATCTTAGATTACAAAGAGATCTTGAACAATTGGATGAATGAATCATAAAGATGTAACAAATCCTTTGGTCCAACATGTCCATGCTGACCAGATATCCGAAATTAGTCTCATCCCATTTGCCAGCATTTGGCCTATATTCCTCTGGACCCTTCCAATTCATATACCTATCCAGATACCTTTAAAATGTTGTTTTCACAAGCTTCCAGCACTTCGTCTGGCAGTTTATTCCATATGTTTTTTTTTTATCTTTCCCCTCGCACCTTAAACCTGTGCCTTCTAACTTTTGACTCTGGGAAAAAGACCTTGACTATTCACCCTATCCATGCCCTTCATGATTTTATAAACATGTACAAAGTGCAAATTTTACTCCAATCAACACGAATTGCTGTGCTTTCTGTTATCCCGGGCCTAAATTCTGAAATTCAAACCTGATACCTCTTCCTTCTTGATCAAGTCACAATTCGAGAAAAATTTCAACCAGCTTGTTCAAACATATTATGAATTAGCTCTGTGGGATTTGAATCTAGACCTTTATGCCCAGAGGTAGGGATATTACCACTGCACTGCAATAGTCACTGATTCTGCAACATTATTCTTCTGTAAATTTGCTCATCAACCTGTTCTGACATGCTGTGACACACCTCTGCGACTGGCAGGACTTGAATCCAGAACTTCTGGTCCAGAGCTAGTGACATTACCACAGGTTCAGGGATGGGAATTGAATTCAGAGCTCTGGCACTGAGGTATTGGCACTACCCATTACACAAGACCTAAGTCATGCCCAGATTTTGAGTCACATTTTGCGCGCCATCTATCAACTGAGTTTGGATTTATCAAATGCTGGTTAACTTTACGAAATTACACAGGGAAGATTTTTCAGCGTTGAACAAATACAAGGTACTTGCCTCAACTACAGGATGTTGAGTGCGTGTGCTCTGCCATTAAGATAAATTATTGACATCTTTACTTGCTTGGCCATGATTTCCAGCTTAAATGGCTATTATCTGTAGACTGCAACGTTAGGGAAAGAAATCCTGCAGACATACTCCGCACTATGAAGATTCTCGAATAGATATTATTACTGAACAACAGAAATGACAAAAAAGCATAAGTTCCAGCCCCAAAAGACAGTATTGCAGATCACTATTTCCCGCCTCGAACGTGTGGCTGCACTCCTCCTAAAACCATTAAATGTTACAAAGCAACAAATTATATTCCAGCGTCTCCTCACCACTGGCTAGTCTGCAATCTCCCCCCCACCCCTCTTCCTGCCCGCACAAGGCAAACCAAGCGCAGGGTCTTGGGAAAATAAAGGCCAGAGTTTGCAGGCCTTCTGGAGATGGGACGGTCTTTCAAAACATGTCAGGGTTGTGTGGGGGGTGGGAATACCACTCACTGGGCTGTGGTGTGGCAGATTGTGTATAATTTGCATAAATGCGAGACATTGTTTTTGGGAAAACTAACAAGGCAGGTCTTAAACAATTTAAATTAGGACCTTTGGTAGTGTTGCAGAACAGAGACTAGACTGTCAGGTACAGTTCTGTAAATTCTGTGTCACATATGGACATGGTGGTTAAGAAGGTGTTTCGTACGCTGCCTTCATCGCTCAGACCTTTGAGTTTAGGAGTTGGGATGTCATTTTCAGATAGTACAGGACGTTGGTGAGGCATCTTCTGGAGTATTGTGTCCAGTTCTGATTGCACTGTTATAGGAAGGATAATATTAATCTGGAGAGGGATCAGCAGAGATTTACCAGGATGTCGCTGGGAATGGATGGTTTGAGATATAAGGAGAGGCTGGATAGGCTGGGACCGTTCTCAGTTGTGCGTAGGAGGTTGAGGGTTGACCTGATTGAGGTTTATAAATCATGAGGGGTACAGATAGCTTGAATGTTAGGTACCTTTTTCCGAGGGTGGACGATTTCAAGACTATGGAGATATTTCAAATTTTGAGGAGTAACCATTTTTTTAAAAAAGGTTTGATGGGCAATTATTTTACAGAGAGTCGTTCGTGTATAGAATGAACTTCCAGACAAAGTGGTGAAAGTGGGTACAGTTACAACGTTTAAAAGACATTTAGCTAAGTACATGAAGAAGAAATCAGTTTGAATGGTGTTGTGAGCTGCTGCCCTCCCAGGCCATCTCTGAATAAATCCTCTGCTGCTACCTGTGCAGTGGCGTGTGGAGACCAGCAGAGGGTGGCATTGCATCACTTCAAACAGCGCAGAGACTGTCAGACCTGTCCCACGCAGAGACACACAGATGCATACACAAATACACCGATACTTACACAAATAAGGGGAGCTTATCAGAATTTCTCTGGCTCTGTGGTTTGTCAATATTTCATTCATTCCATCTGGTGTGTGTCAGGATTTCTGTTATTCCGTGGACAGCATTTCATTATTTCAGTCACTCCATGCGAGTACATCAGTATTTGCTCACTCCAGTGAGTGTGACAGTATTTCAATTGTTCCATGGGGACTGTGACTCTACGGGATTTTCAATGCTTGATGATTGAAGATGTAAGGACAAGTTGGGAGACGAGTAAATATTACAGGTTAGTTTCAGTATCTGAGATGTCTGAAGGAGGAGTCGTAGGAGGGAGACTCCGTGCTCCCTTCCTGGGAGCTGGTGGAGACGATGTATTGTGAGCCCAACCTCCTGCCCACCGAGACCGTGGAGATTCCACTTGTACCGGCTCGATATAAAAGGGAGATGGCATCAGGGACACGGTTTCTAAATTGTGCCAGGTGGAAATGGAACTGACAGTGAGCTTAAAGTGAGAATTACCCTTTACTGAACAGGGATCCTTACTCGGTTGGTGGAACGTGGATGTTTTGGAATCTCCACACGGGTCGTCCCGGTTCTCACCGGCTTGTACCAGTATTCGCTCCACATGGCAGGAGGAGGGGTGTGAGGGAACTGACGGCGGGCACATCACCACCCGGCTTAGCCCTTTCGGTCCTATTCCAGGCTGTTTCTCCCAGAATGAGAGCGAGGGAGAGAGGAAAGAAAAGAGGGAGGGAGGGTGAAAGTGATTGATCCTGCTGTTAGTGCTGGTGTAGGTGAGAGAGAAATGGTGAGGTGGCCGGAAGGAGCCAGTCAGCAGTGTTGGATCCATGCAGTGTTTTCAGTGTAGGGGAGTAGCGGAGGTGAGAGAGAGAGAGAGAGAGTGATGGAGCAGAGAGAATACGGTGATACTTATCCTGGCAGAGCGGGGAAGGTTATTGTTGCTTGTCCTGTGCTGCTGGACATTTCTTCAGACTGCAGATACTGCACTGAGCTGCGTGGTGAGCTCAGGCCATGCTTGGTGGGTCTGGTGGTGTAGTTTCCTCTGCTAAAAGAATAGTCCTCCTTTGTACCAGCCCACCCACCAGGACCTTCATGTCCCTGTCAACAATCTTGGTGCATTTGCCCCTTATCTGCCAGGCTCGGGGTAAACCGTGCAGGGCGGTTCCAGACTGAGAAAGGTCAACTGTGTGCCCATTAGCCTTTTAGAGATGGCACCTGCAGGGATCATGGAATACCCGGGCCATCCAGCCGATGGGAACGACTACCAGCTATGATGGGTGGGAGAATCAGGCTGGCATTGAATGAGAGGAATGGCATGTGCTGGGGTAGGTAGATAATGATGGGAATTTGATAAGATAGTATCAGAAAACTAGCTCGGCCTCCTGCAGACTAATCTCTGTCACACTCAATTAAAATGACACTGAGACAAATTATTGTTAGATTCAGCCCAATGAGTCAAGGACTGTGCTCACCACACTCTCAGTCACAAATGCAGAACAAATGCTCATTCAAAACTCTCCATCATCTGAATTCACAGCAATATCCTATTCACGCATCATTCTTGAAAAACTGACCCATACTGCAAGATGCTGTCAAAATGTCTGCATGTCAGCATTCTAAAACATGTGAACACATCCTTCCATGACACTGTCTCTCCATCTCCCCCTCTCTGTCCATATAACCAACCCATCCCATTTGTTCGTACTTAAACTGATTTCCCACCATCTCTCTCTGGCAGTGATTTTCACACCCATGGCACCCCTTGTCATGGCACATTGGAGAGATGGAGCTGTAAATGGATGGGAGCCGCACATCCTGTCACTTCCAGCATGGGCTGCAACTTTCCCCAGGCTGGGCAGCGATTTATCACAGCATTACCGAGCACTGCAATGGGGTGGTGTGTACAGATCTACACGCTGGGAGGGTAACTGCTCCGGGTTTACAGATCAGTTCAGTGGTGTTCACTTCACAGCCCCCCGCGCTGGAGAGATACCTGGTCCGGATTTATAGATCAATGCACTCGTGTGGTCTGCACAGCTCTCCACACTGGACAAGCATCTAGTCCAGGTCTATAGATCAAGGCACTGGTGTGGTCTGCACAGATCCCTGTGCTAGACTGATATCTAGTTGACTGGTGAGGCCTGCACAGTGTCCCACTCTGGACAGATTGCCGGGTTGTATTGAGCAGTACACTAGCCTGGTCTGCACAGTGCTCCATGCTGAACAGATATTTCATCTGGGTTTGTGGTGTCTGGGCTGGTTCTGTGAGGTGGATTGAGAATGTGAGATAACTTACCACTTCAGCTGATCTGGCAATGTCTTTAATTTGAGTTTGCCAGTTGAGTTGAGTTTGGGGAGAGATTTCCACCGCGAGGCTGAGTGGGTCTCACCAAAACTGATGGACAGAAGGGCCTTTGTGACGTGGATCTTTATGACTCCATCACATTCTATAACCAACATTCCCCAGAACATACTGTAACCGACATTCTCCGGAACATTCTGTAACTGACATTCCCCGGAACATTCTATAACCAACATTCCCCGGAACATTCTGTAACCGACATTCTCCGGAACATTTTGTAACTGACATTCCCCGGAACATTCTGTAACCGACATTACCCGGAACATGCTGTAACTGACATTATTTAAGAACGGCTGGATTTCAGTTAATTGAACAAAAGATAAGATCCCGAGGGAAAAGATCCCGTTCCAATGAGAAGGAGACACTATTTCAAAATCCCCTCAGGCAGATAAAGGGGTGAATACATTTCCCCTGTGTTCATGTTTCTTCACAACTGAAAATTGACCACAATTTAGCCTAAAAGGCAGAAATTTCCAAACTCTTTTTGTCTTCAGGGAACTGGGAGAGAATCCTTCAGGAAAGCAACATCTTCACCCTCCGTATTAAGAACTATAAAGAAGTGACCTGTGCCTGCTCTCAAGTGTGTGGGAATGTTCTGGAAACCAACTGTTCTTATTATGGATGTGCATTTGTGTCTTTAGGGAGGGAGAGTTTCTTGTGCTTTACGTTACGTTCTTTGTAAAAAGTAATTGAGACATTACTATTTGTTATTTCAGCTTCATTTTTTCAATAAATCAGTAATGCATTTGAAAATGTCACTGGGTCCTCAATCAAACTGGTAACGATGCCTCCAGGCTGATGTATAATTTATTTGTTTTCCTTCCTCACAGTTAACGTAGTGACGATCTACGTTCTGCTTTACAAAGATTGTGGATTGTCTCCAGACGTTACCTGGGGTCCATGGCAGTGGCGGATCTACTGCTCATTATCCTCGACCTGATATGGAGACACATTTCCATTGTTTATCGGGAATAGTTTTATTTCCTGGGGTACATCCCTGTGTGTAATATCCATGCCATCCTGCTTTATGCAGCCACTGACTGTTCTGTCTAGTTCACCGTCACTTTCACCTTTGATCGATTTGTGGCCATTTGTTGCCAGAAGCTGAAAAGTAAATATTGCAGCGAGAAAACGGCGGCTGTGGTTCTGGGAACAGTGATTGTGCTGAGCTGTTTAAAGAATATTTTCTGGTATTTTATGCTCACAGCTCGCTATTGGCTGGCGAATGCCCCCTGGTTTTGTTATGTAATATTCGATGTTTATTTCTCTCGTGTCTGGTTCGCAATCGAGCTCCTCCACCACATTCGAACCCCGGCTTTCCCATTTCTCCTGATTCTGCTGCTCAATGTTTTCACTGTCAGGCACATTTTAGTGACCAGCAGAGCCCGCAGGAGACTCCGGGCTCACACCAATTGGGATGGTCAGTGTGACACAGAAATGAGAAATCGAAAAAAATCCATTATTTAACTGTTTGTGATCTCGGCCAATTTCATCCTGTTATGGTCAACATTGATGCTGTATTCTATATGGGGCCGAATGTATTGGTTCGGGTATCGGTCTGTGTATCTACATCGCTTTGTGCAGGAATTGGGCTTCATGCTGCAGCTCCTCAGCTGCTGCACAAACACCGCGATTTAGCCGTGACCCAGACCAAGTTCAGGCAGCATCTGAAGGATGTGCTGAAATATCCCTTTACCCAAATTCATCAATCAATCAAATTCACTCATTAATCAATCCATCCAGGATTTTCTCATTTCAATTCGATGTTTCAGCAATGAAGCAGGCTGTCGCTATGGTAACAGACTGAGGGTAGTGTTGGCTTGTCCAACCTTATCCCACACATGGTTACAGGGAAACATGTCAATGTTTCTCTCAACTCACAGACCAAAGAGAAAAGGTACCATTCCACTGACAGCATCCATAACTTCAATATGTAATTAACGTTCATTAAAAAGTGCCAAGCAGCACAGCAAACTATATTGTTGTTTGTCTTTGTGTTGAAGAAGCTCAGCCGGAGAGAGATAGACTCGGCCCCAAGGGATTTTCCATGAGGATTTCGGGACTGAGCTCAGGAGTTGGGTTTAAGTCACTGTCCTTGCGTTCACCTCTGGGATATCTCTGTCTCTTTCTCTCTCTCCTGTCCCTCCTCGCTCGCTCTCTCCCTCTCTGACCCACATTTCTCCGTACCACCCTGCTCTCCATCCCTCTCTCCATTCCCTTCCTTCTCTCTTTCCACCCACCCTCTCCAAACCACTCCCTCCCTTTCTCCCTGCGTCCTATCTCTCTTTCCCTCCTCCTCGAATGTCAGCACCCGCTTCTCTCACTCTCTGCATCTGCGAACCCAATCTCCCACTCTGTATTTTTCCCTCTGACCCCACCTCTCCCTGATCCCCTATCAAGGTCTTTCCCTCTCTCCGTCCCCCTCCCCCTCCCCCTCTCATCTCTCTCCCCACCCACTCTGTACCCTTTGCCTCTCTCCTCCCACCTCGCTCTCACCTCTCACTCTGCCTGTTTCCTTGTCTCTATCTCTCTATCTCTGACCCACTTTCTCTATCTCTCTCTCTCTCTCTCTGCCCCCTCCTCCTTGTCCTCCTCTCTCCCTTCAAGTCCCTCACTTATCTCTGAAACCCCCTGGCTCCCTGTCCCCCGTCCCCTGGCCCCCAGCCCTGTATCTGGCTCCCTGGGCCCCGTCTACCTGTACCCCAGCCCCTGTCCCTGTCGCTCTCTCTCTCTCTCCCTCCCTCCCTGTCGCTCTCTCCCTCCCTTCCTCCCTGTCCCTCACTCCCTCCCCGTCCCTCTCCCCCTCCCCATCCCTCCCTCACTCCCTCCCAATCCCTCACTCCCTTGCTCCGAAACCATCCCTCAATCCCTGCCCGTCCCTCTCTCCCCAACGCTCCCTCGCTCCCTCCCTCATTCCTCCCCATCCCTCACTCCCTCCTTCCCTTTCCCTTGCTCCAACCCTACCCCATTCCCCGCTCACTCCCTCCCCATTCCTCGCTCCCCCTCCCTTGCTCCCTCGCTCGCTCCCTCCCCATTTCTCCCTCACTCCCGCCCCTGCCCTCGTTGACTCCATGTGCCTCCCCATCCCACCCTCGCTCCCTCCTCCACCTCCCTCGCTCCGTCCCACACTCCCCATCCCTCCCTCCCTCTCTCCCTCCCTCGCTCCCTCCCAATCCCTCGTTCCCTTGCTCCCAACCCGTCCCTCCCACCCGTCCCTCATTCGCTGCCCATCCCTCCCTCCCCAATCCTCCCTTGCTCCCTCCCTCTTTCCTCCCCATCACTCACTCCCTCCCTCGCTCCCTCCCTCCATGTCCCTTGCTCTGTCCCTACCCCGTCCCTCGCTCGCTCCCTTCCCATTTCTCCCTCGCTCCCGCCCCTGCCCTCACTGATTCCACGTGCCTCCCCATCCCTCCCTGTCCCTCGCTCCCTCCCCATCCCTCTGTCCCTTACATCTGTTGCTCCCTCCCCGT